>NC_134806.1:27168767-27576267 GCF_046742065.1 Oratosquilla oratoria
AGTCTAAATATCTTATCACTAAAACGTATGTAATCAAAGTTTATAAAAGTTTAGCAGAGAAGGACGTACCGTATACGTAGTTGTAGGGGTAGGGGTGAAGGGGGAGGATAGAAAGAAATAGTGACGAATTACATGGCAACATGTACGAGTCGAAGTTAGCCTATGAATAAAAAACATGACAGAATTGCGTATGAGAGTCTTTGGAGAGAAAAGAGATGAGTATTCAGGTGGAAACAGAGGAGATGAATGAAAGAACAGTAAGATAGTAAGAAAAAAGTATGAAATACAAGTAAAACGATAGTCTATCAGTTTTGCAACTATAAATTAGAGTAACTGAATTCATGCTTACATACCTACGACATATGTCCATTTATAAGGCATTTATATATATATATATATATATATATATATATATATATATATATATATATATGTGTGTGTGTGTGTGTGTGTGTGTGTGTGTGTGTGTGTGTGTGTGTGTGTGTGTGTGTGTGTGTGTGTGTGTAAGAATGTATAGATTAGTAACAGTGTGTTGGGTAGATTGTGTTCACATATATGTATACATGTACTTCATTACTTCCAAAAACACGAGAATTGCTACATAACGAACGAATATACTTATACCTTCTTGTATACAAACAAAACTAGAAGGGCATTCGTCTCTTTTACTTCACGTATTCTCATAAACACATCATCCTAGAATGTGTTCATTTTTCTGTGATTTTACGTTAGTTGCTCCTCTAGCAACACCTGGGTAATTCATCCATAAAAATGCCCAATTTCAACAATTCAAGGTTTCATCAACACGCTTCGAACCTGTTGTTACTCTCCCATTATTAGCCACCGGGTGTAAACCCATTTTCTTCGCTAGTCATAAAAGAATCCACCATAACAACATATAAGAAACCTCTTTTTTAGTTTGCATCGTTCTACATTGTAGATGATTATAGCCTATTTAGATCCTCTGATAAATAACTGGGCATTTTTTTTTATTATTATTATACTCTGCGACGCAAGAAATTAAATGCACTCCGGTCGTTGGCTCGTTTAAAAGACAATATCGTCCAGCTGTGTGCGTGTTTGAGGGGTGTGAACCTTTCCCTTCTCAAAATAAAAACAAATCAGAGTAGAAATAGTTTTCAAGTGTGCCAATACATCATTTTTCGTAGAGAAAATTGGTAAAATTGTGCAAGAAAGCTCCTCGAGTGCGACTGTGCCCCAAATCATTATCGTTCTGACAACAGGACTGTTGTTTTTTCTTATACAACGAGTGGAGAGCAAATCCGTGAATAGCCCATTGCTACAATTTCCACTGCGCAACGCGTAACGAACGACACCTCTTTTTGATTAACAACAGAATCAAGACAGAGACACAGATACAAACAGACACAGACACAGAAACACCGACACATAGACACAGGCACACACACCCAGACACACGCTGGCACACACACCCAGACACACACTGGCACACACACATACACACAGGCACACACTCTCAGACACACACACGCACACAGGCACACACTCAGACACACGCACACAGACACACACTTAGACACACGCTCAGACACACACACACACACACATACTCTTAGGCACACACACACAGGCACACACTCTCAGACACACACACACATTCAGACACACTCTCTCTCTCTCTCACACACACACACACACACACACACACACACACACACACACACACACACACACACACACACACACACACACAAGACACCGAAGCGAAAGAAAGTGCAGCGATTGAGCACCTATCTAGCGGTTTTGTCGCCGACACGAAGGAAACGACTAGTTGTTATTGTGCGGAATGTGTATGCTATGTTTTCTCGTGTGACCGATAAGGTAAAATCCAGTTCTTGAAATAAGTATAGTTAGCACAATGGAGAAAGAGAAAAACGAAAAATATTGAATGAGCCAACGAAGAGAGGCCTGGATATAAGTAAGGTAGAATCGCCGAGAGGAGTAATTCCTAAGAGGACATGTTTAATCGACATACCAAGAATAAATCAAAGGTAGGAGAACAACAGTTTTTCAGGTTTTCAAAGAAATCCAGGAGAAATAGGTAAAGGCTCAGATATAGATAGAGAAGTTAGATATAGCAATGCATTAAGAAATCGTGAACTAAACGAATTATTGGGGGAAAGCATAGATTTAGAATTGGACTACCGAGCTGTACTTAGGCAATTGATTACTTTGTGTGAGAGTAACGAGCAAACGATTAGAGAATCAAGTGACCTAAAGAGCGAAATTGATATGCTCAAAAGAGAAAACGAAAGAATGGGGACAAAAATAAAAATGAACTGAAAAAGGAGGCCAAAGAGCAATTACAGGTAGTGACCGGAAAAGTGCAAGAGTCAATTAAAGAAACAGACCTTGAAATAAAAAATCAATGGAAACAAGAACAGGAAAATAAAAAATATCCTTTAGAGAAATAGCACAAAAGCAGATGGAGAAAAATAGAAGAAGAAAAAACAGTTATGAAAGTAATTAAAGAAAAGGAAAATTGGGTGCGAGATACAGTTGACAAAGGTAAATGCATTGTGGTCCATGGTATCCAAGAAAAACATGATGTGTTTAAATGCCAGAGAGAAAAGGAGGAAAAGGAAATATCTAAGGAAATTCTGAAAGAAATTCAGGACGAAGGGCAAAATTTTGACAAAGAAATTGACAAGATTCACAGGATAGGCAAATACTCAAAAGAAAAACAACATAGACCTCTGAAAATAAAAGTAAGAACTCAAATGATAACCGAGGAGATACTATCGAAAGCTGTTAAATTAGCAAACAGCGAGAAATCCAAACATATATTGGTAAAAAAAAAAAAAGGAAATGAGTGATAAGGAAAAAGAGAAAGACAAGGCTCTCAGAATTGAAGCCAACGATAAAAATTATAAAAGAACAGAGACTGATTTTTTTTTTTTTTTTTTTTTTTTTTTTTAGAGAGAGGGGGGGGGACGGGGGAGAGAATACCTGAGGCTGAAAAAATAGTACATCAGAAAAATGACAACTTAAACCAAAAAAGAAAAGAAAATATGAAACTAAAAGTGGCATACACAAATATTGACGGTATGATCTCTAGAATTAATTAACTAAACGATTATCTGGAAATAGAGAAACCTGACATTATGGGAATTGTGGAGACAAAACTGAAAGGACCTCTATCAATAAGTATGGTGGGACAAGGTCTATACAACCACTGGGCGAAAAATAAAACAGACAAACAGGGAAGAGGTGTCATGATATTGACCAAAAGGGTTTAAATGTGACAAAGATAAATGAAGGCAAATATGATGTGGAATTAATTATGATTAAATTTGTAGATAAAAATATGGAAAGTAGAAAATTTGTAGCAGTATATGTGCCACCAAAAACACAGGCTTGGTCTGATAGTGATCATTCTAAATTACTGGAAGGCACAATGAATGTGCTAAATGAGTTACTGAAAGAGGGTGGTAACATAGTAATTATGGGTGATTTAAATGCAAAGAGTAAAATCTGGGAAGAAATTATAGTAAAAGGGGAAGAAGAACTTTGGAGCAACATTCTGCTGGATATGACCATCGAATACACCTTAACACAATGGGTTAAGGAAAATATATTTGATATAATATTTGTCAGAATATAACTAATTGCGTGGAGCGATGCGAGCGACTTCAACTGACAGCTATAGGACCCGCTAACCCCACTTTGAACAGCCAGGTGACGTTCACGGGCCCGCTGCGCCAACTCCCTCGAAATTCGGTCGGAAGTAGTTAGACCTTATATTCTTAGATCTTGGAAAATACTAGATATAGAAACAATGAAGAACCGTCGAAACTAGACTTAATATTAACTTCTGAACCGGATATCGTGAACAAAATGGAGTATAAAACACCAATTGGAAAGAGTGACCATATACTAATAGAGTTTGAATTAAAAGAAAACAATGTAAGAAGGAATGAAAAACATAGAGAAGGAAGATTAATGTACAACAAAACGGATTTTGTGGTAAAACTTAGAAAACTTTTCCATAACACAAAATGGGATAAATTCTCTAAAGAGGAAACAATGATGGAAGACAAATGAAACATACTCAAAGAAGAGTACAAGGCAGGAATTGATAAATATGTACCAAAGAAGAAGCAAAAAGATATTTATACAAAGTTTTGGTATAACAAAAGGTACAGTGAGGCTAAAGACAGAGAAGACAAAGCCTGGAAAAGATGGAAAAGAGACAAAAAAAAAAACATCCAAATGGCAAACATATATAAAACTTAGGAACGAATATGTGAATATACGCAGGAAAGAAAAAAGAAACTATGAAAAATATATTATAGACAAATGTAAGGATCAACCTAAACTCTTTTACAGATATGTAAATGATAAATTAAAAGACAAACACGAAATTGTAAAACTGCGTGAAGGAGATAAAGAATATATAGATGACACAGAAATGGCAGAAGTTATGATCAGACATTTCAGGTCTGTTTTTACAATTGAGAGCTCACAAATTTGGGAAGATGGACAACAAGAAAGACCCCCTAAAATGAAAGAAATAAAGGTAACACAGAAAGAAATAAGAGACCAAATAAAAAACCTAGATGTTAGGAAATCGCATGGACCGGATGGAATTGCAAATTGGATACTGAAAGAGTGTATAGACGAACTGACGGACAAATTATACAAGATAATAGACTTCTCACTCAAAGAAGGAAAGGTACCGCAAGATTGAAAAGATGCAAACATAGTACCAATATATAAATAAGGAAACAAAGAAGATCCTACAAACTTCAGACCAGTATCCCATACAAACACAGTAGCAAAGATATGCGAAAAGTTTATCAGAAACAAATGGATCAAATGCTTGGAAGAGAATAGAATATTAAACCCTAAACAATTTGGCTTTAGAAGTGGAAGATTGTGTATCACAAACTTAATATGCTTTTACTCGAGATTAATTGAGATTATACAAGAAAGAGATGGCTGGGCAGATTGCGCCTTCTTGGACTTGCAGAAGGCTTTTGACAGAGTACCACATAAAAAGTTAATAAGAAATTTTTAAATAATAGTGGGAATACAAGGTAAGCTACTGGAATGGATGAAGGATTTCTTAAGTGGGAGAAAAATGAGTGGATTGGCTCCTTTAATGTTTGCCATATATATATAAATGATATAGATTAAGAAGTGAAGTGTTACATGAACTTCTTTGTTGACGATGCCAAATTACCCAAGAGAATAAGAACAGAAGATTGCAAATCGCTATAAGAAGACCTGGACAAAATATCGGAATGGAGTCAGAGGTGTGAAAGAAACTTTAACATTAAGAAATGCAGTATAATGGAATTTGGAAAAAGCAAAAATAGAATATCGGGTCAATATAAAATTGGTAACAAGGAACTCAAAAAGTCGACTCAAAAAGGGACCTGGAAGTGAATATCTCAAGTGACTTGACACCTGATAAACATGTCAATAAATTAGTTGGAGAGACTTTTAACTTATTAAGATCAATGAAAGTGGCCTTCGACTACATGGATGAAGAAATGGTAAAAAAAAAAAAAAAAAAAAAAAAAAAATAGTGGTTGCACTGATAAGACCTAAACTAGAGTATGCTGCAACACTATGGGCACCTAGAAAAAAAATAGAAAGAATTCAAAGAGCAACGACAAAAATGGCACCTACACTACCAAATTTGGCATACGAACAAAGATTGGATAAATTACATCTATCAACACTGAAACAGAGAAGAGAAAGAGGTGATTTGTTGACCATTTATAGAATTATGAAAAGTATGGAAATTCTTAATAGAGACTACTTATTAAAATGGGACAGAAGAGAAACAAGAGGACACGAGAAGAAGCTAAAGAAGGACAGTTACAGAAGAGGTTTGAAAAAGAATAGCTTCCCACATAGAGTGATTGATGTCTGGAACAAACTAAACAGGGAAACAGTGAGTGCCAAAACTATACAAGATTTTAAGAATAAACTGGATGCGGAGATATACGAAAACGGGTCACTACTAGCATAGTTCTCGTCCCGTAAAATACAACTAGGTAAATACACACACACACACACACACACACACACACACATCGGAAGCATGGGAACCGCCAACACCTTTGTCGTTTGTGCTCCAAAGAAGAGGAAAATTCTTGGTTATACAACAAAAGAAGGAAACCTGGTCTGTATTGAATGGGAGGGGAGAAATCGTGGGTGCCCGAAATGAAATATCTGTAGTGCTAGTTAGACAGAATAAGACGTAATAATTAAAAATGAAGGAAAACAACGATAAGTTTGACTCAAACGACTTGATAGCAGAGTCATCTAGAGGCGCCACGCTGAAATACAATATAAACAAAAGATTTGAAACACCAGCGGCCACGCGATTTTATGACGATGATTCGTTCTCAGGATTCGGTAAGTACGAAAGAAGGAGTTTAAGTCGAATCTTAGATATAGAAAGGGAAATGAGCAAAAATAGAAAATGGTGGGAGAATGAAATCATGGACTTAAGGAAAGAAACTGTTGAACTAATGGATTGCTTAGCGCAAGCTAACATTGAAAATTCCGACCTAAGAAAAACTAACTCTGAACTAAGAACCGAGCTTAATTAAATGAAAAATTATATAAGAGAGGTGAAGCGTGAAAATGAAAAGAAGGTTAATGATACTACCAATAGTGAAAATCTGAAAAATAAAAAAATAAAAAAATAAAAAAGAGGTAAATAACAAAATACAAGAAATGACTGAAAGAATTGAAGACATCATAGGTGAGGAAAGTATCCCAAAGATTAAGAAATGGAAGGAAAACATAAAAAATAAGATGCATTTAAAGAAATAGTCCAACAAATGCACGAAAATGCAAAAGATACAATTATCCAAGTAATTAATGAAAAGGAAAATTGGGTCAGAGATGCAGTGGATAGGAAAAAATGTATTGTGGTATATATACTAAAGGAAAAACATGGTCTGGCGAGGTACATGAGAGAAAAAGAAGAAAAAGAAACAGCAATAGCAATCCTAAAAGAAATTGAGGATGGAGACCAGGAAGTAGAGAAAGACATCGATAATGTGTATAGAATTGGTCATTATTCTAAGGAAAGAAATCGACCCCTAAAGATAAAACTAAGATCACAAATGGTAGTAGATGACATATTAGAGAAAGTAAGTTGGCAAGGAGTGAACATTACAATAAGATATGGATAAAAAGAGAAATGAGTATTGGGAAATTAGAAAAAGAGAAGACACGAAGAGATGAAGCTAAGGAAAAAAACGCGAAGAGAACGGAGACCGAAAGCAACAAATTCTATTGGAGAGTAATCGACATGCGACTGAGAAAATGGTACATCAGAATGGGCGAACCAAAGACAGAAAAAAGATGGAGAAAGAAAAAAAAAAGTGGCCTATACTAACATCGACGGATTAATTTCAGGACTAAATAAACTTAATGATTACGTGTTAGAAGAAAAACCAGACATAATGGTAAATGTGGAGACTAAATTAAGGGGTGCAAAGGCTATACAATCTGGATTAAGAACAGAGACGAAAAACAGGGAGGAGGAATCATGTTCTTGGCCAAGAAAAACTTGAATGTGACAAAAATGTGACGAAATATCGCGTTCAACCCACCTCCGCTATGATATTGCATTTAGCTAGTATGTGCACGTAGGTTGAACGCGATATTTCGTGTAGATGTATGTAATTCGAGCATACAAATATAAGAAAATCGTACTCAACTTATATCTCTCTTGATAGCGCATTGGTTTAAGTCACTGTAACTTTGTTACGGGTTAGCTGGGTTCGAATCCTCGGCTCGTCCACGTTTCAATTTCCAACAAAATGTCTCCATCGAGCGATTCTTCAGTCTCGATTGCGATGGCATGGAATTAAAAGTTGTTTGTGGTTGAATAATATCAATTGATCGCTGGGAACCATTCAGTGTAGATGTATAATCTATCCCACGTGCACATACTAGCTAAATGCAATATCATAGCGGAGTTGGGTTGAACGCGATATTTCGTGTAGATGTATGTAATTCGAGCATACAAATATAAGAAAATCGTACTCAACTTATATCTCTCTTGATAGCGCATTGGTTTAAGTCACTGTAACTTTGTTACGGGTTAGCTGGGTTCGAATCCTCGGCTCGTCCACGTTTCAATTTCCAACAAAATGTCTCCATCGAGCGATTCTTCAGTCTCGATTGCGATGGCATGGAATTAAAAGTTGTTTGTGGTTGAATAATATCAATTGATCGCTGGGAACCATTCAGTGTAGATATATATATATATATATATATATATATATATATATATATATATATATATATATATCCCCTCTCTCGCTCTCCGTTTATCTCCCCTCTCCATCTCTCTGTGGATCTCCCCCTCTACCTCCTCTCACCCTTTCTCTGTCTCCTCTCTGCATCTCTCCTCTTTCTCTGTATCTCCTCTCTCTCTCTCTGTCTTTCAAAACATGCACTACACAAACACTCACACACAACACAAGCACACACACGGAACACAAACACACACAACTCAAACACACACACACAACTCAAATACACATACAACTCAAATACACACACAAACACACGGACACACTGTTGAAAACATTCACCGCGCTTTGATCTCTGTCTTGAGCCATCTCTCCCCACCCCTCGCCACCGCCGCCGCTTGAAGCGATCCGGAAAAAAATTAACAACACAAACCAACAAAGACAAATAAAAACAAGGGAACCAAACAAACGCAATATTCTAACCGGGCAATTTTTTTTCTGTCACTGAATACCCATTTTGTATATATTTTTTTCATGATAAATTCCAGTCACTTAAGTTCAAAATAACAGTGTAGCATGACCAAAGAACAGCCTCACGCAAAGGAACCCAAACAAAAGAACGCTAAAACACGTGTAATGGACCAGAGATCAGTGTCATACCACAACGACGACGATTGTTAAAAAGATGACGAATACGATTGCCAAAAAGACGACAACGATTATTTCCAAGACGATGAAATCTACTGTTACTACAGCTACAACTACAACTACTAGTACAATGATGACGACTATTACTACCACTATTACCAAGACGACAACGACGACTATTACCACTACTGCTAGTGCGACGACTGTTACTACAATAATGACGGTTATCACTAATACTACTATGACGACGACTATTACAAATACTACGACTTCTATAACTTATTATACAACAACGACTTCTATTACTACTACGACCATTACTACTACTACGACCACTACTAATTACTACTATAATAATTACTACTACTACTACTACTATGAGGACGACAATAACGAGGACGACGACAATAACGACGACCACGACAGGCCACCAGTCTCTTAACAGTCACACTTTGTTTTTCAGACCATGACAATTGCCCGTAATCAAATCAGCTTTAGTCATCGATGCAGACGTAGCAAATGACCATCACAAGCAACATACGATGAAAAATGAAAAACAAATGGACACATTTCCAATGAAACGCACGCGTGCGTGTACCGCGACCTGATACCTGATACATAAGAGCTTTTGCAAACCTAACTTTCGTTTCTATTCAACTTACACCATTTTGTTTACAAGCAATAACATTTACTGCATGAAAAATATTGTATTTGGAAAGTTTGAGTTTTCAAAATAATAATAAATAATAATAATAATAATAATAATAATAATAATAATAATAATAATAATAATAATAATAATAATAATAATAATAATAATAATAACAATAATAATATTAATGATGATAATGATAATAATAATAATGATAATAATGACAATAATAATAATAATAATCACAAGAATAACAATAATAACAATAACATACATACATACATACATATACCAAAGGCTTTTTCCCCCTTACATGGGGGGTAGCCAAAAGGAAAAAGGCATAGAAATCACTCCCACCCATTTCATTTCCCATATATTCCACTCCCCTCCACCCTCCTATCTTGGCATCTCCTGGATGACGGGTAATCCCTGCATCCTGGGTCAGAAGCAGTGTCGCAAGACACAGCACATCCACAGCAAGGCCGCTTCATAAATTCGGCGACCCCCCCCCCCTCTCCGTCCCCTCATGCAGAAAAGGAGAAGACGGGGAGAAATCCCTTCGGGCTGCGTCAAATTTTTTCTCATACATAGCCTACTTCCTCACCCCCCATCCCCCACCCACTCCCCCTCATGCATCACAGCCTCAATAACAATAATAACAATAATAATAATAAATAATAATAATAATGATAATAATAATGATAATAATAATGAGAATAATAATAATAATAATAATAATAATAATAATAACAATAATAATAATAATAATAATAACAATAATAATAATAAATTATAATAATAATTAATAATAATAATTAATAATAATAATAGATTTGCATGGATTTCCTGAATCACTTCTGTACTCGTGTTCGTTACATATGCAAGCCTCTCTGTTGGCTCGTGGTCTTCCGTTTCGAGATGCCCTGCCGTCCTCCTGTTATAGTCCTTGCGCTCCAAGGAATCTGGTCAGTGTTACACAGTGATTTACTACTAGCCATTCTACCCAATCGACCTTAGTAAATGCCTCTCTCATTTCCTATCTATATGCTATTTTTCTTTCATATTCTGTATAAAGTAAAGGAAGCTGCATAGTATAATGAGTATCAATTTTCAGGGTTATAACAACGATTTGAATAAATTGTAGAACACATGACAGCACTTTCTTCCCATGTTACCACGCCGAGGTGTCGCACGTGAGACAGGTGGGATGGATTGGGTGAGTAATCGTTGTTATAATCCTAAAAAGTGATAATCGATGTACAATGCAGTTTCCTTTACTATATACAGAAGATTGAAAAAAAAAATAATATAGCACATAGAGGGAAATAAGAAAGAGAAAGAGGCATGTACTAAGGTTGATTTGGTAGAATGGCAGCCCACAGACTAGAGTAGAGTGACCTGGGGAGCTGACATTCGCTATCCTTTAGTTTGAGCAGACGCACGAGCTTGTCTACGTGTCACTAATAGCCTTTGACAATACATTATTCGAACGTTATATGAAATACCGACTTCCCACTACATGTGCAAGTTTGTATACGTGCGCGTGCGCTTGATTAATCACATTACAGTATGTCTATACATGCGTGCACTCACTTGCATATTTGTGTGTTTCTCTGCGCTTTTATGTAATTATGTGCACACATTATTGTGCACACGTATTGTCCGAACTATGAGTAATGCTGAGAATTTTTGTTTATTTATTTATTTATTTATTTGTTTATTTATAAACATCGCCCAGCCATATCTTTGCTCAAGCGGGAGAGTACCATTTTGCCTTTTTCACGCCGTGAGCGCGGCGCTAACCCACGATGTAGAGCCCGAGACAAACCACTACACAAGCAAGTCATGTCTCTTTGGTTTGTTTGCTTATGTATAACATTTCCATGTGGGTGTGGTTGCGGGTTTAGTTGTGTGTGTATAATATATTACTCAGATTATTGTATTTGTGTATACGACTGTACATGTGTACACAAAAGCAGCGTTTGCGCTTTGTGCACGTGTTTGTGTAGTGTTTACACGATATTCACTGGAGTGTTTTCAAACCGTTTCGTGCAAGTACGTTTTGTGCACGCAAGGCTGGGAACCGATTAGCTTGATCGCTGTACTTTGTATTGTCTCAATGAGAAAGGAGATACGTAGAATCAGTCCAACAAAGACGTGGAAGGGCCAACAAAGAAAATGTAAAAATCCCGTGCTGAAGCCTCAGATAAGATCTTACATTCATCTAAATTACCCTGATTCAAGTGCAATAAAAGCCCTAACTGATATAATCAACTACTCTTGGTTGTACAATACAGTCCCAACTGCCAGGGATATAATATTCACATGATACCCGTATTAAAACCAAACAAACCACTTGAAAGCCCTGCATCCTATAGACTAATCTCACCACTATCCACTATTATCAAAGCTGGTGGAAATATTAAAAAAAATAAAAAATAAAAAAATAACCCAACTACCCATTTCCCCCAACCAACATGGATTCAAAGATCATTCAACAAATGCTGGAGGGATTCAACAAGAAAGCATCACCAGAGAGAATAGTTATGGTAGCAATAACCCTACGACAAGTGCATATTATAACCTAGGTTGGATCAGGTATTCTGCCATATCTTTCCATTTCGTCCATATAGTGAAAAGTTACTTTTATATTTGTCAATTACATGCATGTTTCGCCCACAATTTATCGGGTGACAGTGTTCGTGACCATCTGTCCCAGATAATTCTTTTCTATTGCTTTTGTCATCGAATAATTTCTCATTGAGTGATTTTTTTAATGTTTACCCATTCCCAACACTTTTCATTACAATTCATCTTCTATCTTTTAATACATGCAAACGTAGTGTATAGATCTTGTAACAATTTGTGTCATTTATGTTTATCAAGAACATTACAGGTACCATCTCTAAGTCCTCCAATGTACTTCAATTTGCACGAAAATTGATTGAGGTATTTTGTCAAATACCTTCTCTAGATCCAAACTTACATAGTCCACCACTCTCTCCTGCAGTACACCAACAGCTCGGAGTCTTAGCAGGTTTGGTGCATGTCTTCCACTTCTAAATTTGAAATGGTTATCCGACAAAATGTTTTTCTCTTCAAGACATTTAGTCAATCTACCTTTTACAATTCTTACACATAATTTATATGTAATGCTGGTCAGTGACACCGGTTTGTAGTCCAATGATTTCTCGTCATTTCCTCCTTTATGAAATGTGATTATATTAGCTACTTTCCAGGTACTAATCCTTTCTCTAATTATGACTCTGTATGTCTGCGTGTTGCAAGATGATTGAAAGGAAGTCAATCCTTTAGATGTCTAGCGTGCACACGCGCGCGCGCACTCATGTGGTATGAGAAGGAACTCCTACGTCTCCAGGCAACTCTCAGGGCACCCTCTATTGTGCTCGGATATGACTCCTAAGGGGTTCTCCATTGTGCTCGGACCTGTCTCCCAAGGGACGCTCCATTGTCATCGGATCTGAACAGTGACTAGACAATCCAGGCGTTTCGGACTACGCCCAACACCTGCGGAAACAATAGATACTTCTCCTTTCATCATTGCCTCCTACCAGATCAACTAGCGTCAACATTTTATTTCTTTATCACATATTTCTCTTATGCATGTAAATTATAAATATAAGAAAAGAATGTATTATTATGGCAACAGCCTACTTGTACCCGTGTAAATTAGAATTTGGCAACTCCCCGAGTTTCCCTCGGAGGTTGCTCCACGATTTGTAGAGAGAAGACTGAGAGATTAAAACAAACACAACTTCACCTCGTTTGCCTCACCAAACCAACCAATGTAGATCCTAACTACAAAGTATGAGTATGTGTGTGTTTGTATATGTGTGTGTTTGTGTTGCGTGCGTGTATGTGCTTGCGCACGTGTTTTTGTATGTTTGTGCGTATGTGTGTGTGTGTTTTGTTACAAACAAAAATGAAGATGTAGTTACCAAACTCCATCTGGCGATAGTTAGACCCATCCTTGACTATGCGCTACCGATTCACTAGAACCTGTACTGAGGAGAATGGCCTACATGACAGATACATGGGCTCAGAAACTTATTATAGGAGGACAGGTTTAGGCACTTAACTTACACACTCTGGAAAGACGAAGAGTAAGGGGTGATCTAATTGAGGTATTCAGATGGATTAAGGAATTTAACAAGGGTGATGCAGGCAAGGTCATCATATAAGGGCAGGACTCGTTAATTTTTTTTTAATTGGACACATTTAGGTTTAAGAAGGAAATAGACAAGGAGTGGTTTAACAACAGAGTGGTTAATGAATGGAATAGACTTAGTAATTACTAGGCTGTGAGCGCTGAAACAACTGGTCGTTTTAAAAAGAAGATTAGATAACATTGTGGATAGGGATGACAGGTAAGGGGCACGTAAGCCTTGAAGTTTTTTGCAGTCTTCATTCTTATGTTCTTATGCGCATGTTCTTGTATGTCTCATTTTGATTCATGTACATGTGCAGATTAGTAGACACTAAGGCAGGACTCGTTTTCGATAATGATCGTTTTATATTTGTTTATTTATTCGTTTATTTTTATTTTGTTTTATTTTATTTCATACATACACATATTTTTGTGCAACATTGTTTCCTTGTAATAACCGTTGATACGTTTTTTCTTTCTTTTTCAAAAACACTCTAGCATGCTTGCTAATCCTAAATACCTTGAAAGATTACGGTTCACGTTTGAAGTTCCCTGATAACCGTCAACTCGGTCAAACAACTTCCAGACCTCGTGGTCCCCACCTACCCGAGTGAAAATAGTCTATTACCACAAAATAAACATTAAGATTAATAAACGAATAAATAAACAAGTAATAGAAATATAAACACAATAAACAAAATATAAATATGAATAAAAACATAAATTAATAAACTGATGAACATATCAAATAAAAGATTACACAATAATGATCATCTATGATCTGTTCACATCCTTGCGAATCAGTCTTGTTGCATTCTTTTATTATTAGAGACTATTCTTCACTCAAAAATATATATTTGATACATAGTTCATTTTTATACTCTACCCTCCTTCCTCTCTGCTACCTGCCATAGATAACTCATCATTTTGGCTTAATATTGTTATCGAGGATAGAACGTTGGTTACTAACAAGAAATAAGACTGATAATAGATAAATACTCGATGACACTCACAATCTCTGCCTTTTGGTCCTGAGTCAGCGGTAAAGAGGAACAAAATCGTGAGCTCAGCGCTTAGGCGTCCGTCCATGCGACTTCCCACACTGCGACTGGACCGACAACACCGTACCGCTTGCCATCGTCGACTGCGTACGATTCCCGACAGTGCTCGTTATAAATAGATGTCGTGGGGTCTTTGCGTACGCAAAAGAAGCGTAGTTGTCCTTGAAGTAGTTTACAAGAAAGTATGCAATCATTTGCACGTTTGTTTCGATGCATTATCATTTTATATACACAAGATTTTTTACACTTGTTTTCATACTTGTTTTCTTTTTCGTCCATTTACATTGAGCCCTATTTGGGAAGGGCTGGGAAGCGTAACCTGACATACATATGTGTGTGTGCATTTATCTGATTGTATATATTTGTAATATACAGGAACGCCAGCATGGTCCTGTTTTTTTCTCATTATCATGCTTTGTTTGGAATTTGCTTATGTTCTCAGATTATGCTATGTCGCCTTTTGAGATATTCCAGGTGTATAGAATAAGTATGTGCGGAAAATTATTTTTTACATCCTTTTGACTTTTTTTCCATGACCTCGTGACTCGCCAAGGAATTTCTTTCAGTTTTAACCACTCCCATTAGTGACCTGAATACAGTTATCATGTCACCCCTTTCTCTTCTTATTTCAATGACGACAGACCCAATGCAATTAATTTTTTGTATGTTTTCTTTGCAAGACTGAGGACTAATGTGGTTTCTACTCTGTATTCTCTGAATCTTGTATATATCTTACTTTATTCGGAAGCCACACAACCGCTGCAAATTCTAATCTAGGTCAGACAAGGGACATTCTATGGTTTCCTTCGTTATCTTTTCATCTACATTATAAAAAATGCTTATCAGTAGTCTTTATGCTTCACCCATGATTTTGCTGATATATCTGTCAAATGACAAGGTACTCGTGGCCAACACTAGATTTTTTTTACCTTTGTAATTTATCTATTTGTTATTAAGTAATTCATTGGTGGACTCTTCGTGCTTTTGCATATTTTCAATATTTAAATTTTTTGCAATTAAAGTTTATCTTCCACGATTGGCATTACTCATATACAGGGTGGCCACAAAACACTCCTTGATTTAAAAAAATATATAATACAAAAAGTTAAATTAATATTCTTACGATTTTGGTGGCTACTATTGCATAAAATAACTTTTTTTTTGTCTTCATTTGTAGATTCTACTTGATCCATTAGATGGCAGTGTAATCCAAGACGGCGTTTACTCCAGAACAACGTAGCTGGTGTCTGTTGGAATTTGCCAAAACAAAATGTTACAACTGTGCAGCGTGATTTCAGATGCATTCATCATGGAAATCCACCTACTAACAAGTCCATTTTGAAGTGGTACAGTGATTTCAGTGAGAAAGAATACATCTGTGACCAGAGAAAGAGACATTCAGGTCGTCTATCGATGTCGGAGGGAGTTGTCGGTAGGGTCAGAGAAACTTTTCTTCGTACCCCCAAGAAGTCGACGCGCAGTTGTAGCCGAGAGTTAAAAGTCCCACAAAGCACAGGAAGCAAGATCTCACGCAAACGACTGAGGTCTTACCCATACCAGGTGCAAATGTTTGTTTTGGCAAATTCCAACTCAAACCAGCTACGTGGTTTTGGAGTGAACTCCATCTTGGATTATACTGCCATCTAGCGGATCAAGTAGGATCTGCAAATGAGGAAAAAATATTTAGTGGAGCTGTAGCCACCAAAATTGTAAGAATGTTTATTTAACTTCTGATATGATAAATATTCAAAATCAAGGAGTGTTTTTGTGATCCTCCTGTATATTTTGTGTGTGTGTGTACCTACTGTAGTTGTATCTTACGGAAAGGGGAGCTACGCTCGTGCTATCCCGTCTCTGTATCTCGCCATATCTCATCTGTGTGTGTGCGTGCATGCATGTGTACGTGTATGTGTACTTGCATGACTGGTCATAAAGTCTTCGTGCCGCATCTAGATGGTCCCAACCACCATCCTGTAATAACGTGCACATAAAATGATAAACTTACAAAGATAAAAAGAACGAGTGACTAAAATGATCAGGATTACAAAAAGAAAATGAAAAGTAATAAATTCAACGAGAATTAAACAGCTAGACTCAAGAAAGTGAAAAAATATATGTTAACACAATCCTATATGGGGAAGAGGAGGAGGAGTAAGAAGAGTCTTCTTTCATATCCTATGCGTCTCCTCGCGGAACACTGGGAGATTTCACTTTCAATATAATAACGTCATTATTCGAGTGTAATATGTCATAGCTGACTCTGGGTGGATGGAGGGGCTTTACCCCTTCTTCTTCTTCCTCTTTCCCCATCATCAATCTCCTCCCATCTCCTCCTCTTCCACCTCCACATTTTCTCCCCTCTCCTTCTCCGCCTTCTCCCCTCTTCCTTCTTACCCCTCACTTGTAATACGATGACGTCATCGTTTGAGTGTGTTTGTGGTCAGAGTCCCTTGCTCCCCTCTTCCTCTTCTTCCTCCTTAACCCTCCCCTCCTTTTCCTCCCTCTCTTCCCCTTTTTTCCTCCTTCCCCCTTCCTCTCTCCTCAACTTTTTTATCCCTCCTCTTTCTCCTTTCCTCTTCCTCCTCCTCCTCCTCCCCCTTTCCGTTTTCCCACTCCTCCTCTCTTGCTCTTCCCCTCTTCCTCTTCGTCCTCTTCCCCTCCTTCTTCTTCCCTCCTCTTCTCTTCCTCCTTCCCCTCTCCTCCTTTTCCTCCTCCAATTCTCTTCCTCCCCTTTCCCTCCTTTTCCTCCTCCCTCTCCTATCCTCCTCCTCTTCTCTTCCGCCTCCCTTGCTCCTACCTTCCCCCTCCTACTCCCCTCCTCTTCCTCTACCCTCCTTCTGCCTCTTCTCCTCTCCCCCACATCATCCTCTCCCTCTTCTACTAGATTTCTCTTTCCCTCGTACCTCGTTCCTTTGACGTGTTTGGCGAAAATCTTATTTCGTCCAAGCAGGGGCCTTTGTTAGTACGGTTGGGGAGGGGGTTACTAGGAAGTGGTCATCTGGACTAACAGAAGGAAAAGCCCTCCTGAGAGCTCGTGCCCGTCAGAAATATGTTTCATTTCAGAGTACTACAACACATGTACATATCTTGGATCACCTGAAGAATTGTCACCCCAGAACGTCCACCTGAAGAATCATCACTCCAGGATAGCCCACTTGAAGAATTGTCACCCCAACCAACACCTGAAGAATCGTCACGTCAGTTAGGTTAGGTTAAGTTAATTTAGGTTAGGTTAAGTAGAGTTAGATTAAGTTAGGTTAGGTTACGTTAGGGTAGGTTAGTTTAAGTTAGGATAGGAATCGTCACCCTAGGATAGCCCTTCTAAAGAATTGTCACCCCAGGGTTATACCGAATGCTTACTCCAATAATTCTTATCGGTAATCGTGGTATCACATATAATCCAAAAAATTTTATTCCAGTTCCATACCCATGGAAGAAGAAAACGAATTACATGGGCCTCGACACGCGAGCTGCTGTCTCCGTCTGCATCGTCATCGAAAATGGAATATGAAGTCCATCGGTAAAGAATGTACAGAGGAGAAGGAGGGGCGGAAAGGAGCCCACTCTGACATTCAGGTAGCACATTAGATTGGCTCAAAAATTGAATTATGATTCACCTGACCCATTGCAGATTTACGAGTATCCTTGTAAAATGCCATTCCAGTAATGTCTATCATTTGCTGGCGACGACGAAGGCGACGCGTCGAAACGTTTCCCTCATTTGGGGAACCACCTAAGGGTGACTGCTTATGATGTCATCTTGCGAAGTGACTGATTGTGATGTCATCTTGCGAGGTGGACTTCGGAGAGAAATGTCTCACCATTGCTCATTTTTCTACCCCCATCAACACCCTTATCTCAGTCTTGGAGGATACATAGCCTCAAAGGGCTGATACTTGACCTGCGGACCGGGCCTAAGAATCCTTTCTATCATCTTTGACTAGGTTTCCTTCTTTTTATTTCACATATGGAGAGCTGTCAACCAACGACTGCTCCCCTCTACTTCCTCTTATCAGCCTGTGACATAGAAACAGACTTATACTACAACACAGACAATGATCCGAGGTTTCTTTCTAGAGGGATCCATGGGAGGGCCCAAGGACCGTTGCAAATCACCGTGGGGCTACAAGTTTCCAGTCATTGAAATCCGAGGCAATCGTTATTCTGCAAAACCATGCATGGGCAAGTGGCAGCCACCTCAGGAAAATAAGTTTATGGCCGTTTTTTGATCATGTAGATGTATACTCCACAGACAAAATGGATGAACTCAAAATGACAAAGGAATACGATGCTGGCCCTTACATTGTTGTATTACAAGAAAAAACTAAAAACTACAGATTTGAAAGAGTGTTGGTAGAGTACAATATTACGTAGTATGATGTCCTTGATAAGATTATGATAAAGGAAAATCGAAAGGTTTATTTACATTCGTGAGACTTGATTTGTCCTCTAGTAGAATATTCTTGGAATAGCAGGTTTGTGAATATTTGTGTATTGAAGTGAAAGAGATCAATAATGCACTAAGTCCAAACTGTGATATAAATGAATAAAAACTTGCTGAAAATATTAAATGTAATAAATGGGAAAATAGTTAAATATAAGATAATAGTTCTTAATTTACCAAGTACTAACCGGGAAAATTTAACAACGGCTACTGCTACAAGGACTAACCTGAACTATTATTGAGACCGTTAGAGACCGTTTCCTGACGCTGCATATTAGGGGAAACAAGACAGAGAGAAATGTCGAGAAGAAATACTTTCGATTTTATGTTTAGGAATGACGAAGGAATAATGGAGAATATAAAGGTAGAATGTCCTCTCGGACAAAGAAGTGATCATGCACGCATTACCATTTGGATCATCATCACCTACAGGTCCAACCGTATTGCCTTGCGTGCTTACGGGCGGTGCATCACCGACAGAAGGTATAGAGGCGAGATATAGAAGTTTGTGAGAGTGATGTGGCAAAGGTTGGCGCATTCGTACGAGAGGCCTTTATTCTGTAGTGCAGTGGTTCTTAACCCGTGGGTCGCCAAGCCATTTGAATGTGTCACCAAGGATTTGGGACATTATTTTCCCAATATTCCCATTCAAAATATTATCAAAGCATTAATCCTGATTGTAGAATTCCTGAGTCATTATTATCGAAGGTTAAGCAAAACATTGAGACATAGCCGATTTGATTGAGGTGAAAAAAATACCAACATCTACTCTTACCTTTTCAGTGTTATAAAGGGTCGCCATGGTTGATCTGGACAAGATTTTGGGCCGCAGCAAAAAAAAAAAAAAAAAAATGAACCACTAATGTAGTGGATTCGGAATGTTTGGTTGATTGACTAAGAGAATAATGTCTCATTCACATTTTCACACGTAACTATAAATGAAACGTACAGTATATTGCATACATAGACACATGAATTCCAACCATATACATATGGGAGGGAGCGACTGCACACATCCATAACTAAATATACACAATAATAGAACTATGACAATGCACGTATCGAACCGTATCACCAATCTGACAATAACATTAATAAAAAATACAATACACACGCATGATAACACGACACAAAGCAGCACATGCAAACAAACATTAACATAAACATACCAGCAAACGCAAATCAAATTAAACCCTTCACTACCTGAGGAACACACTTGATACAAGTATCTACAGTAAAATACGTCTCAGTAGCGCTTTCGTGTATTACATCAATATAATACACAAAAGCGCTCTGCTTCGGTTCTCTTCAAATTGGTTAACCTGCATTTTTATATCACACGTCATCAGTGTTTTTATATTGCGCACGCGCGCACACACACACACACACACACACACACACACACACACACACTCCACCGAACGGACGGCGTAGAGGACGATCTGAAGAAAAAGTGAAATTTTCGTGGATCCCAAAGCAAAGGAAGTACCTATTGTATTTACAGGGTGGGGGGAAATTGCTCGTGGTGTAGTGGGAAGGTGAGGAAAAAGGAGAAGGGGAGGGATTACTGAGGGAAATGGAAGGAAATGAGGAAGGAGAGGACTTGGCCCAAGCAGGCAGACGCCATGTAAACAAAAGAGGTCCCGACCAATTTAGTGATGACGAAATGTGTAACAAAAATGTAAAGATTAGAAACATAGATAAGAACAATTCAATGGAAGGTGAGGATAATAATTTCCAAGGATTTAAAGAGGGGGAGGCGGATACCAACCTCCCCCGACTAGCAAAACTGGAGGAAAGGCTTGAACAAATGACTGAACATTGGGAGATTAGGTTCGGTAAAATGTCAAAACTTGCAGAAAAAGTTGAAAGGTTGGAAGAACTAGAGAAGGCGAACAAAAACTTAACTGATGAAATAGAAAAATTAAAAAGAAAAATAAGAGAAGTAAAAGAGGAGAATAAAGAATTAAAAAAGAACAATAAAGACAATAAAGAAACAATAGCAAAAGAGGCACAGGGGTGGAGGAAGATACAGGAAAATAGTAAAGTTGCATTTACTGATATAATTAAACAGCAAATGAAAGAACAAACTGAAGACTCAGTTATCAAAGTGATGAGACAGAAGGAGAATATTGTAAGAGACTTAGCAGACAAAAAAAAAAAGTATAATTATATTAGGAATGGAAGAGAAACATAACCCAGATAGAACCTCAAGAATCAAAGAGGAAAATGAAAAAGTAAGCAGTTTACTACAATTAGTTCAGGAAGATGAACCAGAAATAATGAAACAAATCGAAGAGAAGTTCAGACTCGGAAAGTATAGTACAGATAAGACCAGACCAATTAAGATTAAATTCAGGTCACAAACGACGGCAGAGAATATCTTATCCAAAACAGGGAAACTAGCAACAAATGAACAATATAAAAAGGTATGGATAAAAAGGGAAATGAATAAAGAGGAAAGAGAGGAAGAAAACAAAAGACTTGAAGCTAAGGAAAAAAACGAGAACAGAACAGAGTCAGAAAAAGAGAGATTCTATTGGAGAGTAGTGAATATGAAACTAAGGCAATTCGACATACAAGAGAAAAACAAAAGGGAAACAGAGAACACAATGGAAGTGGCAGAAAACTAAGAGTGTCTTACACAATTATAGATGGATTAATAACAGGATTGAATGAGCTGAATGATTATTTGAAGGAAAAAGAACCGGACATAATGGGAATTGTAGAAACAAAATTAAAAGGTCCACTACCACCCAACAGTGTAGGACATGACGCATACAATTATTGGATTAGAAACAAAGAGACAAAGCAAGGGGGTGGAGTTATGTTCTTGACTAAGAAGGATATAAACGTGAGGTGTGTCACATATGGAAAGAATACAGTAGAGATGATTATGATCGAAGTGGAAGACAGAGATAAGAAGAGCAGAAAGTTTGTGATAAATTATGTGCCTCCGAAAACAGCCTCGTGGGAAGAGAGTGAACATAAAAGTATGTTAGACACAAAGATAACTTTAAATAAGATAATGGAAGAGGGAGGAAGAATAGTTATGATGGGCGACTTTAATTGCAAAGAAATCTGCTGGGAAGAGATGACAGTAAAGGGTGGAGACGGCTCATGGGGAAACGCTCTACTTGAGATGATTACTGACAATACAATGACACAATGGATACAGGAGAACACTAGGTATAGAAATGAGGAAGAACCATCGAGACTAGACCTAATAATTACATCTGAACCTAGAATAGTGGACAAAATTGAATATAAAACACCAATAAGTAAAAGTGACCACATATTGATTGAACTGGAACTAAATGAAGAAAAATACATGAAAAGAAATGAACAATATAGAAAAGGAAGAATGATGTATGAAAAAACAAACTTTGATAAAATAAGAGAATTCTTTCAAAAAGAAAACTGGGAAGAAATATACAAAGAAGAAACAACAGTAGAAGAGAAATGGAATATTTTGACAAAAATTTACAAAAAAAAGGAGTGGAAAAGTATGTCCCAAGACAAAAACAAGAAAAAGAATATGTAAAATGCTGGTACAATAAAAGTTGTAGGGAGTTAAAAGACAAAAGAGACAAAGCTTGGACCAGATGGAAAAAAGACAGAAGGCCTGAAAAATGGAAAATATATACTTGTTATAGAAATGAATATGTACAAACGTGCAGAGAGGAAAAGAGAAAATATGAAAAAGATGTCATAGAAAAGTGTAAAGATCAACCAAAACTATTTTACAGATTTGTAAACAACAAATTGAAAAACAAACAAGACTTGGAGAAATTAAGACAAGGAAGAGTTGAATACACAGAGGAAATTGAAATGGCGGAAATTATGAACAAACATTTTAAATCAGTGTTTACAAGGGAGAACATACAACCTGAAGAGATCGAATGGAAAGAGAAAGTCCCTCCCATGAAAGAAATAGAAGTAACAAAGAACGAAATATTGAAACACTTGAGTAATCTTGATGTCAGAAAATCGCATGGACCAGATGAAATAGCAAACTGGATTTTGAAAGAATGCAGGAATGAACTGGCAGACATAATACATAGCATAATAAACAGTTCCTTGAAAGAAGGAAAAGTTCCAGAAGATTGGAAAAAAGCAAATATAGTACCTATATATAAAGGAGGAAATAAAGAAGACCCTACCAACTATAGACCAGTCTCTCTAAAAAGTACAATAGCAAAAATTTGTGAAAGAATTATCAAAAGTAGATGGGTAAAATATTTAGAAAAAAAAAAGTGTTAAATCCAAGGCAATTTGGATTCAGACAAGGACGATCATGCGTCACCAATTTAATATGTTTCTATTCAAGGCTAATAGATATAATACAAGAAAGAGATGGATGGGCTGATTGTGCATTTCTAGACCTAAAAAAAGCTTTTGACAAAGTACCACATAAGAAGTTGCTTAAGAAATTAGAAACTGAAGGAATACAGGGCAAACTGCTTAATTGGATGGAAGATTTTTTGCAAGAAAGGAAAATGAGAGACACTCAAAATGGGATGAAGTAATAAGCGGTGTTCCGCAAGGAACAGTTCTGGCCCCAATAATGTTTGCTATATATATTAATGATATGGATGAAGGAATTGAAAGCTATATGAGCTTCTTTGCAGATGATGCAAAACTACTGAAAAGACTGAACACGGAAGAAGATTGTGAATCACTACAGAGAGATCTAAATAAAGTACAGGAATGGAGTAGGAAGTGGGAGATGGAGTTCAATACAAAAAAGTGTTGTATAATGGAATTTGGAAAAAGCAAAATCAGAATAACAGGATCATATAAATTGGGAGAAGAAGGAATAGAAAAAGTAGAAAATGAGAAGGACCTGGGAGTCATTGTTATGAATAATATGTCACCTGAGAAACATATAAAGATTTTTGGAGAAACTTATAATTTAATAAGAACAATCAAAGTTGCATTTACATACCTGGATGAAGAAATGGTGAAGAAAATTCTAATCACCCTGATAAGACCAAGATTGGAATATGCAGCAACGATATGGTCACCAAGTACAAAAAAAATGTATAAAAAAACTTGAAAGAATACAAAGAGCAATTACAAAATTGGCAACAACACTCTCAAAACTATCATATGAAGAGAGACTAGCAAAACTTGAACTACAGACACTAGAGCAAAGAAGAGAGGAGATTTGATAGCTATTTACAGAATCATGAAAGGCATTTAAATTACTGATAGAGAGAATCTGATAAAATGGGATGATAGAAATACAAGAGGACACGGAAAGAAAATCAAAAAGGACAGCTATAGAAGAGATCTGAAAAAGAACAGCTTTCCTCACAGAGTAATAGACAGTTGGAACAAGTTAGATGAGAAAGTGGTGTGTGCAAAAACAATACATGAATTTAAAAATAGTTTAGATAAAATGAGATATGAAGACGGGACCCCACGAGCATAGCTCCCCTTCCCGTAAAATACAACTAGGTAAATACAACTAGGTAAATACACACATACACACACACTATATATATGTATATATATATATATATATATATATATATATATATATATATATATATATAGACATATATATATATATATATATATATATATATATATATATATATATATATATATTAAAAGACCTGATACGGTTTTCAAATTATTATATAGAAATTATCTGTGACAGTGGCGGATCCAGGATAAAAATTTGGGGGGGGGGGCTAACCTGAATTCCTTCCTCTGAGTAGTCTGATGTATCAGAAGTCTGAGGTATACTTAACTTAATAATGTTTTTCAGGTTTTTCTGTATTTCAGACATATATAATAGAATGTATATTCGTTTTATATTGTTACAAGCCGCGGGCTTTGCCCTCCCCGGCTTTGCCGGGGTCTTGGCTGCACAAACAGAGGCCTACGGCCGCAGCGCTCCGCGCTCTAATCCTACGATAGGGATCCCGTGCTGGGGATCCCGTGTTGGGGTTCCGCCCCGAGGCCGAACCCAAGGGACATTTTTTCCTGGTCAGTTCAAGGGAACATGGCAACCACTGAGGACTTGCGACCACTGAGGACTTGCGACCACTGAGGACTTGCGACCACTGAGGACTTGCGACCACTGAGGACTTGCGACCTTTGAGGACTTGCGACCTTTGAGGACTTGTTACCTTGGAGAACTTGTTACCTTGGAGGACTTGTTACCTTGGAGGACTTGTTACCTTGGAGGACTTCTTACCTTGGAGGACTTATTACCTTGGAGGACTTATTACCTTGGAGGACTTATTATACAACCTCGTAGGACTTGCAACTTCAGAGGACTTGCACCCTCGTAGGACTTACGACCTCGGAGGCGCTTGCAGCCTCGAAGGGCTTACAACTTCGGAGGACTTGCACCCTCGGGGGACTTGCACCCTCGGGGGACTGGCACCCTCGGAGGACTTGCACCCTCGGAGGACTTGCACCCTCGGAGGACTTGCACCCTCGGAGAACTTGCACCCTCGGAGAACTTACAGTCTCGAAAGGTTTATTGTCTCGGATAATTTACGACCTCGGAGGACTTACAGACATATACCGTTTTTAAAATGTGTCACCTTTGAAATTGTTTAATTTTTATTATTAGTATATATATATTTATTTTCCAAACTCACCATTTTTGGCGCATTTCACTTACTGCAAAGTATCTACATTTAATACAACGTCTTCATTTGATTCCTTCTTCCCTAAAGAACCTAATATTGCAAATTAATCGACAAAAGTAATTATAAAGATACCAAGTATCAAGATGATATAATGTTAATCATCAAAATTCGCAAACACGATAGCAAATGTACTCGTACCTCCAATCTCCATTTGAATAACGACACTATGGCTTCCGTTGCAGACATCTAGCTGTCCCCTGTAACAACATATCACACAGGATGATGATCTACACATGTGCGAAATAGGCTTACAGGGAGGTGTCCGCAGATTGCCACGCCGACTGAGCACTTGAAGGGTTTTAACAAAATCGACGAAACCACCCTGGACCGCGGAGACTTATCTTTTATATTATATTAGACACGCTTGTGCTAGTCAGTGATAAGGCACTGGCACGCGTATACTCTCGCATAGAGAGAAATTATTGCAGGATCCGTGTGTAGTGTTAGTGCACATGGACAACACAACACAAAACAATCATATAGGTGACAATACAGGTATGTTAAACGGCCAACGAACGTGGTATATCTCCTTTCTATCCCTTTTCAGCGCAACTGAGACACAACCCTGGCAACCCTACAACACGCGCAGCACAAAACAGATAAATGGAATTAAACAAATGCCAAACACAGCACAATTCCGCCCTAATACCGCACACATGCTGTCAGTTTATTTAACCCCCGGACCTGGCAAAACATCAGAAAGTACTAAAATCGATTAAATGACATCCTTACAATGATTCATGGAAGAACAAATTTGGGGGGGGGCTTCAGCCCCCTCAGCCCCCCCCCCCCTGGATCCGCGCCTGATCTGTGACCGTTTTCACATCGACACTACTAAATTATAACAATATATGATATCATGTCGCCTCACATTTCAGAATCCTACCCGAGGGAAGGTCAACACTTAAGCAACAATTGCTTTTGCATATTTCTGTACAGTAAAACGCCTGTACTGGATAGCCTTTTCTTTATTTCAGTAGTCCAAACGCGCGCTGTGATACTACCGCTTTGGTGCTTATGAATTTTCAACACCCAAAGATTCCTTGTATTTGACACAAGCGAGTTTTTAGAATGGGCCGTTTATATTACAAAGACGTATCTCCAACTTGTTCAGCGCTGGCATTCATGCTTATTCAAGTATACGAAGGTATGCTGATTTCAGATCTGGTGTACATTGTCCATGAATACTGATCACGCGATTTTGGATTTAGAAATATATAGCATACATTAAAGCACCTCGTAGTATTATAACGTGTAAATGGTCTTTGAATCTTTAAATGCCCGTTCTTATCCAATGCCTCATCAACCAGATGCCTGAGATAAAAATTATACTAAATAAGCACTTGAATATACCTTGAGAAAGTATATGACGCCTCTTCGAGTAAATGAAATCGTCTGGTATTACCCAGAACAAAATCTGTATTGAAGTCCCCATGCCAAAGGTTTGAGACTCCGTGCATTTTAAACTTTTTGCCAGCCCTGGTAAACACTCTCCATAAGAAAATATATTTTTACTAACTTCATAGGCTAAACCTATGAAAATTAAAATTTATTGAGAAGCCAGTAAATCAAACAAATTCATGGAACAAGTTGACCGAAAATATAATCCAGGCCAATAACACAAATGAATTTAGGGTAAAGTTTGATGACTGGAGGCATGTAAGAGTAGTTTGCATGTAGCAGGGAACTGTCGGGGTGTATCTGTTTGTGCGACTGAACAAAGCATCACGTAAACCCGACGTGGTGCAAACATACTTATGTATGAAGCCTTACTAATGCCAGCATCCATTTTTGTATCCGTTCCGAGATTTGAACTTGGGGGGGGGTCTATCGACTGATGCGAGCGCGTTACCACCGATCCATCTGGAGCTCAAGCCGTTAGTTTCGCAATGTGATAACGAAATTTATTGCAAAATAATGTGTTACGTCGCTGAAAGGTAACTCCCCACTCACCATCCCACTCCCACGCAGCGAGAAGTGAGAAACCCCCGGTAGAGCAAAGCCCTGTCAGTTGCAGCTGATGCTGAGGCGCCTCCCCGCCTCGTCAGGGTGATATAGACCACAGCGGGTCCCAGAAATCGAACTCACGATCACCTGTTCAAGAGCTCGACGCGGTACACTGGGCTACCGCGCGGCCTCAAAAAGAAGAAAACCAGGAGCGAAATATCAACAACTGTATGTTACCTCTCTTAACTTGGAGACATCTCGCATGCTCTCCCAGTTCCATATTCTATTGTGCTCGGTAGAGCCCTCAAATTGAAGGATTTCCATATTTTCCGATCTACCCTTCCACTATGATGGCACATTCTTTGTTTTATCCGTTCCATGTTGAAGCTCGTCACCTATGGAATGCCATTGCCAAGTAGCTCGCTTTTTCTTCTATTTTCTTTGCGTTTTTTTTTTTTTTTTTTTTACCGTTTGTCATTCCTTTCCGTCAACCATCTCTGACACTAATCTCCCAGACACGATGACGTAATATTTTTTCTGGCCAAAGACACGCGATTTTATGCATGCATTAGGACTGAACTCAAGCCAGAAGGAATATTAAACGATCAAGACCCCCTTCAGGCCGGATTCTACCACATCGGCTGCATGTATTGCAATTGCCTGCTTTTCGCCAAGATAAAATCAATACGATGTATCACTGTGCATACATATAAATCCCATTTTCTGTGTTTAGCCCCTTTGTCCCATTTTCTGAGATTCCTTGGCTACGGTGACAATGCATACGTCAAACGAATTTATTCAATTCGGGGGAGAGGGAACGTCCGGCTACTCTCACCTTGGGAGGGCGCCTGGACCTAACTATGCTTTCCACGTTCATGTCTCATCGTGCTCACTGGATGGTGGATCCACAGCTTACTAGTGACCTTTTTGCTCTCGTTACGACTTTAACCGTGGACCTAATCTCCCCTCCCCCACCTCGACGCTGGAATACAGGGAAGGCCAAGTGGGCCCTTTTCCAGGAGGAACTAGACCGCTAGTACCAGTCCTATGTCTTCCCTCAGGACATACTCGACTTATATCGAGATTTCGTCACCGCCTTCCAGGCCGCTGCGGAACGAGCTGTCCCCAGAACGAAGCCAGGCTTCAATCGGCACGCTGACCGGTGGTATTATAACAATATCGTACGGAAGCAAAATCACCGAGTCAACATATTCCGTAGATTTCTGTGGCGCCATCATCCATCGAGGCACAGGCTCTCCTGCGCTCTGCCATCAGACACGCGCGGGCGGTCACCCATAGGGTTCGAAAAGAAAAGTGATTGGAATGGTGTGCCACTTTCTCTGCCCAAACCACCATTAGCGCCCTCTGGAGAAAAATGCAGCTGGCAACAGTTGCAATCTCCCGCCCCCCTTGCTTAGCCGCAAACAACAGGCGGAACTGTTGGTGCAGCAATTTGTGGACCGCTCCTCCTCTGCCCAGTTCCCCCTCTCAGTCAGGCAATAATTGCGCCTCCTCCGACTGAGTAGAGAGGAAATGGTCTACACTGCCATGGCCACGGCTGACCCGACGGGCTGTCCCTTTACACTCGAGAAACTTCGGCGGGCTCGTAAGACGAGCAAGGATACTGCTCCGAATAGTGACGGGATTCCTTACTCTTTCCAAAGGCAACTGGGGCCAGCTGGGAAGCTGGCAGCACTGTCACTTATCAATGCCTCCTGGGAGACGGGGCGACTCCATGCGGGATGGGAAAAGGCAAATGTCGTGCCGATTCCCAAGCCCTGGGGCCCACAGAGCTATAGGCCTATATCCCACACGCCCTGCATTGACAAGACCGCTAAGCAGATGGTCTTCAATCGCCTTCTGTGGTGGATCCCTTCCATCACAATTTGAATGGTTTTATAAAAGGGGTGTCAGCAACTGACAATGTGGTAACCTTTCTTGGATTGGTCGGTAGTCAGCCTGCCATTGTGGTGTTTCTGGATCTGGAAAAAGCATTCGAGCTAGCAAGTGCTTCTGCCATTCTTGTATCTTTGTCTATTAAGGTGGTCCATGGCAGACTCCTGACCTGAGTTGCAGACTACCTCACGGAAAGGGTAGCGAGAGTGCGCTTCCAGGGACACCTATTCTCATACCACAGGATGAAAAATAGGACCCCCACGGGGGACGTTCATAGTCTTACCATTTTCAATGTGCTCATGGAGAACCTGGCTCTCCTTGATCTTGGGAAGGATGCTCGCCTCCTCTGTTATGCGAACAATCTTGAGATGGTGGTCAGTGGGGGTGGCTGTCTCCTTTGCAGGGCTCAGAGGGTACTCAATCGCCTCTCCCAGTGAAGTGCTGGGACTGAAGATCTCGACGGCCAAGACAAGAGCAATGAGGCTGAGAGCGCGAAAACAACGACCCCATCTTACTCTTCAAGGCCACATCCTCCCCTGGGTGCCCACCTATCAATACTTGGGCATCTGGATCGATGCGAGGCTCTCCTTCGCTCCTGAGGTCAGGTACCTCCGTAAGTCTACGAAGACAAGATTAAATCTCCTCAGAGCCATGACGAGACCCGGCTAGGTGCCGGGCACAAGGTCCTCCGGACGTTCTATATTCAAGCAGTATGATCAGTGGTGGTTCTCATCTCCCTCCAGCTCAACTTGTGAGACAAGCTTGAGATTTCTAAAACCAGGCCCCTCCATGGACCAGTGTGATGAATCTTAGACAGGAGGCAGGAGTTGCCTTCCTTTGCCTCAAGCGGAAAGGCTTTCTTCGTGTCTTCTCGTCAGACTTTAGACAGGCCCAAGGGAGAATGAAGTGAAGATCTTCCTGAGTGCCCTAGACATCAAGGGGGACCCCACTAGTCACTCACAAAGGGCCCATACAGTGAGTGCAATCCGCACCTTTGAACTCCGGAATTTGGTTCGGCGGCGTGCCCTAGACATACCCCATCATAACCCCCCCTCCCCGTGGCGATCTTTCTGCGCCGGTGAAATGTTGCAAACCTCTCATACTGGTCCAAAAGGTCCAGCAATTGCTGGATTGATGTCATTAAGTAGATATCATCTGTTGTATTCCCGGCCCGGATGACCTCAATACCACCTTATTGGAAGGAAGGTTGACTGGGACCTAGCATAGTTGCAATCCATGGTTCTTGAAGCCAAAGGTCCATCACCCCCTCATCAAGTTTGTCGTACTCCATGGATGGCTCTGTGGACCCCCACAGGGGAAGGTGTGGCACAGCTTTTACAACCGCCGATGGGGTGACCGCGCTTGGAGAGTGAGTGACAGAAGCTAAACTCTACAGACAGAGATTACGGCCATCTCCAAGACCCTGGACCACGCTCTCTCTGCTGGGCAGGGGGCAGTCGTGATCCACACAGATTCAAAGGATAGTATTGAGATCATCCAGGCTGGGAATACAACAGATGATATCTACTTAATGACATCAATCCAGCACTTGCTGGACCTTTTGAACCAGTATGAGAGGTCTGCAACATTTCACTGGATCCCCCATCATATTGGGATTCCAGGGAATACTATTGCAGATACTGCTGCTATGGCAGTGACAAGGTTGAGCAAAATCACACTGCCCCCGGCACCCACAATCACACAGGTCAAGAGCATCACCATCAAGAAGACCAGATTAGTGGCCAGGCCCAACCACAGCAGCAAGCTTCATACTTTGGAATCAGTGCTGTAGTATTACCTCGTCACCAGGCATGAAGCAGTCCACCTGCCTCCAGGTAGAAGGGCAGAATTGAACATCCACAGGATCTGCCTAGGGTATCACTGTGGGTGGTAAGTGCTACACAAGAGGAGAGACAATCACGAACACTGCAAAATCTGTGAGGACGAGGAGCAACAGCCTCTCCACCACTGTCTGCTAGAGTGCAGAGCCACTGCTATTCTTTGCCTAGGTCTCAGTCCACTACTAACCACAGTAGGGGTGGTGCAGCACCTCACCATCTCCCCTTCTGAGGCAACCCTCAACTTCTTGAAGGCAACCCTTCCCCTTGCACCACCCGCAGCTGAGGGATGCCCCCCTTATCTCAGGGTACTGCCGCTAATAACAGAAGCATTGTGTGGACAACAAACCCTGTATGTGACCTGTTCTGGACCACCTGCAAAGTTAAGGTCCGAGTGGGTGGATACTAGCCCCACAAACCAAGAACAAAAAAGAAAGTCACCATAGCTGATTTTGATCAACAACACTACCAAAGTAACACACCTAACAGACTCCCAAGTTAATTCTGTCTTGGCTATTCCTAACCTGAATATGGTTAGGAATAGGTTAGGAATTGCCAGGATGGAATCAACATGGGTAGAGGAGGCTACAGAGGGAAGACGATGGAGTGCTCCAGATTGTGAGTAAGACAAAGGGTGGCTGGACAAAAGAGTAGGATTTGAGAGGGCAAGGAGAGAAAGGGCAAGGAGGTAGAGAATGAGAGTAAGATATGGAATGTACCTGTATTTCATTGCTGACAATTTGCCAGCACATCTACCCTTGAGGAAAGTATGGCACTAATATCAAGGGAGGTAGCCAAAAAACAAAGGCATAAAAACCACTCCCACCCATTCCATTCCCAACATACTCCACTCCCATCCACCCCCTTCCCTCCCTCTTATCTTGGCTCCTCCTGGATGACGGGTCATCCCTGCATCTCGCCTAATGCCCTGGGTCAAAAGCAATGTTCCACAACACAACACAACCACAGCAAGGCCGCTTCATTAAATTGGCAACCCCCCTCTCTGTCTCCTCATGCAGAAAAGGAGATGGGGAGAAATCCCTTTGGGCTGTGTCAATTTATTTCTTACACATACTCCTTCATCCCCCATCCCCCCACCCACTCCCCCTCATGCATCACAGCATCATCCATACACAACCATTCTCCACACACCTCTATCTTCTGTCTTCCGTCCTTCCTCCACAGACATTCCCCTCTTTCCCATTGCCCCTTTTATTCCATCCATCTATTTCATCCTAGGTTGCTCTCTCATGTTCACTTCTTTCACCTCTGCCTTCCACACCACTTTTCTTCACTCATTCATTCTTTTCTTCACTCATTCTTTCCATGTGTCCAATCATCCCAATACTCTTTCATCCACCTTATCTCCCAACTCCCTTTCCACCCCCGTTCTCCTCCTCATTTCTCACACTATAAAGCCTAGTAACCCCTATCATACTTCTCAGGCACCTCATCTCAAATACCTTCAAACTCCTCCTCTCTTATGTTCCATGTTTCTGCCTCATAGTGCTGTTGGCACAATCACTCCTTCATACAATCTTCTCTAAGCATCCATTCCCAAATATCTATTTCTCATTACACTTTTTAATCCACCAAGGCATTTACTCACTTCTCTCAATATATATTCTACCTCCACCTTCACTACTTCTTTTCCCTCCACATTTGCACCTAAGTTTCTAAAATTATCCACTTCCTCCAGTCTCTCTTCCTTAATACTCAACTCCAGTCTGCTGCCACTTTCTCCCCTTGTACATGTCATCACCTTACTTTTACCTACATTTATCTTCAACTTCCTTCTTTCACACACCTTCCCAAACTCTGTCACACTTCCTCAATCCCTCCTCTGATCCTGCTACAAGCACAGTGTTGTCAGCAAACAACTGGTTTATCTCCCACTTTTCTCCATTTTCTTAACCATCTCCAATCCCTGACCCACTATCCTTGCATTTACCTCTCACACCACCCCATCCATGTATAAATTGAACAGCCAAGGTGACATTACATATCTCTGATGAAGTCCCTTTACCACAAACCACTCACTCTCTTCATTTCTGATTGTAATACAAGCTCTATTACTCTCATAAAAACTCTTGACTGCTTTTAAAAGCTTTCCTCCTATCCCATATATCATCACCTTACATTTACCCACATTTATCTTCAACTTCCTTCTTTTGCACACCTTCCAAAACTACTCTGTCACACTTCCTCAATCCCTCCTCTGATCCTGCTGTAAGTACAGTGTTGTCAGCAAACAACATCTGGCTTATCTCCCACTTTTCCCCATTTCCTTTAACCATCTCCAATCCCTGACCCACTACCCTTGCATTTACCTCTCATACCACCCCCATCCATGTATAAATTGAACAGCCAATGTGACATAACATATCTCTGGCGAAGTCCCACCTTTACCTCAAACCACTCACTCTCTCCATTTCTAATCCTAACACAAGCTCTACTACTCTCGTAAACACTCAACTACTTTTAACAGCTTTCCTCCTGTCCCATATATCTGCAATACCGACCACAGTGCCTTCCTCTCTACCCTGTCATAAGCCTTTTTCAAATCCATAAAAGCCCAAAAAACATCCTTATCTTTCCCTAAAGCTTTCTCACATATCTGTCTTACCACAAAAACCTGATCTATGCAATCCCTACCTTTCCTAAAGCCACACTGTTCTACACCAATTAATCCCTCTGTTCCTCTCCTAATCCTCTCAATCAAGACCCTCCCATAAGCCTTCCAAACTACACTTAATAAGCTGATCCTTCTGAAACTACTACACTCACACTTGTCCCCTTTTCCTTTGTAAAGTGGAACTATACAGGCACTCCTCCAGTCCTCCAGCACTCTACCCTCTCTTAAACAAACATTAAATAACCTCACCAGCCAATCCACCATCACTGTACCTCCTTTTTTCAGACATTCTGCATGACATCCATCTAACCCAGGTGCCTTACCTCCTCTCATCATCTTAACCCCTTCCATATGGTGACGCCTACATAGGCGTCATGAGGAGCAAGTGGGTACGCGAGGATGCCGACGTCGGCGTCTTGATTATATTTATTGTAGTTGTACTTGTGTGACCCCCATACTCTGTAAACTGGCTTCATCATATTTTCTATGGTTATCAAAATTCACGGGTGAAAGAGAAAACGATTAATACAGTGGTGACTTTATTTTTTATAATGCGAGTATTATGACGCAACATCGCACGTCTGGCAGCTAATGCTGCCCGCGAGATTGTGGCTCGTATTGAAGGGGTTAACAACTGCCTTAATTTAATCTTTCCTTATTTCTCCTCCATTTTCCTCACTCATCATGGTCATTTTCTTAGGTACAACACACAGGATCATAATATCCTTAAACTGTGCAGATACTGGGGAGTTAGGTATGAAGTGAAAGGAAGATTCATCTTTAAGAAAAAAAAAAAGGGAGAGAAGAAAAGGTATTGTACTGTATTCTACTTCGCCGTCGACAATTCATTTGTGCTTCTATCCACATGCACAAAGACTGGCAATAAATACTGAAGTAAAGGGAAGGACAGAGTTGTGGACTGTGTGCAAGACACTGCAGCATAACTCTTCCTACAATCAGGGTGGGAGCCACTTGTGTAGATCATAACATGGGAGTGAGGGGATAAGTGGTAAAGAAACTAGTTTTGGGAGCATTGCAGTGTTACATTTCTAGGTGCTGGAGTTGTCATTAAACTGGGCACTATTACATGGACCAATTCAAATCCAGTCATGCTTCACATACATAAGAATTCAGAGAAGTTAAGCTTAGATCAATTATTGTCATATCTATATGCATCATGTAAGTGTCACATTATGGAAGTGTTAAATCTACCTGAGCAACAGACAAGAAGTGCCATGCAAGAGTGGTGTTCCAGTGAGCCCCTGTAGCACTGCATTCCTGGTTGTTGGATGCCAGATGATATTTGTTTTTTCAACACCATTGCCAAAGCAAAGTAAGGGCATACATATGAGGGAGTAACCAGAGAGTCCAGGTAGGTGTTGTGATTGAATGAATGTTGTCATTTATTTCTAGTGAAGATAGAAGGTCAGCTGTCCTCATGCCAAATGGACAGGTGTAGTTTTGATGTCTGTCAAATAAAATCATCCAGTAGTATTTAGAATAAACTACTACCAGGTGACTTTATTCAGGTGAGAGGAAACATCTCCGGAGCAAAAGAGTCAAGAAATAGCTTGAGCCTATCTCAGCATTTTTACTGGGTTTTACAACTTTAGCTGTTTATTCCAGCTGCCAAGTGGATTGAAACCTCTGCAGCAAAAGGTTTACGTAAAAATCAATAAATCAGTATAGCTTTTAAATACTTAATAACTACCCTACTCATAAAATAAACACGGATAAGGATGAAAATTAAAAGAACATTGTGTAGTTGCATTTTAATAATTACATATTTTCACACTCTAGCACTTAGCCCCATGTTTAAAGAGGAATCTGCCCTTTTTTTCACATATGAAGATGGGTTCTTCAACCCTGAGGCAATAACAAGAGAAAGAGGCTGTTCTTGTCACAATCCTCATACAGTAAACCTTCAATATACTTACATACATACACATTTGAATTTTCCGTGTGCCCATCCATACCAAACCTTGCACTGCATATACCTTGTTCATTATATCAGATGGATGGTTGGTAGGTCTGACTCAAGTTGATATACCCAAAATTCAGTGAAATAAGGTTTGGTATAGCAGGGGTTTACTGTATGCATGAAAAGAATTCCAATAAAGCTTTCCTAGATTCATGCCTGTATTATGTGGGTCTAAATTCCCCAATCATCATACTAGAATTAAGATGACAACTTATTCCAACTGCACAACTGGGATACTAAGAAGATTGTATATCTTTTCCATTTCTGGATTTTGTGAACTAACAAAATCATATATTGTTAATCTTTTCTTTAGTGTATTGCTGAATTAATATCTCTAAACACACAAATACCCTCATTCTTCCCTCGCACCATCTTTATGACTAGAATATATGAGATAAAACAATATGTTTATTCACGTTCCATTCAAACAGTATGTACTTCTGCCAAGAACTTCATAAACTCTTCAAAGACAGTGGTAACAGAATTTGTGTGACCTTCTAAGCCCCTTCAAATCAGGGGCCCTCAGACAGAAGGGGGTCAAGATATCTTGATTTACCCACTTTCATCTTGATGAAACTCTAGCTTCTGCTAAACACTTCTATACACCCAAGGCCTTTTTACCATTTCAAGTTACACCCATACAATGGTGTTTCTTGTGGTTCTTCCAAAGTGATATTATTTGTATAAACACATATACTGACAGAACTTTTCCCCTTGAACCACTTCGGTACGATGATGCCTATGTAGGTGTCATGAGGTGTGAGTGGGTACATGAGGATGTTGGCATCAGCGACTTGATTATACTTTTTTTTTTTTTTTTTAAGTTGTACACAAATTACCCCTGGATTCTGTGCACTGGTTTGATCATGAGAGAAATTCACTAGTGACAGCAACATTAATCTGATCATTTTTATGACAGCCACATGCAGGATTTGAACCCACTGCTTTCAACTACCCATAAGATCACCTTCACAGAATCTCTGTGGCTGAGTGGGTAAAGGCTTTGTGAAGGTAATCTTACAGGTGGGCAAAAGCAGTGGGTTCGAATCCTGCATGCGACTGTAATAAAAATGATCTAGTTTGATCATGTTTTCTGTGTTTATTATTACTCAGAATAAAAGAGAACAAGTAATACAGCAGTGACTTTATATTCTATAATGCAAGTAGTGTGATGCATCATTCATATGGCAGCTGATGCTGCACATGAGAATTTGACTCATACTGAAGTGGTTATAAGGTGGGGTAGCAAAGTTAACATTTGTGAACATATACCTAAAAAACTTTTACCCATTATAATGGGGATAGCTTATTAAAGAATAAAATAAATCTGCTTTTTCCATAAATCTCTAGGCATTTTAAATCCAACAAAGCCATCTCTGACTTACACGAATGGACGGATATTGGAATAGATGGCTACCAAATGATCATTGAACACATGAGCAATTGTGGATGGATATGTTCCAATTTGGTAAGTCAGTGATAATTATAATCACAATATTTAATTCTACTCAGGCAGCATATCCTCACCTAGCTCCTCATCACCAAAGTCATCATCATCAGTTTTTCGGCGCATACTCGTTTTTGGCCTTTCTTGGAGCGGTCCAATAGGATCTGAATAGCTACTGTCTACAGTAACAAACAAGGGAGAAATAATAAATTATCAACAAAAATAATGAATAAATGAATTAATAAATTATGTTTCACATTCCTATATTATTTTCAAATCAATCACCATCTTTCATACGGAAGTATTATAACATTTGTTCACTCTATGGACAAAACTGTAGACATTATATAGTCCTTACAAGTGCAGGAGACCAAATATATTTTTATATATCTATCTACAGTACATACCAAGGACTTCTTCCCCCTTATAAGGGAGGTAGCCAAGTCAAAGGCATGCACACACTCCCATCCATTCCACACCCATCCACCACAATTGTTTCCCTCTCATCTTAGCTCCTCATGGATGAAGGGTCATCCTTGTCTCTTGCCCAGTGCCCAGGTCAGAGGCAATGCAGCAAGACACAGCACATCCAGAGCAGGACCACTTCACTTACATGGCAACCCCTCCTTCCCATCCCCTCATGCAGAAAACAGAAAAAATGGGAAGTGTAAGAGGCCGGTAGATTGTGGTAGACATTTAGGTAGATAGAGGAGTAGGTGGAAAGGAATGTAAATTTTATTACTTGGATGTTTTGAAACAATGGCCGATAGGAAGTGCAGAGTTGCATATTCTCGCTTGCCGTCTGGTGTTTTGTAAACATAGGTTAGGATATCGATAGAAGTGATATGACGAATTGTACACATATAAGCCACGTTCCGCTTGCGACAGATTGCTTGCGTAAACAGTATTGCTTGAGACAGTATAACAGTCTTTCTGATTGGAGAAAAGGGTGGAGGAGGAGAGAAATTATTGGTGCATGGAGGTAAAGTCACGCCCTTAAAGGGTGGCACTTATTTGTAACGTTCAAAGTTATTGGATGAATTAAATTGTGACGTCGGAGCAGACTTGGCTTGGTGGGATGTACAAGGATCCCAAGCGGGAGTCCCTTGGTGTAGATTGAACAACCAAGTGTAATTACTCAGAAGAAAGAAGATAAGAAAACGATATCTCCGTTTAATTCACCCCATCAAGAAACTTTAATAACTCGTGACCGAAGCTTTGATAGAAACATACTTAAGAGAAGGAAGAGGCATGGGGCCTACAGATGAATAACATGAGTGACTAATTGTTAGTGGCAGTGGAGCTAACAGGAAGAAATCCCTTTGGGCTGCATCAAAATATCGTCCATATACAACAATTCTCCACTCACCCCTATCCCCTGCCTTCTCCCTTCCTTGCTCAACAAACATTCCCTATTGCTCAAAGCCTCTTTCACCTAAACTCCTCGTTTCTCACTCTATCCAACCCTCTAAACCCTACCATAATTCTCAGACACTTCACCTCAAACAGATTTAAATTTCTCCTTTCTGCCTCTCTTAAATTCCAAGTTTCCAACCCATACAGTGTCATTAGCAGGATCACCCCCTTATATAATCTTTTCATTGCATCCAATCCCGTATCTTTATTTCTAATAACACTTTTCAATCCCCCCCAAGACATTTACTTGCTTCTCTCAATATACAGTTTACTTCCACCTCCTCTCCATTTCCTGCCACATGTGACCCCAAATACTTAAAACTGTCCATTTTCTCCAGCCTCTCTTTTTTAAGGCTGCCATCCTCTTCCCTTGCACACATCATCACCTTAGTTTTACCCACATTTACCTTCCACTTTCTCCATCTACCTTCCCAAAATCCATCACTATCTGCCTTAATCCCTCCCCATCACCCTTCCATTTACCTTCCATACCACCCCATCCATGCACACATTGAACAGCCATGGTGACTTGCCGCAGCCCCACCTTTACATCAGACCACTTGCTCTCTTCATTTTTAATCCTAACACAGGCTACTTTTATGATAATAATAATAATAATAATAAAAAATGACTGCCCTTAATCACTTCAGTACAATGATGCCTACATAGGCATCATGAGGCACAAGTGGGTACATGAGGATGCCGGTGTTGGCATCTTGATTATATATATATTTTATGTGGTTGTACGAGTTAGCCCCCAATTCTGTGAACAGGTTTGATCATGTTTTCTGTGTTTATTATTACTCGAGTAAAAGAGAATGAGTAATACAGCAGTGACTTTATATTTCATAATGTGAGTAGTGTGATGCAAATTACATACAGCAACCAATACTGCACAAGAGAATTTGAGTCATACTGAAGAGGTTAACAGCTTTCCCCTGAGGAAAGGTTAGTGTGTGGTGGGGTGATGGTAGTGGAAGAGAAGCAAGTATTTGTTAATTGATTGCAAAGTAGAACTTGGGAAGCATAGAAGAGGAGCAAGGAAAAAAGAAGAGAAGCAAAACATAAGTTAAAGGATGCAAATAGGAGAGTAGATGTAAAATGGGGTAGAAGTATGACAGAAATTTAAAATAATAAATAGATGTTTTGGAAAGAAGTTAAAAGAAGAAGGGGGATGAGTTAGGCACAGAGGTAAAGGTAAAAGGTGCAGATGGACTGATGTTAATGGAAGTGAAGGCAGTAAGGGGAAATGGGTAGGGTATTTCAGTGAGCTGTTGAATGTGGAGGAGGATAGGGATTGATTGTCTCTTTCTTTTGTTGGTTTGTTTTTTGTCTTTATTTAGATATTGAAGTTGTTCTTTCTTTTGTTCTGTGGGCTTCAGTTTGTTTTCCAGTTTATTTCTCTTTTTTATGATAGTTTAAGATGTATAGTTGCAAATGTATCTTTAATTCCTGTAGCCTCTGGGAACATTTGTTTCTGATTTTCTATATGTGATCTCTTTTATTGCTTTGTCTTACTTAATTATTACTTCTTACTTCAGCTCCCAGTAGTAGGCGTTATGCCTGTCAGTGGTCCCAGCATGTTCCTCCATCTGGCTCTATCATGGATCTGCTTGTCTATGGATGGAAATTGAATTATGGTAAAGTTCTTTTCCATTTCCCCCATGTACCCATCTGGGGTATTGGCTGCATGTTATTGTGGCAAAATAGCATTCAGCTGATACTTTAGGGTCTATATGGGGCGCCCCTATGGACCGGAGCCACACATAATTTTGTCTATGATAGAGGAAAACTCTGTACATAGAAAAATGATGTCACTTTTATACTACAACTGTCCCTCCATTATGCTGTCCCCCAACCTCTTGTTACTGTCCTGTACCATTTCTCTGAATATTCATTTCCTTTTTTCACCTACCCTGTGGTGGGGGAAAAGAATACTGCCACCAAGTATTTCCACTTGAGTCGTAAAAGGCGACAAAAAAGGGACGGGGGATGGGATTAGGAGTCCTACTACCTGTAGCCCCAAAAGGGGACATTCCTAAAAAAGAAAGAAAAGGCATAAGAGGGTCTGGGAGCTTTCCAACCAGTACCCTAAGGTTTGGGTCTTTTAATGTGTGTGGATGTGGTACAGATGAGAGTAAAAGGGAAGAGATAGGCAGTATGTTTGTGAGAAGAAAGATGGATGTACTGGCTTTGAGTGAAACTAAAATGAAAGGAAAGGGCAACTGTGAGTTTGGGAGTGTAGCTGGGAGGTACTCAGGAGTGAAGAGGGGATGAGGGAGAGAAGGGGTGGCTATACTAGTAAGTGAAGAGATAAGTAAGCGGGTAGTGGAGTGGAAGGAGGTGTCATCAAGGTTGATGTGGATGAAGGTGAAGCTGGGAAAGGAGATGTGGGTTTTTGTAAGTGCGTATAGGCCTGGTAGTGAGAAGAACGTAGAGGAAAGGGAGGCATTCTGGGTAGATATAAATGAGTGCATAGAGGGATTAGGGAGAAATGTCAATGTAGTTGTATTGGGAGACCTAAATACTAGGGTAGGAAAAGAACCAATTGATGGAGTGATTGGAAAGTATGGAGTTCAAGGCAAAAATCGTAGTGGAGAGTTGATGGTGGAGATGTGTCTTGAAAGAGAGTTGATGATAGCAAATACAGTGTTTAAGAAGAAAGTCAAGCATAAATACACATGGGAGAGGGTGGTGGATGGAAGGGTGGCAGAGCATTAACGGACTATATTTCGGTGACTAGGAGTATGGTAGGAAGAGTTAAGGATGTACATGTTCTAAGGGGAGAGAGTGGGGGAATATCAGATCATTTTCTGGTGGAAGGTAAATTGAGAGTGGAGAATAGGTGGAGAGAGAGGAAAAGGGCAGAAGGTAGGGAGGTACTTAGAGTGAACTGCTTAAATGAAGAAAAAAAGGAGAAGTTGAGAGAGTAAAGGATAGAGTAGAACTAGGAGTAGAGGAGGAATGGGGATGGTTCAAGGAGGGAGTCATAAGGTGTACAAAGATGGTGTGTGGAACAAGGAGGGCAGGAGGAAATAGAAAGAAGGGTAGTGAGTGGTGGGATGAGGAAGCAAAGAAGGGTGTAGAAGAAAAGAAGAAGGCATTCATAGATTGGCTACAAATTAGGATGAGGGAATCGTATGAGAGGTACAAAGTAAAGAGAAAGGAAGTTAAGCATAAGATAAAGGAAGCAAAGAGGAGAGCAGATGTGAAATGGGGAAAGAGTATGACAGAAAATATTGAAAGTAATAAAAAGATGTTTTGGAAGGAAGTTAAAAGAGGAAGAGGAGGCGAATCAAGTAGAGAAGAAAAGGTAAAAGGTGCAGATGGAGAGATGATAATGGAAGAGAAGGCAGTGAGAGGAAGGTGGGCAGAGTATTTTAGGGAGCTAATAAATGTGAAGGATAGGAAGGGAAAGGTAGTTGCAGTGGGAAGTGCTAAGAAAATGAGAGTGATTAGTGAGGAAAATGGAGGAGAAATAGGGAAGGATGAAGTGAAAGCAGCTGTTAAGATGATGAGAGCAGGTAAGGCACCTGGGTTGGATGGATGCCATGCAGAATGTCTGAAGAAAGGAGGTACAGTGATGGTGGATTGGCTGGTGAGGTTATTTAATGTTTGTTTAAGAGAGGGTAGAGTGCCAGAAGACTGGAGGAGTGCCTGTATAGTTCCACTTTACAAAGGAAAGGGGGACAAGTGTGAGTGTAGTAGTTACAGAGGGATCAGCTTGTTGAGTGTAGTTGGGAAGGCTTATGGGAGGGTCTTGATTGAGAGGATTAGGAGAGGAACAGAAGGAGTAATTGGTGAGGAACAGTGTGGTTTTAGGACAGGTAGGGGATGTGTACATCAGATTTTTGTGGTAAGACAGATATGTGAGAAAGCTATAGGAAAAGGTAAGGATGTTTTTTGAGCTTTTATGGATCTGGAAAAGGCTTACAACAGGGTAGACAGGAAGGCACTGTGGGAGGTACTGCAGATATATGGGATAGGAGGAAAGCTGTTAAGAGCAGTCAAGAGTTTTTATGAGAGTAGCAGAGCTTGCGTCAGGATTAGAAATGGAGAGTAAATGGTTTGAGGTAAAGGTGGGACTTCGTTAGGGGTGTGTTATGTCGCCCTGGCTGTTCAATCTTTACATGGATGGGGTGCTGTGAGAGGTGAATGCAAGGGTAGTGGGTCAGGGGTTGGAGATGATTAAAGAAAATGGAGAAAAGTGGGAGGTGAGCCAGTTGTTGTTTGCCGACAACACTGCGCTTATAGCAGGATCAGAGGGGGGATTGAGGAAGTTAGTGACAGAGTTTGAGAAGGTGTGTGAAAGAAGGAAGCTGAAGATAAATGTGGGTAAAGGTAAGGTGATGAGATGTACAAGGGGAGAGAGTGACAGTAGGCTGGAAGTGAGCATTAAGGGTGAGAAACTGGAGGAAGTGGATAGTTTCAGATACTTGGGTGCGAATGCGACAGGTAAGGTAGGAGTGGGGGTGGAGGTAGAATGTAGATTGAGAGAAGCGAGTAAATGCCTTGGTGGATTGAAAAGTGTAATGAGAAATAGACATCTGGGAATGGATGCTAAGAGGAGGTTATATGAAGGAGTGATTGCGCCAACAGCAATGTATGGGGCAGAAACATGGAACATGAGAGAGGAAGAGAGAAGGAGTTTGAATGTGTTTGAGATGAAATGTCTGAGAAGTATGATAGGGGTTACTAGGCTAGATAGAGTGGGAGGTGAGGAGGAGAACAGGGGTGGAAAGGGAACTGGGAGATAGGGTTGATGAAAGAGTATTAGGATGGTTTGGACACATGGAAAGAATGAGTGAAGAAAGACTAGTAAAAGAAGTGTGGAAGGTGGAGGTGGAAGGAATGAATATGAGGGGGCGTCCTAGGATGAGATGAATGGATGGGGTGAAAGGGGCTTTACAAAAGAGAGGAATGTCTGTAGAGGAAGGACGGGAGAGGACAGAAGATAGGGGTGAATGGAGAAGGGTTGTGTATAGATGAGGCTGTGATGCATGAGGGGGAGTGGGTGGGGGATGGGGGGTGAGGAAGTATGTATGAGAAAAAATTTGATGCAGCTCGAAGGGATTTCTCCTCATCTTCTCTTTTCCTGCATGAGGGGACGGAGAGGGGGGGGGTCGCCGAATTTATGAAGCGGCCTTGCTGTGGATGTACTGTGTCTTGCGACACTGCTTCTGAACCAGGGCAGTGGACAGGATGCAGGGATGACCCATCATCCAGGTGCCAAGATAGGAGGGAGGAGGATGGAGGGGGGTGGAATATATGGGAAATGAAATGGGTGGGAGTGATTTCTATGCCTTTTTCTTTTTGGCTACCCCCTGTGTAAGGGGAAGAAAAGCCTTTGGTATATGTATGTATGTAATCCTGCCAATTGACTTTCCTGCTATTTGTGATTTATTTCTTCTTTTACTTAAAGTTCTCTGGTGATCTTAATTAGAAAATGGTATGAGGGAAGATCATGGACAATTTTCCATGTTGTTTGTAGTTGTAGGAGGCTGAGAACACTGTTATGTCTAGGGATATTATTTGCTGGTTGTGCTGGGGATGTTGTTGAGTAAGGTGATTCCTAGAATTTTGTATGTTTAGGTTTAGGAATTGTCCTACTATTCTGTTTCATCTTTGGTCTGCTGTTTGAGTATGTAGCCATAGTGAGTAGTGTACATTCATGTCACCCACCAGTGTATATTTTTCTTAAGTGTAATGATTGGCTTGAGTTGGTGTAAGAGGCTGGTAGACAAGCGGGTAAAAAGTGAGGTAGATAGAGGGGTAGGTGGCGAGAATTTCATTTCTATAAGTTGGATGTTTGATAAACAACTGTTTGTAGGTGAAGATATTGCACAAGCTCATTTTCTGCCTCAAAGTTTACAAAAAGCTGCCAGGGACCCAATTTTATTGCTGCATAATGTTAATTTTTTATGCTGATGTAACAATATGTAAACTAAGTCAGTGGTGCATTGCTTTTGAGACTGCTTGAGTAAACAGTATTGCTTACAGGGTTTGTAACAGCCTTTCTGATTGGAGAAAAGGTGGAGGAGAAAATTCAATTAGTTCACAAGAGTAAAGTCATGCCCTTAGGGGAAGTACTTAGATGTAAAAGTAAAGATCACTGGACTAAAGAAATTAGGATGTCATTGCAAACTGACCTAGTACCACAACTAAGGATTCCAGATGGAAGTCCCTTGGTGTAACTCAGAGAACCAAGTGTATATTTGGGAAGAAAAGAAAGAAAATTAAACCCCATTTAAATCCCCTCTCTTAGACAGAGTAATACTACTGAGAATTCCTACAGATGAAAATAGTGAGTGACTAATCTTGAGTAAACAGTATTGCTTACAGGGTTTGTAACAGCCTTTCTGATTGGAGAAAGGGTGGAGCAGGAGAAAATTTAATTGGTTCACAAGAGTAAAGTCACGCCCTTAGGGGAGGTACTTAGATGTAAAAGTAAAGATCACTGGACTAAAGAAATTAGGATGTCATTGCAAACTGACCTAGCACCACAACTAAGGATTCCAGATGGGAGTCCCTTGGTGTGACTCAGAAAACCAAGTGCATATTTGGAGAAAAAATAAAAATAAAATAAAAAATAAATAAGCTCCGTTTAATTCCCCTCTCTTAGACAGAGTAATACTACTGAGAATTCCTACAGATGAAAATAGTGAGTGACTAATCTTCAAAAAAAAACAGTGGTGAAAGGAAAATATAAAGTAAAAGCAGAAAAGAAAGTTGACCCATAGAGACGACAACAGAGTGGTGAAAGGGGACCAGAGAAGGGAATTGGGGAGACGGAATAACAGTGGTGGCACTGGTGGGATGAAACAGATGAAATGTAATGCTGCTATTGATGAGACTGGTACATCAAACTACAGGATCATGCCATGCATGCAATCACAACCATGCATTGCAAGCTGACTATGAGGGGACAACTACAAGCAACAGTGAATGAAGGGGACTACTACTATAAGTGAACAAGGGGATTACAATTACTACAAGGACTATGAGAGGGACTAGGAAGACGTGGTTGACGTATGTGTGAAAACAACTACAAAGGAGGCAGTCGATTCAAATCGACTTTTGAAATTTAAAGGTAATATCATTTATAATTTTGATGAAATAATGACAGAAAAGCTGTATAAATATCTTAAACAAACAATTGATTTATGGGAGATACATTACATTCTTCAAGGTTATAGTGAAACTGAAGCAATTAGTCCATATGTGATGACAGTGGAAATCCAACAACAGAAAGAAACTAGGAACTCTAGAAGTGATTACAGAAACAGAGGCATAAAGGGGGCATAAAGCACAAGAATGTTATTAGGAAACTATTTGTAGAAACTGCAAATATGAGGGTCATGATGAATATTACTGTAGAAACCCACCTTTCTGTTTGTATCACCACAGGATAGGACATAGAACACAGGAGTGTAGAACTAAGCCAAATTTTCGTATTCGCCCAGAAACAAGAGGGAAACCCCCAGACACAAACTAAAACAACATTACAGAGCTACCCATAGAAATGCACATAGACAGTATTGTGTGAGGGCCAAGAGTGATAAAAGGGTGAAAGAAAACATCAAAGATAATTGTAAACTGACTATAACAATTGGAAGGACTTATGTAGAACCTCTCATTGTGGAAAGAGTGTTCAATAAACCTATTCAAATATTTATTGATACAGGATCCATAGTTAATGTTATAACTAGCAAAGTTTTAAACCAACTGAAACCAGGAGTGAAAATATTGGAACCAATTCATTACTTATTGCAAGTAGTAACTGGAAGTCAGTTAAAAACCTTATTAAGGTTCAATTAAAGGTCATCATATATTTACCTAGTTGTATCTTAAGGGAAGGGGAGCTATGCTCGTGGTGTCCCGCCTTTGTATCTCACGCTGTCTAGTTTGCTCTTAAATTTGTGTATGGTTTTTGCACACACTATTGATTTGTCCAGTTTGTTCCAAGTGTCCACCACTCTGTGTGGAAAAACTGTTATTTTTCAGATCTCTTCTATAACTATCTTTTTTGAGTTTCTTTCCATGTCCTCTTGTGTTTCTCTTGTCCCAATTTAACCAGTCCTCTCTATCAGGTATTTCTGTTTCCTTCATGATTCTATAGATGGTCAGTAGGTCGCCTCTTTTCTTTGCTCCAAAGTCAGTAACTCCAATTTAACCAGTCTCTCCTCATATGACAAGTTTGATACTGTTGGAGCCATTTTTGTGGTTGCTCTTTGGATTCTTTCCATTTTCTTTATATTCTTTTTGGTACTGGGTGACCATAAAGCCACCACATATTTCAGTCTAGGCCTTATTAGAGTGACTAATATTTTTTTAGTCATTTCTTCATCTAAATAAGTAAATGTCACTTCTATTGATCTAAGGAAGTTATAGGATTCTCCAACAATTTTGTTTATTTGTCAGAGGACAAGTCGTTTGAGATAATTACTCCTAGATCTTTTTCAGATCCCACTTTCTTTGCCTCCTTAGTTCCAATTTTATATTGACCTGATATTCTATTTTTACTTTTTTCAAACTCCATTATGCTACACTTAATAATGCTGAAGTCCACTTCCCATTTCTGACTCCATTTCCAAACATTGTTCAGTTCTCCCTGTAGTGATTCGCAATCCTTTTCAGTTTTTACTTTCCTCAACAATTTAGCATCATCTGCACAGAAGCTCATGTAACATCCCACCTCATCATCCATGTCATTCACATAAATACCAAACATTATTGTAGCCAATATTGATCCCTGCAGAACTTCACTAATCACCTTCCAACCTGAATATTTTTCTCTGAGCACTACTCTCATCTTTCTACCATTCAGGAAGTCCTCCATCCAGTTTAGTAGGTTGCCTTGTATCCCTCCTATATTTTCCAATTTCTTAACTAGTTTTTTGTGTGGTACTTTGTCAAAGGCTTTTTGTAAGTCCATAAAAAGCACAATCAGCCCATCCATCCCTTTCTTTTATTATATCTATTAGTCTTGAGTAAAAACAGATTAAATTTCTGGTACATGATATTCCCTGTCTGAACCCAAATTGTCTTGGGTTTATTATATTATTTTCTTCCAGGTGTTTTACCCATCTATTCTTGATAATCTTCTCACAAATTTTGGCTACAGTGCTTGTTAGTAAGACTGGTCTGTAATTAGTTGGTTCTTCCTTATTTCCTCCTTTACATGTTGATACAATATTGGCATTTTTCCAATCTTTTGGTACTTTTCCTTCTTTAAGTGAGCAACTTATTATGTTATATATTTTATCTATTAGTTCTTCTTTGCATTCTTTTAGTATCCAGTTTGCAATACCATCTGGGCCGTGCAATTTCCTAACATCAAGGTTTGTTAATTGCTCCATTATTTTGCTCATGGGGGGGTGTCACATATATTCCCATATATGTCAGGTTGAAATAGATTTATTACTTTGGATAAGACGTCACTTGCGATTACATGAGTGTCCAATTATGGAGAACACATAGGGGGAGAGGTTTCAATACAATTACCGGTAGGCGTTTTGTTCTTTGTTGTGCATAACACTTCCCGCCAGCCTAGAGCGGTGCAGAACGTTTTAGCCAACTTGGCCAAACAGGTTCAATCTCCGTAGACGCTAATCCTATGGGCCAATCAGTGGATTTTTGTAGAAGGAACTAGGTGCCCTTAGGGCATGTCAGAGGACCAGTTTAGGATACAAAGTGTCATGTAGAGGTTGTGTTGCCTCAGGAGGATTGTTGGCTGATGTAAGTCCTCTGTACTCTCGCTGTATTATTCATAAGATAATTAACTCAGCTAGAATTTCATTTAGGTGTTATGTGATGTCTATGGCAGTGAAGCGGGAAGCTTAGATAGTGTTTTTGTTGGTAATTAATTTCTCTTTCACCCCTGTTAAAAGTTTTTCAAGCGGGAATCTTCTGTTTTGCAACTTATTACTCAATTTGTATGTCCTTATTTGTAATCACTCATGTAATCCTATTAACTTTAATGAATAGTGTTAAATGTTATCTGTGCGTTTCATTTTTCTTGATTTTCATGATCGTGCAAAATCAAGTGGTGACCTACAAGTGAGCCACCCCAAAGACATAGGGTCTTGGGAACTCATTCATTCACTCTTACTATGTGTTACGAGTCAGAAGGCCTTGTAATTTTTCTTTGAGGTATCCCAAAGACATAGGGTCTTGGGAACTCATTCATTCATTCACTCTTACTATGTGTTACAAGTCAGAAGTGTGAGTGAGGAAATTATTCTTAATCTTTACAATGCCCTAGTCAGACCTAACCTACAATGCATACAGTGCTGGTTTCCATATTACAAGAAAGATATACAAAAGTTAGAAAGAGTGCAGTGTAGAGTAAGAAAGCTCATCCCTAGGTTGTGGAACAACCTATATGAAGAGCATTTAAGAGAACTAAATTTTTCTACTCTCTTGAAAGGGAGAATAGGGGTGATCTAATTGAGGTCTTCAAAATTGCCATAGAAACTGAAAACATGCAATGTGGAAAAATATTTCAAAATTGACACTTCCAACGCAACTAGGAATGATGGATGCAATATTGTAGGAAAACAGTTTCAAACAGACATGGCAAAATACTCTTTCTTCAATTGTGTTGGTAATATATGGAATGGTCTATCATCCGTCATTGGTTGCTCCACCGTAGAGGTATTCAAATATCATCTCAACATTTACTTAGCTACAAATCCCCCAACTAAAATTATCTACTCCAAGAAAAGGTTAAAAAGTTTTAATGACAGGTTAAATATCAGAGCATCCTTGTAAGGACCAATAGGTCTGTTGCTGTTCATTTGTCCACATAACTCCATGTAACACCCCATCCATCAATCTCATCCTCAGTCATCCCCACAAGTTCACTCCACACACTTCTGCCTTCCACACCATCACTGCACTTACCAATTTCTTTGTTTGCTGGCATATAAGGTTCAGCTTCATCCAAATCATTAAGAGAAAGTCTAGTTGTGCGTCCACCACTAAGAGCTGACCCAGGTATGCTTCTGGGGCCACGAGAACTTGCTCTGGAAGATGGATGAATATTGTTATGGAAGCCTATGTATGTATAATTAATTAGAATGTACATATAAACATGTATAAATGTGTATATATATATATATATATATATATATATATATATATATATATATATATATAAAAATGTATATGTAAGCACCTAGCAGATTTGCACTAGAATTGTAAACATCCTTCAGACCTAACCCATGTGGAGTAGGCAGTCTTGTTTTGGCATTGGTCAAAAACCCATGCACATTGTTTTGTGTATACATTTTGTTGTTGGAAAAAGACATATTTCATGAGTTGAAGTATTTTATTTATTGCAAACCTTTCCTAGAACAATAATGGTGGCAGCAGAAAAAAAATTCATTGTGAACTTATTTAGTGATTGAATAGTGCACTAGAGAACTCTTTACATCCCGAATATTTGAGTGTGTCTGTTTTTTCCCTTGTCTTTTCCTTATTTTTCACAGCTAGACTCAGACTACCAAATATAAGGTAGTGCAAGGAAACTATTACGAACTTGCAATAACATTCTTGTGGAAGTGCAAAATGTGACATGGTGGACTGCTTCATATTTGCAGGACATTACCACAGCCATTATCGCCTTCAAAGCTTGTGCCTTGTCTCCTGCCTACTTGCTACCTCCATCGGCCCAGGCTGTATTGTCACCATGTTCCGAGACTCCTCAATGTCTTCCTGTAACATTATTGATCTGTTTATATTGATGGGCTTGCGGGTGTTCTTTAGATAAGTATTGATTTTCGGGCCCACATGGTATTCATTACTTGCCTCATTCTTTGGCCACATTGAATATTATCATTATTACCCCTTGCCATCCTTCCTTATCTTTTCATCTTGTGTATTGTGAGGGGCTAGTTCATGTAAACAATATATCTTTTGTGGATAGGAGGTAAGGGAACACGGGCTGAGGGAAATACTTTTATTCCTGACTAGTTTCGCCTGAGTGGCTTCTTCAGAGGAACATAGTTTGAAGTCGAGTTGGTCAATATATATGGCAAAAGAAGGAACGTGGCAAAGTGTCAGGTTGGTCCCCCACTCGACCTCATCTGTCGGTGTGGCGGATTGTCACAGCGGGTGGACCAAGTATCCTCCTGTTGTTCGCGTGGCTGAAACGTCCGTCTGGATCAGGGGCTCTGTGTTTATTATTCATTACGATAAAGTGTGCTGCTGCTTTAGCCCATATTAAATCCCCAGTTCTCTTATTGATGTTATTATGGATGTTGATAAAAACGGACTCCATCGCCTTTCTTTCCTGCCGTGTATCGTAATGAATAATAAACACAGAGCCCCTGATCCAGACGGACGTTTCAGCCACGCGAACAACAGGAGGATACTTGGTCCACCCGCTGTGACAATCCGCCACACCGACAGATGAGGTCGAGTGGGGGACCAACCTGACACTTTGCCACGTTCTTTCTTTTGCCATATATATTGACCAACTCGACTTCAAACTATGTTCCTCTGAAGAAGCCACTCAGGCGAAACTAGTCAGGAATAAAAGTATTTCCCTCAGCCCGTGTTCCCTTATCTCCTATCCACATTCGTCAAAATATATCTTTTATTATGTATTTTCGATATTCATTTACGGTATTTTATAGAAATGTGTGAGCCAGGATCACATGCATGGCTGTTGATCTGCAGCTGCTCCCTGTGTGGATGAAAACCAGACTGCATTCATTGGTCTCCTATCCTGTCTTCTGAGGATACTCCATCAAGAAGCAAGTGTTCCTCTCCATGCAGACGTTTCCATTTATGTAAATATATGTTACTTAGAAGTGGTTGAACCATACCGGCTGCCCCCACTTTGTAATGTGTCTAGTGACAAAGTCTCTTCCCTTTTCCATGGTAACACAATGGCACCCCCAAATATGTCTCACCCCACTCTTACACGATTAAACCAGAACCCCTCCATTGTCAAATTCTCAGGGGAGGATCCTAAATGCACCAAATCTACTTTCCTACAGCTGTACAAAGATAGTACCATCAACACTAATGTCATTACAGGGTCAGATAAAATTTCTTTTGTAATGTCTCAACTTGTTCCCAATTGCCTCTGAAATTATGTCAGCTTTATGTGTCATCCCTAGAGCTTTAATCTATGATTACAACATTTTCAAGGCAAACTTTATGAAAATGTTTGGTGATAACTTGATAGGTGATAATTTTCTCTGGTGCTTGCTTCCTCTATGGGCGTTGTTCAAGCTAGAGCCAGTACAGTGGCCTCTGAAGCATTAGATTCTTTGATACATTCACACTGGACAGAAAACAATGCTATCACTCTGGATAGACTCAGACTTGTTTTGGAATATTTATTCTACATCTTGTTTCTTAGCCCTTCTGAACAAAGGATTACTTTGTTACTTATCAGCCAGATGAATCTTTGCTCTCATTTGCAACAAAGCTTTCTAGGAAGTTAAAAGAATTGCCTCATTGTGCCTTGTTAGCTCCTGCAATCCCTTGTCATTTACACCAGACTACAGAAGTTCCTCCTCCATCACTTCCTCTGTCTCTGACACCTACTCAGAGTACCTCTTCCTCACCTTCTCTGTCTTCAAAGCCTATGCAGAGTGCTCCCACATCTACTTCTATCATACTTCAATACATGTCTTGTAACAAAGTAGGTCATTCTAGTGGTTACTGTTTCCTTCATCTCATGGGCGAAAATCTAAGCAGCCTCCTGTACATAGTTCTACTACTTCCTCTTTTAATCTTGCTCATGACTTACAAAGATTATCATTTCAACCACAATCTAGCTATTGTCATGTCCTTGAACAGTGTAGCCATTCTACTGATCAATGTTTCAAGATTTTGCAGCTTAGAGCAGACAATAGTTCAGTCCCCAAACATACTCACTCCCATTTTCACAAGTACCCGTATCACAATTCAAAAGATTGACTAACTGTGACCAATCCAAAATTGTCCCTTTAGGTGCTGCTCTCTTTTCCCAACTTCTTACCTTTCAGTGTTATGTGAACCAAATACTTATCTCTGTAACAGCAGATATTGGGGGCAGAATGTAGTATTATCAGTGAAAGAGCATATTCTGCTCTCAAGGATTTGTATAACATACCATTGTTAACTTCTTGTAGTGCTTTGCTAGCTGTACAAGGCTCTCCCTTATCTATTCTTGTATCTAATTGCATTCCCTTAAGCTAATCTTCCTTTCCATGCTAAAGTGTTTTATGTTAACTTTGTGCTAGTTTCTGATTTCATACTTCAGTGTGATTGTCTCTTAGGTTTTGATACTTTAGCAACTCGTGTTAGATATATCTCCTTGGCACTGTACGGTTACTTTTGACAACAATGTCATTTCTGCATTTGCCAGGCTTGTTTCTATCCATAGCTCACCTTCTGTGCATGATCTGCCCAGGCAGTCATCATCTATGGGTTAAATTTTTTTTAGACCCTCCTGGGCTTTCTTGTGCTAATATTGTTGTAGGACAGTATTATATTAGTCTTTCCAGTACAGTTAGAGTCCCAGTATGCATTTCAGATGCCCCAGCTGGTTCAGACATCTCATCACAACCTGACTTCGTGTTAGACATCTTGCTTTAGAGGGTACTCTTTCCACTGTTCATGAGGACCATGTTACCACGGCCATGATAACCAACATTACTGGTGTTCCCATCACACTCTCTTCTGGTGTTCATTTAGGTTCTTTTGATGTCATTGAAGTGGACACTGTCCAGGATTAACCTCCTCTTATGGCAGCTTCTATTCAATTGTCTACATATGCAAATGACACAGCTCATTTAGACTCAGTATGCAACATACATAGGTAACATTGATTTTCCTGAGGTAAGAGACCATTTCACTGTATTGTTATTAACCCATCGTCAAGCTTTGGCTTTACGTGGTGACCGGCTAGGAGTTACAGATTTTGTCCATAGCATTGATCTTAAACCAGGGGTACATCCAGTCTATGTACCTTCTTACAGGCTGCCTCATTCTCGTAGACTTGTAACTCAGTCTATGGTTGATGAGTTGTTGAATGAAGGTGTCACCCAAGAGTCTCATTCCAAGTGCAACTCCCCACTCCTACTTGTGCCCAAGAAGAATGGATCATTCCACCCTGTTGTGGATTATAAGCACATCAATGATGTCACAGTTCCAAATCATTACCCTTTGCCTGTGTTGAGTGATCTTCAGTCCATAGGATAAGGTAACACAGTGTTCACCACCTTGGACTTAAAAGGCTGGCTTTTGGCAGATTCCTTTGGAGGAAAAGTCTCATAAGATCACGGCTTTCTCAACTCTGTCAGGTCATTAGGAATGGCTTCAATGTCCCATGGGTTTGCAGAATGTTCCTTTCACATGTCAACATCTTATTAACTCAACTTTTCATGGACTAGTGGGTAATAGCCTTTTTGTGTATCTGGATGACTTGATTCTAGTTCCCAAGGATGTGGAAAGTCACTTCCATAAGTTGTCCTTAGTCTTGCAACATTTTGCTGAAGCTGAGTTGAAGCTCAATTTACCCAAATGTTCATTTTTAAGTCCAGCATCCAATTCTTAGGTAATGTAGTAGACTAAGATGGCACTCATACTACAGATACTATAAGATCAAAGCTGTCAGAAACTTTCCTACACCTTAGACAGTTGACCAAGTAGATTCTTTCATAGGATTGGCAGGATACTATCATGCTTTTGTAAAAGACTTTGCCTCCATAGCATCATCTCTTAATCTTCTCCTCAAAAAGGATGTTTCCTTCCAGTGGCATGATGCTCATCAGAAAACTTGACACCTTGAAGCAGGCACTTACTCAGGCGCCTATGTTAGCATTCCCAGATTATAATATTCCTTTTACCATTTGCACTGATATTTCTGGTCTAGGTATTGGAGCTGTCTTAATGCAGCAAGTAGATGATTGTCATTCACATGTTATTGCATATGCTTGGCTCAAACTCAATTATGCTGAGTCTCGCTACTCTGTTACACATCTGGAAGCTTTAGCAGTGATGTAGGCTTTAAAGCATTTTTGTGACATCATTTTTGAATATTCCATCACAGTTTACACAGACCACAGTGCTGTTACACAACTTTTCAAAGCCAAAAATCTTTCAGGCCGCCTAGCCAGATGGTCTCTTACTATTGAGGAGTTCAAGCCAGTCCTTAAGCATATTCTGGGACATGCAATGTTGCTGGTGATCTGCAGGAAACTTGAGAAGACTGGCTACCCCATGTCAGTGCCGCATTAACAGCACTATCAATGTAGCAATGGGACAGACACCTCATTATAATGTACCCATAGCTGCTGTTGCTGTGATTCAAAACTTCTCCCTGCAAGATTTAGCCAAAGCTCAACATGAGGACCCTGTTTGGTCTGCTATCATTTATGCCTTAGAATCTGGTAATGATACTACCTTCCTAAAATTGCCTGTTCCTGTCTCAATTCTCCTTGCAAGATGGTGTTCTCACTCTAATGTGAAAGTGTTTGAGCAAGATGTGGCACAGTTAGTGATCCCTGAGTCTTTAGTCCCTGTTGTTTTATCTCCTGCTCATGATTCCCCTCAAGCTGGTCACCCAGTTTATGACAAACCTGGCTATGGCTCACAAGAAATATTATTGGCCTAGAATGCATTTAGACATTGCTACTCATGTAGCCCAATGCAAGTCTTGTGCTCAGAACAAAGGTTCTACTCATACTGCTCTTATTCTAGAGTATCCTAATCCTTCTCACCCCTTCCACACTATCACCATAGATCTCTTGCAATTGCCCTGTAGTATTCAAGGCTCAGTGTACATTCTTGTATGTGTTAATCACTTTAGCCATTTTGTGGTAATGGCTCCCTTGTGAAATAAGTCTGCTCCGGCAGTTGCTCATGCTCTAGTCTCCCATGTTTTCTATCATTACACTAATCCTTCAGTGTTGCTTGGCCACAATGGGACTAAGTTTTAAACTTGGGTCATAGCTAATATTTGCAAACAATACAACATCACCCAGGTTTTTAAAACCTCTTACCACCCCTCATGGTCTAGTGGAGCAGACAAATAGGAAAATACTTGACATCTTATGGCATGTTGCTAGTGATCTGCAGGAAACTTGGGAAGACTGGCTACCCCATCCCAAGTCAGTGCCTGCATTAACAGCACTATCAATGTAGCAATGGGGCAGACACCTCATTATATCATTTATGGTTCTGAGAAAAGGTTTCCATATGATCTTTTAGATAGTTCTCTTTGTTCTCTCCACAACTTTGAAGATTACAGTCACCTTCATTGTCATACACTGCATACCATTTATAATTCTGTTAGAAGGAACCTTCAGGAGTCTAGATCCAGCATGATACAGAAACAACATGGTCAGGCTACACCTGCTTCCATCCAAGTTGGTGATCACATGTTTAAACAAATGCCTGAGCGGCAATCTAAATTAAACAACCTATTTACTGGTCCTTTTCTGGTGACACAGAGGCTTCATCCCAAGAAGTTCAGGGTTTTTTACCCGTCTCAGGGACTTAGTGTGGTTCTGCATTCTGATAGGCTTACGAAGACTCAGATGTCCATACCTGTATTTATCCAGCCTCCCCCAAAGTTCAATGCTTCCAATGTGTTACCCAATGTTCACCACTCGTATTATATACGCTCCAAAAGTACAATGCCTTGATGGTCGAGTGAGCTTATTGTATACATTTGTACTGCTGTGCAAAAATTTTTGTGTCCCCTATCTCTTACTATTGTAAATTATGTAAATTCCTATGGTGCGGCCTCAGTTGTGTTTGGCATAACTGAGGGGGATGTAATCTTTGGTTATATTCACGAGCTCTACTATTTTTGTCTGCCCAAAGGTGTATTTATTGTATTTTCCCATTTTCCTGTCTATTGTGTATTTCATATGTATGTTGTATTTGTTTCATCTCCCGGACATCCGGCAATTTATGTCATAATTTTCTTGTACTGGCACCACTATGTGTTTGTGTTTTTTGTGTATTTTATTTCAATATCTATCCATGTCTCTTATGTATTATGTGCTAGTATGTGTTAATGTTTTTGTATTTACCTAGTTGTATTCACCTAGTATTTTGCGGGAGAAGAGCTATGCCCGTAGAGACCCACAGTTGTATCTTTCTGCATCCAGTTCTTTCTTATATAGTTTTAGCATTCACTGTTTTCTCTTTCAGATCTCTTCTGTTACTGCCCTTCTTAAGTTTCTTCTTGTGTCCACTTGTATTTCTTCTGTCCCAATTAAGTAGATCATCCCTGTCAAGGATTTCCATCCCTTTCATAATTCTATAGATGGTTATCAAATCACCTCTTTCTCTTCTTTGCTCCAGAGTTAATAAGTTAAGTTTGTCAACATGCTAAGTGTTGGTTCCATCTTTGTTAGTACTCTTTGAATTCTTTCTATTTTTTTGCGTTGGGTGTCCATAGCGATGCTGCATACTCTAATTTTGGTCTTATCAGTGTAACTCGTATTTTCTTCAACATTTCCTCGTCCACAAAGTCAAAGGCCACTTTCATTCATCTTATTAAGTTGTAGGTTTCTCCAACTATTTTGTTTACATGTTTGTCTGGTGTCATGTCATTTGAAATTATTACTCCTAGATCTCTTTCCGAGTTTACTTTTGTAACTTCCTTTGTTCCAATTTTGTATTGACCGGATACTCTATTTTTGCTTTTTCTAAATTCCATTATACTACATTTTTCAATGTTAAAATTCACTTCATTCTTTTTACTCCAATTCCAGACTCTGTCCAGATCTCCCTGAAAAGATTTGCAATCTTATTCATTACTCACTCTCTTCAATAGTGTTGTGTCATCTGCAAAGAAGTTTATATAGCATTCAATTCCTTCATTCATGTCGTTTATGTAAATAGCAAACATTATCGGAGCCAACACAGAGCCTTGGGGTACTCCACTTATCATGTTTACCCATTTTGAGTTCTTTTCTCTAAGTATCACTCTCATTTTTCTTCCTTCCAAGAAGTCTTCCATCCATTCCAATAATTTTCCTTATATTCCACCTATTATTTCAAGTTTTCTTAGTAGTTTTTTGTGTGGTACTTTGTCAAAAGCCTTTTGTAGGTCTAGGAAGGCACAATATACCCAGCCATCTCTTTCTTGTACAGTATTATGTCTAGCAATCTTGAGTAAAAACAAACTAAGTTTGTAGTACATGATCTTCCACTTCTAAATCCAAATTGGTTGGGGTTTAATATTTTGTTCTTTTCCAAATGTTTAGTCCATTTTGTTTCTAATAACGGTTTCACATATTTTTGCTATTGTGCTTATAAGGGATACCAGTCTATAATTTGTTGGATTTTCTTTATTTCCTCCCTTATATATTGGTATAATATTAGCACTTCTCCAGTCTTGTGGTACCTTTCTTTCTTTAAGTGAGAAGTCAATTATCTTGTGTATTTTATCTGTGAGTTTGTCTATGCATTATTTTAATATCCAGTTCACTATTCTGTCTGGCCCATGTGACCTTCTGACATTGAGTTTCCTTATTTGATCCCTTATTTCTTTCTGTGTCACCATTATTTCTTTCATTTTAGGGGAACCTTCCTGGTGCCTATCGTCCCACAATTGTGAGCTTTCAATTGTAAAAACAGACTTAAAGTGTCTAGTCATTACTTCAGCCATTTCTATATCTGTGTATTCTTGATTTCCTTCATGCAGTTTCACTATCACATGTTTGTCTTTTAGTTTGTTGTTTACATATCTGTAAAATAGTTTAGGTTGATCTTTGCATTTTGCTATTATATCTTTTTTCCTCTCTTCGTTCTTCGTATGTCTACGTATTAATTTCTCAGTTAGATGTATATTTGCCATTTAATCTCTTTTTTGTCTCTTTTCCATCTTTTCCAAGCTTTGTCTATTCGATCTTTGGCATCGCTACACTTTTTATTATACCAGCACTTTATGTACTCCCTTTTCTGTTTCTGCTTAGACACATATTTGTCTGTTCCCCCTTTATATATTTCTTTGAAAATGTTCCATTTCTCTTCCGTCTTTGATTCATCATTTGCAAATTTTCTCTCTAAGTTTTACAAAGTCAGTTTTGTTGTACATCAATCTTCCTTCTCTATGTTTCTCAATCCTTCTTACCAGATTTTGTTCCTTAAGTTCAATCTCTATTAGTATGTGGTCACTCTTTCCAATTGGTGTTTTATAGTTTATTTCTTCCACTATTTCTGGTTCAGAGGTGAATATCAAATCTAGTCTCAATGGTTCTTCATTTTGTCTAAATCTAGTATTTTCTTTGACCCATAGAGTCAATGTGTAATCTATGGTCATATCCAGTGGGACTTTGCCCCAGAGTTTGTCTCCACCTCCCATTGTCAATTCTTCCCAATTTATTTCCTTTGCGTTAAAGTCACCCATAATTCATTCTTTGTGTCTTCTAGAAATTTTGAGTGTTCGCTATTATCATGTATCATGATAAGTATCTTGTATTGAAGAGGTTGATTGAGTTTCTTTATACTTTATGTAACTGTATATTGTTCTAGTCAAGAACTGTAAACTAGAACAATATACAGTTACATAAAGTACAAAGAAACTCAATCAACCTCTTTAATATGGTGGCATCCTAGATTAGTTTTATTATGGCTAATACCAGACAGTTGTACTCAGCTGAGCTGTGGACCCTGAATTGAAAAGTGTCAGCATTTTAAGACCTTTCTATAAACAGTTCAATCTTTAATGAATAAAACTGCCTGATATTAGCCAGCACAAGACCTATAAAAGATACTTAAACACTGGAAGTGCCACATTCTTAATCAAATGTCCATACTGTTTTTAAACAATCATGAAATGTGTACCAAAAGAAATACACTAGACCTCCTTTATCTGCAAGGAAAACATTTAACAACCAACCATCAATATTACCAAATCCTAACAATAACATGTTGCAGTCTGCAAACATGTTTATGTTGTTTCTGGTTTAATTCTGAATATTCTTAACATATATTTTCAGACCATGGTTATCTGAAACCACAGAAAACTAAATTGTTGATAAAAAGAAATACTAAGCTAAAGCCTTTGCCATTTTCTGTATTGTTTTTTCTGCAACTTACCTTGTTCCTGCACTTTTAGGCAGCAATGCTCCAGATTCTTCATGACCTGATATGGCTGATCCACTTCTTGAAGCTCGGGAAGAGGACCTGAATTTGCACATACAAAGTGTTACAGGTACTACAAGGGGTGCAAAGCAAATCCTTTATACATGATTCTACCTACAGGAAATTGACTGCTTATCACTTTAACAGTCAAGTATATTTTCCTACAATTTTCTCTACTGTAGAAGGTATATTACTGCAGTTAACTAGCTGAGGAACATGTCTACCATTTGGTCTACTACAAAAACTAAAATACAAGTGCTCTAGAAGGGAGAAATTGGAACTTACCCAGATATCCTTGACTAATATTATTCATATGTACACACTGAAATCTCCCTATTATATCATTAAACAACTATATTAGTGTTCTTTTGGGTATTATGTTCTATTAATTTTTGTTTTCTAATAAAATAAAATTCCTGATATTACCTTTCCTTTGGTCTTGCTATCTTTATCTCATTATCTTCCCTACAAAAATTAGTAAACCTGTGCATCAAAAAATGTTCAGCTTTTCCACTGCACAAGTATGTACATTAGGTTTTTAACTTCCAACAATTTAGAAGAGACTACATTAACTTATGAATATATACATACCAAAAAGCTTTTTCCCCATTATATGGAGGGTGGTCAAGTCAAAACACAAACTCATTCCACATACATCTGTAACTTATTCATTACCCTTTACACCTAAGCATCTTGTAGATGAAGGGTCAGCACACCATTTAGGTCAAAGGCAATGCAGCAACACACAGCACCTCCACAACATGGCAAAATAGCCATGGCTGAGTTACTCCCAATATTCCATAATGGTAACTTAGTATCTCATGGAGGAAGGGTCATCCCTGCCCCATGTCACACTGCTTGGATCAAAGGCAATGCAGTAAGGCACAGCACCTCCATAGCAGGGCCCAAGAGCCTGAGCTGAGTTACTGCTAACCCAATGCTTTATTACACTGTGGCCCTCCTACTCTTCTAATTGAAAAAATTATGCATACATATACCAAGGGCTTTTTCCCCCTTTCAAGGGAGGTAGCCAAAGTCACGGCATAATTCCACTCTCCCCCTTTTCATCTACACCCATTGCACTCCCATTCACCCCCTCCCTCTTTTCTTGGCTCCTCCTGGATGACAGGTCATTCCTGTATCTTGCCCATTGCCCTGAGTCAGAAGCAATGCAGCAAGACATAGCATATCCAGAGCAAGGCCACTTCAATTAATCAACAACACCCCCTCTCTGTCCCTTCATGCAGAAAAAGAGAAGATGGGGAGAAATCCCTTTGGGCTGCATCAAAATATCACTCACACATATATAGATTTGTGTTTGTGATCTACACTGAGTTTGGAGGCATTGAGACAAATGAAGTTGTGTTTGTAGTTTTGTTCTCTCCATCTAGACTAGTCTACATCTCAGAACATTACGATGGAAAACTCTGGCAGTTCCCAATGGTGCTGTTTACATACACATGGAGGCTGCTGCCAAAACAGGAGGTTATATACAACTTATTCTCTAATGTGTCATGTACAATGCATAAACTGAGTATGGACACTCAGTATTTATGTATAAGTGATTGATTTACAAGCAATGGAAACTCATTCAAATATATATATACAGGTAAACGTCGACTTACGATGGCCGCGACTTACGATTTTTCGACTTTACGATGACGACGACGACGATATGATATATTTAACCCCTTCCATACGGTGCCGCACACGTAGGCGTCATGAGGAGCAAGTGGATTCGCGACGCTGCCATATCGGCGTCTTGATTATATTTATTGTAGTCGCCCCTGTGTTTTTACATTCTCTCAAATGTGCCCTGAATCCCATTCTCTGTGGTTTTCAAAATTCGCGGGTGAAAGAGAGAACGATCGATATAAGCGGTGACTATATTTTATGATGCGAGTATTATTACGACACGTCGTACGGCTGGCATTGGCTGCTGCCCGCGAGATTTAAGTCCGTACTGAAAATACATATTATAGTGTTTGAATATGGTAAAAAGGATAAAAATAATTAAATAAACTACTGTACATGTTTAATAGGCTATATTCAGTATCTCTGGTTGTTAATATACAGTGACCACGGAACAGAGTGATACACAAATTGGGGATCGACTTACGATGAAATCGTCTTACGATGGATCTATGGAAACCTAATGCCATCGTAAGTCGACGTTTACCTGTATATATATATGGGTCATACGACAATTTTGCAGTTGGCAATGTATGCAGATGTCCAAATGCTTGGCTCAGTTGACCGTGTGAGGTCAGATACGATTGACCCAAATTCCGGCTGCGAGGTCAAACACAATAGGTGGTCCAGTGGGAGTTCTCTGGGGATGTCGGACATTCCATCCTGTGCTAATGCATGCATGTGCACGCTAGACATCTAAAGGATTGAATATTCCCTTCAATCATCTTGCAACAGATGCTCAGTTCAGCTACCACTCACTGACCACAGTATGGTTAATACTCAAGATATATAAGAAGTACTACAAGAATTTTGGCATGAAGATAAATACATACAGTGTTGGAACAATGATGGTATCAGGAAATATTAATAATGATTAAAATAAAATTTACTTAATTTTATGAACATGTGGAAAAAGATATGGGAGCTAATTCTGAAACAAGGTCATATGGGAGCCTTTTGTTTGAGCCAAAGGGGACAAAATGAGAATCATGGGGACATGTTCATCCTAAGAAGAGTGATCAGAAGCAAGATGTTGAAGAACATTGAGAATTTTTCTATTCTGTCATTCAGCTAAGCCATTTGAACTTGGGTGATAAGCAATATATATCTAGTATCTTACAGGAAGGAGAGCTACACTCATGGTATCCCATCTCTGTATCTCACCATATCTAATTTGCTCTTCAATTCTTGTATTGTTTTTGCACACAATTTTGTTTCATCTAGTATGCTCCACGTATCCACCACTCTGTGGGGAAAGCTGTTTTTTTTCCAGGTCTCTTCTATCTATAATTGTCCTTTTTGTGGTTCCTTCCATGTCCTCCTGTTTTTCTTTTATTCCAATTTAGTAAGTCTTCTCTATCAAGGACTTCTACACCTCTCATAATTCTTTAGATGGTCAACAAGTCATCTCTTTCTCTTCTTCGTTCCAGAGTTGATAGTTCTAGTTTTGACAATCTTTCTTCATATAACAGTTTTGATAGTGTTGGGGCCATCTTCGTAGTTGTTCTCTGGATTCTCTCAATCTTCCTTATATTCTTTTTAGTACTGGGTGACCAGTGTTACTACGTACTCCAATTTTGGCCTTATCAGTGTGACTAGTATTTTCGTTACCATTTCTTCATCCAAGTAAAAGTAATCTTTATTGATCTTAGCAAGTTATAGATTTCACTGATAAATTTGCAATTTGAAAGTAATTACAAATATTTGAAAGAATCTCACTGTTGAACTCAGTCCCATTGTCAGAAATCAGAGTTTTGAGTGAAGGGGTATATGAGTTTGTCAATAAGTGTCTTTGCCACATGTTGTGCTGTCTTGTTTGGTGGGGGGGGGGGAGAATACAGAATCGTGAAAAATGGTTGACACAAACAAAGAGGTTGCTGGTTTCCGCTGTGTGTAAGTGGTAACTTAAGAAGATCAACAGTGACTGTGTTGAATGGTTTATAAGGGGTAGGATAAGTTAAGATTGGAACATGACTCCTGATATGACTTTTGTGAATCACACAAGAGTGACAAGCATCAATGTGAGAATGTATATCCTTCCTCAGAACAAAACAAAACAAAACATTTCTCCTTGCCAGGGTGTACAGTAATGGGGTAATCATGTAGGAGTTTCAGAACTTCCAGAATAAGATCTGTAGGAACTATGAGTTGAAACACTGACCAGCTGGGTTCATGTTTGTTCATTAGTGTTGTTTTGTGATACAGTATATCATCAACTAATGCGTAATTGTTGAGACTGGAAGCGAAATTACACAACGTAACATTTTTTTTCAAAAGTTTTGTTTATTGTATTTTTTTTAGAGTTTATTAATCCATTTTTCCTGCTGATTTCAAATATGCAATTATTTTTTCTGTATCATCGACCATTATAGAAATACATATAATTTCAATGTTACCATGTATATTTTGGAATTGTTATGTGGTCTGCTACTAAATGTTTATCTAATTTTCTCTTTCAGATCAATGACTGAACTATTTACCTGTTAAGATGGCTACTAGAGGATGTGAAAATTCTCCTGATACATTTTGCTATGTGTGTGGTTATTATATTGGAAAAAAACAAGTACTACATAAGATCGTGAGAGGTGCTAAAGTGTGGATAGTGTACAGACTCTATTTCGGAATGCCCATGGGTGACCAGGACAAGCCATGGGCACCTCATGTGATATGTGGAAGCTGCCGATCTACTCTAGAAGGATGGCTGAGAGGTACAGGAAGGGCAATGCCTTTTGCCATTCCTAGAATATGGAGAGAGCCGAAGAACCATCACGACGACTGCTACTTTTGTATGATTGATGTGACGAAGTACAGGAAAGTGAAAGGAAGACAAGCTCTGCAGTATCCAGACATACCATCATCTAGAGCACCTGTCCCACATGATGATAGCTTACCAGTACCACAACCACCCGAAAATGCAAGTTTATTTTTATCATACTCTCTTTACTTTTAATTAACTTCAATATTAAGTACTTAATATACATTCACTTTCCTAAAGATATATGGAATACTAATGCTATTCGTCTTTGTTGAAGTTGCTATATTTAGTTATTTCTTTCTTTCCAGATGGAAGATGCAATGGAAATTTCATCTGAAGGGTCAGCAGGTAGCAGCAGCCATGAAATGGGAGATGAAGATTTCGCACCAAGAACGACTTTGGAGCCTCACTTTCCAAGTCAGAGTGAGCTAGATGACTTAATCAGAGACTTAGGTCTTACTAAGTCAGGAGCTGAGCTTCTTACATCAAGGATGAAAGAATGGAATCTACTAGGAGAAGACTGCAGGACATCTGTGTACCGGAAACAACATGAAGAATTTAAAATTTACTATGACTTTAGTGATGATATGTGTTATTGTAAGGATGTTACTGGTTTGTTTACAGCCCTTGGACTCGAACATGATCCTGCAGAATGGCGACTGTTCATAGATAGCTCAACACGAAGTCTCAAAGCAGTATTGCTCCACAATGGAAATAAAAACCCATCTTTGCCTCTTGCACACTCAGTACAGAAGAAAGAAAAATATCATAATGTCAAACAGCTTCTTGAAAAAATCAATTATGCTGAATTCAAATGGGATGTTTGTGGTGGCTTACAAGGGGGATACACAAAGTATTCCTGTTTTCTTTGTTTATGGGACAGCAGGGCTGATGATGATCATTATAATAAAGTTCATTGGCCCCCAAGAGTTGAACTGCAGCCAGGAATGTTAAATGTTCTCAGACAGCCTCTAGTAGATTCAAAAAAAGTTTTATTACCCCCACTTCATATCAAGCTAGGGTTAATTAAACAGTTTGTGAAGGCTTTGGATTTTGGAGGCGAAACTTTCCAAGAAATTTGTCTCATGTTTCCCAAGCTATCTGAGGCTAAGCTCAAGGGTGGTATATTTGTTGGACCCCAGGTAAACAAAATGTTGAAGTCGGAGAAACTGGAAAGAGCGATGACGAAAGTTGAAAGAGAAGCTTGGTGTTCATTTCGTGATGTAGTTCATGGATTCCTAGGAAATCACAAGGACCCTAATTATAAACAAATAGTGGCAAAGCTTATTGAGAACTTCAGGAAACTTGGTTGTCGTATGTCCTTGAAGATACATTTCTTGCATTCTCACCTAGATTTCTTCCCCGAAAACTTGGGGGCTGTCAGTGAGGAGCATGGCGAGAGATTTCATCAGGATATCGCAACTATGGAAAGAAGATATCAAGGACGATGGAATACTGCTATGATGGGAGATTACATATGGTCACTAGTCAGAAAAGACGAAAGCATGCATTCTAGAAAATCTCGATTATCAAAGCACTTCTAATCATGAGAAGAGTCATCAAAACACTTGTAGTGCAAAGTTGTGTTGTTTATTTTGTTCTTACTAATATTGTAGCTCTTAAATACACTTCATATTATGAAAAAAATACTAGATGTTGTATAATTATCCTTAGAATGCTAAAGTAGATTGAATCAATTAACTACTGTAGAGAAAGGTTGCGTATATAACAATAAAATATAAAATCAAGAATAAATAAAAAAAATATCGATGTTACGTCAAAACTAATGTGATATTTGGATTCAGTGACACGAAATACATATATAAACATGAAAAAATACAAATAAACAAAACATGTGTTACATTGTGTTATCTGTATCAGTTGTCAGTTGGCATAAAAGGGGCATTGGGAAAGAGGGGGATGTCTGTTGAATAAGGATGAAGACAGAAGATAGGGGTGAATGGAGAATGGTTGTGTATGGATGATGCTGTGATGCATGGGAAGGAGTGGGTGGAGGATGGGGGGGTTGAGGGTGTATGTCTGAATATTTTGACACAGCCTGAAGGGATTTCTCCCCATCTTTTTTTTTTCTGCATAATGGGAAGGAGAGGGGGGGTCACTGATTAAATGAAGTGGCCTTGGTGTGGATGTGCTCTGTCTTGCTGCATTGCTTCTGACCCAGGTCAGTGGGCAAGATGCAGGGATGACCCATCATCCAGGAGGAGCCAAGATAAAAGGGAGGGAGGGGGTAAATGGGTTTGGAGTATGTGGGGATGGAATGGATGGAAATGTATTTTATGTCTTTGTTTTTGGTTACCTCCCTTGTAAGGAGAAAAAAAGCTGTTGGTATATGTATGTAGTTGTGTCTTCAGATTCAAGGAGGGTCTGATCTCTGTACTGCAGCTATGTGCATTTGTTTAAGAGTTACTGAATTGGGATTTTGAGTGATGGTTGCAATATGGTGACTGAGAGCATCTGCTACTAAGTTCACTTTTTCTTAAACAAAATGAAAGGTGGGCATGAACTCTTGTATGATGAGGAACCAGCAGGCAAGTTTTCCTGAAAGATTCTTTCTTTTGAAGATGTGTAAGATTGGTTGATGGTCCATGTAGATGTGTATGTCGTAAACAAGGATGATCTCTTTGAAATGTTTGAGTGCATATATAACTGCCAAAGCTTCTATGTCTGTGATTGAGTAATTCTGTTTGTGTTTGTTGAGTATACAGCTAACATAGGCAATTGGTCTGAGTTTTGTGCCATGTTGTTGCATGAGGACTGTGCCAAGTCCTGTGTAGGATGCATCTGTGTATATTGTGAAATGAAGCTTGTGGTTTGGGAAGGTAAGGACAGGTGTCATGGTTAAGGCTTTATTTAAGTCATTAAAAGCTTTCTCTTGGTTAGGTGGCCAAATGAGGGGGGTGTCCTTCTTAAGTAGTGAAGTTAATGGTGCTGCTGTACCGGCATAACCTTGAATGTAATGCCTATAAAATCCTGATAGACCAAAGAATAAATGTATGTGATCAACAGGGGTAAGATGTGAAAAATCAATGACTGCCTTGACTTTGTCCTGTGAGGTTAAAATTCCTTGTGAGTTAAGGACATGCCCTATGAAATGTATTTCTTTCTGAAGGAAGGAGCTCTTCTTAAGCTTCAGTTTGAGATCTGCTTTTGCTGGTCATGAGAAGACATTGTGAAGAGTGTGCAAATGTTCACCAACAGATTTGGAAGCAATGATCATGTCATCAAGGTACATAAACACTGAATGACCTAAAGGACCTGTAAGGACTGTGGGCATAAGTTGTGTGAACACTGAAGGAGCTGAAACGAGACCCATGGCTAGTCATTTGAGGTGATAATGACCTGTGGGAAAGGCTGTAAGAGGTCTAGACTCTGGAGCAAGGGGAATCTGAAAATATCTCAACATAAGGTCCAAGGTTGTGAACACTATGTTGTTTTCACTGACAGAGAGCAAGAAGCCTTGTAATACCGGGATGGGGTGTCTATCTGGTATTGTGTGCTTATTTGATTCTCTGAAGTTTACTACTGGGCAGAAAGAACCATTGTGTTTAGAAACAACAGAGAGAAATTCCATTCACTGATTGATGGTTCTATGATGTCTTGTACAATCATGTCTTGGATAAGGTTATCTACAATCACATGTTTACTGTGTGGTATTCTGTATGCAGGAATGTAACATGGTTTTGAGTTCTCATGAAGGGGTACATGATGCTGAATGAGTAACTCCAAGAGGTTCACCAGGAGTGGCAATAGTATATCTGAATTTGTTGCAAAGTGCAAGCAAGTCAGTTTGTGCATCAGGGAAGTCTATGGGGTTAAAATGTGATGCCTCAATGGGTTCCTGTGCTGTGGGTATGTCAGAAATTGTGGTACAAACTTGAGAAGTTGGGAATTGGTTATCCATAACTTTGATGCATGATGGATATACTTCCAAACTGCAAATGTTTGTACCAACTGTGAGATGGAGGGGTGTGTTGGTGTCATTGGCAATTAAAATGCAAGTAGGACCTTTGATGTAGAGCTGATGGCTAAAAGGTGGGAAATGCCATTGACATGACAAGTTTCTGACAAAGTGCATCAGTGTTTTGTGCTTGAAAAACTCGTAAGTGTATCTTTGTATACTCACAAGGGAAGAGCATCTTTGGGCTGATAAGCACAGCAAAAGTGTGTTTGAATGTAGATAACATTTCTGAGACTGGGATGGATTTGGTATACAATTCCTCTAAGAGGAGCAACAAGGTGTCCTCAGGTGATGAAAAACCAACCATATTTAACCACTTTGGTACAATGATGCCTGCATAGGCATCATGAGGCACGAGTGGGTACACAAGGATGCTGGCGTTTGCATCTTGATTATATATTTTTTTAGTTGTACATGAGTTACCCCCAGATTCTGTGAACTGGTTTGATCATGTTTTCTGTGTTTATTATTACTCAGAGTAAAAGAGAATGAGTAATACAGCAGTGACTTTATATTTTATAATGCATATTGTGATGCATTGTTCATATGGCGTCCGATGTTGCACGTGAGAATTTGACTCATACTGAAGTGGTTAATGGATGTTTTGTCCTGAGTTTTGCTGATTTGGACATACGGGAGGAAGTAGTGCGTCTATTAAATTTGGAACACATGTCCACAGCTCTCAGTAAAGTAGAAGAGTTAGAGTCCTGCAGAGGGGTCAGAATGGTTGAGCACAGAGAATTCTGTTGTAGGAAGATGGTGGAACAATTTGTACTAGCAGCTGGTGTATCCTTGTGTGATGAAGCAGAGTGAATTTGAATGGAGGTAGTACAAACAATTGATGCAGAGTCATGTTCTGCCTGTGCTTGCTTGGCCATGTGAATGTGGTTTACGTTAAGAGGAATTGCTGATGACAATGCCGGGAGGAAATACATGCATACTACCAAAGGTTTTTTCCCCCTTACAAGGGAGGTAGCCAAAAAACAAAGGCATAAAAACCATTCCCACCCATTCCATCCCCAATACACTCCATTCCCCTCCCCTTTACCCTCCCTCTTACCTTGGCACCTCTTGGATGAGGGTCATCCCTGCATCTTGTCCACTGCCCTGGGTCAGAAGCAGTGTCGCAAGACACAGCACATCCACAGCAAGGCCGCTTTATTGAATCGGCGACCCCCCTCTCTGTCCCCTCAAGCAGAAAAGGAGAAGGGGAGAAATCCCTTCGGGCTGCGTCAATTTTTTCTCACACATACTACCTCACCCCCCATCCCCCCACCCATTCCACCTCATGCATCACAACATCATCCATATACAACCATTCTCCATTCACCCCTGTCTTCTGTTTTCTCCCATCCATCCTCAACAGACATTCCCCTCTTCCCCAAAGCCCCTTTCATCCCATCCATCCATCTCATCCTAGGTCGCCCCCTCATGTTCACTCCCTCCACATCTGCCTTCCATACCTCTTTTACTAGTCTTTCTTCACTCATTCTTTCCATGTGTCCAAATCATCCTAATACTCTTTCATCCACCCTATCTCCCAGCTCCCTTACCATCCCCGTTCTCCTCCTCACCTCCTCGTTTCTCACTCTATCTAGCCTAGTAACCCCCATCATACTTCTCAGGCATCTCATCTCAAATACATTCAAACTCCTCTCTTCCTCTCTTATGTTCCATGTTTCTGACCTATACAGTGCTGTTGGCACAATCACTCCTTCATATAGTCTCCTCATAGCATCCATTCCCAAATGTCTATTTCTCATTACACTTTTCAATCCACCAAGGCATTTACTCGCTTCTCTCAATCTACATTCTACCTTCACCTCCACTCCTCCCTTTCCTGCCACATTTGCACTCAAGTATCTAAAACCATCCACTTCCTCCCCTTGTACATCTCATCACCTTACTTTTACCCACATTTATCTTCAACTTTCTTCTTTCACACACTCTCCCAAACTCTGTCATCAACTTCCTCAATCCTTCCTCTGATCCTGCCACAAGCGAAGTGTCATCCGCAAACAACAGCTGGCTCACCTCCCACTTTTCTCCATTTTCTTTAACCATCTCCATTCCTGACCCACCACCTTTGCATTTACCTCTCGCACCACCCCATCCATGTACAAGTTGAACAGCCAGGGCGACATAACACATCCCTGACGAAGTCCCACCTTTACCTTGAACCACTCACTCTCTCCATTTCTAATCCTGACACATGCTCTACTACTCTCATAAAAACTCTTGACAGCTCCTAAAAGCTTTCCTCCTATCCCATATATCTGCAAAACCTCCCACAATGCCTTCCTGTCTACCCTGTCATAAGCCTTTTCCAGATCCATAAAAGCCCAAAAAACATCCTTACCTTTTCCTATAGCTTTCTCACATATCTGTCTTACCACAAAAATCTGATCTCCTTGCCAACTTACTTATTTTTTCTAATATGTCTTCTACTACCATTTGTGATCTCAGTTTTATCATTAGTGGTTGATTTCTTTCTTTAGAATATTGTTCCATACTATACACTTCTATATGTTTCTCTACTTCCAGGTCACCATCTCCTATTGCTTTTAGAATTGATATTACTATTTCTTTTCCTGCTTTTTCTCTCATGTACCTCACCAGACCATGTTTTTCCCTTAGTCCATATACCATAACACTTTTTTTTTTCTATCCACTGTATCTCTAACCCAATTTGCCTTTTCTTTAATTACTTGAATGTACCTTTTGCATTTTCCTGCATCTGTTGGTGTACTATTTCTTTAAAGGCAATTTCTTCATTTTCCCTGTTTTCATTCCATTTCTTAATCTTTTGCATACTTTCCTCACATGGAACATAAAACAGGGGTTACTAGGCTGGATAGAGTGAGAAACTATGTGAGGAGGAGAGTGGGGTGGAAAAGTAGCTGGGAGATAGGGTTGATGAAAGAGTATTGGGATGGTTTGGACACATGGAAGAATGAATGAGAAAGGGTTAGTGAAAGAAATGTGGAAGGCAGAGGTGGATGGAGTGAACTGGAGGGGACAACCAAGGATGAGATGGATGGAGTAAAAGGGGCAGTGAGAAATAGGGGATGCCTGTTGAGGAAGGAAGGGAGAAGACAGAAGATAGGAGTGAGTGGAGAATGGTTGTATATGGATGATACTGTGATGCATGGGAGTGGGTGGGGGATGGGGGAGTTAAGGAGTGGTTATGTTTTGTAAGATGATTGAAGGGCATATTCAGTCCTTTAGATGTATAGTGTGCACAAGTGTGCATGCACGCATTAGTACAGGATGGAACATCTGATGTCTTCAGAGAACTCCCACAGGATCACCTATTGTGTTTGACCTCACAGTAGGCATTTGCGCCAAATGCATCAGACCTCATGCGGTCAACTGGACCAAGCATATGTACACCTGTGTCTGACGTTGCAAACTGCAAAATCAGCATACGACAATGTATTTTTCTGTATGTGTTTCCATTGTTTGTAAATCAATCTTACATAAATACTGAGTGTCCATACTCAGTTCATGCACTGTACATTGTAGAAATAGAGTAGATTTAGATAAAGAATCAATTATATATAGCTCCCTGTTTTGGCAACAGCCACCATGTGTATATATTAACAGCACACCATTGACAGCTGCCAGTTTTCCTTGGGTAATGTTCTGAGATATAGACTAGTCTAGATGGAGAGAAAAAAGCTACAAACACAACTTCATTTTTCTCAACACCTTCAAACTTAATATAGATCACAAACACAAATTTATGTTCTGGTGGCAAAGCAGTGGATACAAAGCAACAATTCTATCACTCCTCCAAAGCAACAACTGTACATTCTGGTGTCAGTGGCTATGAATTAGCAGATTCCACATGTTAAGATAATCAGAGATCTACATTCCAGTCGAACATAGCCACTTTCCACTCTATGATCTTCACTGCATCGCCAAACATCATACTACGAGCCAACTCTCCAACGCTCCTCATCCAGCATCTACTATGAGGCAACCCCTCTTTGCTGAATCTCCAAGCATCATAACATGAGCCAGCACTCCAGTGTTCCACGTCCAGCATCTACTGCAAGTCAATGCTCCAACACTTGTCCAGCATCTACTATGAGGCAACGCTCTAATGCTCCTCATCCAGCATCTACAATGAGGCAATCCCTCTTTACTGCATCGTCCAGCATCCACAACAAAAGAATCCGGTTAGCCCAGCTCAAGACAATCCCTCCCCCGACTCCATGGTATTATCCAACATTACTCCCATAAGTTGGACATCTGCCTTCTCCATGCCACTGTGTTGGATGATAAACTCCTCACCCACCCTCGCATCTAGCAATGCACCAGTGTCTACATCTTCACACAAGTGTGAACATCAATGCCAAAATCACATATATATATACTTTTTCTTTCTCTTCTTTTAATTTTTTTTCTTTTTAGTTTGCATGTTCATATTTTTTTCTTGCACACATATTTTATTGTTTTTTCTGTAACTCACCAGCCCAATATATTGTACTAACTCCTCCTCCCTGTTTCCAGCAGTGCACCTTACCACTGATTCATCCCATTGCATCATCATTTATAGAGGCAAACTCTTCCCACTGAACTGTCCCACCAACCTCATTCATAAGAACCAAAACTCCGACATCATCTTGGGTAAATAGATATTTTTCTGTTCTAAATATAACCTAGGAGGCATTACAGTCTGTGTTTTTTTATTACTATTATTATTAGTTAGTCCATGAACAAGTCCAAACATCTGACTCGACATACTGACCCTGTACATGCAGCTGCTCTATGCTCACTTCCAATACACCAAACATGTCCCCTCCTTCTGCTAACAACTCTTCGGAAAATTCACTTGCTACTCAAAACACCATGACAAAACAAAATCTTATCACTGTAGTCAAGGATGAGACCACATTACTTCTCTTTAATGGTAAGAACATTCCTGTACACAATTTCCTCGCTGAGGTTGAATCAGAGATAACATGAAGAAACATCAAAGACAATAAAGGGAAATTTCTGTCCTAACATCCAGAATAGACAAGAATGACACAGCTGATGATGTCATTCAGTCTGGTTTATTTGAGGAAACCACATCCTATCATGATATGGTAAAGCACTATAAAAAGTCCATTGCTTCATTTGAGCCACTTGGATTACTTTCCCCCTTATACTCTTTGGCTAGAACTTACAATCATGGTCCACACCACACCAAAGAGAAAGCTGTCAAAATTGCTTCAATATTTAAGAGTGAACTCCAAGAAAGCCTCAAAAACTCAGACTGGGTCTCAGAAGACAAGATGTCATTGGAACACGTAGTCTCACTCATGGCATACTTTCGACTACTATCCCAATTACACCCAGACACACTCCAGAAAGCTGGTACTATTCCATTCACACCAGTTATCACACTAAGTGAATTTTTTAGGAGATTCTCTGAAATAGACAAATCTATCACCCATATCCAGAACCAGTCAGTACCCATTGCACCCACCCCCCACACAATAGCCCAGGTCACACAATCCCCCTTGCATTACACGAGATCAAGACATCTCACACTTGATATTGCTCTTGCCAATGCTCTCCATCAAGAACACAACTGGTTTGTGCATATTGCCACAAACCAAGACACCTCATAAACACGTGTTACCACAGAAACCCTTCACAACCAAACCAACACTGCGATTATCCTGGTACATGGTACAAGATATGGATAAAAAGAGAAATGAGTGTTGAGGAAATAGAAAGAGAAAATACTAAAAGGTGAAGCTAAGGGAAAAAAATGTGAAGAGAATAGAGACCGAAAGCAAGGAGTTTTATTGGAGGGTCATAGACATGAGGCTGAGAAAATAGTACATCAGAGTGGGTGAAACAAAAACAGAAAACAAGATGGAGAAAGAAAAAAATTAAAAATGGCCTATACTAACACTGACAGATTAATCTCAGGATTGAATGAACTAAATGATTACCCATTAGATGAAAAACCAGACATAATGGGAATTGTGGAGACTAAATTAAGGTGTCCAATACCACCTAATAGTGCTGGACATGGGTTATACAATTACTGGATTTAAAACAGAAATGAGAAACAGGGAAGAGGAATCATGTTCTTGGCCAAGAAAAACTTGAATGTGACTAAGGTTACTATGGGTAAAAACAATGTAGAAATGATAATGATAAAAATCGATGACAGAGACATAAAAAGTAGAAAGTTTGGGGTGATTTACGTTCCCCCAGAAATGGGCTCTTGGAAAGAGAATGAGCATTCAAAAGTATTAGAAAATACAAGGTATTCATTAAACAAGATACCAAGGGACAGAGGTGCCCTGGTACTTATGGGGGATTTTAACTGCAAAGAAATCTGTTGGGAGGAGATGATAGTGAAGGGTGAAAACCTATGGGGAAATGAATTACTGGACATGACCATGGAACATACAATGACACAATGGTTAAATGAAAATACCAGATACAGAAATAATGAAGAACCATCAAGACTGGATTTAATATTTACAACAGAACCTGAAATTGTAGATAAAACTGAATACAATACACCATTTGGAAAGAGTGACCATATACTAATAGAGGCTGAACCAAAGGTAGAAATATATATGGAGAGAAATGAAAAGTACAGAAAAGGAAGATTGATGTACAACAAAACAGACATTGGAAATTTTTAATTCTTTCAAAATGCAAATTGGGGAAAATTCTACACTGAAGAGACAAAAGTGGAAGAGAAATGGGTGATTAATGTACAACATGGACTTTGGAAAACTTAAGAAATTTTTCAAAATGCAAATTGGGAAAAATTCTACACTGAAGAGACAAAAATGTAAGAGAAATGGGTGATCTTGATGGAAATCTATAAGGAAGGAGTGAATAGGTACGTACCATGACAGGAACAAGAGAGGGTTTACATTAAATGCTGTTTCAACAGAAGATGCAGTGAGGCAAAAGATAGAAGAGACAAAGCTTGGAAAAGATGGATAAAACATAAAAAAACCTGGAAAATGGTAAATATATATCAACTATAGAAATGAATATGTAAAAGTGCACAGAGAGGAAAAAAGAAACTATGAAAAAGATATCATAGAAAAATGTAAAGAACAACCCAAACTATTCTATAGACATGTGAAAGATAAACTTAAAAATAAAAAGGAAATGGTGAAACTACGACAAGGAAATATAGAATACACAGAAGATCTAGAAATGGCCAAAGTCATGAACAATCACTTCAAGTCAGTTTTCACTAGAGAAAAAGTACAGCATTGGGACGAAGGAAATGAAGTTATGATCTCGCCCCATGAGAGAAATAATAATAACACAAAAAGAAATAATGGAGCAATTAACAAACCTTCACATTAGGAAATTGCACGGCCTGGACAGAATTACAAACTGGATACTAAACAAATGCAAAGAAGAACTAATGGACAAAATATACATAATAATTTACTCAAAGAAGGAAAAATACCAAACAACTGGAAAAATACCAACATTGTACCAATATATAAAGGAAGAAACAAAGAACAACCAACTAATTACAGGCTGCTCTCACTAACAAGCACTGTAGCCAAAATTTGTGAGAAAATTATCAAGAATAGATGGATAAAAAAGATGGAAGAAAACAACATAATAAACTCAAGATAATTTGGATTCAGACAGGGAAGATCATGTGCCACAAATTTAATCTGTTTTGACTTAAAGCAGCCCCTAGACGTTCAATATTATTGCGCAATGTGGGTTGCACAATATTTTGGCGCTGGCCCCTACACGGTCAATATTATTGTACAATATGTTGGGTTGTGCAAAAGATTGTACCGTATGGAGGCAATATTGAAGGTTGTGCAATATATTGCACAATCGTGAGCACAGACGTGCAACCACATTGTGCAAACAGTCAGTCCTTGCCAGAACGTCATAACGTGAACATGTTGACTGACGGTGATCTCTGTTGCGTGATCATTGCTATGGCAGCAAGTCATAAGAAAGGAAAGAAAAAAGGCTCGCAGAAGGGCAGAAAATGGGCCAAACAGTGGCTTGTTGATAGGGAGAAGTACACACACGAAAGATTACTAAATGAACTGAGAGTGATAGAACCGAATGATTTCCGCACCTTCGTACGAATGAACACAGAATCATTTGATGAACTCCTTGCTTTGGTTGCTCCTATAATAGAAAAAAAGAGCACTATCATGCGCGAAGCAATTCCTGTAAGCCAACGGTTGTCCATAACTCTATGTTACGTATAATCTTTGCACATCACATCCCATAAGTCAGGAAGACTACGGTACACCTCAATAAATTCAGCAATGAATTCTTTTTCGGCTTTCTTGTCACTCATGATAACGCGAGGTTGAGGAGAGACAGAACCACCTTACACGATCGCTGGAGAGACACTGACAGGATATTGCGCAATATAGCCTACAGACGACACAATGTTATCCCGTTTGCGCAATATATTTTCAAGTTTTTGAAAATCACACAATATATTGCACAACCTTTCAATATTGCCCACACATGATCATTATATTGCACAAACCAAAATATTGCGCAATAATATTGAACGTCTAGGGGCCACTTAAGACAAATAGATATAATACAAGGAAGGGATGGATGGGCTGATTATACTTTCCTAAACTTACAAAAAGCCTTCGACAAAATACCACACAAAAAATTATTTAAAAATTGGAAAACATAGGAGGGATACAAGGCAACCTACTAAACTGGATGGAGGATTTCCTGCATGGTAGAAAAATGACAGTAGTACTCATAGAAAAGTATTCAGGTTGGAAGGAGATAATTAGTGGGGTCCCTCAAGGATCTGTATTGGCTCGAATAATGTTCACTATTTATGTGAATGACATGAATGATGTGGAATGTTACATGAGCTACTTTGAGAAAAGTGAAAACCAAAACAGAGTTCAGAAAAAGTACATACATACATACATATACAAAAGGAGTGAGGAAAATGGAGGAGAAATAGGGAAGGATGAAGTGAAAGCAGCTGTTAAGATGATGAGAGCAAGTAAGGCACCTGGGTTGGATGGATGCCATGCAGAATATCTGAAGAAAGGAGGTGCAGTTATGGTGGACTGGCTGGTGAGGTTATTTAATGTTTGTTTAAGAGAGGGTAGAGTGCCGGAGGACTGGAGGAGTGCCTGTATAGTTCCGCTTTATAAAAGAAAGGGGGACAAGTGTGAGTGTAGTAGTTACAGAGGGATCAGCTTGTTGAGTGTAGTTGGGAAGACTTATGGGAGGGCTTTGATTGAGAGGATTAGGAGAGGAAAAGAGGGAGTAATTGGTGAGGAACAGTGTGGTTTTAGGACAGGTAGGGGATGCGTAGATCAGATTTTTGTGGTAAGATAGATATGTGAGAAAGCTATAGGAAAAGGTAAGGATGTTTTTTTGGCTTTTATGGATCTGGAAAAGGCTTATGATAGGGTAGACAGGAAGGCACTGTGGGAGGTTATGCAGATATGCGGGATAGGAGGAAAGCTTCTGGGAGCTGTCAAGAATTTTTATGAGAGTAGTAGAGCTTGCATTAGGATTAGAAATGGAGAGAGTGAATGGTTTGAGGTAAAGGTGGGACTTCATCAGGGGTGTGTTATGTCACCCTGGCTGTTTAATCTTTACATGGATGGGGTGATGCGAGAGGTGAATGCAAGGGTAGTCAGTCAGGGGTTGGAGATGATTAAAGAAAATGGAGAGAAGTGGGAGGTGAACCAGCTGTTGTTTGCTGACAACACTGAGCTTGTAGCAGGATCAGAGGAGGGACTGAGGAAGTTAGTGACAGAGTTTGAGAAGGTGTGTGAAAGAAGGAAGCTGAAGATAAATGTGGGCAAAAGTAGGATGATGAGTTGTACAAGGGGAGAGAATGACAGTAGGCTGGAAGTGAGCATTAACCCCTTCGATACGATGACGCCTACATAGGCGTCATGAGGAGCAAGTGGGTATGCGAGGATGCCGATGTCGGCGTCTTGATTATATTTATTGTAGTTGTGCCTGCATGACCCCCATACTCTGTAAACTGGCTTCATCATATTTTCTATGGTTATCAAAATTCACGGGTGAAACAGAGAACGAGTGATACAGTGGTGACTTTATTTTTTATAATGCGAGTATTATGACGCAACATCACATGTCAGGCAGCTAATGTTGCCCGTGAGATTTTGGCCCAGGGTGAAGGGGTTAAGGGTGAGAAACTGGAGGAAGTGGATATTTTCAGATACTTCAGTGCGAATGTGACAGGAAAGGGAGGAGTGGGGGTGGAGGTAGAATGTAGATTGAGAGAAGCGAGTGAATGCCTTGGTGGATTAAAAAGTTTAACCCCTTCCATACGGTGCCGCACACGTAGGCGTCATGGGGAGCGAGTGTATTCGCGAGGCTGCCATATCGGCGTCTTGATTATATTTATTGTAGTCGCCCCTCCATAATGACATTCTTTCTAATTCTTTTGTAATCGCATTTTCTATGGTTATCAAAATTCACGGGTGAAGAGAGAACGATCGATGTAAGCGGTGACTATATTTTATGATGCGAGTATTATTACGACACGTCGTACGGCTGGCATTGGCTGCTGCCACCGAGATCTAAGTCCATGACGCCTACGTGTGCGGCACCGTATGGAAGGGGTTAATGACAAATAGACATCGGGGAATGGATGCTAAGAGGAGGTTATATGAAGGAGTGATTGTACCAACAGCAATGTATGGGGCAGAAACATGGAACATGAGAGAGGAAGAGAGAAGGAGTTTGAATGTGTTTGAGATGAAATGTCTGAGAAGTATGATAGGGGTTACTAGGCTAGATAGAGTGAGAAATGAGGAGGTGAGGAGGAGAACAGGGGTGGAAAAGGAGCTGGGAGATAGGGTTGATGAAAGAATATTAGGATGGTTTGGACACATGGAAAGAATGAGTGAAGAAAGATTAGTAAAAGAGGTGTGGAAGGCGTAGGTGGAAGGAGTGTATAGCTGAGGCTGTGATGCATGAGGGGGAGTGGGTGGGGGATGGGGGGCGAGGAAGTATGTATGAGAAAAAATTTGACGCAGCTCGAAGGGATTTCTCTCCGTCTTCTCCTTTCCTGCATGAGGGGACGGAGAGGGGGGGGGTCACCGATTTTATGAAGCGGCCTTGCTGTGGATGTGCTGTGTTTTCCGACACTGCTTCTGACCCAGGGCAGTGGACAGGATGCAGGGATGACCCGTCATCCAGAGGTCCCAAGATAGGAGAGAGGGAGGAGGGTGGAGGGGAGTGGAATATGTGGGAAATGAAATGGGTGGGAGTGATTTCTATGCCTTTTTCTTTTTGGCTACCCCCCGTGTAAGGGGGGGAAAGCCTTTGGTATATGTATGTATGTACAAAGAAGGTAACCAAAATACAAAAGCATAGAAACCACTCCCACCCATTCCACCCCCTACATACTCAACTCAACTCTACCCTTTTCCCTCACTCTTATATTGACACCTACTGGATGACGGGTCATCCCTGCATCTTGTCCACTGCCCTGGGTCAGAAGCAGTGTCACATGACACAGCACATCCAGAGCAAGGCCACTTCATTAACCACTTCCATACGGTGATGCCTACGTAGGCGGCATGAGGAGCAAGTGGGTACTCAATGATGCTGACGTCGCCATCTTGATTATATTTATTGTAGTTGTACCTACATAATCTCCATTCTCTCTAAACTGGCTTCATCAATTTTCTATGGTTATCAAAATACATGGGTGAAAGAGAACGAATGATTGAGCACTGACTTTATTTTCTATAATGCGATTATTATGACGCAACATCGCACGTCGGGCAGCTAATGCTGCCAGACATGCGATGTGCCCCGGAGTGAAGAGGTTAAATTGGCGACCCCTCCCTCTCTGCCCTGTCATGCAGAAAAGGAGAAGACAAGGAGAAATCCCTTTGGGTTGCATCAATTTATTTCTCATGCATACTCCCTCACTCCCATCCCCCACCCACTCCCCCTCATGCATCACAGCATCATCCAAACACCATCCTCCATTCACCCCTATTTTCTGTCCTCTCCCGTCCTTCCCCAACAGACATTCCCCACTTTTCCAATTCCCCTTTTACCCCATCCATCCATCACATCCTAGATCGACCCCTCATGTTCACACTTTCTACCTCTGCCTTCCACACCTCTTTTACTAGTCTTCCTTCACTCATTCTTTCCAAACCATCCTAATACTCCTTCATCAATCCTATCTCCCAACTCCCTTTCCACCCCTGTTCTCCTAACCTCATTTCTCACTCCATCTAGCCTAGCCCTTCCATACTTCTCAGACACCTCATATCAAACAAACAAAATGGAGTTTAAAATACCAATTGGAAAGAGTGACCATATACTAATAGAGTTTGAATGAAAAGAACAAAACAAGGTAGGTAGGAATAATAAACATAGAGAAGGAAGATTAATGTACAACAAAACAGATTTTGTAGAACTAAGAAAAAATTTCCAAAACACAAACTGGGATAAATTCTCCAAAGAAGAAACAAAGATGGAAGACAAATGGAACATATTCAAAGAAAAGTACAAGGAAATAATTGACAAAATATGTACCAAAGAAGAAACAAAAAGAGATTTATATAAAGTGTTGGTATAACAAAAGGTGCAGTGAGGCTAAAGACAGTAGAGACAAAGCCTGGAAAAAATGGAAAAAAGACAAAAAAAATCCAAATGGCAAACATATATAAAACTTAGGAACGAATATGCGAATATTCGCAGGAAAGAAAAAAGAAATTATGAAAAAGATATTATAGACAAATGTAAGGATCAACCTAAACTCTTTTAGAGATATATGAATGAAAAATTAAAGGATAAACATGAAATAGTAAAAACTGCTTGAAAGAGATAAAGAATATATAGATGACACAGAAATGGCAGAAGTTATGATCAGACATTTCAGGTCTGTTTTTACAATTGAGAGCTCACAAATTTGGGAAGATGGACAATAAGAAAAATCCCTCAAAATGAAAGAAATAAAGGTAACACAGAAAGAAATAAGAGACCAAATAAAAAGCCTAGATGTTAGGAAATCACATGGACCGGATGGAATTGGAAATTGGATACTGAAAGTGTATAGACGAACTGACAGACTAGTTATACAAGATAATAGACTTCTCACTCAAAGAAGGAAAGGTACTGCAAGATTGGAAAGATGCAAACATAGTATCAATATATAAAGGAGGAAACAAAGAGGATCCGACAAACTTCAGACCAGTATCCCTTACAAGCACAGTAGCAAAAATATAGGAAACAAAAATATCAAAAACAAATGGACCAAACACTTGGAAGAAAATAAAATAGTAAACCCTAAGAAATTTGGGGAGAATGGCATTTGGAGTTTATATATATTCATATACAGTGGTACCTCTACTTACGAAATTAATTCGTTCTGGAAATCGTTTCGTAATGTGAAAATTTCGTAAGTAGAAATGCTTTTTACCCTATAAAAGCCCTAATCGGTTCCAAGCCCCTTAAAAATCAGACATAAATTTTTTATAAATTACAAAAATGCATCAAAACATGTAACAAATACATGTTAGAATTAAATTACTGCACAATAAACATAAAAATGAGAGTTGTACATAATGTAAAGAATTTTTTTTTTTTCTTTCTTTTTTGCATTTAATTTTTCTCTTGTTTTAACTGCTATCGTTGTCACCTTTCGCCTTCTTTGGTTCAGGGTCACTCTCAGCAGTGGTTTTTGCCTGACGTTTTGTAAAGAACCGATCCAAGGTCGTTTGCTTTTGTCGGCTTTTAACAATCTTTCGAAAATGTGCAAGGCAAACATCATCATAGTGAGCAATAGCCCGACTAGTGAACACTTTTTCTGGGTGATTCTTTTCAACAAATTCCAAAACTTCATAGAATTTTCCTAAAATGTCTTTTATTCGAGCTGTCGGAATAATGGCTGCCTCCTCTTCGTCTTTACTGAACTACTCCTGCACTGCCGTGTGTTGCATCGCCTCCAACTCCCTCGGCTCCTCCGTCGAAAGCTCCTCGTGGTGCTCCTGAATCAACTCGTCGATGTCCTCGTCATTCACTTCAAGCCCCATGCACTTTCCCAGCGAAACAATTTCGTCAACTTCAGGCTCAACTTTACCCTCCAACTCCACCTCGAACCCCTCAAAATCTTGTGGGGCAACAGCATCGGGCCACAGCTTTCTCCAAGCAGCATTAAGGGTACGCCTGGTCACCTCCTGCCAAGCCATGACGATTATCTTGAGGCAAACAACAATATCGAAGTGCTGCTTCCAAAACTAATGAAGGGTAAGCTGGGTGTTTTCAGTGATGTCGAAACACCTCTTGAACAAGTGTTTCATGCAGAGTTTCTTGAAGTTCGAAATGACTTGTTGGTCCATGGGCGATAGAGGTGGTGTTAGGTGGGAGGTACAGCACCTTAATAAATGAGAACTCCTCCAGGATATAATCTTCGAGGCCGGGCGGGTGGGCAGGTGCATTATCGAGAATGAGGAGGCACTTGATGGGGAGATTATTCTCCTCTAGGTACCTCTTAACAGCAGGCCCAAAAACCAAATTGACCCACTCAACAAAAAATTGTCTGGTAACCCAGGCCTTGGCATTGACCCTCCATAGTACCTGAAGTTTTTCTTTTAATATTTTGTGGGCCTTAAATGCTCTGGGATTTTCGGAGTGGTACATCAGCAGGGGCTTGATTTTACAATCCCCACTGGCATTGGCACAAAGGGCAAGTGTAAGGCGGTCCTTCATGGGCTTGTGGCCTGGCATTTTTTTTCTCTTCTACTGTGATGAAGGTACGGCGAGGCATCTTTTTCAAAAAAAGGTCAGTCTCGTTACAATTAAAAATTTGCTGTGCAACGTAGCCTTCATTGATCACCAATTGTTCAAATTTTCGCACAAATTCGTCGGCCGCTTTCTAGTTGGCGCTAGATGCCTCGCCATGCCAAACAACAGAGTGAATTCCAGTCCTCCTTTTGAACTTCTCCAACCACCCACGTGATGCCTTAAACTCCTGGTGTTTTTCTTGCGCTGAAGTTCCCTTGCCTGCATCCATCTTTACGAGGTCATTAAAGATGGCAGTCGCCTTTTCGCAAATTATGGTCTCGGTCACTGTGTCTCCAGCTATCTCTTTCTCCTTTATCCACACGAGTAACAACCTCTCCATCTCATTGTTCACTGCCGACCTCCTCTTCGAAATGACAGAGAGGCTTCCTTTTGTTTTAATATCGTGCCGATCGTAGATGGATTATGGCCATATTCTTTGGCGAGATCAACCAAACGCATCCCTTTTTCGTACTTTTCTATTATCTCTTGCTTTGTTTGTATGGACAAAACAACTCTCTTCTTCTCACCACTTTTCTCCATCACTTTCTTGGGGCCCATAGTGAATAAAAATTAATACACACACGTAAAGTTGCAATAAACACTAACAAAAGCTGACGAAAAACTGTCCGAATACTTCGTGCTTTACTGAATTTCACTAGTGTGAGACTGAGGCTTCGGTGATCCTCGTGTGCCGACGGAAAAACGAAGAGGATTCTGGGTATACGCACATACACACAGAGGTCCCTCCTAGACAATGGGATGCCAGGAAGATGCTGGGCAATAGCCAATGGCAGAGCAGCTCGGACGTGCCACTTTCAAACCAAGATAAAGGATGCTACAAGTATGTTTATGTTCGGTGGACTCTGGGAGCTGTGAGTAGCAGCGTGTATTTTGAAATTTTCGCCTTTCGTATCCTGAAATTTCTTTCGTAACAAGAGGCAATATTTTTCCGAAGAAGTGTTTCGTAACCTGAAAATTTCGTATATAGAGCCTTTCGTAAGTAGAGGTACCACTGTACACATATTTCTTGCTAAATTATGGAGGTGTCTTACACCACAGTACATTCTATACGGTGGGAAACATAGTGTATAGCTGCTTAAACTTTATGTACTTAACAATTGTATCATACTAAGGAAATAGCATTGCCATTTGTAAATAAAGTGTGCACTCTATTATGGTTGTACACTACAACACTGAAGCATTTCAAATGTAACCTTTCTACAAAAAATTTCTACATACCTGCGAGAACCTGGTCTAGATCCACTTGCAGCCCTTGTTTCACGTACTTCTTGAGCACGTTCGGCCTTTTTCAGTTCCAAAGCATAATCAGCAGCTTCTTTCAAACCCAAGTCTGTGCTCAGTCTGAACAACAACTTCAGACCTTTAACAAAGAGATATGTTAAATTACAATGTAGGGGAAAGGGAGGCTTTTTAGATATATTTAAAGAGTGCATAGAGGTTTAGGGAGAAATATCAATGTAGTGGTTTTGGGAGACCTTAGTGTTAGGGTAGGAAATGAACCAATAGATGGAGTGGTTGGGAAGTGTGGAGTTCCAGGAAAAAATCATAGTGGAGAGTTGATGGTGGAAATGTGTCTCAAAAGAGAGTTGATGATAGCAAATACAGTGTTTAGGAAGAAAGTCAAGCATAAGTACACATGGGAGAGTGTGGTGGATGGAAGGGTGGTAGATAGAGCATTAATGGACTATATAGTGGTAACCAGAAGAATAGGAAGAGTTAAGGATGTGCATGTTCTAAGGGAAGAGAGTGGGGGAATATCAGATCATTTTTTGGTGGAAGGTAAGTTGAGAGTGGAGGATAGATGGAGAAAGTGGAAAAGGACAGAAGGTAGAGAGGTGCTTAAAGTGAGCTGCTTAAATGAGAAAGAAATGAGAAGCAGTATAAGAAGAAGCTGGGAGAGGAATGGGAGGGAGTGAAGGATAGAGTAGAACTAGGAGTAATGGAAATGTTTCAAGGAGGGAGTCATAAGGTGTGCAAAGATGGTCTGTAGAACAAGGAGGATGGGATGAAATAGAAGGAAGGGTAGTGAGTGGTGGGATGAGAAAACAAAGAAGGTTGTAGAGGAGAAGATATGAACATTCACAGATTGGTTACAAAATAGGATGAGAGAATCAAATGACAGGTACAAAGGAAAGAGAAGAGAAGCAAAGCATAAAATAAAGGAGGCAAAGAGGAGAGATGTGAAATGGGGTAAGAGTATGACAGAAAATTTTGAAATAAAAAGATGTTTTGGAAAGAAATTAAGAGAAGAGGAGGTGAATCAAGTGGAGAAAAAAAGGTAAAAGGTGCAGGAGAGATGATAATGGAAGATATGCCATTAACCACTTCCATACGGTGACGCCTACATAGGCGGCATGAGGAGCAAGTGGGTACTCGATGATGCCGACGTCGGCATCTTGATTATATTTATTGTAGTCGTACCTACGTAACCTCCATTCTCTCTAAACTGGCTTCATCATATTTTCTATGGTTATCAAAATACACGGGTGAAAGAGAACAAACGATTGAGCACTGACTTTATTTTTTATAATGCGATTATTATGACACAACATCGCACGTCGGGCAGCTAATGCTGCCAGACTTGCGATGTGCCCCGGAGTGAAGAGGTTAAGAGGAAGATGGACAGAGTATTTTAGGGAATTGCTAAATGTGAAGAAGGATAGGGAAGGAAAGGTAGTTGCCATGGGAAGCTCTAAGAAAATGACAGTGATGAGTGATGAAAATGGAGGAGAAATAAGGAAAAATGCAGTGAAGGCAGTTGTTAAGATGATGAGAGGAGGTAAGGCACCTGGGTTGAATGGGTGTCATGCAGAATGTCTGAAAAATGGAGACACTGTGATGGTGGACTGGCTGGTGAGGTTATCGAATGTTTGTTTAACCTCTTTCATACAGTGCCGCATACGTAGGCGGCATGAGGAGCAAGTGGATATGCGAGGCTGCCATATCGGCGTCTTGATTATATTTATTGTAGTTGCCCCTGCGTAATGACATACTCTCTAAACTGTCTTCATCACATTTTCTATGGTTATCAAAATTCACGGGTGAAAGAGAGAACGATCGATATAAGCGGTGACTATATTTTATGATGCGAGTATTATTACGACACATCGTACGTCTGGCAGATAATGCTGCCTGCGAGATTTTGGCCCAGAGTGATGAGGTTAAGAGAGGGTAGAGTGCCGGAAGACTGAAGGAGTGCCTGTATAGTTCCACTCTGCAAGGGAAAAGGGGACGAGTGTAAGTGTAGTTGTTTCAGAGTGATCAGTTTGTTAACTGTGGCTAGGAAAGGTTATGGGAGGGTCTTGATTGAGAGGATTAGGAGAGGAACAGAGGGAGTAATTGGTGAGGAACAGTGTGGGTTTATGACAGGCAGGGGTTATATGGATCTGATTTTTGTGGCAAGACAGAGATGTGAGAAAGCCTTAGGAAAAGGTAAGGATGTTTTTTGGGCCTTTCTGGATTTGGAAATGGTTTATAACAGGGTAGACAAGAAGGCACAGTGGGAGGTATTGCAGATATATGGGATATGAGGAATGCTTTTAAAAACAGTCAAGAGCTTTTATGAGAGTAGTAGAGTTATGCTGAAATCAGAAATGAAGAGAGTAAGTGGTTTGAGGTATAGGTGGGACTTCATCAAAGATATGTTATGTCGCCTTGGCTGTTCAATTTATACATGGATGGGGTGGTGTGAGAGGTAAATGCAAGGGCAGTGGGTCAGGGATTAGAGATGGTTAAAAAAAAATTGAGAAAAGTGGGAGATAAGCCAGTTGTTGTTTGTTGACAACACTGTGCTTGTAGCAGGATCAGAGGAGGGATTGAAGAAGTTTGTGACAGAGTTTGGGAAGGTGAGCAAAAGAAGGAAGTTGAAGATAAATGATGAGATGTACAAGGGGAGAAAATGTTAGCAAACTGGAGGTGAGTATTAAGGGAGAGAGACTGGAGGAAGTGGATAGTTTTATATACTTGGGTGCATATGTGAGAAAGGGAGGAGTGGAAGTAGAATGTAGACTGAGAGAAGTGAGTAAATGCCTTGGGGGATTAAAAAGTGTAATGAGAAATAAGCATTTGGAAATGGATTGCTAAGAGGAGATTGTATGAAGGAGTGGTTGTGCCGACAGCACTGTATGGGGCAGAAACATAGAACATAAAGGAGGAAGAGAGGAGTTTGAATGTGTTTGAGATGAGGTGCCTGAGAAGTATGATAGTGGTTACTAGGCTAGATAGAGTGAGAAATGAGGAGGTGAGGAGGAGAACAGGGGTGGAAAGGGAGTTTTGGGAGATAGGGTTGATGAAAAAGTACTGGGATGTTTTGGAAACATGGAAAGAATGAGTGAAGAAAGACTAGTAAAAGTGGTGTGGAAGGCAGAGGTAGAAGGTGTGAATATGAGGGGGCGACCAAGGATAAGATGGATGGATGGATGGAGTAAATGGGGCATTGGGAAAGAGGGGAATGTCTGTTGAGGAAGGATGGGAGAAGACAGAGGATAGGGGTGAATGGAGAATGATTGTGTATGGATGATGCTTTGATACATGAAAGGGAGAGGGTGGGGGATGGGGTGTGAGGGAATATACGTGAAAAATAAATTGACACAGCCCGAAGGGATTCCTTCCCACTGCTTCTGACCCAGAGCAGTGGGTGAGATGCAGGGATGACCCGTCATCCAGGAGGAGCCAAGATAAGAGAGAGGGAGGGGATGGATGGGAGTTGAGTATATGGGGATGGAATGGGCGGGAATGGATTTTATGCCTTTGTGTTTTGGTTACCTCCCTTATAAGGGGTAAAAAGCCTTTGGTATATGTACGTATCTAATTATATACCAAAAGGCTTCTTCCCCCTTACAAGGAAGATAGTCAGCCAAGGCATGCACCGATACCCATTCATCTAGTCGCATCTATCACCCAGTTGGTTCCTTTTTATCTTAGTTCCTTAATAGGGAAATAAATGGATGGTGAATGGGAATAAGATAGGTGGGGGTGGATGCATGCATTGGTTGACTAAAACTAGAATACTTAAACAAAACAAGAAAAAGGAATTTCTATGCTTTCAGTTTTTTTAACATAAGAACATAAGAATAAAGGAGACTGCAAGACCATAAGGCCTACACTAGGCAGCTCCGTATCCATCACCACCTGTCATCCCCATCCATAAAATTGTCTAATCGTTTTTTTAAAACAACTGATAGTTTCAGCGCTTACTACATGGTTACTAAGTTTATTCCATTCATCGACCACCCTATTAGTAAACCAATTCTTGCCTATTTCCTTCTTAAATCTAAATTTGTCCAGTTTACACCCATTACTCCGAGTCCTGCCCTGTTGTTTTATTATGATGACCTTGATTGCATCACCCTTGTTATAGCCTTTGATCCACTTGAACACTTCTATTAGATCACCCCGCACTCTGCGTCTTTCCAGAGAGTGTAAGTTGAGGTGCCTAAGCCTCTCTTCGTAAGGCAAATTTCCGAGTCCTTGTATCATTTTGGTCATTCTTCTCTGTACTGATTCTAGTGAATTTATGTCCATTCTGTAGGACGGAGACCAAAACTGTACCGCATAGTCAAGGATGGGTCTAACTATCGCTAGATAGAGTTTAATAATTACCTCTGCACTTCTATTCGTTACGGTCCTAGCAATGAAGCCTAATGCTCTGTTAACTTTATTTTTGGCGCTAATGCACTGCTTCCTGGTTTTAAGGTCCGGACTCACCAGAACTCCCAAGTCCCTCTCGCACTCAGATTTTTCTAAAAACGTGTTATCTAAGTTGTATCTATTTTCGGGGTTGTGTAGCCCTACGTTTAACATGCTACACTTAGAGATATTGAAGTTCATTTGCCATTTCACCGACCATGTTAACAGTTTATTAAGATCATCCTGCAGAATCTGGCCGTCGTCTCCTGACAAGTTTATCCAGTTAACAGACTATTTATCTATACACCAAGAAGTCTCTTCACCTGTATATAGGAGGCAGCCAGCCAAAACACCCACCCACCAGTACCCATTCCACTCCCGTTTGTCACCCATTTGTTTCCCTTTTATTTTAATAGACAGCCAAACAAATAATGACACGCACACACACACACAATGCAATGGGTTAAAAAAAAATACAAGATTTAGAAAAAACGAAGAACCATCGAGACTAGATTTGATATTCACCTATGAACCAGAAATAGTGGAAGAAATAAACTATAAAACACCAACTGGAAAGAGTGACCACATACTAACAGTTCAGTACTGGGCTGAGCTTTCACTGTTATGTCATTTACATATGTGAGAGCTTTGATATTGTGCTCCAAGTCTGGGGTGGAGAAGTCATGCATCAATATGTCAGAGATGGTGATAACATTGCTCCTTGGGGGATGCATTATACAGATTTTAGTCCACAACAGATGACTGTTCCGGAGTACTCTGCATCCATTGCCATCTAGGAAGTGTGTCAAACACTTCTTGTTATTGTTGCATTTTTCAGTTTCAATAATATTTTTTGACAGGATTTATGTAAGAATTGTCAAAAGCTGTGCTGCTCTTCTTCGCAATATTTCTATCCTTGGACAATACTGCACTGAAAAGATGGGGTCATTGAGATGGTGAGGAAGAGATTTAAGGTAGCAGAATGCCATATGACTCTCCTTAACAAGAAGGAATAAGAATATATGATGGAAGGAAGTTGAAGAGTTGTGAATGAGTGAGTGCTAGGCCTCTTCTAAAAATCAAGCACTGGCCTCTTGTAGCTGTGTGGTAATTGGTTTGATGATGGCATCATCACCACTGGTAGATACTAGACAGTGATACTAGTCAATACTAGTTTTCGTCATCACATTGCACGCTGGGCACCTTATCAAGCCATAACACTTTCTGTCTCATGAGGTCACTTTTTCTGTAATGGGTTCGTGATCTCTGACCCCCAAATGAACCGAGCCCTGTCTGAGGAAGGCGGGGATGCTTATACAAGCCATGTGTCCCCATTGGCCATTTGTGCTATACAGAGAGATTCTTAGCCAATCATAATTAGTTGTAGGAGGAGCATATATCATTCAGAGCTTTCTTCCTAAAGTATTCAGTTTAAAGTTGTCAGAGCTCTAAACTATTACCAGTCAAGTTCAGTTCAAAAAGAGAATGAGAGCCTAAAGCTAAGTACAAGTGACTCATTCAAAGATTAGCTGTCACAGTTGGAACTGCAATCAGGATATTCACACAAGGTCGGTGTCTATTAATCAAGTCCAGCCTCCCACACCCGCACACCCATACACACCACAGTCATCTATCTATTTTGACTTTCAAGTAATAATATCACAATAATAAGTCACATATTTGAGAAACATTAGTCTCATTCACCACCAAATGTGAAGTGAAAATTATATGTATAAAGTTTGTTTTTGTTCCTTGTGATCTAAACTATCTTGGCCAGCTACCACCTACCTATCTATATTTAGTTGGGAGGTGCTAGGATGGGGGGGAGGGTGGAGGGGTGTGGAGTGTGTTCAGGGGTGGAGTGGGTGGGAGTGATTTTATGCCTTTTTCTTTTTGGCTACCCCCCTTGTAAGGGGGAAAAAGCCTTGGTATATGTATATGTATGTACATAAACAAGGAGCATGACAGCTGCACCTGCAGGTGGAGGTGGAAGGTAGTGAGTCATTCTGGATGCTGTTCAAACTATGAGTTCCTCTCCAGGAGTGTGTGTTGTGCTTTTGGGAGTTAATCCTCCTTCTAATATCTTGGTGGCTAATCTGTCTATATATCAAGGCTTTTTGTTTTCCTTTACAAGGGAGATAGTTAAGTCAAAAGGCATGTACCCACTCCTACCCATTTCATTCCCACAAATTCCATTCCCATCCACTGCCCTTTCTTCCCTCTCATCTTAACTTCTTGTGAATGAAGGGTCATCCCTGCATCCTGCCCACTGCCCTGGGTCAGAAGTAATACAGCAAGACACAGAATATCCACAGCAAGGCCACTTCATTTAATCAGTGATCCCCCTCTCAATCCCCTCATGCAGAAAAAGGGAAGATGGGGAGAAAATCCTTCAGGCTGCAGTAAAATATCATTCACACATAAGCACTCGCTACCACCCCCCATTCCCTACCCCCTCCTTTCCTTGCATCACAGTATCATCTATACACAACTATTCTCCACTCACCCCTATCTCCTGCCTTCTCCCTTCAATCCTCAGCAGACAGTCCTCCCTTGCTCGACATCCATCTCACCCTATCCATCCATTTCATTCTCGGTTGTCCCCTCAAGTTCTCTCCATCCACCTCTGCCTTCCACACATCTTTTATTAATCTTTCTTCACTCATTCTTTTCATATGTCCAAATAATCCCAATAACCTTTCATCCGCCTTATCTGCCATTTCTTTTTCCAAGCTGCTCTCCCCTTCACCTCCTTGTTTCTCACTCTATCCAACCTAGTAACCCCTACCATATTTCCCAGACATTTCATCTCACATTTAAAATTTTCCTCTCTGCCTATCTTGAATTTCAAGTCTCTGCTCTATACAGTGCCATTGGCACAATCATCCCTTCATATAATTTTCTCTTTGCATCCATTCCCAGATGCCTGTTTCTCATGACACTTTGATCCCCAAAGCCATTTACTTACTTCTCTCAGTCTACAATTTACCTCCACCTCCACTCCCTTTCTTACCACATGCAACCCCAAATACCTCAAGCTATCCACTTCCTCCAGCCTCTCTCCTTTAAGACTTATTTCCAAATTGCTGCCTTCCTCTTCCCTTGTACATCTCATCACTTTATTTTTACCCACATTTACCTTCAACTTTCTTCTCTTGCATACCTTCCCAAACTCCATCACTAACTCCCTTAATCCCACTGACCCTGCCACAAGTGCAGTGCTGTCAGCAAACAATAACTGGCTCACTTCCCACTTTTCTCCATTTTCTTTAACCATCTCCAGTCCTCTGCCCATTACCCTCGTATTTCCATCCATGTGCACACTGAATAGCCATGGTGACATAACACATCCCTGATGCAGCCCCATCTTTACCTCTCAAACCACTTGCTCTCCCCATTTCCAATTTTACCACAGGCTCTACTGCTTTCATAAAAACTCTTGAATGCTCCGAACAGCTTTCCCCTGATCCCATATATCTGCAAAACCTCCCACAGTGCCTTCCTATCTACCCTGTCATGAGCCTTTTCCAAATCCATAAAGGTAAAAAAAATATCCTTATCTTTTGCTTAAACTTTCTCATCTATCTGCCTTGTCACAAAAATATGATCCATACAACCCCTACCTTTCCTAAACCCAAGCATTCCCCTCTAATTACTCCCTCTATTCCTCTCCTAATCCTCTCAATTATGACCCTCCCATACACATTCCCAACTACACTCAACAAACTGATCCCTCTGAAACTGATGCACTCACATTTGTCCTCTTTTCCCTTGTAAAATGGAACTATACACGCACACCTCCAGCCCTCCAGCACTCTATCCTCTCTTAGACATACATTAAACCTCACCAGCAAGTCCACTATAACTGTATCTCCCTTTTTCAGACACTCCACATGACACCCATCTAACCCATTTTCAAAACTACTTATATACCAACACCACAATTAATACTTACACTCAATATTTTCAGGGAAACGTCTATGAATCTGTTTGTAGGTTTGCAGAGCCAGCTGGTAGTTGCCTGACCTTCGATGACATGCAGCTACCATGAGCTGCCACTTTACTTCATCAGGTTGCATCAGTGCTGCCCTCTCAAAGTAAACAATGGCCTTCTCAGCAACCTGATGTTCAATGAAGTACGATCCTAGCCAGTCAATAACCTCCAGGTTGCTTGGAAAGTATCTGTAAGACTGTATACAACATATATTGCATAAGTTATGTGAAAATATTATCAACTGAGATAACATAAATTATGTGATTTTCTTTACATTATCATACAGTTTGTGAGGCCTGAAAATTTTACTCAAAAACAAATACAGTTTTGCACCCCATACTTGGGTTTTGACTGCAAGACAGCATACAAGGTAACATGCAGCTTTAGGGACTGTCTCTGGGGCACCCCTATATACCAAAGCCACACATAATTTGTCTGTGTCAGAGTTTCTCTATTCATAATGGAAGTGAAGTATGTGGAAGATGGGTAGAGTATTTTAGAGAGCTGTTCACTGTGGAGGAGGATAGAGATTGACTGATTGTGGCAGTGGGAGGCACTAAGAAAATGATGGTAATGGAAGAGGAAAATGGAAGACATATATGAAAAGATGAGGTACAAGGAGCTTTGAAAATTATGAGATCTGGTAAGGTACCTGAGTTAGATGAGTGTCATGCGGAATGTCTGAAGAAGGGAGGTACAATCATAGTGGACTGGTTAGTGAGGTTGTTTAATGTGTGTCTATGGAAGGGGAGAATGCCAGAGGACTGCATGAGGGCCTTTATAGTTCCACTTTACAAAGGAAAAGAGGACAAATGTAATTGTGGTAGTTTTAGAGGGCTCAGTTTGTTGAGTGTAGTTGGAAAGGTTTATGGGAAGGTTTTAATTGAGAGGATTAGGAGAGGAATAGAGGGATTAACTGGTGTGGAGCAGTGTGGGTTTAGGAAAGGTAGATGATGCATGGATTAAATTTTTGAGGTATGCCAGATTTGTAAGAAGGCTTTGGCAAAAGATAAGGATGTTTCTTTAGGCCTTAATGGATTTAAAGAAGGTTTATGACAGGGTTGACAGGAAGGCACTCTGGGAGAAGCTGTTAAAGGCAGTCAAGAGTTTTTATGAGAGTAGTTGAGCCTGTGTTAGGATTGGAAATGGAGAGAACAAGTGGTTTGAGTAAGGATGAAGCTGCATCAGGGCTGTATCATGTTATCATGTGTTCAATGTATTGCAAGAAATGCCTGTATACTGAGTGTGAATTGTTCTATGCTTATATGCATACTTGCACACACATGTATTAGCTACTCGATGTCAGATCCTGGGTGTAGCACAAGACCACCTATTGTGACCCACAGTTAGTTTGGCTTCACCTGAGAAATCAACCACCAAAACTGCTGCATCTCAGACCAGTGGATTCGGCCATACAATGTTGCCATGCCATAGCAGTTAACATAATTCATCACTTCTTATATTTAGAGATGAAGAGTTAAAATAAATACTGAGTGTCCATACTCAATTCCATAATGTAAATAGTTGTAAATAGACAGACAGATGTTTAGAACTGTAAATTGTATAATATTGTTGGCAACCACTACCATTTTCTTTATCACCTTCTTTGGTAGAAAGCATGAATCACAGAGGTGACACAATAAAGATAAGGACCACAAATAGTTTATTTCCAACACCAATGTAGAACAACACTAGTCTGGTCCTGGGACGTCGTGGGACCACCCCCCAACCCCATGAGTTGGGGGCCAAATGGCGGCAACCACCCCTGGCCACCGGCTCTACGCAGGTGGCACCGATCCCCAAGAGGAGCTACGACTGCCTTGGGGAGTACCACAATCCTTTTTCTCAACATGCAATGTTACATTTTTTCTGCACCGAGGGGTGATTTTCCGGCGATCACCCCTCTTCTTCTACTTTTAGCCGGAGATGTAGAGAGCAATCCTGGGCATACAGAACACACAACATCAACATATTACAACACAAAATTGACGGTATTAACACGAAAAAACATGAACTCGAACACTTACTTATACAACACAACATACACATTGCAATTATACAAGAAACAAAACTAAGACACTCACACAAAACACCATCATTTCATAATTACATCACCATCAGACAAGACCGGACCGACGGCAATGGTGGTGGACTCATCACCCTGATCCACCACTCCATCTTTTTGTGGACAAAAGTGCCACAACCAAAATTCTCCTCCCTACCACAGATAACACTACAGAAATCCAATCCATTCGAATCCGCACAGGCAACAAATCAACACTGACAATAGTTAACATGTACATTCCCCCCAATCATCCCCCACAGTTCCAAACACCTTCAGGCCTCAATTTAGCCAACTAGCCTCAATCCCCAACCTGATCATGGGTGGTGACTTCAACGCCAAGTCGTCTGCCTGGTATGTTGACAACCCTGACACAGACAGAGGGCTTGATATACAGACTCAGTTTGACTCATTGACTATCATGAACAACACATATAATCATACACATATCCCACACCAAGCCCTCTACACTCCCTCCTCTCCTGATATCACCTTCTGCTCCCCCTGCCTAACCCCAACAACATCATGGAGAGTGGTTGGAACCCTTGGTTCTGACCACCTTCCAATCATCATCACCACCAAAACAAGATGCACCCCAGTTGGCCACAGACACACATACACCAATTACAAGAGAGCTAACTGGGAAGCTTTTACTGAAGAGACAGAACAACATTTTGAAACACTTAACAGTACACCAATCACAAACATAAACAATGCTGTGCACACTTTTAATACAATCATACAAAATGCAGACAAGAGATACATCCCTAGAGGCAACAGAAAATCACACAACCCCAACTTCACACCAGAAATCCAAGGCCTCATCAGACAATGAGACACGCTTAAACACAATACCCCCACACCTATCTCTCAAAACATAGCAGACCAAATACAAACACTAAACACTGTCATTGCCAATAAAATACACAAAAAAAAACACAAAATTGGCAAAACTTTATCAATACACTTGATCACAAAACAAACACCAGCAAATTGTACAAACACTCAACAGCATTACACTATCCAACAGTAACACAACACGCTCTCACTCACCAATAATCACAACAACAGATAATCTACCCTCAAACAGACAACAAGCAAACACACTCATAAATCATTTTGCACAGACAAGCCATCTCACTTCTCACCCTGACAACCGACGCACTATTCGACGTAAGAAACACTTTCCCACAGACTCAGACTATACACCCTTCATAGACAGTCAGACAAAACTCATAATACATAATCTCAAGCACTCATCTGCCTGTGGCCCTGATAACATAAGTAACATCCACCTAAAACACATTGGACCACAAGGTATACACGCACTCACAAACATTGCAAACTACAGCTATTCACACAACACTATACCTGACATCTGGAAGTATGGTAAAATAATCACCATTGCAAAACCGAACAAAGACCCAACAATCCCAACATCGCACCGCCCAATCACACTTCTCTGCACCCCCTCTAAAGTCATTGAACGCCTAATACTTCAACTTGTCACACCACATATTCCCCTTGCTGACTCACAACACGATTTTAGGCCACTACACTCCACAAACACTCTTCTGATAAACCTCACACAAAGAATTTTAGATGGCATCAATTCAGATAGGCCCTACCACAGAACACTTCTTATAACATTAGACATTAGTAAAGCTTTTGATGCTATCCCCCGCCACAACCTAACAAATAAAATATATAACACAGACATGCACAATAACACCAAAAGATGGCTGGCCAATTATCTGGCAGGTAGGAATGCTTATGTGTCATATAATGGCCAATCATCACACATCAGAAACATTAAGAATGGAGTACCACAGGGCTCTGTTCTATCCCCCACGCTCTTTAATCTATACATGCATGACTTACCCACAACAGACACCTCAGAAATACAAATCTCTTCCTACGCAGACGACATAACAATCACATGCACGCATCGTAACACAAAGCTGCAGAAATAATCCAGCCATACCTTGATACACTCAACACATGGTTCATCACAAACAGACTCAAAATAGCTCCAACCAAATCTACAGCAACACTTCTCACCAACTGGACAAAAGAACACAAATACATACCTCATCTCTACATCAACAACTCTCTAATACCACACACAAACACACCGAAAATTCTTGGTGTAACATACGATACATCCATGTCTTTCAAACAACACATCACAAACATAAAAAACAAATGCACACCTAGACTTAATGCACTCAAGTCAATCGCTGGAACAACATTTGGACACAACAAAGAAACTAATACAACAATATACAAACAATGCATACGCTCAGTGATGAATTCCGTGAGTCTTGCATGGGCTCCTAATCTCAGTGAGACACACCACAACACCCTTCAAATCATACAAAACAAAGCCCTAAAAACAATTACAGGCTGCACAAATACAACACCTACAGACCATTTACACCATGAAACAAAAGTCCTCAAAGTCAAGGACCACCTCCACATGAGAGGCACACAAATACTTGCCGCAGCCACCACAAACACATCACACCTGCTACACTACATAGCAGAACACCCACACACACCAAGAAACATTAAAACAACACCCAGAGACCTGTATCACACACAGATACCATATTTTTCGGACCATAAGGCGTGGGCAAAATCCTTAAAATCGGCCAAAATCAGGTGGTGCGCCTTATCGTGCAGTGCGCCTTATGTGTGGCTTCAGTGTAAAAAAAATGCCTCGGATAGTGACGTACTATTTTGACACGTTTCGTAGCTAGCCTGCCGACGGCGACAGTGCAATTTGAATTATCCATCTAGCTGTCCTAGTTCTCGAGATATTGCGTTTTGAAGGGAAAATCGGGCCTATTTTGTCCCAGGAAATCGGGCCGAAACGTGCGGTCTGACTAATCGCCGATAGATAGATAGACTTTATTTGGCAATAAATCAATTGTACATGAAGTGCAAATAATGACAACAATGACGGTTTTTACTGACAGGCACAATTTTATATGAGAATTTAGCACATGGTTGCATTATTTGACCTATTTTCTTTAGGATGTGTGATTTCCATGCAATTTAATCAAAGAATTACGTTTTTATCCTATGCAAAATTACCCACCACAACTACTAATACCGTCAAATTACATGAAAATCACACAATTTAAAGAAAATAGTTGAAATAATTCAACTATATGCAATCTATTACACTAATAACACAATAGTAACAAACTTAATAATGTAGCTTGATCCATACCACCAATGATCATAGCGGGCAGGACGAATCGTAGCTGTGGTCCGTAATATTACGGAGGATAAAAACGTAACTTCTCTTTGATCATAATACATGAAAATCACACATTTTAAAGAAAATAGTTCAAATAATTCAACTATAAGTCTATTACACTAATAACATAATAGAAACTTAATAGAGTGAAGTTTGATCCATACCACCGGTGATCATAGATAAGATGGCGGGATGGACGTTGATGTTGTTATCCTTTAATCCGACCCGATAGAAAAAAAAAAAACGAATTAGTACCACCGATTTCTCACCTCTTCCGTAACACGCTGCCTTTATTTTGATATTAGAATAATCCGCGAGACTAGTAGTTTTCGTTCATTTTGGTCAGTTGCCAATACACTGAATTCATTTAGCTCATTTTTTACGCTGAAACATAAACCAATTTTCGATTTACTGCTGAATGCAAGCCGCCATGTTTATCTTATGTTTTTATGTACCGACATGTAACTGATGATGTAATTGTTTGAAATTTACTACGATCGTAGTAAATACACTCGCATAACATTTGTATGAATGAAATTTCCCGCGGTATGTAAATTTGGCCGTTTGCATGGTGTGTGCATAAAATGACGCACTATTGTGCTCGTCATCGATGGTGGCACCTCTGGTGGTGTTTGACCTACCAAACCAGGTGCGTCTTATGGTCAGGTGCGCCTTATGTAAGAACGGGGAATAGCAATTTACGGGTGCGCCTTATGGTACGAAGCGCCTTATGGTCCGAAAAATACGGTACTCTCTTCTCTTCCTCCACAACCACCAAATACCAGCCTCCGGAAACATATTCATAATCATATCACTCACTGCTCCATTAACACACTGAAAGACAACACACTGCTGCATGCCAGACCCCCTGATATCCACCCTTCTGAGTCCTCTCTCCCACGAAAGGACAGAGTCCACCTGGCCAGACTGCGGAGCGGCCACCACCCAGCACTTCTAAGCTACCAGAAGAGGCTGGATGACCGCATTGTGAACAGCTCCCCAGGATGTAACACTTCACCCCATATCATACAACGCATAATGGAAGACTGCATTATACACAATCATGCACGCAAACAACACAACATACACTCTATAAAGGATTTGTGGGAAAACCCAGTTTTGGCTGTGGCATTCCTTGGGGAGACAGGACTGCTCGGATAGACAGTCTAGGGAACGACAACAACAACAACACTAGTCTACATTCTGGTGGATGCTCAGGGATTTAATTCTACATCTTCCCTGGGATTCAACACTACATTCCTAAGAGTCACAAAAGCAGATTCAACATACTAGAGAGATACATTCGAAGAGCCAGCTGAACATAGCCACTTCCCTATTCTCATCAAGGACAAGTCTTCCCTCCCACTATGCCTCAACTACATCCATCATCCTATTCTACTACGCTGCACATCGCATAGCATAATTACTATGCTATTCCACCCACTGACCATTTCCCTTTCTGCATGTCCCATGCACATGCAACTTCCTATGTAGCAGCTACAACTATAGGCATCCTGCCTCCTCCACCTTCTCTACCACCACCAGCGTCTTGGACCACACAACACTGTAGCAGCCATTATAATTGCCTGGAGCACCACCTCCTCCTCCACTAGCTTCATGCCTACTGACTAATACCTCCATCTGCCCCTTTGCATTCATTGCCTAGGACCACATACGAGAGTGACTTTTGCTGTCCACTTCAACAAAGTGTCCTCCCTTTCCTGTCACATAACAGTGTTTTTTAAATAAATAAAAATTACCTTTTTGTTAAACTGAATAATAAGTTAAAAATATAGTTAAACTACTAACATCAAAATAGTACTGGTATGCTTGCTGCTTGTCCCCCTCGCCATCAAATATCTGACCAAGGCGTTGATGAATATGTGGATCAGTGGGCACCAGTCCAAGTAACTGCAAGTACCTGAAACATTATGAGTAAATTATTAAACATATGTATTGAATAGGGAGAAGTTTGTTGAAGGTAGTCATGAGTATTTACATGGGTAGGGTATAAATGTGGGTCAGAAATGCAGAGTGAATGGTTTAAAATGAATGTGGGGCTGGATCAGAGTTGTGTGATGTCACCATAGATGTTCAACATACAAACAGATGGGATGGTATTGGAGGCAATCACAAAAATGCTAGGTAGAGGTTTGGAGTTAGTGAGTGAGGGTGCAGGGATGTGGGTGGTGACCCAGTTGTTGTATGTGGCCAACACTACACTTATTACTGGCTCTGACAAGAGACTACAGCAGTTAGTGACAATTTGAGAGGAAGTATGAGAGGAGAAAGTTGAAAAACAAATATAGGGAAAAGTTAAATAATATAATTAAAAGTACAAGGAATGATGACAACCTCACATTCATTAACACACTGAAAGACAACACACTGCTGCATGCCAGACCCCCTGATATCCACCCTTCTGAATCCTCTCTCCCACGAAAGGACAGAGTCCACCTGGCCAGACTGCGGTGTGGCCACCACCCAGCACTTCTAAGCTACCAGAAGAGGCTGGATGACCGCATTGTGAACAGCTGCCCAGGTTGTAACACTTCACCCCATACCATACAACACATAATGGAAGACTGCATTATACACAATCATGCACGCAAACAACACAACATACACTCTATAAAGGATTTGTGGGAAAACCCAGTTTCGGCTGTGGCATTCCTTGGGGAGACGGGACTGCCACATTCACCACAACAGAAACAATTTCAGTCCAAGCATAGCTAAAGAAAGAACTTAGATCACAAATATTTACATTCCACTCATTATATCAATCCCCACCCTACACCTCCATGGCCGCATCCTTCAACTCCAACCACTTAACTCACTAACAAACCACATGCTGGCAGGTGATCTGAATGACCAATTCCCATCATAGAATAAACAGTGGATATAATTGTAGCGACCATCCAGAAGGCAAGCAAAATATATATTCCCAGAGGCTACAAGAAAAAATTCTACCCCATCTATACGAGGGGTGATCAAAAAGTAATGACAGTGATACCATATATTTTCACGGTACAGAGGTAAATCCAAATAGTGGCCTACATTCCTTCAAAGTACTCCCCTCCCGCCTCTATGCAACGTTCCATCCTCTTTCGCCACTTCATGAAGCACTCACGGTACTCAGAAGCCGATATACCTCGTAGCTCTGAATTGACTGCTCGCGCCAGATCTTGGATGCGATGAAACAGCTTCCCTGCGATCGCACCCTTGATCTTTGGAAACAACCAAAAATCACAGGGAGCAAGGTCAGGCGAGTAGGGTGGGTGGGGGAGAAGTGTGATCCCCTGCTGCTCCAGGAACTGCACAGTGAGGCGAGCTTTGTGGGGGGCAGCATTGTCATGGTGCAGCAAAAGGCGCAATCGGCGACGGGTTGGTGCAGTCTTGGCCTGATATTCCAGGACTCGAGGAAGGACGTGATCAGTGTAGTACAGGTAAACGTCGACTTACGATGGCATTAGGTTTCGATAGAGCCATCGTAAGACGATCTCATCGTAAGTCGATCCCCACTCTGTTCCGTGGTCACTGTACCTAGCCTATCTGTATATTAACCACCAGAGATACTGAATATAGCCTATTAAACATGTACAGTAGTTTATTTAATTATTTTTATCCTTTTTACCATATTCAAACACTATAATATGTATTTTCAGTACGGACCTTAAATCTCGCGGGCAGCAGCCAATGCCAGCCGTACGACGTGACGTAATAATACTCGCATCATAAAATATAGTCACCGCTTATATCGATCGTTCTCTCTTTCACCCGCGAATTTTGAAAACCACAGAGAATGGGATTTAGGGCACATTTGAGAGAATGTAAAAACACAGGGGCGACTACAATAAATATAATCAAGACGCCGATATGGCACCGTCGCGAATCCACTTGCTCCTCATGACGCCTACGTGTGCGGCACCGTATGGAAGGGGTTAAATTATCATATCGTCGTCATCGTCGTCGTCATCGTAAAGTCGAACAATCGTAAGTCGCGGCCATCGTAAGTCGACGTTTACCTGTACTGGGCTGTGATAGTACACTGTTGAGGCATTACATCCACACACATTGGTCCTTGTGAATTGAAGAAGATGGTGAAAAGGCGCTTCCTGCTGCAAAATCCTTCCTTCAGAATCTGAGGTCGAGGTTCTTCATCACTCAACCACACCATGTTAGACTGCTTGTCTCTGGTGGTGAAGAAAGAAATCCAACACTCATCTCCGGTAGCTACATCTGAGAACCGTTTCGGACCATTTGGCTCGAATTCAGCCAGCCATAGACGACAAATCCGCACCCGTTCGCTCTTCTGCTCTTCCGTAAGCAAATGAGGTATCCATCGAGCACACTTCTTCCTCAGCCCTAAGTGTTCATGCACGATGTAATGTGAGCTCCCATAACTGACACCGAGCTCCAAGGATAAGAATCGAAGAGTAACAGTTGGATCTTCGTCAATGATGGCCCGCGCACGGACCGTCATTGCTTCGGTCACGGATGTCCGAGGGCGGCCAGGACGATGATCATCTTCTAGCTGCAATTTTCCGGCTGCGAAAGCTCGAATCCAGCGGGAAACAGTTTCCAGTGATGGAGTAGACTCGGGAAAAACTTGCAACAATTCCTCTCTGATCTCCGTTGCTTTTTTCCCGAGTTTCCACCTTGTGAAGGTGTAGAATCTGCAGCCTTCTTTCGAAAAATCCATGTTTCCGGTTAGAGAGGCAAACCAACAATGACGCAATCGCACAGCGCAACAATAAAATGTAAGCTAGACAAACAGCGACAAGCTCAAACATGTAACAACAGGCAACACTTGCTGCCCCTTGCTCCCCGCCCCCCCAACACTTATAGTCTCTCAGCTACGAGTCCGACTGTCATTACTTTCTGATCACCCCTGGTACATAGAGATAGCCACAGAAGTGGGATTAAAAAAATTTAACAACAGGTTCTCTCACTGGGCCAGTAGCATACAGATATCACTTAGGCTGTATCATAACCTATACAAGCCAATTTCTAATAACCAGCTTGCAGAGTTCATGAAATTCCATGAACTGGTTCATACAAACCAGTAAGAACTGGCTGAATTCCACAACTAGATAACCACCTCAAGAAAAATAAAGAAAACTAAAAAGTAAACCCAACCAAACAGAACAAGAAAAAGAACAACCACAGCAAATGGAAAAAAAATGCTAAACTAATACACAACAGGCAGAAAGAAAACTTGTAAAACAAATAGATGGGAAAACACTTAACAATAAATTGTGGGGAACAGTAAAAACCATCAATAACTGATAGCCAGCATGGATTCAGATGAAAACATTCTTGTGTGACTAGCCTACTCAAATTCTACAGCACAGTCATCTCAAATTATGACAAAAGAAACAATATAGATTTAATATACCAGGACTTTGCAAAGACTTTTAATACCATCATGCACGAAAGACTACTTGCTAAATTAGCTTTTCATGGAATAAGTGGTAGCCTATTATGCTGAACTAGTAATTGGTTAAATGATCATAAACACAGTTGTTCTAAATGGCAAAACTTCTAGATGGAAAAATGCTATGAGTGGAGTTCCTCAGGATTCCATTCTTGGTCCACTTCTATTCATACATACACATATATACCAATGGCTTTTTCCCCCTTACAAGGAAGATAGCCAAAGTCAAAGGCATAAATCCACTCCCACCCATTTCATCTCCACATACTCCACTCCCATTTACTACCCCCCTCCCTCTTTTCTTGGCTCCTCCTGGATGATGGTTCATCCTTGCATCTTGTCCTATTCTTGCCACTTCTATTCTTAGTATTTATAAATTATATTGACCATGGATTAAAATCTACTGTCTCCAAATTTGCTAATGATACAAAACTGTGAGGAATGGCAAATGATCACTTAAACCAATTATTCATGAACATACATATACCAAGGCTTTTTCCCCCTTCCAAGGGAGGTAGCCAAAAAGGGAAAGGCACAAAAACACTCCCACCCATTTCATCCCTACATACACTCCACACCCCTCCCACCCTTCCTCTCATCTGAGCACCTCCTGAATGACGGGTCATCCCTGCACCCTGCCCACCGCCCTGGGTCAGAAGCAGTGTCGCAAGACACAGTACATCCACAGCGAGGCCGCTTCATTTAATCGGCGACCCCCCCCTCTCCGTCCCCCGTTGCATATAAGGCGTCCTCGCCTTATGCAGTCACAACATCATCCATATACAACCATTCTCCACTCACCTCTGTCTTCCGTCCTCTCCCTTCCTTCCTCAACAGACATTCCCCTCTTCCCCAAAGCCCCCTTCACCCCATCCATCCACCTCATCCTAGGACGTCCCCTCATGTTCACTCCCTCCACATCTGCCTTCCATACCTCTTTTACTAGTCTTTCTTCACTCATTCTTTCCATGTGTCCAAACCATCCTAATATTCTTTCATCAACCCTATCTCCCAAATCCTTTTTCACCCCTGTTCTCCTCCTCACCTCCTCATTTCTCACTCTATCTAGCCTAGTAACCCCCACCATACTTCTCAGACACCTCATCTCAAACACATTCAAACTCCTTCTCTCTTCTTCTCTTATGTTCCACGTTTCTGCCCCATACAGATAAACTACAACAATGGTCTGGAAAGTGGCTAATGAAATTTTACCCAAGTAAATGTATGGATATGCACATGAGTAAAAATAACAATAAGTACAATTACAAGTTATTTGGAAATCTGTTAACATAAATGGATAGTGAAAAGGATCTTGGCATAATTATCATAATTATCTCAAATCACCTAAGCAGTGTATTTCCACCTCAAAGAAAGCAAATAAAATTCTAGGACTGATTCCATGATCTTTTGATTTTAAAAGTCCATCTGTCATTAACAAACTATATAAATCATTAGTTTGTCCACATTTGGAATATGCTGTATCCGTGTGGTCACCGAATCTCATTAAACACTTCAGTATGACCCAAACTCCTGTGCGCAGCACCAGCTGTCATATGTAATTTGCATCACATTACTCTCATTATAAAATATAAAGTCACTGCTGTATTGCTCATTCTGTTTTACTGTGAGTAATAATAAATATTCCCGTCATATGTAATTTGTATCACTAATATTACTCACACTATAAAATATAAAGTCACTGCTGTATTACTCATTCTCTTTTACTGTGAGTAATAATAAACATCCACATCTGGGGTATTAGCAGCATGTTATTGTGGCATTAAAAGATGCTAAGTAGAATGCAGCTAATACTTGAACCCCTTCCATATGGTGACGCCTACGTAGGCGTCATGAGGAGCAAGTGGGTATGCGAGGATGCCATATCGGCTTCTTGATTATATTTATTGTAGTTGTATCTGCGTGACCCCCATACTCTGTAAACTGGCTTCATCATATTTTCTATGGTTATCAAAATTCACGGGTGAAAGAGAATGAGCATTACAAGGGTTACTTTATTTTTTATAATGGGAGTATTATGACGCAACATTGCACATCTGGCAGCTAATGCTGCCCGCGAGATTTTGGCCTGGAGTTAAGAGGTTAATGTCTATATGGGATACCCCTACAGACCAGAGCCACATATCATTTTGTCTGTGGTAGAGGAAATCTCTATTCAGAGAAATGATGATACTTTATTATACTGCAACTTTCCCTCCATTATGCTGTCCCCCCACTCTTGTTACTGTACTATACCATTTTTCTGAAGATTCATTTCCTTTTCTTGCCTAACCCTGTGGTGGGGAAAAAGAATGCTGCCACCAAGTCTTATTTTCAACAACAAAATAATGAGGCACAGAGGGAGAATTACAGACTAAAGAAAATAGAGACAAAAAGGTTAATAGGAAGAAAAAAGAGACAAGCTTTTCATAAGGAAGTAGAAAATATTAAAAGAAATAGGCATGGAGGAAAAATAAGACAATTTTATCTTAGAGTCAAAAGAATAAGAACTGGGTACCAAGCTAGAGAGAGAATGATAAAGAATAAGAAATAGAATGGAGAAATAATAGCAGGAGAGGCAGAAGTGATGAAAATATGGAAGGAACACTTTGAAGAATTATCAAATCTGCCAATGGAAAACAACCCAGACAACAATGATAATCAAACTATCCAAGGACCAGAAGAAAAGATGCCCAAAATATCTTTGGAGGAAGTTAAATGAGCAGTTAAACATTCAAGAAACAATCAAAGTTCAGGCAAAGACAGAATACCATCAGAAATATGGAAAGGACGAGGAGATTTTTTAACGAAAAGACTACACCGACTGATAAAAATAATTTGGACAAAAGAAAGTACAGGTAGTCATCGCCTTACGACCTATGAGACTTACGACTGACCGACTTTACGACCACGAGATGGTGCAATAATATCTAACATTTAATAAAGTAATAGAATTGCAATGTTATGCCTGGCAGTGCAGTACATTACTCCGCACGCTGCGAGACGCGAGTACGATAGTTTTCGCAGGCTGCCAGCAGCGTCAGCATCCCAGCCAGCTAAATATTCTTTTATTTTGTTTGTTTGAAGTAAAATGTTTCCTAATTTTGCATTGCATTTTGTATTTTTGTATGTTTTGCAATTAATAAAATATAACAAACTTTTTATGCCTAGGCTAGTTTGTTGTCGATAACAATATGTTCGGTACAGTACTAACGAAAAGAATGTGTTTTGTTGAAATAAAAAAGATCCTAATTTTGCCTTACATTTTGTATTTTTATGTTTTGCAATTAATAAAATGTAACAGTATTTTTTTATGCCTAGTCTGTTGTCGATGACCAAAATGTTCGGCACAGCATTTTGTATTTTTATGTTTTGCGATTAATAAAATGTAACAGTAAACTTTGTTTATGCCTAGTCTGTTGTCGATAACAATATTTTCGGTACAGTACGTAAACGAAAAGAATGTGTTTCGAAATATTTTTTTCCTAATTTTGCTTTACAATGATTTTAATGTAACCAACAAAAAAGAATTTGTAGGTCAAAGATGACAGGACTTTTATTCAGTATGCGTAGGCCTAGGCTACGTTTCCTAACGAAAATGATAAAAAGTTAATGAATATTAAACAACGTAGCTCAAAGATAATAAGATTTTATTCAGTATGCATACGTTTCCTAAAGAAAGTCTGATGGTAAAATAATACAAAGGTTAACAAATACAGTATTAAATATCATAGGTCAAAGATGATAGGATTTTATTCAATATGCCTAGGCCTAGGCTACATTTCCCAAAGAAAATCAGATGAAATTATAAAAAGGTTAAAAATATTATACAATATAGTTCAAAGATGCTAAGATTATTTCAGTATGCTAAATATACTATATATATATATATATATATATATATATATATATATATATATTATATAAAGGGTAATATATACTGTATATATATATATATATATATAGACCGACTTGCGTCCAGATCAACTTACGACCTGTCTGTCGGAACCGAACTCGGTCGTAAGTCGACGACTACCTGCATACCAGATAGCTGGAGAGAGGGAATAATCATTCCAACACACACAAAAGATAAGTTAGAGTGCACAAACTATAGAGGAATAAGCCTACTATCAACTGCATATAAAGTTTTTACCAAGATATTGTATAACAGAATGGAAGAATACATGGAGCATATAGTAGGAGAGTACCAATGCAGTTTTAGAAGAGGGAGGTCAACAACAGATCAAGTTTTTGTTATAAGACAACTAATAGAAAAGTATTGGGAATATGATAGGGAGCAACTACACCTGTTCATTGATTTCAAACAGGCTTATGATAGAGTGAGCAGAACATCTCTATGGAAAATAATGGAAGAATTAGGAATACCACATAAGTACATCAGATTAACAAGAGCATGCTATGAAAACACAAATAGCATAGTGAGATGTGGGAGTAAAACTACATCACCTTTTCAGATAGGAGATAGCCTAAAACAAGGATGCATACTCTCACCACAGTTATTTAACCTAGCAATGAAAAAATAATCAGAGGTAGTATGAATGGGAGAGACAAAGAAATAAAATTGGAAGATATAACCATAAAACTATTAGAATATGCGGAGAAATAAAATTGGAAGATATAACCATAAAACTATTAGCATATGCTGACAATGTTAAAATCATGATAGAGAATCAAACAAAAATGAAAAACCTGGCAGCGATCTTTAAAGAAGCTGCAGATAGTGTTGGACTCAAGATCAATGAGGGCAAGACAAAGATAATGACGGTAGCAAGAGAGTCTAATTTGCCAGAAAGGGTACAGATTGTGGGGATGGACATGGAGAGTGTTAAAGTTTTTAAATACTTGGAAGTAAAGATAACCAGTGACGGAAGAATGAAACAGGAAGTGGAAGCCAGAATCGGAGCAAGAAATCGATGTTACTACAGCCTAATAGAATTGTATAAAAAAAGATCAATTTCAAGAACAACAAAACTGAGACTGTACAACTCAATAGTGAGACCAGTCATATTGTGCAGCTGCAAAACATGGACCCTTATGAAACCTATGGAGAAGAAGTTTGAAGTTCTTGAAAATAAGATTTTACGGAGAGTTTTAGGACCTGTGTATGACAACCAAAGGCAAGAATGGAGAATAAGACATAACTGGGAAATTCAAGGACAAACAAAGCAACCCCATATTAAAAATGTAATAAGATTAAAAAGATTGAAATGGGCAGGACATGTTACAAGGATGCAAGAAGATAGATGGTCAAAGAAAGTGCTCAATAGTGGAGTGCGTGGAAGACGACCACTTGGACGACCTAGAAAAGACTGGAGGTGATGCATTGAAGAAGATGTGTAGATATGCAGAATAGAACCAAAAGAATGGAAGGAGGTGGCCCAGGACAGAAAGACATGGCGAGATGCTTCAAAAGCGGTTATGGATTACCAAGTGGCCCGAAGACCAGCGAAGTAAAAGTAAAATATTGAGAGGAATAACAGTATGCACCAAAGCCACTGATGGGACACCTATATGCAGAAAGAAAAATCCTCCCTATAGACCATATGAACATGATAGGCTCGCAGTTCTATGCTAGCCAAGAAAACTTAACTCTAGTTCCACATAATACATCCACACAAAAAACATATTCATACCCAGATCACCAAGTAAGCTCTTCAAGAAAGACCACTAAACTCAATACTCCACCAACAACCCAGACATCAGCCACACATAAAAATCCCTCTCAAAGAGAAATAAGAACCACACTGGGAGGGCAATTAGCAGAGTGGCAGTTGGGGATAATGACCTCATCAACCCCAACTGCCACTAAGCAAATTGCCTTCCACCACCACATACCATCCAACCCCCTCTACCTAATCTTAATGTTAGCATAGTGTCACCCCCTCCCCCAAGGGCAGGTGAGACATAGTATATAAACAGACAATAACTTGGTGAGGGAACACATTCTACATTGTAAGTACCCTATGTCATATTCTAATGTTCACTCTGATAGAAAATGTGTCACTTAGATTTATCTTTTACATTTGTCCATTTTTTGTACTATTTTACTATTCTATTTACTAATGTTTGAGTTTGGAAGTATAGTGGGGACAGTAATAGGTGTGAAGAGAGGACAAGGGGGAGAAAGGTGACTATACTAGTAAGTGAAGAGATGGGTGTGGTGGAGTGGTGGAGTGGAAGGAGGTTTCTTCAAAGTTAATGTGAATGAAGGTGAAACTGGGAAAGGAGATGTATTTACCTAGTTGTATTTTACAGGACAAGAGCTAAGCTCGTACTGACCCGTTTTCATATCTCTGCACATCTAGTTTATTCTTAAAATCTTGTACAGGTTTGGCACTCACTGTTTCTCCATTTAGTTTGTTCCAGACATTAATCACTCTATGTGGGAAGGTATTCTTTTTCAAATCTCTTCTGTAACTATCCTTGTTTAGTTTCTTTTTGTGTCCTCTTGTTTCTCTTCTGTCCCATTTTAATAAGTCATCTCTATCAAGAATTTCCATCCCTTTCATAATTCTGTAATTGGTCAACAAATCACCTTTCTCTTCTCTGTTCTAGTGTTGCAGCATACTCTAGTTTAGGTCTTATTAGTGCAACAACTATTTTCTTTACCATTTCTTCATTCATGTAGTCGAAGGCCACTTTCATTGATCTTAATAAGTTAAAAGTCTCTCCAACTAATTTATTGACATGTTTATCAGGCGTCAAGTCACGAGTTAATCACTCCCAGGTCCCTTTCTGAATCAACTTTTTTGACTTCCTTGTTACCAATTTTATATTGACCCAATATTCTATTTTTACTTTTTCCAAATTCCATTATACTACATTTCTTAAAGTTAAAGTTCATTTCACACCTCTGACTCCATTCCCATATTTTGTCCAGGTCTTCTTGTAGCAATCTGCAATCTTCTTCAGTGGTTACTCTCTTGAGTAATTTGGCATCGTCAGCAAAGAAGTTCATGTAACACTTCACTCCCTCATCCATATCATTTATATATATGGTAAACATTAAAGGAGCCAATACAAAGCCTTGTGGGACACCCCTTATCACATCTTCCCAGTTCAAATTTTTGTCTCTAAGTACCACTCTCATTTTTCTCCCATTTAAGAAATCCTTCATCCATTCCAGTAGCTTACCTTGTATTCCTCCTATTATTTCAATTTTTCTTATTAGCTTTTTATGTGGTTCTTTGTCAAAAGCCTTCTGCAAGTCCAAGAAGGTGCAATTTGCCCAGCCATCTCTTTCTTGTATTATCTCAATTAATCTCGAGTAAAAGCATATTAAGTTTGTGGTACACGATCTTCCACTTCTAAAACCAAATTGTTTAGGGTTTAATATTTTATTCTCTTCCAATTATTGGATACATTTGTTTCTGATAACTTTTTCACATATTTTTGCTACTGTGCTTGTAAGGGATACTGGTCTGAAGTTTGTAGGATCTTCTTTGTTTCCTCCTTTATATATTGGTACTGTTTGCATCTTTCCAATCTTGTGGTACCTTACCTTCTTTGAGTGAAAAGTCTATTATCTTGTATAATTTGTCCATCAGTTCACCTATACACTCTTTCAGTAGCAAATTTGCAATTCCATCCAGTCCATGCAATTTCCTAACATCTAGTTTTTTTTTTTGGTCTCTTCTTTCTGTGTTACCTTTAATTCTTTCATTTTAGGGAGTCTTTCCTGTTGTCCATCTTCCCAAATTTGTGAGCTCCCAATTGTAAAAACAGATCTGAAATGTCTGATCATAACTTCTACCATTTCTGTGTCATCTATATATTCTTTATCTCCTTCAAACAGCTTTACAATTTCATGTTTGTCCTTTAATTTATCATTTATATATCTGTACAAGAGTTTAGGTTGATCCTTATATTTGTCTATCTTTTTCATAGTTTCATTTTTCTTTCCTGTGTATATTCGCATATTTGTTCCCAAGTTTTATATATGTTTGCCATTTGGATGTTTTTTTTTTTTTTTTTTTATTATTTTTTCATCTTTTCCAGGCTTTGTCTCTTCTGTCTTTAGCCTCACTGCACCTTTTGTTATACCAACACTTTATATAAATCTCTTTTTGCTTCTTCTTTGGTACATATTTATCAATTCCTTCCTTGTACTTTTCTGTGAATATGTTCCATTTGTCTTCCATCTTTGTTTCCTCTTTGGAGAATCTATCCCAGTTTGTGTTTTGGAAAAAATTTCTTAGTTTTACAAAATCCGTTTTGTTGTACATTAATCTTCTTTCACTATGTTTGTGGTTCCTTCTTACATTGTTTTGTTCTTTTCATTCAAACTCTATTAGTATAGGGTCACTCTTTCCAATTGTTGTTTTATACTCCATTTTGTTCACGATATCTGGTTCAGAAGTTAATATTAATTCTAGTTTCAATGCTTCCTCATTGTTTCTATATCTAGTATTTTCCTTAACCCATTGTGTTAAGGTGTATTCAATGATCATATCCAGCAGAATGATGCTCCAAAGTTCTTCTACCCCTTTTACAATCAATTTCTTCCTTTGCATTACAATCACCCATAATTACTATGTTACCACCTTCTTTCAGTAACTCATTTAGCACATTCATTGTGTCTTCCAGTAATTTAGAATGATCACTATCAGACCAAGCCTGTGTTTTGGTGGCACATACACTGCTACAAATTTTCTGCTTTTCATATTTTTGTTTACAACTTTAATCATTATTAATTCCACATTATCTTTCCCTTCATTTATCTTTGTCACATTAAAACCCTTTTTGGTCAATATCATGACACCTCCTCCCTGCTTGTCTGTTCTATTTTTTGCCCAGTGGTTGTATAGACCTTGTCCCACCATACTTGTTGATGGAGGGCCTCTCAGTTTTGTCTCCACAATTCCCATAGTGTCAGGTTTCTCTATTTCTAGATAGTCATTTAGTTAATTAATTCCAGAAATCATACCATCGATATTTATGTATGCCATTTTTAGTTTCATATTTTCTTCTCTTTTTTGGTTTAAGTTTCCATTTTTCAGTCTCAAGTCCAGTACTCTCTCTCTCTCTCAAAAAAAAAAAAAAAAAAAAAAATCTGTGTTCTTTTCTCATTTCTATTGTTGGCTTCAATTCTGAGAGCCTTGTCTTTCTCTTTTTCCTCATCACTCATTTCCTTTTTTATCCATATATGTTTGAATTTCTCGCTGTTTGCTAATTTTACCGCTTTCAATGGTACCTCCTCAGCTATCATTTGAGTTCTTAGTTTTATTTTCTGAGGTCTATGTTGTTTTACTTTTGAATATTTGCCTGTCCTGTGAATCTCATCAATTTCTTTGTCAAAATTTTGCCCTTCGTCCTATATTTCTTTCAAAATTTCCTTGGCTATTTCCTTTTCCTTCTTTTCTCTCTGCTATTTATACACATCATGTTTTTCTTGGATACCATGAACCACAATGCATTTACCTTTGTCAACTGTATCTCTCTTTTCTTTAATTACTTTCATAACTGTTTCTTTTGCATTTTCTTCCATCTGCTTTTGTACTCTTTCTCTAAAGGATATTTTTTTATTTTCCTGTTCTTGTTTTCATTGATTTTTTATTTCAAGGAGGTCTGTTTCTTTGATTGACTCTTCCACCTTTCCGGCTACCTCTTTGACCTCCTTTTTCAGTTCTTCATTTTTATTTTTGTCCTCGTTTTTTATTCTTTTGTTTTCTCTTTTGAGCATGTCTATTTCACTCTTTAGGTCACTTAATTCTCTAATTGTTTGCTCGTTACTCTTACACAAAGTAATCAATTCCCTAAGTACAGCTCGATAGTCCAGTTTTAAATCTATGTTATAGAAATGAATACGTACAAGTGTGCAGAGCAGAGAAGAGAAAATACGAAAAAGATGTCATAGAAAAATGTAAAGATCAACCAAAACTATTTTACAGATTTGTAAACAACAAACTGAAAAACAAACAAGAATTAGAGAAACTATGACAAGAAGGAAATAGAAATGGCAGATATCATGAACAAGCATTTTAAATCGGTGTTTACGAGGGAGAACATACAACTTAGAGATGTTGAGTGGAAGAAGAAAGTCCCCCCTATGAGATAGAAGTAACAAGGAATGAAATAATGAATCACTTGAGTAATCTCGATGTCAGAAAATTGCATGGACCAGATGAAATGGCAAACTGTATTTTGAGAGAATGCAGGAATGAACTGACAAAATACATAGTCTAATAAGCAGTTCATTGAAAGAAGGAAAAGTTCCAGAAGATTGGAAAAGAGCAAATATAGTACCAATATATATAGGGGGAAACAAGGAAGACCCTACTAACTATAGACCGGTTTCTCTTATAAGTACAATAGCTAAAATTTGTGAAAGAATGATCAAAATTAGATGGGTAAGGCATTTGGAAAAAAACAATGTACTAAATCCAAGGCAATTTGGATTTAGACAAAGACGATCATGCATCACAAACTTAATGTGTTTCTATTCAAGGCTAATAGATGTAATACAAGAAAGAGATGGATGGGCTGATTGTGCATTTCTAGACCTGAAAAAAGCTTTTGATAAGGTGCCACATAAGAAATTGCTAAAGAAATTAGAAACTGCAGGAGGAATACAGGGCAAACTGCTGAAGTGGATGGAAGACTTCTTGCATGAAAGAAAAATGAGAGTGGTGATAAGAGACACTCTAATTGGGATGAAGTGATTAGTGGAGTTCCACAAGGAACAGTTCTGGCCCCAATAATGTTTGCTATATATATTAATGATATGGATAAAGGAATTGAAAGTTATATGAGCTTCTTTGCGGACGATGCAAAATTGTTGAAAAAAGTGAACACTGTAGAAGATAGTGAGTTGCTACAGAGTGATCTCAATAAAGTATGGGAATGGAGTAGGAAGTGGGAGATGGAATTCAATATTAAGAAGTGTAGTATAATGGAATTTGGAAGAAGCAAAAACAGAATAGTGGGATCATATAAATTGGGAGAGGAAGAAATTTAAAAAAAATAGAAAATGAGAAGGACCTGGGAGTCATTATTATGAATAATATGTCCCCTGAGAAACATATAATCAATTTTTTTTTGAGAAACTTATGACCAAGATTAGAGTATGCAGTGACAACGTGGTCACCAAGTGCAAAAAATGAGCTACAGACATTAGAGCAAAGAAGAGAGAGAGGAGACTTGATAACTATTTATAGAATCATGAAAGGGATAGAAACTATTGATAGAGAGGATCTAATAAAATATGATAGTAGAGATACAAGAGGACACAGTAAGAAAATCAAAACAGTTATAGAAGAGACCTAACAAAGAACAGCTTTCCCCACAGGGTAATAGACGTTTGGACATCCCTGACGAAGTTCCACCTTTACCTCAAACCATTCACACTCTCCATTTCTAACCCTGACACATGCTCTACTACTCTCGTAAAAACTCTTGACAGCTCCTAAAAGCTTTCCTCCTATCCTGTATATCTGCAAAACCTCCCACAGTACCTTCCTGTCTACCCTGTCATAAGCCTTTTCCAGATCCATAAAAGCCCCCAACAAATCCTACCTTTTCCTATAGCTTTTTCATATATTTGTCTTACCACAAAGATTTGATCTACACAACCTCTACCTGTCATAAATCCACACTGTTCCTCGCCAATTACTCCCTCTGTTCCTCTCCTAATCCTCTCAATCAAGATCTTCTCATAAGCCTTCCCAACTACACTTAACAAGCTAATCCCTCTGAAACTGCTACACTCACAATTGTCCCCTTTTCCCTTGTAAAGTGGAACTATACAAGCACTCCTCCAGTCCTCTGGCACTCTACCCTCTCTCCAGCAAACATTAGATAACCTCACCAGCCAATCCACCATCACTGTACCTCCTTTTTTTAGACATTCTGCATGGCATCCATCCAGACCAGGTGCCTTACCTGCTCTCATCATCTTAACAACTGCCTTCACTTCATCCTTCCTTATTTCTCCTCCATTTTCCTCACTCATCACAGTCATTTTCTTAGCACTTCCCACTGCAACTATCATTCCCTCCCTATCCTCCTTCACATTTAGCAACTCCCTAAAATACTCTGCCCATCTTCCCCTTACTGCCTTCTTTTCCATTATCATCTCTCTATCTGCACCTTTTACCTTTTCTTCTCTATTTGATTTGCCTCCTCTTCCTCTCTTAATTTCTTTCCAAAACATCTTTTTATTACTTTCAAAATTTTCCATCATACTCTTACCCCATTTCACATCTGCTCTCCTCTTTGCCTCCTTTACCTTGTACTTTACTTCTCTTCTCTTTTCTTTGTACCCCTCATATGACTCCCACATCCTATTTTGTAACCAATCTGAGAAAGCTCGCTTCTTCTCTTCTACAACCTTCTTTGTTTCCTCATCCCACCATTCACTACCCTTCCTTCTGTCTCCTCCTGTCCTTCTTGTTCCACACACCATCTTTGCACACTTTGTGACTCCCTCCTTGAACCATCCCTATTCCTCCTCCTCTCCTAGCTCTACTCTATCCTTCACTCACTCCCACTCCTCTCTCAGCTTCTTCTTGTACTCCTTTTCATTTTCATTTAAAGAGTTCACTGCAAGCACCTCCATAACTTTTGTCCTTTTCCTTTCTCCATCTATCCTCCACTCTCAACTTACCTTCCACTAAAAAATTATCTGATATTCCTCCACTCTCCCCTTAGCACATGTACATCCTTAACTCTTCCTATTATATTCCTATCTACCCCTACATAGTCTACTAATGCTCTATCTACCACCCTTCCATCCACCACCCTCCCATGTGCACTTATGCTTGACTTTCTTCCGAAACACTGTATTTGTTACCATCAACTCTCTTTCTAGACACATCTCCACCATCAACTCTCCACTACGATTCTTTCCTGGAACTCCACATTTCCCAACCACTCCATCAATTGGTTTATTTCCTACCCTAGCATTAAGGTCTCCCAATATTACTACATTGACGTTTCTCCCTAATTCCTCTATGCACTCATTTAAATCTATCCAAAAAGCCTTCCTTTCTTCTACACTCTTCTCACTACCAAGCCCATATGCACTTACAAAAACCCACATCTTCTTTCCCAGTTTCACCTTCATCCACATTATCCTTGAAGAAACCTCCTTCCACTTCACTACACATTTATCTCTTCACTTACTAGTATAGCCACCCCTTCTCTCCCTTGCCCTCTCTTCACTCCTGAGAACCTCCCAACTACACTCCCAACTCACACTTGCCCTTCCCTCTCATCTTAGTTTCACTCAAAGCAAATACATCCATCTTTCTTCTCACAAACATACTACCTATCTCTTCCCTTTTACTCTCATCTGTACCATATCCACACACATTAAAAGACCCAAACCTTAGGGTGCTGGTTGGAAAACTCCTAGACCCTCTTATGCCTTTACTTTTTTTTTTTTTTTTTTTTTTTTTAGGAATGTCCCCTGTGGGGCTACAGAGAGAAGGATGCCTGGTCCCAATCCCCATCCCATTTTTCTCGCCTCTTACAATCCAAGTGGGAATCCTTGATGATATCATTCTTTTCCCCCCACCACAGGGTAGGCGAAACAAGGAAATTAAATTTCAAAGAAATGGTACAGGACAGCAACAAGGGGTTGGGGGACAGCATAATGGAGGGACAGTAGCAGTATAATAAAAGTTTCATAATTTCTCTGTGAGCAGAGTTCTCCTCTATCACAGACAAAATTATGTGTGGCTCTGGTCCGTAGGGGTGCCCCATATAGACCCTAAAGTATCAACTGCATGCTACTTTGCCATAACAACATGCAGCCAATACCATTCACATATCTAATAAGGCCTAGACTGGAGTATGCTGTGACATTATGGTCACCCAGTACCAAAAAGAATATAAAGAAAATTGAAAGAATCCAGAGATCAACCACAAAAATAGCCCCAGAACTTTCAAACTTGTCATATGAAGAGAGACTGACTAAATTGAAGTTACCGACTTTGGAACAAAGAAGAGAGGTGACTTATTGACCATCTACAGAATCATGAAAGGCACAGAAATACTTGATAGAGAGAACTTACTAAATTGGGACAAGAGAAACACAAGAAAACATGGAAAAAAAATAAAAAAGGGTAGTTATAGAAGAGATCTGGAAAAAAGTTTTTCATTCCTGTACAATACAGCTAGGTAAATACTTGGAATAAACTGGACAAAAGAGCAAACTAGACACTGTGAGATACAAAGGCAGGACACCAAGAGCGTAGCTCCCCTTCCTGTAAGATATAACTAGGTAAATACAACTAGGTAAATATATATCAAACATCAGCTAAATTAATAGCACCAATGGCTTGCATTTATCTTAATTTTCACTAAAAATAAAAGTTTATGGAATTTTTGAAGTTGATTGCTCTAAGTAAAATGCTCTACAGTGCTCAACATAGGATTGGTCCACCAGGGCCATGGTGGACTAATGCTATGTCAAAAATGGAAAAACCCTTAAGGGAGGCAAATTTTTGTGCCATTTGACTGTACCATCTACCATTGTAGCATTGTGGGTGGAGCTAATCACCCTGCCAGAAACCAACAAGCTCAATTGTTGTCTTGCCACCATGGGGGAGGATTTGTGCTGCAAATGTTCTATGTGTCCCTGCCTCTTGACCCCCACCACTGCCTCTTCTAACACCCAGTGTTGTCAATAAGGGCTCTAATAAGGATTTATTGCAGGAAACCATTGCCCAAATCATAGCCCTAAAGAAATCTGGTTGTACAATGAAGGAATTAGTCTCTGTTTAAGGGTGAGAAGAGGCTTCTTGATGGGTCAGTGACTTGTGTACCCAAGTGACTCAATCCTACAATTCACAGTTCAGACTGACATCTCACCAAACAATTCAGGATTACTTTCCTTGATTTTCCTTGCAGTCACTCGTGGATTTGACTCAACCAGACGTTTTACAATTCTCTGGTCCTTTTACTGGTCATCAGTGCCTTTCCAGGCCTCTTTTTCACCCTCCCAGTGAAATTTAGCAACCCAGCATCTAACATTTCATGAACACATGGCAACCTGTTCAGCTATTTCCTTTATTGTACAACTGGAATTCTTTAGGGTTATGATCTGTGCAATGGTTCCCTGCAATAAATCCTTACCAGAGCCCATATTCACAACACTGGCAGGGACACACAGGACACTGACAGCACAAATCCTCCCCCATGATGGCAAGACAACAGGTAAGCATGTGAGTTTCTGATGGGATGATTAGCTCCACCCACAATGCTATAATGGTAGTGCATTCAAAATTCACCCCCCACCTCAATGGTGTTTCCATTTTCGACAATCCAGTGGTCCACTGCAGCACATCTAAATTATACATCTTATACTCACCATTCTGAAGCCTGGTCATTATCTCCTAACATCTGATAGAGATGAGCAATCTGGTAGACAACTGGAGGGTAGTTCCGCACAATGGCATGCATCTTTAACAGTGAATCCAAAGCTTCCTCATACTGGCCAAGTTTCTTGTTGGTAAGGCCTACCAACATGCATAAAAATCTATAAATCAACACAGTTTCACAGCAAACATGTCATGCAGTAAAATAAAATTAATAAAACCATGGCTATTCTAATATATGGGTGGAATAATGAGAGGTGAATGTCTTTCAACCTTCACAGTCACAAGTCAATTACACTGGGTTCCCTGGTAAGCAGCAAGTCCATTCTTACTGTAATGACTTCTCTTTGTCATGTCACAACTGTCATGAGTCATCATATTATCCATGGCAACATTTAACAGAGTACAGTATTACCACAGGAATTTTCACTATTCACCTATTTATATTCAAAGTCTACCACAAAAATTGTAGTTGTTTTGTTCAATTAATTATTTTCCTTGGGAGAAAGAATATGTTTGACTTGACAACATTTCTTAATTTTCAGCTTCTTCCTAGCCTTCATTTTTTTACCTATCTCTCTAGCTCTAATTCTCAGATTTATTGTTTCAACCACTGCCTTGTATCATTTCACTAACATAATTACCCCACCTCTAATTCTGTCTTTTCTGTACAGATATGCATGATTAGTTGTGAGGCACCCTGGCTGAGTGGGCACATGTCATCTTTTAAGTTACCTAACCTGTAGTGGTATTCTGAAGTATTGTGGTGGCCACAGTAAAGTTTGCTTTGGTCAACTCTATCCCAAACTAAAACAATAATTTGAGATGTCTCATACCTAGGTTATAAAGAGCTTCAACACAAGATGCATCATTATCAAGTGCAGCAATAAAATACTGCTTGGCTTCTTCCAAGTTGTTACGTTGGAAGGAACAGTTGCCCAGATTGACAAGAGCAGCATCATTGTAGCTGTTGGCATCCGAAGCCATTTGAGCATACTTCTGTGCTTGTTCATTCTCATTTTGCTGCAATTATTAACCAGTCATTAAGATAATATACATAAAAGATAAAATCAAAATAAAATTCAAATAAATTGAATGAATGCTAAATCACCTTGCTTTGCAGGTAACAGCTAATAGGTTGAAAAAAAAAAAAAAAAAAAAACAGATCATACATACATATATATACCAATGTCTTTTCCCCATTACAAGGGAGGTAGCCAAAGTCAAAGGCATAAATCCACTCACACACTAAATCCTAATTTTTATTGATTCTAATATGTTGAATTTCTTATTTGCTACATTATTTCCTATAAATCATAGAAATCTATCTATATTCCAAGAGCTTTTCCCCCTTATAAGGGAGGTAGCTAAGTCAGAGGCACATACCTATTCCACCCAGTTCACTCCCATCCACCACCCTTTCCACCCCTTCCATTTCAGCTCCTTATGGAGCTAACACAACACAAATGAAAACCAAAAATAAATTATGTCTTCAAATTTTAAATCCAACTATGAGTTCACTTGTTTGGTTTAGACACAGTAGTAGTAGTGTGTAACCATGTCCCATTCTTAGTGATGTCCATTATATTGCAGTCCATTACAATAAAATATTATACTTAAAAGAATATTCATGTTGTAGAGTACTTATTCTAGACAATTACTATCACAATTTCATAAAGAGGCTACAAAGGCAGTACCAGAAAATATAGGAAGGAGAGGTTGGTTGCTGCTGTGCTTGCTACTTTTGTCTCCTTCTTCTCAAAAGCCTTCAATGTCTCAACTGCATCCTTGAAATTCTTCTGTCGTAGGTACATTACGGCTTTGTTGATCTCCAGGTCATTTGCCAAATCTGCATACTGTGAACCTTTAATGGCATCAACACACCTTGCAAGTAGAAAAAATCAAACATCAACATTACATTTTCATTTACCTATTACATTATTCACACCTTACTTTTAAATTATGAGAAAGGTTACTATAGCTGGTGTTACCATCAACTCGTTTGTGAGCTTGCAACCTTTTCCCTTATAAATTGGCACTTTGCATATTTTCTTCTAATCTTGAAGTACTCTCTTTTGAAACATACACAACCTTACTAACCATTTTCACCATCTTACCCACTCTCTTAATTACCTCCACACTCACATTATCCAGTATCACTGTTTTTCCATATTTCAATTTTGCCACTGTATCTTCCACTTATTTTTCACTAACTTATACCCATTCAACTCTCTCTCAGCTTCTCATTACACCTAACCCTAGTATCAATATTTCACCTTCCATATTCCCATGCAAATTTAGCAGTTCTTCAAATTACTTCTTCCACCTGTCTGCAACTTCAACTTCTTTTAGTTGTCTTTCATTCGTATCATTAATCCTACTCTTCATTTTCTCTTTTAGCTTACTCAAAAGCTTCAGGCAAAAAAAAAATAAAATAAAATAAAAAAAACTAATCCTCCTGTCTCACAAATATACCATAAGCTACTTCCAACTCCACAAAACTTCCCAGTACATAAATAAATCCATACACAAATTACTAAACAAACATTGCAGAGCATACACAATAACACTATCTAGCCACTTCATTACATTTACATCAGTTCCCATCATTCAAAATGTTGTACAGTATTTCCTATGAGCAATATTGTGTCTGAGGCTCTCCAAAATGTGAAGAACTCATACTTTAATACAGTAAACCCTCTACAATTCAGATATGTATAAATCGAATGTCAAATAAATCAGACTCTATGTAGTCACTGGATTATTTTTATCTAAACTGGACGGCGGCGATAAATGTGGCAGGCATCTGGTATACTTTCCCGCCAAACCAGCTACCCACGCTGATGCATGTTGTTCCTTGGTCAGTTTACATTGTCACTCTACTGATTGGGCATATGGTCATTTGGCTGATCCTCATTTGTGTTATTTGCTGGACTATTTGTAATTTGTGATGGCTTCAAAGGCTAATGCTGTGCCTTCTATATCATCCAGAAAACATACATACATACATATACCAAGGCTTCTTCCCCCTTACCAGGGAGGTAGCCAAAAAAGAAAAGGCACAAAATCATTCCCACCCATTCCATCCCCGAAAACACTCCACACCCCTCCACCCTCCCTCTCATCTTAGCACCTCCCAGATGACGGGCCATCCCTGCACCCTGTCCACTGCCCTGGGTCAGAAGCAGTGTCGCAAGACACAGCACATCCACAGCAAGGCCGCTTCATTAAATCGGCGACCCCCCTCTCCGTCCCCCCATATAAAGGAGAGGACGGGGAGAAATCCCTTCGGGCTGCGTCAAAATTTTGCTCACACACACTACCTCACTGTCCATTCCACCTCATGCATCACAACATCTTCCATATACAACCATTCTCCATTCACCCCTGTCTTCTGTCCTCTCCTGTCCTTCCTCAATAGACATTCCCCTCTTCCCCAAAGCCCCCCTCACCCCATCCATCTCATCTCATCCTAGGATGTCCCCTCATGTTCACTCCCTCCACATATGCCTTCAATACCTCCTTTACTAGTCTTTCTTCACTCATTCTTTCCATGTGTCCAAACCATCCTAATATTCTTTCATCAACCCTATCTCCCAGCTCCCTTTCCACCCCTGTTCTCCTCCTCACCTCCTCATTTCTCACTCTATCTAGCCTAGTAACCCCCATCATACTTCTCAGACACTTCATCTCAAACACATTCAAGCTCCTTCTCTCTTCCTCTCTTATGTTCCATGTTTCTGCTCCATACAGTGCTGTTGGCACAATCACTCCTTCATACAGTCTCCTCTTAGCATCCATTCCCAAATTTCTATTCCTCATTACACTTTTTACTCCACCAAGGCATTTACTCGCTTCTCTCAATCTACATTCTACCTCCACCTTTACTCCACCTTTTCCTGCCACATTTGCACCCAAATATCTAAAAATATCCACTTCCTCCAGTTACTCTCCCTTAATGCTCACTTCCAGATTACTGCCACTTTCACCCCTTGTACATCTCATCACCTTACTTTTACCCACATTTATCTTCAGCTTTCTTCTATCACACACTCTCCCAAACTCTGTCACCAACTTCCTCAATCCCTCCTCTGATCCTGCCACAAGCGCAGTGTTGTCAGCAAACAACAGCTGGCTCACCTCCCACTTTTCTCCATTTTCTTTAACCATCTCCAATCCCTGACCCACTACCCTTGCATTTACCTCTCGCACTACCCCATCCATGTATAAGTTGAACAGCCAGGGTGACATAACGCATCCTTGACGAAGTCCCACCTTTACCTCAAACCACTCACTCTCTCCATTTCTAATCCTGACACAAGCTCTACTACTCTCATAAAAACTCTTGACAGCTCCCAGAAGCTTTCCACCTATCCCGTATATCTGCATAACCTCCCACAGTGCCTTTCTGTCTACCCTGTCGTAAGCCTTTTCCAGATCCATAAAGGCCCAAAAAACATCCTTCCCCTTTCCTATAGCTTTCTCACACATCTGTCTTACCACAAAAATCTGATCTACACAACCTCTACCTGTCCTAAATCCACACTGTTGCTAACCAATTACTCCCTCTGTTCCTTTCATAATCCTCTCAATCAAGATCCTCCCATAAGCCTTCCCAACTACACTTAACAAGCTAATCCCTCTGAAACTACTACATTCACACTTGTACCCCTTTCCCTTGTAAAGTGGAACTATACAAGCACTCCTCCAGTCCTCCGGCACTCTACCTTCTCTCCAGCAAACATTAAATAACCTCACCAACCAGTTCACCATCACTATACCTCCTTTTTTAAGACATTCTGCATGGCATCCATCCAGACCAGGTGCCTTACCTGCTTTCATCGTCTTAACTGCTGCCTTCACTTCATCCTTCCTTATTTCTCCTCCATTTTCCTCACTCATCACTCTCATTTTCTTAGCATTTCCCACTGCAGCTATCTTTCCCTCCCTATCCTCCTTCACATTTAGCAACTCCCTAAAATATTCTGCCCATCTTCCCCTTACTGCCTTCTCCTTCATTATCATCTCACCATCTGCACCTTTTACCTTTTCTTCTCTACTTGATTCGCCTCCTCTTCCTCTCTTAATTTCTTTCCAAAACATCTTTTTATTACTTTCAAAATTTTCTGTCATACTCTTACCCCATTTTACATCTGCTCTCCTCTTTGCCTCCTTTACCTTTTTCTTTACTTCTCTTTTCTTTTCTTTGTACGTCTCATATGACTCCCTCGTCCTATTTTGTAACCAATCTGTGTAAGCTCGCTTCTTTTCTTCTACAACCTTCTTCATTTCCTCATCCCACCATTCACTACCCTTCCTTCTATTTCCTCCTGTCCTTCTTGTTCCACACACCATCTTTGCACACTTTGTGACTCCCTCCTTGAACCATCCCCCATTCCTCCTCCACACCTACCTCTACTCTATCCTTCACTCCCTCCCACTCCTCCTTCAGCTTCTTCTTGTACTCCTTCTCCTTTTCCTCTTCATTTAAAGAGGAAAAGTCTCAGCATGAGTGAGAAATTGAAGGAGAGAGTTGTATGAAAAAGGCACAAAGAGGGGGACCTCATGACCTAATTCGACCTTAAAAGATAGAATCTCCATATTTTCTGGGCCAAGGACTGAATAAGGGAAGTGGTAAAATAAAACTGAAGGTGGAAAGGCACAGGAAGTGTTTCACTCATGAAAATTCCACCATGAAAACTTAGACAAGACAGTTTATAAGTACATGTAGCAGCTTGCTGAGGGGCTTCCTGTCAGACGCCTGGACATTCAAAATGCTGCACAATGCTTAGCAAACCACCTTGGGATCCAAGATTATAAGTGCAGTGATGGCTGGCTGTGGCGGTTCAGGAGGTGCTATGGCCTGGGTAACTGAGCAATCACAGTCAGGCTGCTGAGCGCTGATGCTAGAGCTATGGACCCTTTACTGCAAAATTGCACGAGTTGATGGTGAAGAAAGGACTACATGAGTTTCAGGTATACAATGCTGAGGAGACTGGGCTATTCTGGTGTGCTCTGCCCAGAAATACCCAGACTTTCAAGGAAATTTCTAGCACTCCTAGACACAAAGTGATGAAGTCATGGCTATCAATTCTGGCATGTAGAAATCCAGATGGCTCACATCATCTCAGACCTGTGACTGTCAGCAAGAGCAAGAAGCCTCGCACCATCAAGGACATCATGAACAGTCTGCCAGTGGAGTATTATGGGGCTGCTTCAGCCAGGACATGGTTGAAGAATGGTTTCACCAGCATTTTGATCCGGCTGTAAGGAACCACCAAGCTAAATATGTAATAAAATCTGATGAAGTGAAGGCACTCCTAATTCTCAATAATGCCCAAGCTCATCTCAGCATCCAGACTGTGTAGTAAGGATGGCTTCACAAAGACATTGTTCCTCCCTCCCAACACTACCTCAGTCATCCACCCCATGGATCAAGGCATCATTGAGAGTGTCAAAAGGCACTACAGGAACATGTTCCTTAAGCAGTGCCTTGTTGTGCTTGAGGATGGGATGGATGAGACTGCAGAGCCAAGAAAACAAAAGAAAATTTCAAGGCTTACACAGTGAAAGATGCGATATTCAACTGGGCTGAGGCTTGGAAGAAAGTGTCCCTGTCAACTCTCAGAAATGGCTGGTGCAAGCTACTTAAGACCCCTTAAACTCCAACAGTAGGCAAAGATGATTTTGAGGGGTCTGAAACTTCAAGGATGGTGACATGATGCATCAAGCTGGAGAAGGAGAAATTGAGCAGGAGGAGCTGGTGGACTGGGTGCAGGAGGATTTTAATGTGCCTGGTTAGTAAATGCCTCGAGGGATTAAAAAGAGTAATGAGAAATAGACATTTGGGAATGGATGCTATGAGGAGACTATATGAAGGAGTGATTGTGCTGACAGCATTGTACGGGGCAGACACATGAAACATAAGAGAGGAAGAGAGGAGTTTGAATGTGTTTGAGATGAAATGCCTGAGAAGTATGATAGGGGTTACTAGGCTAGATAGATAGAGTGAGAAATGAGGAGGTGAGGAGGAGAACGGGGATGAAAATGGAGTTGGGAGATAGGGTGGATGAAAGAATATTGGGATGGTTTGGACATATGGAAAGAATGAGTGAATAAGGATTAGTAAAAGAGGTGTGGAAGGCAGATGTGGAAGGAGTGAACATGAGGGGGCATCCTAGGATGAGATGGATGGATGGGGTATAAGGAGCACTGGGAAAGAGGAGAAGGTCTGCTGAGGAAGGACGGGAGAGGACAGGAGATAGGGGTGAATGGAGAATGGTTGTGTATGGATGATGCTGTGATGCATGAGGAGGAGTGGGTAGGGGATGGGGGTTGAGGAAGTGTGTAAGAGAAATAAATTGATGCAGCCCGAAGGGATTTTTCCTTGTCTTCTCCTTTTTTGCATGAGGTGATGGAGAGAAGGGGTTGCCGATTTAATGAGCAGCCTTGCTGTGGATGTGATGTGTCTTGCAACACCGTTTCTGACCCAGGGCAGTGGACAAGATGCAGGGATGACCCATCATCCAAGAGGTGCCAAGATAAGAGGGAGGGAAGAGGGTACAGGGGAGTGGAGTATGTAAGGGATGGAATGGGCGGGAGTGGTTTCTATGCCTTGTCTTTTGGCTATCTCCCGTGTAAGGGGGAAAAAAGCCTTTGGTATATATGTATGTATGGTTATCACTACATGACTGATGAGGAGATAGCTGGCAGTTTGCAGAATGAACTGGAGGAGGAAGAAGAAGATGAAGAAGATGCAATAGGTGTGCAGTGGGGTCTGTCCCTGGCAGCTGGGCTAGAAACAATTTTAACCTGCCTCATACTCATTGATAATGTTGGAGAGCCCTTGGGTGAACACTACGAGGAGCTGTGCATCATGAGGATGAAGATTCTCAAGCTGAAGGATGCCAAGTAGGTTCAACAAAAAATCTCCTCATTTTTCAAAACAGTGTCCCCCCCCCCCAATCATGGAAGAGGCAACGCACACAGTCTGAGGAGTCAATGGAATCCACCTCTTCAGCCAGTCCCCATATCGCGTCAGACAAACCTTCAAGCAAAAGCAGCTCTAGGACCATCACACCTAGCATCTCTCAAGCAGAGAGTACAGAGAACTTGGCGACAACAATTCCCATCACTACACCCAAGGTTCCAGAAGTTATTTTTGATGACAGAGCATAGAAGTAAGGTACATAAATACAGATAAAAGTAGTTTGAAATTATAATTATTATCTGTAGTATATGCATTAAATTTGGATGCAAAAAAGTGTTTAAGTAATTTTGCACATGTAGCAGGATAAATCTGCTCTTCGGATATTTCAACAAGGAGATCCCCACAACTGATCTGATTTATAGAGGGATTACTGTAATGTTTTTGCACTTGGTAATGGACAGGTTCAAGGGAATAACATTAAAGAGAAGCTGCAGTACACAAGTACCATCATTCCTTCATGAGTGGAGAATTTAAACTCTAACACATAAATGAGGTGTGACTCTGGTCCATAGGAGTGACCTAAAAGTCCCTAAAGTATTCACTCTATGGTAATCCCAATAAACCTGCACTAAACATCATATGACAAACCACACCTGCTGACTGCACATACCCAAACCCTAAACCAAAAATAACCTAACACAAAACAAATCCAATCTAATCATATTACGTTTATCCATCAATTTACTACATTGTTAGTCTTCCTCTCTATTTCACTCTTTTCAGTAGTTTTCCTAATTCTTTTCATATGCCCAAACTACCTCTTTGATCTATCCTACTACACGAAGTGAATGATATAAACAAGACTGAGAGAATACAAAGACCAAAGACCAAAATTATTTCCAGCCTTTCAATGAGAGGTTAGAAGCACAAGACCTACCATTGTTAGAAGAACAAAAAGAAAGAGATGACTTAATTATGGTGTTTAGCACTAAATGGTGATGACAAAATTGACAGAAAATATCTTGTGGTTTGGGATGGAAAGGTATCACATGGTCATGAGAATCAGGGGAGCTCACAAGTGGATGCATAAAATACACCTGCATCCATTGTTGACCTGTAGACCTACAATGACCCCCTTTTATGGAAAGAGTGAGTGGTTCGAGGTAAAGGTGAGACTTCGTCAAGGATGCATTATGTCACCCTGGCTGTTCAACTTATACATGGATGGGGTAGTGCGAGAGGTAAATGCAAGGGTAGTGGGTCAGGGATTGGAGATGGTTAAAGAAAATGGAGAAAAGTGGGAGGTGAATCAGCTGTTGTTTGCAGACGACACTGCGCTTGTGGCAGGATCGGAAGAGGGATTGAGGAAGTTGGTGACAGAGTTTGGGAGAGTGTGTGATAGAAGAAAGCTGAAGATAAATGTGGGTAAAAGTAAGGTGATGAGATGTACAAGGGGTGAAAGTGGCAGTAGACTGGAGGTGAGCATTAAGGGAGAGCGACTGGAGGAAGTGGATAGTTTTAGATACTTGGGTGCAAATGTGGCAGGAAAAGGTGGAGTGAAGGTGGATTGAGAGAAGCGAGTAAATGCCTTGGTGGATTAAAAAGTGTAATGAGGAATAGACATTTGGGAATGGATGCTAAGAGGAGACTGTATGAAGGAGTGATTGTGCCAACAGCACTGTATGGGGCAGAAACAAGGAACATAAGAGAGGAAGAGAGAAGGAGTTTGAATGTGTTTTAGATGAGGTGTCCGAGAAGTATGATGGAGGTTACTAGGCTGGATAGAGTGACAAATGAGGAGGTGAGAAGGAGAACAGGGGGGGAAAGGGGGTTGGGAGATAGGGTTGATGAAAGAGTATAAGGATGGTTTGGACACATGGAAAGAATGAGTGAAGAAAGACTAGTAAAAGAGGTATGGAAGGCAGATGTGGAGGGAGTGAACATGAAGGGACGTCCTAGGATGAGGTGGATGGATGGGGTGAAGGGGGCTTTGGGGAAGAGGGGAATGTCTGTTGAGGAAGGACAGGAGAGGACAGAAGACAGGGGTGAATGGAGAATGGTTGTATATGGATGATGTTGTGATGCATGAGGTGGAATGGGCAGGGGGGATGGGGGGTGAGGTAGTATGTGTGAGCAAATTTTGACGCAGCCCGAAGGGATTTCTCCCCGTCTTCGCCTTTATGCATGGGGGGACGGAGAAGGGGGGTCGCTGATTTAATGAAGCGGCCTTCACATGGATGTGCTGTGTCTTGCGACACTGCTTCTGACCCAGGGCAGTGAACAAGGTGCAGGGATGACCCATCATCCAGGAGGTGCTAAGATGAGAGGGAGGGTGGAGGGGTGTGGAGTGTATTCAGGGATGCAATGGGTGGGAATGATTTGATGCCTTTTCCTTTTTGGCTACCTCCCTTGTAAGGGGGAAAAACCCTTGGTTTATGTATATGTATGCAATTTTTTTTTTTTCTTTTTATATACTGTTCCTTAACCACTTCACTACAAGACTTAAATCTCGCGGGCAGCAGCCAATGCCAGACGTACGACGTGTCGTAATAATACTCGCATCATAAAATATAGTCACCGCTTATATCGATCGTTCTCTCTTTCACCCGCGAATTTTGAAAACCACAGAGAATGGGATTCAGGGCACATTTGGGAGAATGTAAAAACACAGGGGCGACTACAATAAATATAATCAAGACGCCGATATGGCAGCGTCGCAAATCCACTTGCTCCTCATGACGCCTACGTGTGCGGCACCGTATGGAAGGGGTTAACAGATTTTTATTCCATTTTGTGCAGGTTCTCGTAAAAACTCTTGACAGCTCCTAGAATCTTTCCTCCTATCCCGTATATCCGCAAAACCTCCCACAGTGCCTTTCTGTCTACCCTGTCGTAAGCCTTTTCGAGGTCCATAAAAGCCCAAAAAACATCCTTCCCCTTTCCTATAGCTTTCTCACATATCTGTCTTACCACAAAAATCTGATCTACACAACCTCTACCTGTCCTAAATCCACACTGTTCCTCACCAATTACTCCCTCTCTTCCTCTCCTAATCCTCTCAATCAAGATCCTCCCATAAGCCTTCCCAACTACACTTAACAAGCTAATCCCTCTGAAACTACTACATTCACACTTGTCCCCTTTTCCCTTGTAAAGTGGAACTATACAGGCACTCATCCAGTCCTCCAGCACTCTACCCTCTCTCAAGCAAACATTAAATAACCTCACCAGCCAGTCCACCATCACTGTACCTCCTTTTTTTAGACATTCTGCATGGCATCCATCCAGACCAGGTGCCTTACCTGCTTTCATCATCTTAACAACTGCCTTCACTTCATCCTTCCTTATTTCTCCTCCATTCTCCTCACTCATCACTCTCATTTTCTTAGCATTTCCCACTGCAGCTATCTTTCCCTCCCTATCCTCCTTCACATTTAGCAACTCCCTAAAATATTCTGCCCATCTTCCCCTTACTGCTTTCTCTTCCATTATCATCTCTCCATCTGCACCTTTTACCTTTTCTTCTCTACTTGATTCGCCTCCTCTTCCTCTCTTAATTTCTTTCCAAAACATCTTTTTATTACTTTCAAAATTTTCCATCATACTCTTACCCCATTTCACATCTGCTCTCCTCTTTGCCTCCTTTAACTTTTGCTTTCCTTCTCTTTTCTTTTCTTTGTACCTCTCATATGACTCCCTCGTCCTATTTTGTAACCAATCTGTGAAAGCTCGCTTCTTCTCTTCTACAACCTTCTTTGTTCCCTCATCCCACCATTCACTACCCTTACTTCTATTTCCCCCTGTCCTTCTTGTTCCACACACCATCCTTGCACACTTTATGACTCCCTCCTTGAACCATCCCCATTCCTCCTCCACACCTAGCTCTACTCTATCCTTCACTCCCTCCCACTCCTCCCTCAGCTTCTTCTTGTACTCCTTCTCCTTTTCCTTTTCATTTAAAGAGTTCACTCTAAGCACCTCCCTACCTTTTGTCCCTTTCCTCTTCCTCCATCTATCCTCCACTCTCAACTTACCTTCCTCCACCAAAAAATGATCTGATATTTCCCCCACTCTCTCTCCTTAGCACATGAACATCCTTAACTCTTCCTATCATAATCCTATTTACCACTACATAGTCCATTAACACTCTATCTACCACCCTTCCATCCACCACCCTCTCCCATGTGTACTTATGCTTGACTTTCTTCCGAAACACTGTATTTGCTATCATCAACTCTCTTTCTAGACACATTTCCACCATCAACTCTCCACTACGATTCTTTCCTGGAACTCCACATTTCCCAACCACTCCATCAATTGGATCATTTCCTACCCTAGCATTAACCCCTTCCATACGGTGCCGCACACATAGGCATCATGAGGAGCAAGTGGACTCGCGACGCTGCCATATCGGCGTCTTGATTATATTTATTGTAGTCGCCCCTGTGTTTTTACATTCTCTCTTATCTGCTCTTAATCCCATTCTCTGTGGTTTTCAAAATTCACGGGTGAAAGAGAGAACAATCGATATAAGCCGTGACTATATTTTATGATGCGAGTATTATTACGAAACTTCGTACGGCTGGCATTGGCTGCTGCCCGCGAGATTTAAGTCCCGTAGTGAAGTGGTTAAGGTCTCCCAGTACTATTACATTGATATTTCTCCCTAAATCCTCTATGCACTCATGTAAAAAAAAAAAAAAAAAAAAAATCTTAGGTTTTCATAGAGATTCTTTCAAAAACAGTACTTTTTTTTATTTCATCTCCTGCAGTCACATACCTATTTGGATTAGGAAGGTAAGACTATGTCACATTATGAGGGGATAGTTAAGTGATTTTTTGAGCCTATAATTATGCTCCTATCTATTCACCATCGGCAGGTAGAATTTTTTTGTGTGTCAAATGCGTCTGCATAGGGCAAGTGCGTCTCCATTGGTACGCGTATCCTACTTTAATCTACATTTACTTTCAATTTTTCCTCTCACACTTCTTCCCAAAACTCCACCACCATCAGCTTTAGTCTATCCTTTGACTTAGCCACTTCCAAGTGGGGGTAAACCTGCTTAAAGCTATAGGACCTGCTGTGGAACTACTATGTCTTGATGAGCAGTGTGGTGGAGGGCAGGGATGACCCTTCATCCATGAGATGATACAATGGTAGGAACAACAAATAGGTTTTGGTTTTCGATGGATATGGAACAGGTGTAGGATACATGTATGCTTTGACTTGGCCACCCTCCTTCTCAGGGGAAAAAGGCCTTTTGGTATGTAGGTAAATAAGTGTTAAGGATGAGTAAATTCTGTTCATGCTGAAAATCAAACCATACAGTACACCCACCAGTTGTAGCCAGCACTGAACGTGGTCTCAATAACAGGTGAAATGAGTTTGGCTGCAGTGAGAATGGACCTTTCTGCTTCCTCTTTCATTTGACGCTCCATTTTCCTCAGAGAATCATTTCGTATGACTTCCAAAATCAGATTGGCATGGGTATCATCCTATAAACAAATAAAAATCAATGCCGAAAAATATAAGACCATGGAATACTTAACCAAATACATATTAGTTTTAATTTCCTCTACAACAATTTAGTATCTATAATGAGGAAATTATTTTCTTTTTTCTGATATACATTTTAGCTTTGAATGAACTATATAGCTGTTACCAGAATCACAAATCTATTGACAAATACAGGAGTTTTTATGTTTATATTCCCTAGTACAGTATGACTATTAAAACTTACTGAGCTAGCTGTGTATTTTTCATCATCATCAATATCCAACTGGCACTCTAAGAGCTTCAGAAACCCTCTCTTCATTTTCTCCTTATCACCAAGAGCATAGTAGCAAGTGACAAGGTCGAGTCCTGTCTTGAAGTTGGCATCCTCCTGCATGATGTACTCAAAGCTGGTGCATGCCTCAGAGTACTGACCCATTTGCACAAAGACTAAACCAATATTGTGCATCATCTTGATCCTTGGAAAAATCAACCAATTAATCTGTTGCCCCAGGTTTCTCTTGCAGGAGATTCATGGCTACTAAGTAATGGGAATGGCTGGGGAGGAGCAGTGTAATATGTGTTCAGTGTCTTCTGTGTGGTAGTTGCATCTAGGGTACTTTATTTCTATAACCAGACCTATTTTGTGTTGGTACTTTTCTACTGCCAGATGGTAAGCTGAACACAGTCATACTAGTGTGGTTCTTGCTTATCTTGGTTGGGATTTTTCTATCTGAAAGAATTTGATGAAAAAGGGTGGTTGGTCATGAAGTGCTTGTATTGTGATCTGAGTATCAATGTTTTTATTATGGGTGTTGTATGGTGCAGGTGGAAGGTTCTTGTAGATGTCTGAGTAATATGCTGCTGGTTCAAAATTTTGTTACATCCAGTTAGTTGTGGTTGCGTGGTGTAATGAGATATGTGAGTAGGGTTCATGGCTCATACACAGAACTATGTCCTTATCATTTTCCTGTTATGTTCTATGAGAAAAAATTTTGCTTCTATGTGCAGATGTTTCACTGGGATGGTTTTGGTGCTTCCAGTTATCATTCCCCATGTTTTATTTTGTATGGATTGTAAGCATAGTCTGTTTTCCTAACTATTGGGAACCATGCTGTGGAAGCATAGTTGAGTATGGTTCTCCATAATTTTTATAGAGTTTATAGAGTATTAGAGTTTCTTTTTACTGTCCAAACCTCATGTTTGCAAATGATTTTAGTATGTCTATTATCTTGTTCATTTTCTCTGTCAGGAAGTAAAAGAAGACAAAGTCCAATCTAAAACTATAAATGAATTTAAAACTAATTTTGATCTATGGAGAAAAAGAGATGAAAGATGGGAGCTCACAAGAGCCCTCAAAAGTACTTACATTTCTGTATACAGTATTATAAACTGGCAAAAACAATAAATTAATCAATCTGTTACTCCAGTTCTCTTTAAGGAGATTTGCAGCCCTGCAAAAAACTAGTCACAGCCACTGGTTCATCCCACAAGTCATCCAATGAAGAGATCTTGTGTTACTGTCTAGAAAGACTGAGTGCAGACCAGTTAAGTCATTAGAACCTCTACACCCTCTGTTTGGTGGATCCATAGCAACTGATGTTTAGTGCCAGGCTAATTCTGTGTTGGTATTGTTTTCATGCAGGTTAGTGACCTGAACACAGATGTGGCAGTTTAAGGGGGTTGCCTCTCATTTCGGTGAAAAATATTCGATTTTGTCAAACTTCGTGTGTGGACTGGTGTGGTGTCCCTGAACACCGCGGGACTGGTTTCCAGACGTATAACGCCACCCTTCTCAGGTAATGGCGGGTTTAAAGGGCCAGAGATTTAAAGGTCCGCCCGTCAGCCACGCCCCTTTCTTTGCTATAGTTTGTTTTCCTTGTATTTTGTCGTTTGTTTTGTGTTTTTTTTTTTGAGAATTTTATACTCTGATATTGTTGTATGATAGGTTAGGCAGTAGTCACCACACTCAGTGCGATCGAAAAAGGGTTCAGTGTATGCGTGCGTCATTTCTCCACATGCTATCCTGTTTTATACATTTCTTGTTTATAAATTCACTACTCCATAACTAAATAAAAGCAAGAATACTCACCTTAGCAAAGGGATTGTAATGCATGTGCACCATTCATTATGTGAAGGATATGGAAGGTTAGGATTGTCACAATTCTCAGCTGGCATGGGTAGAAAAGAAATGTAATGAACATCTGCTGCTTACTTCCCAGAAATGGTCAAAGGATTATGCAAGTAGATATGTGTATTTGATACTCTTTGGAGGCACTTTTATGGAGTAGTGAATATATAAACATAAATGTGCTATTTTCTCAAAACTAGTTTTTTCGCACAAAAGTAACTATAACTTCATGTGTAAATAAGCAATTTTGATCATTCTTGTTGGAAAATGATTGTGATACTTATATCTAACGAAACTAGTAAATTCATTCTTAACCTACTTGATATATATTTTTGACAGTTTTTTAAAGTTGTGATTTTTTTTTTTTTATAATTTGCTGTAAGGCTGACTTTCTTTCTTTTTCACTTATAATTACGAGTACAGGTAAACGTCGACTTACGATGGCCGCGACTTACGATTGTTCGACTTTACGATGACGACGACGACGACGACGATATGATAATTTAACCCCTTCCATACGGTGCCGCACACGTAGGCGTCATGAGGAGCAAGTGGATTCGCGACGCTGCCATATCGGCGTCTTGATTATATTTATTGTAGTCGCCCCTGTGTTTTTTACATTCTCTCAAATGTGCCCTAAATCCCATTCTCTGTGGTTTTCAAAATTCGCGGGTGAAAGAGAGAACGATCGATATAAGCGGTGACTATATTTTATGATGCGAGTATTATTACGTCACATCGTACGGCTGGCATTGGCTGCTGCCCGCGAGATTTAAGTTCCGTACTGAAAATACATATTATAGTGTTTGAATATGGTAAAAAGTATAAAAATAATTAAATAAACTACTGTACATGTTTAATAGGCTATATTCAGTATCTCTGGTGGTTAATATACAGGTAGGCTAGGTACAGTGACCACGGAACAGAGTGGGGATCGACTTACGATGAGATCGTCTTACGATGGCTCTATCGAAACCTAATGCCATCGTAAGTCGACGTTTACCTGTATACTAGTTTAGGTACATCTGGATGTCTACTAACTGTACACCAAAGGAAATCATTATTCTCATACTTTTGAAAAAATAAACGTTATTTCAAAAATAACTCAAAATTGCAAGTAAATCGTCTGTTGTGTAAAAAGTTCTCAATGTATTTCAATTAAATTTCTGTCACAGATGCATCCCATTTCCCTGTACATTGTGTTAAATTTCCATTGTCTTACATAAAAAAATAAGGTTGGGAGGACCAGAAATGCATAATCCGATCGAGCGAATCACCGAAATGAGAGTTAACCCCCTTAAATACAATGACCATAATATCTGCTGCTCCTTACCTCATGCTCTTGTGTGTGTTGGGTACTTGATCAAGTGCCATCCGATAAAACTTGATGGCTTTGTTGTACTGACCCATCCGGTAGTATATATTTCCCATGTTCATTCGCAGTCTGCCAGAGTTATTGAACATACGATCTTTTGTAATAACTTGGTAAGTATTAAGGGCTTCAGTATACATATCATTCGCAGCATATTGATTGGCCAAGTTAAACAAGACCTGAAAGCAAAATATTGGTGGGTATTATGAAAGGCAATTAAATCCCAAGAGAACATCATAGTCACTCTTGTAAATACAATGATGGATGGTACAACAAGCTACATTAATATGTTTGTGGATGATGTAAGATCATGAGATTAGTGAGAGATGAGAACTGTAGGCATTTGCGAAACAATAACACACAAGCCTGCAGCCAACAGTGGAAAATTAATTTCAACACTAGAAAATACAGTACTGAAATTTGGAAATAGGCTCTTGCTTAGACAGACCATTGGTGAACTGACCAATTGGAAGTGAGACAATTGATGATGATGATGATGATGATATGATTTAACATCACAAACTTCCTCTTATTGGGAGGCTAGGACGGTGTCCCTCACAGAGGACTTTGTAGTGCAAGACAATTACAAAGGTAAAATTGGAGAAAGATCAGGAAGAGATATAAAGAGCAAGGTGAAAGACCAGGTTAAGAGATAACCTGTCACTTGACAAACATAACACTAAGATTGTGGGGAAAACATAAGGATTACTGAAGAATATAAAGGTGACTTTTCACTTCATGGATAAAAAGATGATGAAAAAAAATCAGACCCCAATCCATCAGAGACTGGAATATGCAGCAGTGGTATTGTTCCCACACAGAGTGAAAGATATAAGCAAGATCATGAGAATGCAAATAGTACTAACAATACATATTACTTGGTGCTCTAGTGAAATACAAATACTTAAGGAATGACACAAGTGTGCTTCAATTATAGATTACCTAGTGTATAAATCAAGGGAGAAGGAGTGCTTGTGGACACCCGAAATGATTTTTCATAATATAAAAAGTGAGAAATAGAAGGGAAATTGAGGAAAGTAACAGGACGGAAGTTTCCCAAGATGGCCAACCATCACGAACATATGTAAACATGATATGCAGAATGGCCTGCTAGTGTAAAACCAAAACAGAATATAAACCCTAACTTGAGATCACCAAGAGGTACTAAAAGGTTCTTATTTGACAGTGGTGAGGAACATAATTTTTCAGAATTTACAGGACACAAAAGAAGGCTCTTTAGTAGAATTTTAGACATAGAGAGGGATGTGTGAAATATGAACAATGCATAGAGAAGAGAAACAAATGATTTATGGAAGACAAATAATAACTTATATAATGAAGTGGTAGTCTTAAAGAAAGTGAACAATGAAATGAAAAGAAATTAGGGTACTAAAAAAGGAGCTGGCAGAACTGAAAGGCAAAAACAATAAATTGAAAGAAAAAAAAAAAATGAAAATGCAAATAATGAGACCATAAGGAAAGAGGTAGATGAAAAGATTAAAACAATGACCATGGAAGCTGGAAAAAGCATAGGAGAAAATGAATTACAACAACTTAGGAACGATTGGAAAAAGGACAAGGAAGAAGATAAAGTAATTTTCAAAGAAACAGTTCGTCAACAGATGCAGGAGAAGGCCGAAGATGCAGTTATCAAGGTAATCAAACAAAAAGAAAACTTAGTAAGAGACACAGTAGACAAGAAAAAATGTATAGTAATTTATGGTTTAAAGGAAAAACATAACCAAAATTGGTTCCAGAGAGAAAAAGAGGACAAAGAATTGGCAAAAAGTGTTCTAAAAGTACAGGATAGTGACCAAGAAATAGACAAGGAAATAGAAGTGCACAGATTAGGTAAATATGTAGAAGGAAAAAGTTTACCAATAAAGATTAAATTAAGGTCACAAGTGGCAGTAGAAGAAATTTTAATAAGAACAGGAAAATTGGCAAGAAGTAAACACTAAGAATTTATGGATAAAAAGAGACATGAATGACGAGGAAAGGGAAGAATTTAGGACATTAAGAAATGAAGCTAAAGAAAAAAACGAGAAGAGAACAGAGATCGGAAAAACGCAGTTCTATTGGAGAGTGTTAGATATGAGACTGAAAAAATTGTATACTCAAGAAAAACAAAAGATTCAGAGAACGACATGGAGGGTGTGGAAAATTGAAATTGGCGTATACAAATATAAATGGTTTGATCTCAGGATTGAATGAACTCAACGATTATCTATTAGAAGCTAAACCAGACATAATGGGAATTGTGGAGACAAAATTAAGAGGTCCACTAGTACCAAACAGTGTTGGACATGGATTATATAATCAATGGCTTAGAAATAGGGAGGAGAAACAGGGTGAAGGAGTCATGTTCCTGGTTAAGAAAAACTTAACCTCTTCAATACGATGACGCCTATGTAGGCGTCATGATGTGTGAGTGGGTATACGAGACTGCTAACATCGGCATCTTGATTATATTTATTTTGTAGTTGTAGTTGAGTGACCCTCGAATTCTGTGAACCAGTTTGATCCCAATTTCTGTGTTTATTATTACTCAGAGTGAAAGACAACAAGTAATACAGCAGTGACTATATCTTATAACATGAGTAGTAAGATGAATCGTACATGAAGCATCCAATGCTGCGCGCAAGAATTTGACTTGTATTGAAGAGGTTAAATGTGACAAAAGTTACATATGGAGTGAACAGGGTAGAGATGATCACAATAAAAGTGGAAGACAGTGACATGAAAAGCAGAAATTTTGCATTGATTTATGTACCCCCAAAAACAGGGTCTTGGACAGAGAAAGATCACTTCAAAATGTTAAATGATACTAAATCTTCATTAAACGAGATGCTGATGGATGGAAGTAATGCAATCCTCATGGGTGACTTTAACTGCAAAGAAATATGTTGGGAAGAGATGACAGTGAAAGGTGGAGATCAATGGGGAAACATATTACTTGACATGACCATGGAACATACAATGACACAATGGGTAAAGGAGAGCACTAGACTTAGAAATAATGGGTAAAGGAGAGCACTAGATTTAGAAATAATGAAGAACCATCTAGACTAGATTTAATATTTACATCAGAACCTGAAATAGTAGACAAAATTTATTACAAGACACCAATTGCAAAGAGTGACCATATACTACTTGAGTTAGAATTAAAAGAGGAAATATATATAGAGAGAAATGAGAAACACAGAAAGGGCAGACTGTATGGCAAAGCTGACTTTGAGAAACTTAAGAATTCTTTTCTTGAAGCAAGCTGGGAAAAATTCTACAAAGATGAAACACATGTGGAAGAAAAATGAATGATTCTGATGAAGATTTATAAAGTGGAAAAATATGTATTAAAGCAAAAAACAAGAAAGGGAGTACATAAAGTGTTGGTTTAATAAAAGGTGCAGTAAAGGGAAAGATAGAAGAGACAAAGCTTGGAAGAGATGAAGAAAAGACAAGAAACATAGAAAGTGGCAATCATATGTTAACCAAAGGAACAAATACATGAAAATATGTAGGGGAGTGTAAATATGAGAAAGACATAATAGATCAATGTAAAGATCAGCCAAAACTATTCTATAGATATGTAAATGGGAAACTGAAAAACAAGCAGGAAATCGTGAAATTATGCCAAGGGAACACCAAATACACAGAAGATACCAAAATGGCAGAAGTTATGTGCAAACATTTTAAGTCAGTTTTCACTAGAGAAAAAATCTACAGGTTGAAGGGAGAGAAGGGAACCACCCCCATGAAGGAAATAATAATAACATAGAAAGAAATAATGGATCAAATAACAAACCTCGATGTCAGAAAATCACATGTCCCACATGGAATAGCAAATTGGACATTAAAAGAATGTAAATAAGAACTAGTAGACAAAATATATATATGTTGTTCACTCAAAGAAGGAAAAATGCCACAAGACTGGAAAAATGCTGATATTGTGCCAATCTATAAAGGAGGAAATAAAGAAGACTCAACAAATTACAGACCAGTTTCCCTTACAAGCACAGTAGCAAAAATCTGTGAAAAAGTTATAAAAGTAGATGGATAAAACATCTGGAGAACAATATACTAAATCTGAGACAATTTGGAGTCAGACAGGGAAGATCATGTACAATAAATTTGATCTGCTTTTACTCAAGGCTACAAGACATAATACAGAAAAGGGATGGATGGGCTGATTGCACTTTCCTAGATCTACAAAAAGCTTTTGATAAAGTCCCTTACAAAAACTTTTAAGAAAGATGGAGACTATAGGTGGGATACAAGGTAAATACTGAAGTGGATGAAGGACTTTTTGCATGGAAGAAAAATAAGGGTAGTACTCAGAGAGAAGACTTCTACATGGGAAGAGGTAATTAGTGGAGTCCCACAAGGATCAGTGCTGGCTCCAATAATATTTGTCATCTATGTGAATGACATGGACAAAGAAGTGGAATGTTATATACGCTTCTTTGCAGATGAAGCAAAACTGTTAAAGAAAGTGAGTACTGAAATGGACTGTGAATCATTAGAGATCTAAACAGGGTTTGGAAATTGGGTCAGGGGTGGGAAGTGAAATTCAACATTAAAAAATATAGTATAATGGAGTTTGGAAAAAGTAAAAGAAGGATATCTGGAAGATATAAAACTGGTGAAAAAGAAGTTAAGAAAGAGGGATCTGAAAAAGTCCTGGGAGTGATTATCACAAAAGATATGTCCCCTGACATACATATAAACAAGACTGTCAGCAAAACCTACAACTTACTAAGAGCAATAAAAGTGGCTTTTACTTGGATGTAGAAATGGTAAAGAAAATAATAGTCACAATGATAAGGCCTAAATTGGAGTACACAGCGACACTTTGGTCACCTAATAAAAAAAGATATAAAGAAGATTGAGAGAATCCAAAGAGCAGCTACAAAGATGACTCCAGAACTATCAAAACTCCCATATGAAGACAGACTGTTAAAATTGGAGTTGTCAACTCTGGAACAAAAAGAGGTGACTTATTGACCATCTATAGAATTACAAATGGCATGGAATTCCTTGACAGAGAAGACTTACTAAATTGGGATGAAAGAAACACAAGAGGACAAGGAAAGAAGCTTAAAAAGGACAATTATAAAAGGATCTGAAAAAGAACAGCTTTCCCCACAGAATGGTGGATATATTTACCTAGTTGTATTTACCTAGTTGTATTATACGGTAAGGGAGCTATACTTGTCGTGACCCATCTTTATATTTCTCAACATCTAGTTTGTTCTTAAATTTTTGTATGGTTTTTGCACATACTATTTTTTTGTCCAATTTGTTCCAAACATCTATCACTCTGTGTTGAAAAATATTCTTTCTTCAGATCTCTTCTTTAACTATCCTTTTTGAGTTTCTTTTCATGCCCTCTTGTTTTTCTTCTGTCCCACTTTAATAAATCTTCTCTATCAAGGACTTCCATACCTTTCATGATTCTGTAAATAGCCAGTAGATCTCCTCTTTCTCCTCTTTGTTCCAGGGTTGTCAGTTCCAGTTTGGACAATCTTTGTTTGTATGTCAATTTTGAAAATGTCGGTGCCATCTTTGTCACTGCTCTTTGGATTCTTTCTATATACATACATACATATACCAAAGGCTTTTTCCCCCTTACACAGGAGGTAGCCAAAAATCAATGGTATAAAACCATTCCCACCCATTCCATCCCTATCACACTCCACTCCCCTCTACCCTCTTCCCTCCCTCTTATCTTGGCACCTCCTGGATAATGGGTCATCAGTGCATCTTGACCACTGCCCTGGGTCAGAACCAGTGTCACAAGACATAGCACATCCACAGCAAGGCCGCTTTATTAAATCAGTGATCCCCCCTCTCTGTCCCCTCATGCAGAAATGGAGAGGACGAGGAGAAATCCCTTCAGGCTGCATCAAATTTTTTCTTACACATACTCCCTCACCCCCAATCCCCCACCCATTCCATCTCATGGATCACATCATCCATATACAACCATTCTCCATTCACCCCTGTCTTCTGTCCTCTCCCATCCTTCCTCAACAGACATTCCCCGCTTCCCCAAAGCCCCTTTTGCCCCATCCATTCATCGCGTCCTAGGTCGCCCCCACACGTTCACTCCTTCCACTCCTCTTTTACTAGTCTTTCTTCACTCATTCTTTCCATGTGTCCAAACCATCCCAATACTTTTATCCACCCTATCTCCCAACTGTATGAAGGAGTGATTGTGCCAACAGCACTGTATGGGGCAGAAACATGGAACATAAGAGAAGAAGAGAGAAGGAGTTTGAATGTGTTTGAGATGAGGTGTCTGAGAAGTATGATGGGGGTTACTAGGATAGATAGAGTGAGAAATGAGGAGGTGAGGAGGAGAACGGGGGTGGAAAGGGAGTTGGGAGATAGGGTTGATGAAAGAATATTAGGATGGTTTGGACACATGGAAAGAATGAGTGAAGAAAGACTAGTAAAAGAGGTGTGGAAGGCAGATGTGGAGGGAGAGAACATGAGGGGGCGTCCTAGGATGAGGTGGATGGATGGGGTGAAGGGGGCTTTGGGGAAGAGGGGAATGTCTGTTGAGGAAGGACAGGAGAGGACAGAAGAGAGGGGTGATTGGAGAATGGTTGTATATGGATGATGTTGTGATAGCATGAGGTGGAATGGGCGGGTGGATGGGGGGTGAGGTAGTATGTGTGAGCAAAATTTGACGCAGCCTGAAGGGATTTCTCCCCGTCCTCTCATTTTATGCAATGGGGGGATGGAGAGGGGGGGTCGCCGATTTAATGAAGCGGCCTTGCTGTGGATGTGCTGTGTCTTGCGACACTGCTTCTGACCCAGGGCAGTGGACAAGGTGCAGGGATGACCCGTCATTCAGGAGGTGCTAAGATAAGAGGGAGGGTGGAGGGGTGTGGAGTGTATTCAGGGATGGAATGGGTGGGAATGATTTTATGCCTTTTTCTTTTTGGCTACCCCCCTTGTAAGGGGGAAAAAGCCTTGGTATATGTATGTATGTATGTATCTCCCAACTCCCTTTCCACTCCTGTTCTCTTCCTCACCTCATTTCTCACTCTATCCAGCCTAGTAACCCCCCATCATACTTCTCAGACACCTCATCTCAAACACATCATCCAGACATCGAAGCGAGAGGAAGTGCTGCGTTGAGTGCGTCTATCTAGTGGTTTCATCACCGACAATAAAGGAAACCAGTTGTTATTGTGCGGGATGGGTGAACTATGGTACCCATATGACCGGTAAAAGTTTTTCCAGTTTTTCCAGTTCTTAAAATAAGTATAGTTTTACACAAAATGGAGAAAGATATAGAAGAAAGAATAACAAATGAACTGACAAAAATAGGATTAGACGGAAAGTCCTAGAGGTGTCATCCCCAAATGCCCTTGTGTAATTGATACTCTGAGGAAAAACCAAAGGTGGGAAAGTAACTTTTTCTCAGGGTTTCACAGAAACCCAGGTGAAATAGGAAAAAACTTAGATATAGAAAGAGAAATTAGATATAGTAATGCATTAAGAAATCGTGAAATAAATGACTTAATGGAAGAAATTATAGATTTAAAATTAGACTACCGAGCTGTACATAGATAATTGATTACTTTGCATAAGAGTAATGAGTAAACGATCAAAGAACTAAGTGACCTAAAGAGCGAAATTGAAATCCTAAAAGAGAAAACGAGAGAATGAAAAATACATACATACATATACCAAAGGCTTTTTCCCCCTACATGGGGGGTAGCCACAAAGAAAAAGGCATAGAAACCACTCCCACCCATTCCATTTCCTATATATTCCACTCCCCTCCACCCTCCTCCCTCCCTCTTATCTTGGCACCTCCTGGATGACGGGTCATCCCTGCATCCTGTCCACTCCCCTGGGTCAGAAGCAGTGTCGCAAGACACAGCACATCCACAGCAAGGCCGCTTCATAAATTCAGCGACCCCCCTTCTCCGTCCCCTCATGCAGAAAAGGAGAAGACGGGGAGAAAAATGAAGACAAAAAATAAAAATGATGAACTGAAAAAGGTCAAAGAGCAATTAGAAGTAGTGACCGGAAAGGTGGAAGTCAATCAAAGAAACAGACCTCATTGAAATAAAAAATCAATGGAAACAAGAACAGGAAAATAAAAAAATATGCTTTAGAGAAATAGTACAAAAGCAGATGGAGGAAAACACAAAAGAAACAGTTATGAAAGTAATTAAAGAAAAGGAAAATTGGGTGAGAGATACAGTTGACAAAGGTAAGTGCATTGTGGTCCATGGTATCCAGGAAAAACACTCTAAGCACCTCCCTACCTTTTGTCCTTTTCCTCTTTCTCCATTTATCCTCTACTCTCAACTTACCTTCCACTAAAAAATGATCTGATATTCCCCCACTCTCTCCCCTTAGAATATGAACATCCTTAACTCTTCCTATTACATTCCTGTTCACCACTACAAAGTCCATTAATGCTCTATCTACCACCCTTCCATCCACCACCCTCTCCCATGTGTACTTATGCCTGACTTTCTTCCTAAACACTGTATTTGCCATCATCAACTCTCTTCTAGACACATCTCCATCATCAACTCTTCACTACAACTGGAACTCCACATTTCCCAACCACTCCATCTATTGGTTCATTTCCTACCCTAGCATTAACCCCTACCATACGGTGCCGCACACGTAGGCGTCATGAGGAGCAAGTGGATTCGCGACGCTGCCATATTGGTGTCTTGATTATATTTATTGTAGTCACCCCTGCATTTTTACATTCTCCCTAATATGCACTGAATCCCATTCTCTATGGTTTTCAAAATCCACGGGTGAAAGAGAGAACGATCGATATAAGCGGTGACTATATTTTATAATGCGAGTATTATTACGACACGTCGTACGGCTGGCATTGGCTGCTGCCCGCGAGATTTAAGTCCCGGAGTGAAGTGGTTAAGGTCTCCCAAAACTACTACACTGAGACGTTCCTCCCTAATCCTTCTATGCACTCATTTAAATCTATCTAAAAAGCCTCCCTTTCTTCTACACTCTTCTCACTACCAGGTCCATATGCACTTACAAAAACCTACATCTTCTTTCCCAGTTTCACCTTCATCCACATTAACCTTGATTAATAATTACTCCTAGGTCCTTTTCCGAGCTAACTTTTTTTACTTCTTTTATACCAACCTTATATTGCCCTGATACTCTATTCTTACTTTTTCCAAACTTAATTATACTACATTTCTTGATGTTGAAGTTCACTTCCCACTTTAAACTCCATTTCCAGACTTTGTCCAGATCTCTTTGAAGTGATTCTTAGTCTTTCTCTGTACTTATTTTCTTTAGTAACTTTGTGTCATCTGCAAAGAAGTTCATATAACAGCCAATACCTTCATCCATGTCATTTATATATATGGCAAACATTATCAGAGCCTACCACCCTAATTTTTCTCCTGTTCAAGAAATCTTTCATCCATTTCATTAATTTTTCTTGTACACCTCCTGTTGTTTCAAGTTTTCTTATTAGTTTTTTGTGTGGCACCTTATCAAATGCCTTTTGTAAATCTAGAAAAGCACAGTCCACCCATCTGTCCCTTTATTGTATTATGTCTACTAGCCTTGGATGAAAAAACAGTGTGTGCAAAAACAATACAAGAATTTAAGAGCAAACTCGATATGGAGAGATACAAAGATGGGACACCATGAGCTTAGCTCCCCTCTCCCTTAAAATACAACTAGGTGAAATGATTCCTAGCCTTGCAGATAAAACATACAAGGAGAGACTTGAGACACTAACCCTGCCATTGTTAAAGGATCGAAGAGAAAGAGGGAACTTAACTGCAGTGTTCATATTATTAATAGGAGGGGACAAAGTTGACAGAGAATATCTCTTGATCTGAGATAAGAAGGCATCACAAAGTCATAGGAACAAGTTCAAAAAGACCATGTGTCTAAAGGATATAAAAAAAAAATTCCCATATAGATGTGTAAACTTCTGGGTTAACATAGAATATAATATAATACAAACTAGAACCACACAGGGATGGATGGAGGGTAGGTGTATGCCTTGTCTGGCTATCTCCCTTATAAGGGGGAAGAAGCTTTTTGGCATATAGATGGAGAAATGGAGATCAATACATAAATCTAAAACAAGGTATCATAATTAACTGGAGAATGAGAGACAGGATCCTACAAGTATAGCTCCCTTCCTGTATACTACAATAAAGCAAATATAGTTAGGTAATACATACTGAGAAGGTAAGATCCAAGTTGTGCCCATCAGAGAGTCCAGCTTGTTCACGCTGACGGATGAGTGAACGCTCCTTGCTGGAAGCTTCTTTGGCACGATCTAATGCTAACTTTAATTCTCCCCTTGAAGCTGCCATGCATGACTCTTCAATAAGTTCCATCACTCGTCTTTCAAGGGATTTTATCTTTTCTTCAGGGCTAAGAGAATAAATAAATAATGAAATATATAAATGAACAAATACATAAAAATAAATAAATAATATATACTGATACCAAATGATCTTTTACTTCTTTATAAGGGGAGTGATCAAGTCAAAGCATAAATATCCAGAAACCCAGTATCCCTCCAATCTTAGCACTTTATGGATGACGGGCTATCTCTGTCACCTGACACAATGCTCAGGCTACAGGCAGCGCAGCAAGACACAGCACTTCCAGAGGAGGGCTCAACAGCTGGAGCTGGTTTACCCCCACTGCTTCAAGACATACCAACCCCAACTCCCATTTTCTCAAGAAATATACACTCTTCATCCATTTATGACCACTCTCCATTCATTCCTGTTTTCTATACCATCTCTTCCTTCCTTGACTCCATCCATCCACCTCATTCTTAATTTTATTCACAAGTTCCATTTTTCTTTTTTTTTAAGCCTGTCATTCCCTATAGCTCACTGCATTATCTTTGACCCAAGTGGTGTGGTGGGGGACAGGACAGGACCCTTCATCTACAAGATGCTAGATGGGAGGAGCAATGACTCAGTTTTGGATGGATGTGGAATGAGTGTAGTATAGATATATGCTTTGACTCAGCCACCCCTTATAAGGAGGAAAAGGGCTTTTAGTATGTAGATATGCAGGGGTACTGTGCCAATCTTATATGTGCCAGGGCTCTAGAGGGCCTGCCATCTCTATCATGTTTCTATATTCTTTTGTCCACTGTATGTCACAAGATGATTAAGTACTTCATATTAACACTCACTAATTATCACAAAATATATATAATTATCAAGCAAATCAAGAAAAAAGAGCAGAGGTACCAGAGCAGTGCTCCAGCAAGCTTTGGCAGCACTGCACTCCTGTATATACAAATGTGAAATGGGGTAAGAGTATGACAGAAAATTTTGAAGGTAATAAAAAGATGTTTTGGAAGGAAATTAAGAGAGAAAGGGGAAATGAATCAAGTAGAGAGGAAAAGGTAAAAGGTGCAGATGGAGAGATGATAATGGAAGACACAGCAGTAAGAGGAACAACATGGGAAGAGTATTTTAGGGAATTGCTAAATGTGAAGGAGGATAGGGAGGGAAAGGTTTGCACTGGGAAATGCTAAGAAAATTACCATGATGAGTGAGGAAAATGGAAGAGAAATAAGGAAAGATGAAGTGAAGGCAGTTATTAAGATGATGAGAGCAGGTAAGGCACCTGGTCTAGATGGATGGTATGCAGAATGCCTGAAAAAAGGAGGTACAGTGATGGTGGACTGGTTGGTGAGGTTGTTTAATGATTGTCTAAAAGGAAGTAGAGTACCAGAGGACTGGAGGAGTGCCTGTATAGTTCTGCTTTACAAGGGAAAGGGGACAAGTGTGAGTGTAGTAGTTTCTGAAGGATCAGTTTGTTGAGTGTAGTTGGGAAGGTTTATGGGTTCCGATTGAGAGGATTAGGAGAGGAACAGTGGGAATGACTGCTGAAGAACAGTGTGGGTTTAGGACAGGTAGGGGTTGCATGAATTAGATTCTAGTAGTAAGGCAAATATGTGAGAAAGCTCTAGGAAAAGGTAAGGATGTTTTTTGGGCTATTATGGATTTGGAAAAAGCTTATGACAGGGTAGACAAGTAGGTACTGTGGGAGGTATTGCAGATATATAGGATAGGAGGAAAGCTGTTAGGAGCAGTCAAGAGTTTTTATGAGACTAGTAGAGCTTGTGTTAGAATTAAAAATTGAGAGAGTGAGTGGTTTAAAGTAAAAGTGGAATTTTGCAAGGGATGTGTTATGTTGTTTTGGCTATTCCATTTATACATGGATGGGGTGGTGAGAGAAGTAAATGCAAGGGTAATGGGTCAGGGATTGGAGATGGTTAAAGAAAATGGAGAAAAATGGGAGATAAGCTAGTTGTCATTTGCTGATGATACTGCACTTGTGGCAGGATCAAATTAAGGAAGTTAGTGACAGAATTTGGGAGGGTATGTGAAAGAAGGAAGTTGAAGATAAATGTGGGTAAAAGTAAGGTGATGAGGTGTACAAGGGGAAAGGATGGCAGCAAATTGGAAGAGAGTACTAAGGGGAAGACACTGGAGGAAGTGGATAGCTTTAGATACTTGAGGGTGAATGTGGCAGGAAAGGGAGGAGTGGAGGTGGAGGTAGAATGAAAATTCAGAGAAGCAAGTAAATGCCTTGGGGGATTAAAAAGTGCAATGAGAAATAGACATTTGGGAATGGATGCTAAGAGGAGATTGTATGAAGGGGTGATTGTGTCAACAACACTGTATGGAGCAGAAACATGAAACATAAGACAGGAAGAAAGTTTAAATGTCTTTGAAAGGTATGGTAGGGGTTACTAGGCTGGATAGAGTGAGAAACAAGGATGTGAGGAGAAGAACGGGGATGGAGTTGGGAGATAAGGCTGATGAAATAGTATTGGGATGATTTGGACACATGGAAAGAATGAGTGAAGAAAGAATAGTAAAAGAGGAGTGGAAGGCAGAGATGGAGGGAGTGAACATGAGGGGGCAACCAAGGATGAGATGGATGGATGGGGTAAAAAGGGCATTGGGAAAAAGAGGATTGTCTGCTGAGGAAGGAAGGGAGAAGACAGAAGATAGGGGTGAGTGGAGAATGGTGGTGTATAGATGATGCTGTGATGCATGGACAGGAGTGGGGAATGGGGGGTTGTAGGAGTATGTATGAATGATATTTTGATGCAGCCCAAAGGGATTTCTCCCCATCTCTTTTTCTGCATGAGAGGACAGAGAGGGGGGTCACCAATCAAATGAAGTGGCCTTGCTGTGTGGATGTACTATGTCTTGCTACATTGTTTCTGACCCAGGGTAGTAGGCAAGATGCAGGGATGACCTGTCATCCAGGAGGAGCCTAGAAAAGAGGGAGTGAAGGATGGCGAATGGGAGTGGGTATGTGGGGATGAAATGTATGGTAGTGAATTAATGTCTTTGACTTTGGCTACCTCCCTTGTAAGTTGAAAAAAAAACATTAATATATGTCATAACCCACCTTTGGGCCAGGATAGTCACAACACGAAAAGAAAAAAAAAAGTTAAGGCCATGCACAGTTTGGACGAGTGACAGAGAGTTCAGGCAGGAAAATTAAACTCTTCATTAAAATTAAATATTATTATGCAAATAAAATAACACATACAACATAAATTGACATAGAATAATAAAAGATATTGATAAATGTTACAGAGAATATATATGGAATATTATTTACCAGTACAGTAGCTGGGTGTGCTCTTGTATGCAGCACATAAGAACAAGTGATTGAAACAAAGTCTTGATTATGGTGTAGATAACTCTTTATTCTAGTTGCTAAAGTAGCACAAATGGTTTTATCATTCTGGCCAACTCTCCAGTCTCAGGAACAAATGGGTAGTTTGAGGTGAGATGCTAATGCATGATAACTTCTGGTAGATGAAGCTTCTGGTAGTCAGGAACACAAGATAATGATTGATGTTTCATAGTTGAGAAATAACAGTGTGTCAAATCACACTTAGTCCAGCAACAGTCTGGAGATGTCCAAAACAATTCAGAAAAACACAAAGGCTGCAGTCTTCGTGTGGAGATGGGCAACTGTTGCAGTCCAAAGGACTTGGTTACCAGAATTGTCGTAGTTGACAAATGTAGAATAATTTCAACATAGATTGAGATGGATCCTGGGCATCTGCTTCTTTTCTAGTCTTCTCTGTTTTTTTTTGTTTTTTTTTCTGGCTCTGCTTCTCTTCTCTATTGACTTTCTTCTATTGATTCTGTGTCTTTCTCTTGGGTTGCTCTCTGGTTCACCTTATATAGACTGGGAGTGGGAGCTTACATTTCTGGGATGCCAAAATGCATGTAAAGCAGTAGTTTAAACACCTTCAAAATGGGAAAGCAGAATAAGCTTTCCTGGCAAATTATGTTATGTTTCTGAACTTGGCATCATCTGACAGTGTAAGTGTGCCCCCAATAGACAGGTATTGCACAATGCTTAACATTTTAACAAATACACATTACAATATACACTATACACCATATTTACATAAGGCATGCCTAATAAATACAAACCGGAAACTTTATTTACACATGAGTGTGACACAGCACAACCTTAGGATTCTATTCCTGCTAAGGATGTGACACCCTCACCCTTTAAAACCCATTCAACTCATGTCAGCCGCTTGTGGTGTAGATATGAAAATCCGGATATGGTAGGCCTTGCGCCGGCCCGTACATCCGAATATCATCTGATGCAGCTTAACCGCGCAAGGACTGACGTCATATTTTTCTGGTGTTTGTTCAAACATTTTGGTGTTTTATGATTTTTTTTATTTGACCAAATGACAAAAATCTTGTCATCAGAGTTTAAAGGGTTAACTCAGTTCTCAATAGGGAATCATCAAGGACATTATCTAATCCTTTTACATGATGTATGTTGAGAGTGTAGGATTATAACAGGAGACTCCTTCAGGTGAGTCTGGTTAGATTTAGAAACTGAGAGCTTCTTTATGAAAACTATGGGGTTGTGGTCAGTATGTAAATGAATGGGTAAAGATGGATGTAAATATGGTTCAAAATGCTGTAATACTGTCACAACTGCCAAACATTCTTTTTTGATTGTGGCATAGTTACATTGGTTGGGATTCAATTTCTTACTGAAATAAGCATGCAATATTCCATTTGTTTCCTGCATTAGCATTCCTCCTAAAGCAACATCACTTGTGCCTGTTATCAAGTGGAAGGTTTTTGAAGGATCTAGGCCTTGCAGGACAGGGTCATTCATAAGAATTAATTTTAATTTTTGAAAAGCTTAGTGGCAATGTTCTGTCCAAATGATGTTCCATTCTTTTCTCAACAAATCTGTCAATGGTTCTGCAATATCAGAGAAATTTGGACAGAATTTTCTATTGTAATCTACCATTCCTGGTAATCATCTTATCTCTCTTCTATTCATGGGTGTAGGGAGGTCTCTGATGGCTTGAAATTTAGCTGCAAAGGGGAATATTTCAGAATTACCTACTCTGAAACCTAAGTAGGATACTTGGGGATGTCCAAAATTATTTTTTTCTTTTTTAATTGATGGTTAGGTTAGCCTTATCAGCTCTCTCAAAGAACTCGTGCAACAGATTTAGATGTTGTTTCCAAGTGTTGCTAAATATCATCACATCATGCCTGAAATAACCTTATTAACCATTGTTTGGAAGGTAGCAGAACCATCCTTAACCCAACAGGAAGAACCTTAAACTGAAATAATCCATTTGGTGTTACAAAGGCTGTTTTGTCTTGAGCATCAGGGCGCATTGCTATTTGATTGTAACCTTTTAGTAAATCTATGGAAGTGACAAATTCAGAAGAGCCAAGATCATCAATCCTAGGAAGTGGATAAGTGTCTGCTCTCATTATCTCATTCACCTTCCTATAATTTACTACTAATCTAGGTTTCCCTCCTGGTTTTGGCACTAGTAAACGGGGAGTAGCCCAAGGGCTGAAGGATGGCCTTGTAGTATTAGAGATTCTACTTCAGCTCTAAGGATACTCTTTTTCTTGGGATTTAACCTGTAAGGGGTTTTCTTGATGGGTCTGGTAGAGGTTAGTTTGATGTCATGCATTACATCTGTGTTTTGTCTCAGAACATTGGAAAATAATTGTGGGTAATCCCGAACTAATCTTACAACATCTTGCTGTTTATCATAGCCTAAGTGTTCTACTTTTTTCTCTAAGTTCATAAAAGCTTCAGAGTTCTGCAATGGTAGATCAAGATGTGTCAAGTAGTATTTCCTTTTGTCTTCCTTTATCAAATTAACCAAGATGGCTTTGTTGGAATGAAATAGTTTCAATGAGTATATATGGCACTTCCTAAATTTCTTTTGCCTCTCCGGAGTTTCTATAATTCAAAGGGCTTACTTTCTCCTTGATGGTGCATGGTCCTTGAAACCTACTCTGAAGAGAATCTTCTTGTATAAGTAGATATTGGAGGATTTCATCACTTGGATGAAACTTTTGGTCTTATCATACTTTCTCTTCATCTTCTCTTGAGCCTGAGTAAAATTTTTCTTGGCTAAGTTTTAAGCTGTCTTTAATCTTTCTAACATTCTCTCTACATGTACAGTGGTTGAGACAGAGGCATCAAAAGTAAGCCAGTTATCTTTCAATACTTTAAGGGGTCTTCTGACTTCATGACCAAAAATAAGTTCAGCTGGACTATAGCCTGTATTGTCTTGTTTGGAGGATCTGGCTGTAAATATCAATAAACGTAATCCTTCTTCCCAGTCACGACTGTTTTCTAAAACATACTTTCTGAGCATGGACATTGATGTGCCATGGAATCATTCTAATGATCCTTGAGACTGAGGGTGGTAAGGGGTAGAGACAGTATGATGCACTCCTAATCCTTTCATGCTCTGCTCAAAATGGTTTGACATAAAGTTTGTGCCTTGGTCACTTTGTATCTCTTTGGGGAAACCCATAAAAAAAAAAAAAAAAAAAAAAAAAAAAAAAAAAATTACTTCACGGCCATTTGAGACTTAACCACTTCATGCCGGGCCAAAATCTCACGGGCAGAATTAGCTGCCAGACGTACGATGTTGCGTCATAATACTCGCATTATAAAAAATAAAGTCACTGCTGTATCTATCGTTCTCTCTTTCACCCGTGAATTTTGATAACCATAGAAAATATGATGAAGCCAGTTTACAGAGTATGGGGGTCACGCAGATACAACTACAATAAATATAATAAAGACACCGATATGGCAGCCTCGCGTACCCACTTGCTCCTCATGACGCCTACGTAGGCATCACTGTATGGAAGGGGTTAATGTTTCTCAGTGGAATTGCTTCAGTGAACCTGGTATTGTGACACATGATTGTCAACACGAACTTGTATCCTTTCTTTGAAGGAGGTAACGGTCCTATGCAATCTATGATAATTTTGGAGAAGGGTTCTCCCATAGCAAGAATAGGTTGTAAGGGTGCTCTAGGAATGGGTTGATTTGGTTTGCCTACCATAGGACACATGTGACATTGTTTGCAGTAACATGATGCATCTTTTCTGATATGAGGCCAATGAAAATGTTTCCTGATGTATGCCAATGTTTTTCGGACTCCTTGGTGGTTTGCCAAAGAAGTGTCATGGGCCAACTGCAGGAGTTGTGTTATCATGCATGTGGGAATATTAATTTGATGTCTGACTTGCCAAAACTGGTCCAGCGAGACATTAGACATTAACCACTTGCACACTGAGATATTTTGTTCAAGGTAATAACATCAAAATAATGTCTTGGACTGTGTTTTAGTCACACATTGATCCTAAAGGGAAAAAGGGTTTCATCCTCTTTCTGGCCTTCAACTAATGATTCCCTAGTCACAGTAGAAAGGGAAATATTTGGAGTGGAAGCAGCATTACAGTTTTCCAGGAAAAGTGTATCAATACCCAAGGATTCTATGTTCTCAGCATGTATACTATCTGTGTTTGCATTGTCTTGTGAAATGTGAATGTTTTGTACATTTTGTTTTCTGGTTTGAGACCTAGTTACAGCACATACAAGGGGGCTTCAAAAAGTTCATGAAAAAAGTAAAGTATGAAAAAATGGTTTCAGTTATGATATCTATTTTTCAACATACGTTCCAATAACCTCTTCCATACGGTGCCGCCTACATAGGCGGCATGAGGAGCAAATGGATACGCGAGGCTGCCATATCGGCATCTTGATTATATTTATTGTAGTTGTCCCTGCGTAACTGACATACTCTCTAAACTGGCTTCATCACATTTTCTATGGTTATCAAAATTCACGGGTGAAAGAGAGAACGATTGATATAAGCGGTGACTATTTTTTATGATGCGAATATTATGACGCAACATCGTATGTCTGGCAGCTAATGCTGCCCGCGAGATTTTGGCCCGGAGTGAAGTGGTTAAGGTCAATACACTTCTGCAAACACTGATCCCAGCCTTTAAGTCCGTCTGAGTAGAACTGAGGATCATGTGATCTGAACCATGTCAGAGCAGCTCTTTTTACATCTTCAACTGATGGAAAATTGGTACCTTTCCATTATTTTCCTAAGTTTGGAAACAAAAAGAAGTCGAATGGGGCTAAATCGCGGCTGTAAGGGGGATATCGGATGATTTCCCATCAAAATTTACGTAGCACAGCTCTTGTCTGCCTAGCACTGTGAGAGCGTGTATTGTTGAGGTGAAGAGGACACATTGATGCAGATTTCCAGGGCATTTTTCCAAGACTTTTTTGAACATGTTTCTCAAAACGCATTCATAATAAGTAGATGTGATTGTTTTCTTGTTCTCGAGGAAGTCAACCGGCAAAATCTCTTCATCCCAGAAGACAGTGGCCATGACCTTTCCTCTTGAATGCTCAGATTTTGCTTTGACCGGTTCACTTCCACCCTGGGGCAGCCACTGCTTTGAATTTTATCCTTTCTATCATACTGGTAAAGCCTGTCACAATTCTCTGCAGAAAAGCTTCAGTCTTCATCCCACTTGATCAAAATTTCCATTGAAAAATCTGCCCTTGTTTACTGCTGATCTGGGCACAACAGCCTAGGGACCCATCGAGCAAAAAGCTTGCTTAGCTCCAAACTCTCTATCAGAAATATGCGTGGAGAACCCAGGGAGATATTGAGTGTATCTGCTACTGATTCAGTGGTTATTTGTCTATTCTTTTCAATCATGTCACAGACAGCATCAATGTTTTTCTCACAAACTGATGTTGATGGCCTGCCACTGTGGGGTTCATCAATTTTGTTTCTTCCATCTTTGAACTGACCTATCCATTTGTAGGTTGTTGATTTCTTTGGGGCATTGTCACCATAAACTTGTTTCAGAGCATCAATGATTTGCATATTCTCCCAACCGACTTTCACCATGAATTTAATGTTAGTCTTGGCCTCGATTTTGGTGGATTCTATGTTGCTTGAATTGTGTCTGATTTCCAACTGGCGGCAATGCATCATTACCTGCATTTATGGGTTCATGTTTGAACTTGTTATAGCATGTTGGCACAAGAATGTCCAGGTGCAATAAAATAAAATTCCTTCCATATAATTTTTAGTTATGGACTTTTTCCACGAACTTTTTGAAGCTCCCACATACAGGATAAACGGATGGATCTTCTAGTGAAGTTTCATCAATAATTGGGTCATTAGTGACAATAGAGGAATTTACCTTACTACCTGCTAGGTCATTTGACAATAGCAGTTGGATGTCAACCGCTGGCATTACATCAATTGCAGCTACAACTACATCTCCCTTGACTATGTCAGTTTTCAAATATACTCAGAGGGATTTGGTAATGTGTCAGCCAACACGAATGTTTGAATACCCCCTGTATTCTCTAAGGACAGAGATGGGTTTTGACTCACTATTGCAGAAATTAGATATAGTTCCTTTCATCACAAAAGGAGCAAAACAGGGATCTAGTATGGTTTTCAGTTCAGATGGTGAATTGTGGGATAGGACAGGAGTTGAAAATTCCATCTTAACTTTTGATGAGGAAGTGGGTTTGGACATACTTTGGGAGGATGATTTACTTTGTGAATTGGTCCTAGTTGGGCTACAATACCTAGTTGGACTGGGGCAATTATTTGAAACAAGCACTGGTTGAGAACGAGTTTGATTATTGGGCCTTTTCCTACATTCAAAGAAACCATGTCCAAATTTGAGGTAATAACTGCAAGTCAGAGTAAGACTGTGGGAACTATATCTGGGATAGGTCATTGGATAATGCAAATCATCATGAAACTGTCTTTTAAATTCTCTCTTGTCTGCTGGCCTCACTTCTCCTTTTAAAAGGAGTGGGAGTATTGTGTTGGCTCTGAGTTGTTTTGGCATCATAGTAAGTTTTGTTTGTTTCAGGTCTTTTTTTGTGATGAATGAGTGTATATTTATCCATCATTTTGGCAGTTCTAGCTAGATCAGAAGTACGGGGTATTTCTTTCCTCAAGATAAATCCTAAGATCTTGATCTAGTTGTTTCTTAAATTGTTCTAACCACATTACTTCTCTTAACTTATCAGATGAGTCTGTGTTTGTGGCTTTCAGCCACCTATCTCCATACCTAGCCATCTGGGAACTAAATTCTGTGTATGTATCTTGTAGCAACTTTTTAAAAGTTCTAGATTTTTTATCTATGAGCCTCCAGAGTACGTTTGTATGACATTCGGAATTGCACTTTTATGTTATCATATTCACTGTCTGCTTTGTTTAGAGATGCATATGTTGCAAGATGATTGAAAGGAAAAGTCAATCCTATAAATGTCTAGTGTGCACATGTGTGCATGTGATGTGAAGAAGAACTCTGATATCTTCAGGCAACTCTCACGGAACCTGCTATTGTACTCAGATTTTCTTCCCAAAGGACATTTCAGACTATGCCCAAAAACACCAGGCAAGACAACAAACATCTCCATCCAATTCTTTCCCAATCAGCATATGTCAACACTTGTAAACAAAATGTGTAAATCAGAATTTTGGCAATTCCCCGAGTTTTCCTCAGAGGTTGCTTCATGTTTGTAGGCAGAGAAGACTGAGACCATTAAGATTAAAATGAATGTACTTGCTCCCAGTTTATCTCACCAAACCAGTCAGTGTAGATCACCAACTACAACTCTACACATAATTTTTTTTAGCTCTACCCATGTAAACTTCAACAATTCCTATCTACTCTGGTTCATCTTCTGAAAAATTTGGTAGGAGACTAATGTACTTAGAAACTTTGAAGGACTACACTTCCCTCTTAATGGTGAATTTAATTTTAGCCTGGATGCAAGCAAATTCCACCTCCGTGTCAGCCTCAACTTTAAGTTTAACAGACTCAATTCTTTCCATTTTGATTTGTATGTTAGCCTCAATTATGAGTCCTTCCATTTCTGCCTCTATCTCTAATCTTCTTAACATGATCTGTGCATCTGTCTCTTGAACAACATGAATATGACTTAGAGCATCCCGATCTAATACCTCCTCTTCAACTAAATCTTTAACTAACTCTTGAAAAATATCTTTCTTTTTCTTCCTAGCATATAATGCCAGATTGTATTCTGTGGCAATGCTTACTAATTAAGCTTTTGTAGCTTCTAACATATCAAGGGAGGGATTCTCCACAAACTGTTCTTCAAAAGACATTTTTCCACAAATACACAATTCCAATGAGCAGCTTAATCACTATCTAAATTCTATTTTCATCCTGGCAAGGGTCACTAAATTTCTTGTCACAGCCCACCCATGGGCCAGGCTAGTCACGACACAAAAAGAAAAGAAAAAAAATTAAGGCTATGCACAGTTCAGATGAGTGACAGAGTTAAGCAGGATAATAAAAATTTTCATTAAAATTAAATAACAATGAATGAAATAACAATATATATGGACATAAAATAAATTATATCAATGTTACAGAGAATATAAATGGAATATTTATTTACCAGTACAGTAGCTGGGTGTGCTCTTGTATGCAGCACATAAGAACAGGTGGGTGAAACGAAGTCTTGATTATGGTGTAAACAAATCTTTATTCTAGTTGCTAAAGTAGCACAAATGGATTTATCATTTTGGCTAACTCTCTAGTCTCAGGAACAAATGGGTAGTTTGAGGTGAGACGCTAATGCATGATAACTTCTGATAGATGAAGCTTCTGGTAATCAGGAACACATAAAATATTGATTGATGTTTTGTAGTTGAGAAATAACAGTATCAAGTTGCATTTAGTCCAGCAACAGTCTGGAGATGTCCAAAACAATTCAGAAAAACACGAAGGCTGTGCACTTTGCGTAGAAAAAGGCAACTGTTGCAGTCCAAAGGACTTGCTTAGCGGAGTTGTCATAATTGACAAATGTAGAATAATTTCTATGTAGATTCAGGTGTGTCCTGGGCATCTGTTTCTTTTCTGATCTTCTCTGTTCCTTTCTTGTTCTGGATCTCTGCTTCTCTTCTCTATTGATTTTCTTCTATTGATTCTGTGTCTCTCTCTCGGGTTGCTCTCTGCTTCATCTTATACAGCCTGGGAGTGAGAGCTTACATTCCCAGGATGCCAAAATGTACAGTGGCCGCGAAAAGTTTGGGCGCGTAACAAATGTAAACACTTGTGACATTTAAATAATCATTTAAAGACCTATAAATGGCTTATTACATACCTTATTTACCAAGCGATTTTCCTTTAAGCTTTATGACCTTCTCCAAACGTGCCGGGATGCATCTTGCCAGGTTTTGTACGTGTTGAGGAATAATTTTATCCCAAATATCCTGTATTTCTGTTTTTAGCTTAGCTGTTTTTTAATTATATGCCATACGTGCTCAATGGGATTTAGGTCTGGAGAATTTCCAGGCCATTTTTTGAAGTAATCAACACCACAGTCTTCTAACCATTGGGTAACAGACCGAGCTGTGTGAGCAGGAGCTCCGTCCTGCATAAACCAACTAGCATTGCACTTTTCAAAACTTTCAGAAAGGTTATCACACAATAACTCAAAATAAGTGTGCTGATTTACACTCTCATTTTGTGCAAGAAACACTAAATTGCCAACTCCACCAAATGCAAAGCATCCCCACACCATAATACTTGCAGCATGTTTCACCACTTTAGCTGTATAGCGAGGGTCATTAGGGTCAGACCCCCTGGGGCGCCTCACACGCTTCGACCTGCAGCCCGACGACACCACAAACGTTGACTCATCACTCCACAATACTCGTTCCCAGTCTTCTAAGGACCAGTCCTTATATTTCTTGCAAAATGCTATGCGATCACGTATGTTTTTTGCACTTTGGAGGGGAAGAACTTTAGCACAGCAACTACAGTATTGTAAATCTTTGGCTAAATGATCAAAAAATACATCTTACAGACACATCATGCAGCAGTGCAGGGTTATTTTCTTTCAGTTTTCAAGCTGTGAGCGTTGGATCTTTATCTAACTGCCTCCTAATAACCGTAGAAGTACGATTTGATATCTTCCTTGGCCGACCAGAGCGATGCTTTGGAGTAGGAATGATGTTACTTCCTCCGTCTCGAAATTTCTTGGTCTACTTTTGCACTTGACGCACTCCAATTCCCACACGAGTAGCAATATCTTTACACTTATAACCCTCCTTATAGAGGGTTATGATTGTAACAACTGTGTCTCTTCCCAGCTCTTTACCACTTCCCATTACGGAGATATCAAGGCACAAAAACAGAGACCACCGCAAAAAAAAGAATACTCCCCGTGAGAGATGTTTAGAAACTGACTCCACGTGACATCGAGTGCGCCTAAACAGAGTTGCTAAGTAGTGCGTATTGTCTCGGCTAAATACAGGTACAAACGCTAGCATTGAAAAATAACGAAAAGTTTGGGCGGAAAGTTGTATTTTTCGCATGTTTTGAGTTTAGCTGAAAGTTGGGGAGCCTATAATTTTGCGCCCAAACTTTTAGCGGCCACTGTATATAAAGCAGTAGTTTAAACACCTTCAACCAATGGGAAAGTAGAATAAGCTTTCCCGGCAAATTATGTTATGTTTCTGAGCTTGGCATCATCTGACAGTACATATAATGCTCCCCCAACAGATGGGTATTGTGCAATGCTTAACATTTTAACAAATACACATTATAATATACACCATATACCATATTCACACAAGGAGTGCCTAAAAAATACAAACAGGAGACTTTATTCACACAAGGGTATGACACAACACAATCACAGGATTCTATTCATGCTAATGATGTGACAATGTACGTATGTATGTATGTACTTTGCACAACAATGGTTTTTTTTTATATATATATTTCTATAATCATCTTTTCTCTGAAGGTTAAATTTAAGTCTGATACAATTACCATCTTGTACTATCTATATACTAAAAGGCTTCTTGCCCTTTATGAGGGAGGAAGCCAGCTAAGGCATGTACCTACCCTCCATCCTTCCCACACAAGGTGTGCCTAAAAAATACAAACAGGAGATCTGAAAAAGAATAGCTTCCCACATAGAGTGGTGGATACCTGGAATAAATTAGAATAGGGAAATAGTGTGTGCAAACTCTATTCAAGACACAAAGATGGGTCACCACGAGCATAGTTCCCTTCCCGTATAATACAACTAGGTAAACACAACTAGGTAAATACACAAGGGTGTGACACAGCACAACCACAGGATTCTATTCATGCTAAGGACATGACAATGTATGTATTTACCTAGTTGTATTATATGGGAAGGGAGCTATGCTCATGGTGACCCATCTTTATATCTTTCAGCATCAAGTTTTTTCTTAAAATCTTGAATCGTGTTTGCATACACTGCTTCTTTATCTAAATTATTCCAGGTATCCAGCACTCTATGTGGGAAGCTAATTTTTACATATCTCTTCTATAGTTATATTTTTTGAGTTTCATTTCATGTCCTCTTGTTTTTCCATTCTCCCATTTTAGTGAATCATTCCTATCATGATTCTATAGATAGTAGATCTCCTCTTTCTCTTCTCTGCTCCAGTGTTGGTAATTCCAATTTGGATAATCTTTGTTCGTATGTTAATTTGGAAAGAGCTGGTGCCAACTTTGTTGTTGCTCTTTGTATTCTTTCTAATTTTTTTATATCCTTTTTAGTACTGGGTGTCCATAGTGTTGCTGCATACTCCAGTTTTGGTCTTATTAGTGTAACTAATATTTTTTTAATCATTTCCTTATCCAAGTAGTCAAATGCCACTTTCATTGACCTTAATAGGTTGAAGTTCTCCAACTATTTTATTGATATGTTTGTCCAGTGTCATGTCTTTGCTGATTATTACTCCAAGGTCTCTTTCTGAGTTCACTTTTTTTATTTCTTCACCAATTTAAAAAAAAAAATTGATATTCTGTTTTCACTTTTTCCAAACTCCATTATACTACGTTTCGATATTGAAGTTCACTTCCCACTTTTGAGTCCATTTCCAGATTTTGTCCAGATCTAACTGTAATGATTCACAATCCTCCTGTTTTTACTTTCTTTAATATTTTTGCGTCATCTGCAAAGAAATTCATATAACACTCTACTCCTTCATCCATGTCGTTTATATATATGGCAAACATGATTGGAGCCAGTACCAAACCTTGCAGGACACCACTTATCATTTCTTCCCATTTCGAGTATTTATCTCTAATTACTACCCTCATTTTTCTCCCAGTCAGGAAGTCTTCCATCCATTCCAATAATTTTCCTCTGATGCCACCTATTGATTCTATTTTTCTTATTAGTTTCTTGTGTGGTACCTTATCAAATGCTTTTTGTAGGTCTAGATAGGCACAGTCTGCCCATCCATCCCTCTCTTGTATTATTTCTATTAGTCTCAAATAGAAGCAGATCAGGTTTGTTGTACATGATCTTCCTTGTCTAAATCCAAATTGATTTGGATTCAGTATAGTTTTTTCTTCCAGATGTTTAACTCATCTACTTTTGATAACTTTTTCACATATTTTTGCTACTGTGCTTGTTAGGGAGACCGGTCTGTAGTTGGTTGGATTTTCCTTGTTTCCTCCTTTATATATTGGTACAATATTTGCATTTTTCCACTCCTGCACTACCTTTTCTTCTTTAAGCGAGCATTTGATTATATTGCATATTTTATCTGTTAACTCCTCTATGCATTCTTTCAGTATTCAATTTGCAATTCCATCTGGACCATGCAATTTTCTGACATCAAGGTTTTTACCTAATTGGTCACTGATTTCCTTCTGTGTTATAGTTATTTCCTTCATTGGGGGAATTTCTGTCTCTCTATTCCCTCACAGTTAGGTGAGTTCTCAATTGTAAATACAGATTTAAAATGATTGCTCATAATTTCTGCCATTTCTTGTTCTGTATATTCATGACTTCCTTGGAACAGCTTTTCTATTTATTTATCTATTTATTTTATTTTATTTTATTTCATTTTATTTTATTTTATTTTATTTATTTATTTATTTATTTATTTATTTATTTATTTATTTATTTATTTATTATTTTTTTTTTTTATTTTTTTTTTTTTTTTTTTCCATTTACATATCTGTAAAATAGTTTAGGTTGTTCCTTGCACTTTTCTATTATTTCTTTTTCATAATTACTCTTTTCATCTCTGCATATTTTTATATAATCGTTTCTTAGTTTGATGTATGTTTGCTATTTGCTAATTTTTTTGTCTTTTTTTCCATTTCTTCCAAGCTTTGTCTCTTTTATACTTAGCTTCACTACATTTTTTGTTGTACCATTTTTTTATGTATACTCTTTCTTGCTTTTGCTGTGGTACATATTTGTTCACTCCCTCATTATAAATTTCTTTTAGTATATTCCATTTCTCTTCCATCTTTGTTTCTTCCTTTAGGAATTTTTCCCAGTTTGCATTACGAAAGAATTTTTTAAGTTTCTCAAAATTAATTTTGTTATACATTGGTCTTCCTATTTTATGTTTCTAATTTCTTCTTAGGTCCATTTGCTCTCTTAGTTCAAATTCTATTAGTACATGGTCACTCTTTCCTATTGGTGTTTTGTAATCTATTCTGTCCACAACTTCAGGTTCTGACATAAATATTAAATCCAGTCTCATTGGTTCCTCATTGTCTCTGTATCTGGTATTTTCCTTTATCCACTGAGTCATTGTGTATTCAATGGTCATATCAAGTAGCATGTTGCCCCAGATGTCTTCTCCACCCTTTACTGTCATTTCTTCCCAACATATTTCTTTTGAATTAAAATCACCCATAATTATATTTCCTCTTTCCTTCAGTATATCAATAAGTTCATACTTTGTATCTTCCAACAGTTTGGAATTATCGCTTTCTGTCCAGGACTGTGATTTAGGGGGCACATACTACAAATTTTCTACTTTTCATGTGATTGCTTTCAACTTTTATCATTATTGATTCTTCATTGTTTTTTCTTTCTGTTATCTTTGTCACATTTAAGTCTTTCCTAGTCAAAAATAATACTCCCCCACCCTGTTTTTCTTTTCTATTCTTTGTCCAACAGTTGTATAGACCTTATCCCACAGTATCTGGTGGTAGAGTACCTTTTAATTTAGTTTCTACTATTCCCATTATGTCTGGTTTTTCTAATGCCAGATAGTCATTTAATTCATTCAGTCCTAAAATCATGCCATCTATGTTAGTAGAGGCCAACTTTAATTTTTTCCTTTCTCGTCTTTTTCTGTCTGCTTTGTTTCCTTTTTCCTGATATACTATTTTCTCAGCTTCAGGTCAACCACTTTCCAAAAGATATCATTCTTTTCAGTCTCAGTTCTCTTTTCATTTTTTTCATTTGCTTCATTTCTAAGCTCCTTCTCTTTTTTTTTTTTTCTTCATCACTCATTTCTTTTTTATCCATACATTTTTGTGATTTTCACTGTTTGCTAGTTTTGCTGTTCTAGATAGTACTTCCTCTGCAATCATTTGTGACCTAAGTTTTACTTTTAGTGGCCTATATTTTTTTTCTTTTGAGTATCTTCCTGTTCTATATGTTTTTTCATTTTCTTTATACTTTGTCCTTCAACTTGAATCTCTTTCAGAATTTCTTTAGCGATCTCTTTTTCCTCTTTTTCTCTCTGATATCTAGGAATATGATGCTTTTCTTTAATACCATAGATTACAATGCATCTTTTTTTATCCACTGTGTCCCTGACCAAATTACCTTTCTCTTTAATCACTTGGATTACCATTTCCTTAGCATTCTCCTTGACCTGCTGCTCCACTATTTCTTTAAAAAGATAATTTTTTACTTTCCTGTTTTACTTTCCACTGTTTCTTTATTTCTTGGAAGTCATTTCATTTTCTTTGAAATTTTCTTCCACTTTCTCAGTCACTGCCTGCATTTAATCCTTCATCTCTTTCTTTAATGCCTCATTCCTATTCATATCTTCATTTTTCAATCTTTCATTTTCTCCCTTTATCCTATTCAGTTCCATTTTCAACTCATCTATTTCCCTGTTATTTTCTTCATTGGCCTTTCTTTATGGGGCTACTTCTTTGTATATACTTTTGCATTCACTTTTAAGTTCAATTATTTCATCTAACAAGTTGCTGATTTCCCTTTTTCTTATTATATTTTTAAACCTGGGTTCTCTTTCCACATCTATCCCTCTATACATACTAGTATTATCCCTATCAAATCCAGAAAATACATTTCTTTCAAACCTTTGGTATGTCTTTGGTGTTTCATTCAGGCACATCCTTTTTGGGGTAACCCCGTGTGGTGACTCGACTCTACTTATGTCTAGGCATCTTTTTGTTGGTTCCTTGTCCCTATGACCTTCATTTTTTCCTTCCATCTTTTAGTTACTGATAGTGAAAAAAAAGATACAACCACTCCTCGTTTAACGACGACAATTGGGACCAGCGCGCCGTCGTTAACCGAATTGGTCGTTAAGCGAAAGTGTATACATATATGTACATGTACTGTATGTACAATGTCCAGCAATACATGTATCATTATTTTCGTGTATTTTCCCTCTTTTATACAGTGCATTAAAGCTTTATTTACTGTTTATTTACGGTGGTTAGGTTCCTAAAATTACCGTATATGACCAAATCCGCGTATGCTGACATTCCATATTGAATACCGGGGTATTTTTTTAGTTTCGATCATGGGCGCAAAATAGCAATAGAAAATTAATTATTAATTTTGTAAATTAAAATGTATCAACGTAATATGCAATTTTGTGGGCGGAAATGAAAGTAAAAAATACCTTGCTACAAGAAAATATGCTAATGAACGAAGTCGGTAGCATAGGCTCGGGACGCCATCTTGTCGTCTGCCAACGTCTCTCACGACGACAACGAGGACGAGCCGGATGACATTTAATTTGCAGGTAATGATTTATTAAACACAGGTTAGGTTAGTTTAGTTTAGGTTAGACAAATTAATTTATCATCCTTTCATTTCTTCGACATCGGCATCTATCATAACAAACATGGTGTACCATTCGTCCGACATGACTTCGTTACTTACGAAATCTGTTTTAGCATTTTTTTTTTATTTCCGCTCACAAAATTGCATATTACGTTGATACATTATAATTTACAAAATTAATAATTAATTTTCTATTGCTATATTGCGCCCATGGTCGAAACTAAAAATTTACCACTACCGGTATATACTGTACCCCAGGTAGTTTTTGCAGCTTGCAGGATGGTAATGTAGACCTAAGCTTCAGAACACTTTACCTCACAGCTAATATCCACCGTACAAGTTCATTTATAACATCATACAAATTTGCCTCAGCCAACTTAATTATCGTACACAACGTCGTAACTTCGGGAAATTTACGTTAAACGACGTTATAAAGCCCGTCGTTACTCCGAGTTGTCGTTAACCAAGTAGGTCGTTAAACGAGGAGTGGGTGTACAAAGACAGTTACATTGTCGGCCACTCGAATTACATATCTCCCTTCTTGTTTTGTGTAAACAACTAAGTAGGGTTGGTTGGTTCCAATTTTGTCTGTCAGCAAAGCGCTAGTTAGTGGTCCAGAGCATGTTTTTGATACGTTCTGCTTCAATCACTGCTCGTGTGTTTATGTATGTATACAGCCACTATCCGAGTTATGACCTAGATAGGTTCCGACCAACCAGTCGTAAGTCGGATTGGTCGTAAGTCAGATCCTATTCAAAATGACCGACTCTAGGATACATGATATCAATCTGTTGCATTTTTAAGTAATTTTTTCTGTTGAATACTATTATATACAAGCTGTTTACTGTTTATTTATCAATGCTTTTTAGTTTCATTTTTATAATTTTTTATAAAAAAAAAATTAATGTTTTAATACTGTACTGTATTTCAGTATATATACGTATGCAGTTACTGTATGTATATACTATACCTGTATACACACACACACACAGACTTGGAGAAATTAAGACAAAAGGGAGTTGAATACACTGAGGAAATGGAAATGGCGGAAATTATGAACAAACATTATAAATCAGTGTTTACAAGGGAGAACATACAACCTGAAGAGAACGAATGGAAAGAGAAAGTCCCCCCTATGGAAGAAATAGAAGTAACAAAGAATGAAATATTAACACACTTGAGTAATCTTGATGTCAGAAAATCGCATGGACCAGATGAAATAGCAAACTGGATACTGAAAGAATGCAGGAATGAACTGGCAGACAAAATACATAGCATACTAAATAGTTCCTTGAAAGAAGGAAAAGTTCCAGAAGATTGGAAAAAAGCAAATATAGTACCTATATATAAAGGAGGAAATAAAGAAGAACCTACCAACTATAGACCAGTCTCTCTAACAAGTACAATAGCAAAAATTTGTGAAAGAATTATCAAAAGTAGATGGGTAAAATATTTAGAAAAAAACAAGGCAATTTGGATTCAGACAAGGACGATCATGCGTCACCAATTTAATATGTTTCTATTCAAGGCTAATAGATATAATACAAGAAAGAGATGGATGGGCGGACTGTGCATTTCTAGACCTAAAGAAAGCTTTTGACAAAGTACCACATAAGAAGTTGCTTAAAAAATTAGAAACTGAAGGAGGAATACAGGGAAAACTACTAAATTGGATGGAAGACTTTTTGCAAGAAAGAAAAATGAGAGTAGTGATAAGAAACCAGCACTCAAAATGGGATGAAGTAATAAGTGGTGTTCCGCAGGGAACAGTTCTGGCCCCAATAATGTTTGCTATATATATTAATGATATGGATGAAGGAATTGAAAGCTATATGAGCTTCTTTGCAGATGATGCAAAACTACTGAAAAGAGTGAAAACTGAAGAAGATTGTGAATCCCTACAGAGAGATCTAAATAAAGTACAGGAATGGAGTAGGAAGTGGGAGATGGAGTTCAATACTAAAAAGTGTAGTATAATGGAATTTGGAAAAAGCAAAAACAGAATAACAGGAGCATATAAATTGGGAGAAGAAGGAATAAAAAAAGTAGAAAATGAGAAGGACCTGGGAGTCATTGTTATGAATAATATGTCACCTGAGAAACATATAAATAAGATTTTTGGAGAAACTTATAATTTAATAAGAACAATCAAAGTTGCATTTACATACCTGGATGAAGAAATGGTGAAGAAAATCCTAATCACCCTGATAAGACCAAGATTGGAATATGCAGCAACGATATGGTCACCAAGTACAAATTTTTTTTTATAAAAAAACTTGAAAGAATACAAAGAGCAATTACAAAATTGGCACCAACACTCTCAAAACTATCATATGAAGAGAGACTAGAAAAACTTGAACTACAGACACTAGAGCAAAGAAGAGAGAGAGGAGATTTGATAGCTCTTTACAGAATCATGAAAGGCATAGAAATTACTGATAGAGAGAATCTGATAAAATGGGATGACAGAAATACAAGAGGACACGGAAAGAAAATAAAAAAAGACAGCTATAGAAGAGATTTGAAAAAGAACAGCTTTCCTCACAGAGTAATAGACAGTTGGAACAAGTTAGATGAGAAAGTGGTGTGTGCAAAAACAATACATGAATTTAAAAATAGTTTAGATAAAATGAGATATGAAGACGGGACCCCACGAGCATAGCTCCCCTTCCCGTAAAATACAACTAGGTAAATACACAAACACACACTTCAACGAACAGACGGCATAGACAACGTTCTGAAGAAAAAGTGAAATTTCGTGGATCCCAAAGCAAAGGAAATACCTATTGTATTTACAGGGTGGGGGGGAAATTGCTCATGGTGTAGGGAAAGTAAGGAAAAAGGAGAAGGGGAGGGATTACTGACGGAAATGGAAGGAAATGAGGAAGGTGAGGACATGGCCCAGGCAGGCAGACGAAATCTAAACAAACGAGGTCCGGACCAATTTAGCGATGATGAAATGTCTAACAAAAATGTAAAGATTAGAAGTATAGATAAGAGCAATACAGTAGAAGATGATGAGAATATTTTCCAGGGATTTAAAGAGGGTGGGGGGGACACAAACCACCCCCGATTAACAAGACTAGAAGAGAAACTCGATAAGATGATCGAGCACTGGGAATTTAAGTTCGGTCACATTAACAACATTGTGCAGAGAGTTGAAAAATTGGAAGAACTAGAGAAGGTGAACAAAAACTTAACTAAGGAAATTGAAGAATTAAAAAAACAGTTAAAAGAAGTAAAAGAAGAGAATAAAGTCTTAAAGGAGAATAATAAGGAGAACAAGGAGGGTTGGAAAAAAATCCAAGAAAATAGCAAAGTTGCATTCACTGACATAATCAGACAGCAAATGAATGAACAAACTGAAGACTCAGTTATTAAAGTGATGAGACAGAAGGAGAATATAGTAAGAGACTTAGCAGACAGAAAGAAATGTATAATTATATTAGGAATGGAAGAGAAACATAACCCAGATAGAACCACAAGAATCAAAGAGGAAAATGAAAAAGTAAGAAATTTACTAGAATTAGTTCAGGAAGATGAACCAGAAATAATGAAACAAATTGAAGAGAAATTCAGGCTCGGTAAATATGGTACAGACAAGACCAGACCAATTAAGATTAAATTCAGGTCACAAACTACGGCTGAGAATATCTTATCCAAAACAGGGAAACTAGCAACAAGTGAACAATATAAAAAGGTATGGATAAAAAGGGAAATGAATAAAGAGGAAAGAGAGGAGGAAATAAGGAATAGACATGAAGCTAAGAAAAAAAACGAGGCCAGAACAGAGACAGAAAAACAAGAATTCTACTGGAGAGTAGTGAATATGAAATTGAAGAAATGGAACATAAAAGAGAGAAACACAAAAGAAACAGAGAATACAATGGAAATAACAGAAAGTTAAGAGTATCCTACACAAATATAGATGGATTAATAACAGGACTGAATGAACTGAACAAATATCTGAAAGAAAAAGATCCGGACATAATGGGAATTGTAGAGACAAAATTAAAAGGCCCACTACCACCCAACAGCATAGGACACAATGCATATAATTATTGGATTAGAAACAGAAAGAAAAAACAAGGGGGTGGAGTTATGTTCCTGACTAAGAAGGATATAAACGTGAAGAGAGTCACATATGGGAACAATAGAGTAGAGATGATAATGATAGAAGTAGAAGATAGAGATAAGAAGAGCAGAAAGTTTGTAATAAACTACGTGCCCCCAAAAACAGCCTCATGGGAAGAGAATGAACATAAAAGCATGTTAGAAGACACAAGAGTAACACTAAACGAGATAATGGAAGATGGAGGAAGAATAGTTATGATGGGCGACTATAATTGCAAAGAAATATGCTGGGAAGAGATGACCGTAAAGGGTGGAGAAGACTCATGGGGAAGTGTTCTACTTGAGATGATTATTGACCACACAATGACACAATGGATCCAAGAGAACACTAGGTATAGAAATGAAGAAGAACCATCGAGACTAGACCTAATAATCACATCAGAACCTAAAATAGTGGAAAAGATAGAATACCAGGCACCAATAAGCAAAAGTGACCACATATTGATAGAACTAGAACTAAATGAGAAAAAATACATGAAAAGAAATGAACAATATAGAAAAGGAAGATTGATGTATGAAAAAACAAATTTTGATAAAATAAGAGAATTCTTCCAAAATGAAAACTGGGAAAGAATACACAAAGAAGATACAACAGTAGAAGAGAAATGGAATATTTTGACAAAAATCTATAAAAAAGGAGTAGAAAAGTATGTCCCAAGACAAAAACAAGAAAAAGAATATGTAAAATGCTGGTACAACAAAAGTTGTAGGGAGATAAAAGACAAAAGAGACAAAGCTTGCACCAAATTGAAGAATAACAGAAGACCAGAAAAATGGAAAATATATACTTGTTATAGAAATGAATATGTACAAGCATGCAGAGAGGAAAAGAGAAAATATGAAAAAGATGTCATAGAAAAGTGTAAAGATCAACCAAAACTATTCTACAGATTTATAAACAACAAACTGAAAAACAAACAAGATTTGGAGAAATTAAGACAAGAAGTTGAATACACAGAGGAAATTGAAATGGCGGAAATTATGAACAAATATTTTAAATCGGTGTTTACAAGGGAGAACATACAACCTGAAGAGATCGAATGGAAAGAGAAAGTCCCCCCTATGAAAGAAATAGAAGTAACAAAGAATGAAATATTGAACCACTTGAGTAATCTTGATGTCAGAAAATTGCATGGACCAGATGAAATAGCAAACTGGATTTTGAAAGAATGCAGGAACGAACTAGCAGACATAATACATAGCATAATAAACAGTTCCTTGAAAGAAGGTAAAGTTCCAGAAGATTGGAAAAAAGCAAATATAGTACCTATATATAAAGGAGGAAATAAAGAAGACCCTAACAACTATAGGCCAGTCTCTCTAACAAGTACAATAGCAAAAATTTGTGAAAGAATTGTCAAAAATAGATGGGTAAAATATTTAGAAAAAAACAATGTGCTCAATCCAAGGCAATTTGGATTCAGACAAGGACGATCATGCGTCACCAATTTAATATGTTTCTATTCAAGGCTAATAGATATAATACAAGAAAGAGATGGATGGGCTGATTGTGCATTTCTAGACCTAAAAAAAGCTTTTGACAAAGTACCACATAAGAAGTTGCTTAAGAAATTAGAAACTGAAGGAGGAATACAGGGCAAACTGCTAAATTGGATGGAAGACTTTTTGCAAGAAAGAAAAATGAGAGTAGTGATAAGAGATCAACACTCAAAATGGGATGAAGTAATAAGCGGTGTTCCACAAGGAACAGTTCTGGCCCCAATAATGTTTGCTATATATATTAATGATATGGATGAAGGAATTGAAAGCTATATGAGCTTTTTTGCAGATGATGCAAAACTATTGAAAAAAGTGAACACGGAAGAAGATTGTGAATCACTACAAAGAGATCTAAATATAGTACAGGAATGGTGTAGGAAGTGGAAGATGGAGTTCAATACTAAAAAGTGTAGTATAATGGAATTTGGAAAAAGTAAAAACAGAATAACAGGAGCATATAAATTGGGAGAAGAAGGAATAAAAAAAGTAGAAAATGAGAAGGACCTGGGAGTCATTGTTATGAATAATATGTCACCTGAGAAACATATAAATAAGATTTTTGGAGAAACCTATAATTCAATAAGAACAATCAAAGTGGCATTTACATACCTGGATGAAGAAATGGTGAAGAAAATTCTAATCACTCTGATAAGACCAAGATTGGAATATGCAGCAACGATATGGTCACCAAGTACAAAAAAATGCATAAAAAAACTTGAAAGAATACAAAGAGCAATTACAAAATTGGCACCAACACTCTCAAAACTATCATATGAAGAGAGACTAGAAAAACTTGAACTACAGACACTAGAGCAAAGAAGAGAGGAGATTTGATAGCTATTTACAGAATCATGAAAGGCATAGAAATTACTGATAAGAGAGAATCTGATAAAATGGGATGACAGAAATACAAGAGGACATGGAAAGAAAATAAAAAAAGACAGCTATAGAAGAGATGTGAAAAAGAACAGATTTCCTCACAGAGTAATAGACAGTTGGAACAAGTTAGATGAGAAAGTGGTGTGTGCAAAAACAATACATGAATTTAAAAATAGTTTAGATAAAATGAGATACGAAAACGGGACACCACGAGCATAGCTCCCCTTCCCGTATGATACAACTAGGTAAATACACACTTCAACGAACGGACGGCGTAGAGGACGTTCTGAAGAAAAAGTGAAAATTCGAAGATACTAAAGCAAAGGAAGTACCTATTGTATTCACAGGGCGGGGGGAAATTGCTCGTGGGGTAGTGGGAAAGTAGGGAAAGAGGAGAAGGGGAGGGATTGCTGAGGGAAATGGAAGGAAATGAGGAAGGAGAAGACTTGGCCCAGGTAGACAGACGAAATGTAAACAAGAAACGGCCCCCCGACCAGCTGAGTGACAACGAAATGTCTAATAAAAATGTAAAGATCAGAAACATAGATAAAAGCAGTTCAATGGAAGGTGAGGAAGATAATTTCCAAGGATTTAATGAAAGGGCGGCGGATACCAACCTCCCCCGACTGAAAAAACTGGGGGAAAAACTTGAACAAATGTCTGACAACTGGGAAGTTAGGTTTGGCAAGACGACTAAAATTGCCGAGAGGTTTGAAAAATTGGAAAAACTAGAGAAGGCAAACAAAAACTTAACTGATGAAATAGAAGACCTAAAAAGACAGTTAAGAGAAGTAAAGGTGGAGAATGAGGAATTGAAGAGGAATAGTAAAGAAAACAGAGAAACCATAACTAAAGAAGCTAAAAATTGGAAGACAACCCAAGAAGAAAACAAAGTTTCATTCACTGACATAATCAAACAGCAATTGAAAGAACATACTGAAGACTCAGTTATTAAAGTGATGAGACAAAAGGAGAATATAGTAAGAGACTTAGCAGACAAGAAGAAATGTATAATTATATTAGGAATGTAAGAGAAACACAACCCAGATAGAACCACAAGAATCAAAGAAGAAAACGAAAAAGTAAGCCAATTACTAGAATCAGTACAGGAAGATGAACCGGAAATTATGAAGCAAATCGAAGAGAAATTTAGACTTGGAAAGTATAGCACAGACAAGACCAGACCAATTAAGATTAAATTCAAGTCACAAATGACAGCAGAGAATATCTTATCCAAAACAGGGAAACTAGCAATAAGTGAACAATATAAAAAGGTATGGATAAAAAGGGAAATGAATAAAGAGGAAAGAGAGGAAGAAAAACAGAAAAGACTTAAAGCTAAGGAAAAAAACGAGAACATAACGGAGTCAGAAAAAGAGAGATTCTATTGGAGAGTAGTGAATATGAAACTAAAGAAAGTCGACATACAAGAGAAAAACATAAGGGAAACAGAGAATACAATGGAAGTGGCAGAAAACTAAGAGTGTCTTACACAAATATAGATGGATTAATAACAGGATTGAATGAGCTGAATGATTATTTGAAGGAAAAAGAACCAGACATAATGGGAATTGTAGAAACAAAATTAAAAGGTCCACTACCACCCAACAGTGTAGGACATGATGCATATAATTATTGGATTAGAAACAGAGAAAAAGCAAGGGGGTGGAGTTATGTTCCTGACTAAGAAGGATATAAACGTGAAGTGTGTCACATATGGAAAGAATACAGTAGAGATGATAATGATGGAAGTAGAAGACAGAGATAAGAAGAGCAGAAAGTTTGTGATAAATTATGTGCCCCCGAAAACAGCCTCGTGGGAAGAGAGTGAACATAAAAGTAGGTTAGAGAACACAAAGATAGCATTAAACAAGATAATGAAAGATGGAGGAAAAATAGTTATGATGGGCGACTTTAATTGCAAAGAAATCAGCTGGGAAGAAATGACAGTAAAGGGTGGAGACGGCTCATGGGGAAACGCTCTACTTGAGATGATTACTGACCATACAATGACACAATGGATACAGGAGAACACTAGGTATAGAAATGAAGAAGAGCCATCGAGACTAGACCTAATAATTACATCTGAACCTGGAATAGTGGACAAGATTGAATATAAAACACCAATATGTAAAAGTGACCACATATTGATTGAACTGGAACTTAATGAAGAAAAATATAGGAAAAGAAATGAACAATATAGAAAAGGAAGATTGATGTATGAAAAAACAAACTTTGATAAAATAAGAGAATTCTTTCAAAATGAAAACTGGGAAGAAATATACAAAGAAGAAACAACAGTAGAAGAGAAATGGAATATTTTGACAAAAATTTACAAAAAAGGAGTGGAAAAGTATGTCCCAAGACAAAAATAAGAAAAAGAATATGTAAAATGCTGGTACAACAAAAGTTGTAGGGAGTTAAAAGACAAAAGAGACAAAGCCTGGACCAAATGGAAAAAATACAGAAGACCTGAAAAATGGAAAATATATACCTGTTATAGAAATGAATATGTACAAACTTGCAGAGAGGAAAAGAGAAAATATGAAAAAGATGTCATAGAAAAGTGTAAAGATCAACCAAAACTATTCTACAGATTTGTAAACAATAAACTGAAAAACAAACAAGACTTGGAGAAATTAAGACAAGGAGGAGTTGAATACACTGAGGAAATGGAAATGGCAGAAATTATGAACAAACATTTTAAATCAGTGTTTACAAGGGAGAACATACAACCTGAAGAGAACGAATGGAAAGAGAAAGTCCCCCCTATGGAAGAAATAGAAGTAACAAAGAATGAAATATTGAACCACTTGAGTAATCTTGATGTCAGAAAATTGCATGGACCAGATGAAATAGCAAACTGGATTCTGAAAGAATGCAGGAATGAACTGGCAGACATAATACATAGCATAATAAACAGTTCCTTGAAAGAAGGAAAAGTTCCAGAAGATTGGAAAAAAGCAAATATAGTACCTATATATAAAGGAGGAAATAAAGAAGAACCTACCAACTATAGACCAGTCTCTCTAACAAGTACAATAGCAAAAATTTGTGAAAGAATTATCAAAAGTAGATGGGTAAAATATTTAGAAAAAAACAGTGTTAAATCCAAGGCAATTTGGATTCAGACAAGGACGATCATGCGTCACCAATTTAATATGTTTCTATTCAAGGCTAATAGATATAATACAAGAAAGAGATGGATGGGCTGATTGTGCATTTCTAGACCCAAAGAAAGCTTTTGACAAAGTACCACATAAGAAGTTGCTTAAGAAATTAGAAACTGAAGGAGGAATACAGGGCAAACTGCTAAATTGGATGGAAGACTTTTTGCAAGAAAGAAAAATGAGAGTAGTGATAAGAAACCAGCACTCAAAATGGGATGAAGTAATAAGCGGTGTTCCGCAGGGAACAGTTCTGGCCCCAATAATGTTTGCTATATATATTAATGATATGGATGAAGGAATTGAAAGCTATATGAGCTTCTTTGCAGATGATGCAAAACTACTGAAAAGAGTGAAAACAGAAGAAGATTGTGAATCACTACAGAGAGATCTAAATAAAGTACAGGAATGGAGTAGGAAGTGGGAGATGGAGTTCAATACTAAAAAGTGTAGTATAATGGAATTTGGAAAAAGCAAAAACAGAATAACAGGAGCATATAAATTGGGAGAAGAAGGAATAAAAAAAGTAGAAAATGAAAAGGACCTGGGAGTCATTGTTATGAATAATATGTCACCTGAGAAACATATAAATAAGATTTTTGGAGAAACTTATAATTTAATAAGAACAATCAAAGTTGCATTTACATACCTGGATGAAGAAATGGTGAAGAAAATCCTAATCACCCTGATAAGACCAAGATTGGAATATGCAGCAACGATATGGTCACCAAGTACAAAAAAATGTATAAAAAAACTTGAAAGAATACAAAGAGCAATTACAAAATTGGCACCAACACTCTCAAAACTATCATATGAAGAGAGACTAGAAAAACTTGAACTACAGACACTAGAGCAAAGAAGAGAGAGGAGATTTGATAGCTATTTACAGAATCATGAAAGGCATGGAAATTACTGATAGAGAGAATCTGATAAAATGGGATGACAGAAATACAAGAGGACACTGAAAGAAAATAAAAAAAGACAGCTATAGAAGAGATTTGAAAAAGAACAGCTTTCCTCACAGAGTAATAGACAGTTGGAACAAGTTAGATGAGAAAGTGGTGTGTGCAAAGACAATACATGAATTTAAAAATAGTTTAGATAAAATGAGATATGAAGACGGGACCCCACGAGCATAGCTCCCCTTCCCGTAAAATACAACTAGGTAAATACAACTAGGTAAATACACTTTCGTCGAATGGACGGAGAGAATTAGTGTACCGAAGAAAAAGGAAAATCTACGTGGATCTCAATGTCCAGGAAGTGCCTTATTGTATTTATAGGGAAGGGGAGTGCTCGTGGTGTAGTGGGGGAGTGATAGGGAAGGAGAAGGGAAGGGATTATTGAGGGAAATGGAAGGAAATGAGGAAGAAGGGGACATGGTCCAGGAGGCCAGGTGTCTTGTAAACAAGAGGCGGAGCAACAATAATGATTTTGGTGACGTCCTGGAGCTGCAACGTCTACGTCGTGGGACCACCCCCCAACCCCAAGAGTTGGGGGCCAATCAGCAGCAACCACCCCTGGCCATCAGCTCTACGCAGATGGCACCGATCCCCAAGGAGGAGCTACACCTACCTGGGGGAGTACCACAATCCTTTTTTCCAACACACAATGTTACGTTTTTTCTGCACTGAGGGGTGATTTTCCGGCGATCACCCCTCTTCTTCTACTTTTAGCCGGAGATGTAGAGAGCAATCCTGGGCCCACCACAAAATACACATGCCCAACATGCTCTAAACCCATTACTTCAAGCAGACAGACAAAGGGCTCAGTTCAGTGCAATATGTGCAAAAACTGGGCCCACCTCACTTGTACAACACTTGCTGACACAAACCAATACACAAACACTTGGACATGTTCTACCTGCCCTCCAGTAACCCCACTCCCACCTCCCCAACCACAGCCAACACCCTTACACACTCCCAATTTCCCTTTGCCCTTACCCCCGATTAGTACTCCCCTTCCTTTGTCCCCGATCTCTCCTTTCCCCCCCTCTGACCCAGATCCTACACCTTCCCCACTACCACCCCAACCTCAACCCCAAACGGCAACATACAACACATACAAAACACACAACATCAACATATTACAACACAACATTGACGGTATTAACACTAAAAAACATGAACTTGAACACTTTCTTAAACAACACAACATACACATTGCAATTTTACAAGAAACAAAACTAAGACACTCACACAAAACACCATCATTTCATAATTACACCACCATCAGACAAGACCGGACTGACGGCAATGGCGGTGGACTCATCACCCTGATCCACCACTCCATCTCTTCTGTGGACACAAGTGCCACAACCAAAATTCTCCTCCCTACCACAGATAACACAACAGAAACCCAATCCATTCGAATCCGCACAGGCAACAATTCAACACTGACAATAGTTAACATGTACATTCCCCCCCAATCATCCCCCACAGTTCCAAACACCTTCAGACCTCAACTTAGCCAACTAACCTCAATCCCCAACCTGATCATGGGTGGTGACTTCAACGCCAAGTCGTCTGCCTGGTATGTCGACAACCCTGACACAGACAGAGGGCTTGATATACAGACTCAATTCGACTCATTGACTATCATGAACGACACGCATAATCATACACATATCCCATACCAAGCCCTCTACACTCCCTCCTCTCCTGATATCACCTTTTGCTCCCCCTGCCTAACCCCAACAACATCATGGAGAGTGGTCGGAGCCCTTGGCTCTGACCACCTTCCAATCATCATCACCACCAAAACAAGATGCACCCCAGCTGGCCACAGACACACTTACACCAATTACAAGAGAGCTAACTGGGAAGCTTTTACTGAAGAGACAGAACAACATTTTGAAACACTTAACAGTACACCAATCACAAACATAAACAATGCTGTGCACGCTTTTAATACAATCATACAAAACGCAGACAAGAGATACATCCCTAGAGGCAACAGAAAATCACACAACCCCAACTTCACACCAGAAATTCAAGGCCTCATCAGACAACGTGACACACTTAAACACGATACCCCCACACCTATCCCTCAAAACATAGCAGACCAAATACAAACACTAAACACTGTCATTGCCAATAAAATACATGAACAAAAAACACAAAATTGGCAAAACTTTATCAATACACTTGATCACAAAACAAACACCAGCAAATTGTACAAAACACTCAACAGCATCACACTATCCAACACTAACACTACACGCTCTCACGCAGCAATAATCACAACAACAGATAATCTACCCTCAAACAGACAACAAGCAAACGCACTCATACGTCATTTTGCACAGACGAGCCATCTTACATCTCACCCTGACGACCGACGCACCATTCGAAGTAAGAAAGACTTCCCCACAGACTCAGACTATACACCCTTCATAGACAGACAGACAAAACTCATAATGCATAATCTCAAGCACTCATCTGCCTGTGGCCCTGATAACATAAGCAACATCCACCTAAAACACATTGGACCACAAGGTATACACGCACTCACAAACATTGCAAACTACAGCTATTCACACAACACTATACCCGACATCTGGAAGCATGGTAAAATAATCACCATTCCAAAACCGAACAAAGACCCAACAATCCCAACATCGCACCGCCCAATCACACTTCTCTGCACCCCCTCTAAAGTCATTGAACGCCTAATACTTAAACTTGTCACACCATATATTCCCCTTGCTGACTCACAACATGGTTTTAGGCCACTACACTCCACAAACACTCTTCTGACAAACCTCACACAAAGAATTTTAGATGGCATCAATTCAGATAGGCCCCACCATAGAACACTTCTTATAACATTGGACATTAGTAAAGCTTTTGATGCTATCCCCCGCCACAACCTAACAAATAAAATATATAACACAGACATGCACAATAACACCAAAAGATGGCTGGCCAATTATCTGGCAGGCAGGAATGCTCATGTGTCATATAATGGCCAATCATCGCACATCAGAAACATTAAGAACGGAGTACCACAGGGCTCAGTTCTATCCCCCACATTATTTAATCTATACATGCATGACTTACCCACACCAGACACCTCAGAAATACAAATCTCTTCCTACGCAGATGACATAACAATCACATGCACACATCGTAACACAGACAAAGCTGCAGAAATAATCCAGCCTTACCTTGACACACTCAACACATGGTTCATCACAAACAGACTCAAAATAGCTCCAACCAAATCTACAGCAACACTTCTCACCAACTGGACAAAAGAACACAAATACATACCTCATCTCTACATCAACAACACTCTAATACCACACACAAACACATCGAAAATTCTTGGTGTAACATACGATACATCCATGTCTTTCAAACAACACCTCACAAACATAAAAAACAAATGCACACCTAGACTTAATGCACTTAAGTCAATCACTGGAACAACATTTGGACAAAACAAAGAAACTAATATAACAATATACAAACAATGCATACGCTCAGTGATGAATTATGCGAGTCCTGCATGGGCTCCTAATCTCAGTGAGAGACACCACAACACCCTTCAAATCATACAAAACAAAGCCCTAAAAACAATTACAGGCTGCACAAATACAACACCTACAGACCATTTACACCATGAAACAAAAGTCCTCAAAGTCAAGGACCACCTCGACATGAGAGGCACACAAACACTTGCTGCAGCCACCACAAACACATCACACCCGCTACACTACATAGCAGAACACCCACACACACCAAGAAACATTAAAACTACACCCAAAGACCTTTATTATGCACAGATACTCTCTTCTCTTCCTCCACAACCACCAAATACCAGCCTCCGGAAACATATTCATAATCATATCACTCACCGCTCCATTAACACACTGAAAGACCACACACTGCTGCATGCCAGACCCCCTGATATCCACCCTTCTGAATCCTCTCTCCCACGAAAGGACAGAGTCCACTTGGCCAGACTGCGATGCGGTCACCACCCACCACTTCTAAGCTACCAGAAGAGGCTGGACGACCGTGTTGTGAACAGCTGCCCAGGATGTAACACTTCACCCCATACCATACAACACATAATGGAAGACTGCATTATACACAATCATGCACGCAAACAACACAACATACACTCTATAAAGGATTTGTGGGAAAACCCAGTTTCGGCTGTGGCCTTCCTTGGGGAGACGGGACTGCTCGGACAGACAGTCTAGGGAACGACAACAACAACAACAAAAATGTAAAGATTAGAAGTATAGATAAGAGCAGCACAGTGGAAGGTGATGATAGTAGTTTCCAGGGATTTAAAGAGGGTGGGGGGGATACCAACCTCCCCCTATTGGCAAGACTAGAGGAGAAACTTGATAAGATGACTGAACATTGGGAAAACAGGTTCGGTTACGTAGCCAAAATTGCGCAGAGAGTTGAAAAATTGGAAGAACTAGAGAAGGCGAACAAAAATTTAACTAATGAAATAGAAGAATTAAAAATACAGTTGAAAGAAGTAAAAGAGGAGAATGAAGGATTAAAGAGGAATAATAAAGACAACAAAGAGGCCATAGCAAAAGAAGCACAGGGTTGAAAAAAAATCCAGGAAAACAGTAAAGTTGCATTTACTGACATAATTAAACAACAAATGAAACAACAAACTGAAGACTCAGTTATCAAAGTGATGAGACAGAAGGAGAATATAGTAAGAGACTTAGTAGATAAAAAGAAATGTATAATTATATTAGGAATGGAAGAGAAACATAACATAGATAGAACTTCAAGAATCAATGAGGAAAAATAAAAAGTAAGCAGTTTACTAGAATTAATTCAGGAAGATGAACCTGAAATCATGAAACAAATTGAAGAGATGTATAGACTCAGAAAGTATAATACAGATAAGACCAGATCAATTAAGATTAAATTCAGGTCGCAAACGACGGCAGAGAATATCTTAACAAAAACAGGGAAACTAGCAATAAGTGAACAATATAAAAAGGTATGGATAAAAAGAGAAATGAATAAAGAGGAAAGAGAGGAGGAAAAAATGAAAAGACATGAAGCTAAGGAAAAAAACGAGAAGAGAACAGAGTCAGAAAAGATCAATTCTATTGGAGAGTAGTGAATATGAAAGTAAGGAAATACAACATACTAGAGAAAAACAAAAGGGAAACAGAGAATACAATGGAAGTGGCAGAAAACTAAGAGTGCCTTACACAAATATAGATGGATTAATAACAGGATTGAATGAGCTGAATGATTATCTGAAGGAAAAAGAACCGGACATAATGGGAATTGTAGAGACAAAATTAAAAGGTCCACTACCACCCAACAGTGTAGGACATGATGCATATAATTATTGGATTAGAAACAGAGAGACAAAGCAAGGGGGTGGAGTTATGTTCCTGACTAAGAAGGATATAAACGTGAGGTGTGTCACATATGGAAAGAATACAGTAGAGATGATTATGATCGAAGTGGAAGATAGAGATAAGAAGAGCAGAAAGTTTGTGATAAATTATGTGCCTCCAAAAACAGCCTCGTGGGAAGAGAGTGAACATAAAAGTATGTTAGATGACACAAGGATAACATTAAATAAGATAATGGAAGATGGAGGAAGAATAGTTATGATGGGCGACTTTAATTGCAAAGAAGTCTGCTGGGAAGAGATGACAGTAAAGGGTGGAGACGGCTCATGGGGAAATGTTCTACTCGAGATGATTATTGAACATACAATGACACAATGGATACAAGAGAACACTAGGTATAGAAATGAAGAACCATCGAGACTAGACTTAATAATCACATCTGAACCTAGAATAGTGGAAAAGATTGAATATAAAACACCAATAAGTAAAAGTGACCACATATTGATTGAACTGGAACTAAATGAGGAAAAATACATGAAAAGAAATGAACAATATAGAAAAGGAAGAATGATGTACTGTATGAAAAAACAAACTTTGATAAAATAAGAGAATTCTTTCAAAATGAAAACTGGGAAGGAATACACAAAGAAGAAACAACAGTGGAAGAGAAATGGAATATTTTGACAAAAATTTATAAAAAAGGAGTGGAAAAATATGTCCCAAGACAAAAACAAGAAAAAGATTATGTAAAGTGCTGGTACAACAAAAATTGTAGGGAGTTCAAAGACAAAAGAAACAAAGCTTGGACCAAATGTAAGAAAGACAAAAGACCTGAAAAATGGAAAATATATACTTGTTATAGAAATGAATATGTACAAGCGTGCAGAGAGGAAAAGAGAAAATATGAAAAAGATGTCATAGAAAAATGTAAAGATCAACCAAAACTATTTTACAGATTTGTAAACAAACTGAAAAACAAACAAGATTTGGAGAAATTAAGACAAGGAGGAGTTGAATACACAGAGGAAATAGAAATGGTGGAAATTATGAACAAGCATTTTAAATCAGTGTTTACAAGGGAGAACATACAACCGGAAAAGATCGAATGGAAAGAGAAAGTCCCTCCTATGAAAGAAATAGAAGTAACAAAGAATGAAATCATGAAACAATTGAGTAATCTTGATGTCAGAAAATCACATGGACCAGATGAAATAGCAAACTGGATTTTAAAGAATGCAGGAATGAACTGGCAGACAAAATACATAGCATAATAAATAGTTCCTTGAAAGAAGGAAAAGTTCCAGAAGATTGGAAAAAAGCAAATATAGTACCTATATATAAAGGAGGAAATAAAGAAGACCCTAACAACTATAGGCCAGTCTCTCTAACAAGTACAATAGCAAAAATTTGTGAAAGAATTATCAAAAGTAGATGGGTAAAATATTTAGAAGAAAAAAAACAGCATGCTAAATCCAAGGCAATTTGGATTCAGACAAGGACGATCATGCATCACCAATTTAATATGTTTCTATTCAAGGCTAATAGATATAATACAAGAAAGAGATGGATGGGCTGATTGTGCATTTCTAGACCAAAAAAAAGCTTTTGACAAAGTACCACATAAGAAGTTGCTTAAGAAATTAGAAACTGAAGGAGGAATACAAGGCAAACTGCTTAAATGGATGGAAGACTTTTTGCAAGGAAGAAAAATGAGAGTAGTGATAAGAGACAAACACTCAAAATGGGATGAAATAATAAGCGGCGTTCCACAAGGAACAGTTCTGGCCCCAATAATGTTTGCTTCATCCATATTAATGATATGGATGAAGAAATTGAAAGTTATATGAGCTTCTTTGCAGATGATGCAAAACTATTAAAAAAAAGTGAACACGGAAGAAGATTGTGAGTCACTACAGAGTGATCTAAATAAAGTATGGGAATGGAGTAGGAAGTGGGAGATGGAGTTCAATACTAAAAAGTGTAGTATAATGGAATTTGGAAAAAGCAAAAACAGAATAACAGGAGCATATAAATTAGGAGAAGAAGGAATAAAAAAAGTAGAAAATGAGAAGGACCTGGGAGTCATTGTTATGAATAATATGTCACCTGAGAAACATATAAATAAGATTTTTGGAGAAACTTATAATTTAATAAGAACAATCAAAGTGGCATTTACATACCTGGATGAAGAAATGGTGTAGAAAATTCTAATCACTCTGATAAGACCAAGATTGGAATATGCAGCAATGATGTGGTCACCAAGTACAAAAAAATGTATAAAAAAACTTGGAAGAATACAAAGAGCAATTACAAAATTGGCACCAACACTCTCAAAACTATCATATGAAGAGAGACTAGAAAAACTTGAACTACAGACACTAGAGCAAAGAAGAGAGGAGATTTGATAGCTATTTACAGAATCATGAAAGGCATAGAAATTATTGATAGAGAGAATCTGATAAAATGGGATGATAGAAATACAAGAGGACACGGAAAGAAAATCAAGACAGCTATAGAAGAGATCTGAAAAAGAACAGCTTTCCTCACAGAGTAATAGACAGTTGGAACAAGTTAGATGAGAAAGTGGTGTGTGCAAAAACAATACATGAATTTAAAAATAGTTTAGATAAAATGAGATATGAAGACGGGACACCACGAGCATAGCTCCCCTTCCCGTAAAATACAACTAGGTATATACAACTAGGTAAATACACACACGTATTAAATATAACCTTGCTTACCATTTTTAAGTTTTTAAATTGTAGTTTCCTTTTAATAATTTTTTCTTAATTCTTCAATTGTTGTATGTACTCTAAATATATGTGAATTTTAAGATCTATTTTTCTCATCCATTTCAATCCATTCTAAGTGTGAGATATAGGTACAGTACATTTATCTTTGTATACAGCATTGAGTAAAAGCAGCAACGACTGCAGCAACACTGTAGGAGAGAAGCCAAACACAGAGTATGGGATCCAATGTATTTAATGTTGCGCCCAGCAGGGCTTCTCCCGAAATAACATAGTGGACTTTTTTAAGGCTATCGACCCATAAGGGGGTCATTAAGCCTGGTGTGAAGTTGTTCAGTCTCTAATTTTTTTTTTTTTTTCTAACACCAGTTTCATGTTCGTTTCTCCCCGCAAGCTCGGGTTATATAAGGAGTCAGATGTTTGTCCACTATGTTATTTCTGAAGAAGCCCTGGTGGGCAAAACGTTAAATACATTGGATCCCATACTCTTCGTTTAGCTTTTCTCCTACAGTTGTATACAGTATTGTTTTCAGTTGCTTAGTTGTTAATATAATATGGTAAGTTAAAGAAAGAAAATACTTATTATAGTGTATTCGTATTAGTAAACTCATAATAGGCATCAGCTAGACGTGGTCGTAAGTACGTAAATATCCTTCATCCATAATTTATCAAACTCTTCCACAAATGTCTTAGCTGCAGGCACATCACTGCTAGCAGCCTCACCTTTCGACAACACGTGGTGAACCTGGTAACGCTCTCGAAAGCAACGAAACCACCCAGCACTCACTATGAACTCATGTGAAGCGTATTCTTCACCTGCACGTTCTTTCAACATGTGAAATTAACTTGTAGCCTTACTTTGCACTGCTTGCAACATCACTCTCACATTTCTTTGCCTATTACCTTCCAACCACGTGTATAGCAACTTTTCCATCTCTGCCATAACTGCCGTACGCGATGCCGGTTGCCACATCTATCTTACGCGCTGTGCTGCCAGACATGTACAGTAAACTCATAATAGGCATCTGCTAGATGTGGTCGTAAGTACGGGTGGTCGTAACTCGCGTATGTCGTAACTCGGATAGTGACTGTATATGTATGTACTTTGCACAACAGTGGTTTTTTTTAACATATTTCTATAATCATCCTTTCTCTGAAGGTTAAATTTAAGTCTGATACAATTACCATCTTATACTATCTATATACCAAAAGGCTTCTTCCCCCTTATGAGGGAAGTAGCCAGCTAAGGCATGTACCTACCCTCCATCCTTCCCACACCCATTTGTTTCCCTTTTAAAAAATCTTTTAGCTCCATGTGTATCCCTGTCCTCCACCTACTGCCTGGGTCAGAAGCAATGCAACAAGATTATGCACATCCATAGCAGGGCCTGAAACTCAAAGTTGGTACAACCCCACTGCTTCATTTACACAAAAACTCTCCCTCCTCATCCCCTCACAATTAAATACATAGACAAGGAAATATCCCTTTGGGCTGCATCTGTTTATCATCCATTCACAACCATTATCCACCCACACCTATCTCATGCCCTATCTCTTCCTTGTTCATCAGACATTCCCCTTGTACCCATTTGGTATTCCCCTCAAGTTCACTCCACCCAACTCTGCCTTCCACACTCTTTTTGCTAGTCTTCTTTACTCATTCTTTCCATGTGCCCAAACCATCCCAGCATTCATTCATCAACTCAATCTGCCACCTCCCTTTCCATCCCTGCTCTCCACCTCACCTCATTTCTCACTATCCTTCCTTGCAACCTCTACTTTATTTCTCAAACACTCCATCTCACATTCAATTTTCTCCTTTCTGCCCCCTTATATTCCAAGTTTCTGCCCCATACAGTGTTGTAGGCACAATCACCCATTCATATACACTTCTTTTTACCTCCCTCCCCTGATACCTATTTCTTATGGCATTTTTTTCATTCTCCCAAGACATTTACTTGCTTTCCTCACTCTACAATTTATCTCCCCTACTCCTCCTACTTCCCCACTACCCTGCCACCAAGTATTCCCAACTGGATCGTAAGAGGCAAGAAAAACGGGACAGGGATTGGGACCAGGCATTCTTCTCCTTGTAGCCCCACAGGGGACATTCCTAAAAAAAGTAAACACAAAAAAGGGTCTAGGAGTTTTCCAACCAGCACCTTAAGGTTTGGGTCTTTTAATGTGCGTGGATGTGGTACAGATGAGAGTAAAAGGGAAGAGATAGGTAGTATGTTTGTGAGAAGAAAGATGGATGTGTTGGCTTTGAGGGAAAGGGCGAGTGTGAGTTTGGGAGTGTAGTTGGGAGGTTCTCAGATGTGAAGAGAGGGCGAAGGAGAGAAGGGGTGGCTATACTTGTAAGTGAAGAGATAAGTAAATGTATAGTGGAGTGGAAGGAGGTTTCTTCAAGGATAATGTAGATGAAGGTAAAACTGGGAAAGGAGATGTGGGTTTTTGTAAGTGTATAGTGAGAAGAGCATAGAAGAAAGGGAGGCTTTTTGGATAGATTTAAATGTGCATAGAGGGATTAGGGAGAAATGTCAGTGTAGTAGTATTGGGAGACTTTGATGCTAGGGTAGGAAATGAACCAATTGATGGAGTGGTTGGGAAATGTGGAGTTCCAGGAAAGAATCGTAGTGGAGAGTTGATGGTGGAGATGTGTCTAGAAAGAGAGTTGATGATAGCAAATACAGTGTTTTGGAAGAAAGTCAAGCATAAGTACACATAGGAGAGGGTGGTGGATGGAAGGGTGGTAGATAAAGCGTTAATGGACTATGTAGTGGTACATAGGAGTATAATAGGAAGAGTTAAGGATGTACATGTTCTAAGGGAAGAGAGTGGAGGAATATCAGATCATTTTTTGGTGGAAGGCAAGTTGAGAGTGGAGGATAGATGGAGAAAGAGGAAAAGGACAAAAGGTAGGGAGGTGCATAGGGTGAACTCTTTAAATGAGAAGGAAAAGGAGGAGTACAAGAAGAAGCTGAGAGAGGAGTGGGAGGGAGTGAAGGATAGAGTAGAGCTAGGAGTGGAGGAATGGGGATGCTTCAAGGAGGGAGTCACAAAGTGTGCAATGATGGTGTGTGGAACAAGAAGGACAGGAGGAAATAGAAGGAAGGGTAGTGAGTGGTGGGATGAGGAAACAAAGAAGGTTGTAGAAGAGAAGAAGCGAGTTTTCACAGACTGGTTACAAAATAGGAGGGAGTCATATGAGAGGTACAAAGAAAAGAGAAGTAAAGCACAAGGTAAAGGAGGCAAAGAGGAGAGCAGATGTGAAATGGGGTAAGAGTATGACAAAATTTGGAAGTAATAAAAAGATGTTTTGGAAAGAAATTAAGAGGGGAAGAGGAGGCAAATCTAGTAGAGAAGAAAAGGTAAAAGGTGCAGATGGAGAGATGATAATGGAAGAGAAGGCAGTAAGGGGAAGATGGGCAGAGTATTTTAGGGAGTTGCTAAATGTGAAGGAGGATAGGGAATGAAAGATAGTTGCAGTGGGAAGTGCTAAGAAAATGACTGTGATGAGTGAGGAAAATGGGGGAGAAATAAGGAAGGGTGAAGTAAAGGCAGTTGTTAAGATGATGAGAGCAGGTAAAGCACCTGGTCTGGATGGATTACAAAGGATTACAAAGGCGGAGCATGCCGACAGGAGACCTTTTGATCCATATCTAGGTCGGATGCGAAAAAAAAATCATATTAATAATAAAACAATAAATAAAAAACTATAATAATGTAAATAACAAATAAAATACATAAATAAATGCATAGGTATAGTTAAATAATAAACAAACAGGTAAATAGTAAATAATAATAAATTGACATATAACTAATAATGAATGAAAATCAGACAGACAAATGATGACAAAACAAAAGCAAATAATATAAGATAAATTATAATCATTACAGCATCTTACTTAGGTATTTATCTAACTGATTCTTAAAGCTTCAAACTGAACTACATTGCACTACCTGTGCAGGAAGTTTATTCCATTCATTAACTACACGGTTGGCAAAGTTGTTTCTACCTACTTCCAAATTGAATCTATTTCCGGATAGTTTGAGACCATTGTTTCTTGTCTGATTCTCATTCAATGTGAAAATTTGGTCACTTTTGACGTTGTCAATTCCCTTTAAAATCTTAAAGACCTGTATCAAGTCACCTCTGAGTCTACGCTTTTTTAGGGAAAACAGATTCATGTGTTTTAGTCGATTTTTGTATGATTTATTTTTTATATTTGGAATCAGTTTTGTGGCTCGCCGTTGTACTTTTTCCAGTCTGTCAATGTCTTTAATGAGATTCGGTGACCATACGGAAACAGCATATTCCAAATGTGGACGAACTAACGATTTATATAGCTTGTTAATGAGTGATGGACTTTTGAAATAAAAAGATCGCGCAATCAGTCCCAGAATCTTATTTGCTTTCTCAGAGGCTGAAATACACTGCTTGGATGATTTGAGGTCGTTACTGATAATTACGCCGAGATCTTTTTCACTATCCACTTTTGTTAACGAATTACCAAATAACTTGTAATCGTACTTACTGTTATTTTTACCTATGTGCATTACCTTGCATTTACTTGTGTTAAATTTCATTAGCCACTTTTCAGACCATTGCTGTAATTGATCTAAATCTTCTTGAATATCTAATTGGTTTAAGTGATCATTTGCCACTCCGCACAGTTTTGTATCATCAGCAAATTTGGAAACAGTAGATTTTAGTCCATGGTCTATATCATTTATATATACTATGAATAGAAGTGGCCCAAGAACGGAACCCTGAGGAACTCCACTTGCAACACTTTTCCATCCAGAAGTATTTCCATTTAAAACAACTCTCTGTTTTCGACCATTCAACCAATTACTAGTCCAACCTAATAGGCTACCACTTATTCCATGCAAAGCTAATTTAGTAAGTAGTCTTTCGTGTGGGACGGTATCAAAAGCTTTTGCAAAGTCTAGATATACTAAATCTATATTGTTTCTTTTGTCATAATTCGAGATAACTGTGTTGTAGAATTCGAGTAAGTTAGTCACGCAAGAACGTTTCCGTCTGAAACCATGCTGGCTATCATTTATCAAACGGTTACTTTCTAAATGATGTTCGATAGCATCTCTGATGATAGTTTCCATTATTTTTCCTACGATTGAAGTCAAACTTATAGGCCTATAGTTATTTGGTTTCTTTTTGTCACCTTTTTTGAATATGGGAGTGACGTTAGCTAGCTTCCATTCTCTTGGGACATCTCCGGATATGATGGATTTCTTGAAAATATATTCTAATGGAACAACAATCTCATTTTTTATTTCCTTTAAGATTCTTGGATGCCAACCGTCAGGCCCTGGTGTTTTATTAACTTTGAGTTTGTCTATACACCTTTTAATTTTTTCTAATGTCTAAAAAAAGGAGGTACAGTGATGGTGGACTGGCTGGTGAGGTTATTTAATGTTTATTGGAGAGAGGGTAGAGTGCTGGAGGACTGGAGGAGTGCCTGTATAGTTCCATATAGTTCCACTTTACAAGGGAAAAGAGGATAAGTGTGAGTGTAGTAGTTTCAGAGGGATTAGCTTGTTAAGTGTAGTTGGGATGGCTTATGGGAGGATCTTGATTGAGAGGATTAGGAGAGGAACAGGGGGAGTAATTGGTGAGGAGCAGTGTGGGTTTAGGACAGGTAGAGGTTGTGTAGATCAGATATTTGTGGTAAGACAGATATGTGAGAAAGCTATAGGAAAAGGTAAGGATGTTTTTTTGGGCTTTTATGGATCTGGAAAAGGCTTATGACAGGGTAGACAGGAAGGCACTGTGGGAGGTTTTGCAGATATACGGGATAGGAGGAAAGCTTCTAGGAGCTGTCAAGAGTTTTTATGAGAGTAGTAGAGCATGTGTCAGGATTAGAAATGGAGAGAGTGAATGGTTCAAGGTAAAGGTGGGACTTCGTCAGGGATGTGTTATGTCACCCTTGCTATTCAACTTATACAGGTAGTCGTCGACTTACGACCGAGTTCGGTTCCGACAGACAGGTCGTAAGTCGATCTGGACGCAAGTCGGTCTATATATATATACAGTATATATTACCCTATATATAATATATATATATATATATATATATATATATATATATATATATATATATATATATATATATATTGTATATTTAGCATACTGAAATAATCTTAGCATCTTTGAACTATGTTGTATAGTATTTTAACCTTTTTATAATTTCATCTGATTTTCTTTGGGAAACGTAGCCTAGGCCTAAGCATATTGAATAAAATCCAATCATCTTTGACCTATGATATTTAATACTGTATTTGTTAACCTTTGTATTATTTTACCATCAGACTTTCTTTAGGAAACGTATGCATACTGAAGAAAATCTTATCTTTGAGCTACGTTGTTTAATATTCATTAACTTTTTATCATTTTCGTTAGGAAACGTAGCCGAGGCCTACGCATACTGAATAAAGTCCTGTCATCTTTGACCTACAAATCCTTTTTTGTTGGTTACATTAAAATCATTGTGAAGCAAAATTAGGAAAAAAATATTTCGAAACACATTCTTTTCGTTTACATACTGTACCGAAAATATTGTTATCGACAACAGACTAGGCATAAACAAAGTTTACTGTTACATTTTATTAATCGCAAAACACTAAAATACAAAATGCTGTGCCAAACATTTTGTCATCGACAACAGACTAGGCATAAAAAAATACTGTTACATTTTATTAATTGCAAAACATAAAAATACAAAATGTAAGGCAAAATTAGGATTTTTTTTATTTCAACAAAACACATTCTTTTCGTTTAAGTACTGTACCGAACATATTGTTATCGACAACAAACTAGCCTAGGCATAAAAAGTTTGTTATATTATATTAATTGCAAAACATACAAAAATACAAAATGCAATGCAAAATTAGGAAACATTTTACTTCAAACAAACAAAATGAAAGAATATTTAGCTGGCTGGGATGCTGACGCTGCCGGCAGCCTGCAAAAACTATCGTACTCGCGTCTTGCAGCGTGCGGAGTAATGTACTGCACTGCCAGGCATAACATTGCAATTCTATTACTCTATTAAATGTTAGATATTATTGCACCATCTGGTGGTCGTAAAGTCGATCAGTCGTAAGTCGCATAGGTCGTAAGTCGACGACTACCTGTATATGGATGGGGTGGTGTGAGAGGTAAATGCGAGGGTGGTAGGTCAGGGATTGAAGATGGTTAAAGAAAATGGAGAAAAGTGGGAGATGAACCAGCTGCTGTTTGCGGACAACACTGCGCTTGTAGCAGGATCAGAGGAGGGATTGAGGATGTGACAGACAGTGTTTGGGAGAGTGTGTGAAAGAGGAAAGTTGAAGATAAATGTGGGTAAAAGTAAGGTGATGAGATGTACATGGGATGAAAGTGGCAGCAGACTAGAAGTGAGCAATAAGGAACAGCGACTGGAGGAAGTGGATAGTTTTAGATACTTGGAGGCTAATGTGGCAAGAAAGGGAGGAGTGTGGGTGGAGGTAGAATGTAGATTGAGAGAAGCGAGTAAATGCCTTGGTGGATTAAAATGTGTAATGAGGAATAGACATTTGGGAATGGATGCTAAGAGGAGACTATATGAAGGAGTGATTGTGCCAACAGCACTGTATGGGGCAGAAACATGGAACATAAGAGAGGAATAGAGAAGGAGTTTGAATGTGTTTGAGATGAGGTGTCTGAGATATATGATGGGGGTTACTAGGCTGGATAGAGTGAGAAATGAGGAGGTGAGCAGGAGAATGGGGGTGGTAAAGGAGTTGGGAGATAGGGTGGATGAAAGAGTATTGGGATGGTTTGGGCACATGGAAAGAATGAGTGAAGAAAGACTAGTAAAAGAGGTATGGAAGGCAGATGTGGAGGAAGTGAACATGAGGGGGTGACCTAGGATGAGATGGATGGATGGGGTGAAAGGAGCTTTGGGGAAGAGGGGAATGACTGTTGAGGAAGGATGGGAGAGGACAGAAGACAGGGGTGAATGGAAAATGGTTGTATATGGATGATGTTGTGATGCATGGGGTGGAATGGATGGGGGGGTGAGGTAGTATGTATGAGAAAACTTTGATGCAGCCCGAATGGATTTCTCCCCATCTTCTCCTTTTCTTCTTGAGGGGACGGAGAGGGGGGGGTCACTGATTGAATGAAGCGGCCTTGCTGTGGATGTGCTGTGTCTTGAGTCACTGCTTCTGACCCAGGGCAGTGGACAAGATGCAGGGATGACTTGTCATCCAGGAGGTGCCAAGATAAGAGGGAGGGTAGAGGGTGGAGGGGAGTGGAGTGTATTAGGGATGGAATGGGTGGGAATGGTTTTTATGCCTTTGTTTTTTGGCTACCTCCCTTGTAAGGGGGAAAAAGCCTTTGGTATATGTATGTATGTATGTATGTACTCCTCCATACCCTGCTACATGGGCCCCTAAATACTTAACACTACCCACTTCCTCTAAACTCTCTCCTTTAAGACCATCATATATTGAAGAAAAATGTATTTTCCAAGTTCTTCAATCATGTAAAATGAAAAATTTGGTAATCATTACAGCTCTGGGAGTCACAACACAACCAATGGATTATGGTTCAGAGAGGATAAGAAAAAAAAGTAGACATTAAAATGCTAAGCGTTGAAAAGCTGAATATTCAATTCCACTACATAAATGCTACAAAGCACAGATGCAGAGAACATACATATTTACTCATAACTATGTTATGCAAACAAACCTTTCCTCTGCAACAATGGAAAGTGGAGGTGCTGGTCCCTTGGAAGCTTGATTGAGTGGATCAAAATATTTTGACTGTGAGGAATAACCTGTCCCTTGCATACTAGTCATGGGACGTTTCAACGCCCCTTCTGCACTCACTGGTCCCATAGAACTCTGTAGCGATACCTGAGTGGAGCAATAAAGGTAATCCTTAGATACAATGAAAAGGTTACTACTAAAAATGTGCATTCTGCAAAAATTCAAGATATGCATGGAAATTAATTAAGAAATCTAAGTATATAAATGAGAAAGAAAAGGAAAAGGAGTATAAGAAGAACCTGAAAGAGGAGTGGGAGGGAGTGAAGGATAGAGTACAGCTAGGAGTGGAGGAGGAATGGGGATGGTTCAAGGAGGGAGTCACAAAGTGTGCGAAGATAGTGTGTGAAACAAGGAAGATAGGAGGAAATAGAAAGAAGGGTAGTGAGTGGTAGGATGACAAAGTAAACAAGGTTGTACGAGAGAAGAAACAAGCATTCACATATTGGTTACAAAATAGGACACGAGAATCATATGAGAGATACAAAGAGAACAGAAGAAAAGTAAAGCATAAGATAAAGGGGGCAAAGAGGAGAGCAGATGTGAAATGAAGTAAAAATATGACAATCTTTAAAGTAATAAAAAGATGTTTTGGAAAGAAATTAAGAGAGGAAGGATAGGTGAATCAAGTAGAAAAGAAAAGGTACAGGGTGCAGATGGAGAGATGATAATGGAAGAGACAGCAATAATAGGAAGATGGGCAGAGTATTCTAAGGAGTTGCTAAATGTGAAGGAGGATAGGGGGGGAAAGGTAGTTGCAGTGGGAAGTGCTAAGAAAATGACAGTGATCAATGAGGAAAATGGAAGAGAAATAAGGAAAGGTGAGGTGAAAGCAGTTATTAAAATGAGAGCAGGTAAGACACCTGGGTTAAATGAGTATCATATGGAGTGTCTAAAGAAGGGAGGTACAGTGATGGTGGACTGGCTGGTGAGGTTGTTTAATGGTTGTCTAAAAGAAAGTAGAGTACCAGAGGACTGGAGGAGTGCCTGTATAGTTCTGCTTTACAAGGGAAAGGGGGATAAGTGTGAGTGTAGTAGTTTCTGAGAGATCAGTTTGTTGAGTGTAGTTGGAAAGGCTTATGGGAGGGTTTTGATTGAGAGGATTAGGAGAGGAACAGAGGGAGTAATTGGTGAGGAACAGTGTGGGTTTAGGACAGGTAGGGATTGCATGGATCAGATTTTTGTGGTAAGGCAGATATGTGAGAAAGCTTTAGGAAAAGGTAGAGATATTTTTTGGGCCTTTATGGATTTGAAAAAGGCATATGACAGGGTAGACAGGAAGGTACTGTGGGAGATATTGCAGATTTATGGGATAGGGGGAAATCTGTTAAGAGCAGTCAAGAGTTTTTACGAGAGTAGTAGGGCCTGTGTTGGAATTAGAAAAGGTGAGTGAGTGGTCTGAGGTAAAAGTGGGACTTCGTCAGGGATGTGTTATGTTGTTTTGGCTTTTCCATTTATACATGGATGGGGTGGTGCAAGAGGTAAATGCAAGGGTAATGGGCCAGGGATTGGAAAATGGAGAAAAATAGGAGACAAGCCAGTTGTTTGTTGACAACACTGTGCTTGTGGTAGGATCAGAGGAGGCATTAAGGAAGTTAATGACAGAGTTTGGGAAGGTGTGTGAAAGAAGGAAGTTGAAGATAAACTAAGATAACTAAGTTGAAAGGGAGGGGAGAGTGTAGTTGGGAGGTTCTCAGGAGTGAAGAGAGGATGAAGGAGAGAAGGGATGGTTATACTAGTAAGTGAAGAAATAGGTAAATGTGTGGTAGAGTGGAAGGAGGTTTCTTTAAGGTTGATGTGGATGAAAGTGAAGCTGGGAAGGGAGATGTGGGTTTTTGTAACTGCATACGGGCCTGGTAGTGAGAGGAGTGTAGAAGAAAGGGAGACTTTTTGGATAGATTTAAATGAGTGCTTAGAGGGTTTAGGGAGAAATGTCAATGTAGTGGCATTGGAAGATCTTAATGCTAGGGTAGGAAATTAACTAAAAGATGGAGTGGTTGGGAAGTATGGAGTTCCGGGAAAAAATTGTAGTGGAAAGTTGATGGTGGAATTGTGTCTTGAAAGAGAGTTGATGATAATAAATACAATGTTCAGGAAGAAAGTCAAGCATAAGTACAAATATAAGTATATATAATTTCAAATTCAGAAGTTTTTCCTTTCTCTTCCATAACTTCAGTTTCTTCTGTTAAAGATCTTCCACTCTTACTATTCTTACTCTCCTTCTTCTTTAGCTTTCTCTAAAAAAAAGTAGAGCAGACTTAGAAACAATAGAATGGATGCCTCATCCTAGAAATCATCAGTAACGCTGCTCACCTCATACAACCATGAAAAAAAATACAATGACATTTAACAGTGAAAAACCATTCCATTGGGGAAAAAGCAACTAAAATTGTAGGCCTCACTTTTGATACTCATATGACTTTCAGCCCAAATGTCAAAGATCTGACAGTGAAAGTCAAAAAGAAAATAGGCCTACCAAAACCCAATGCAAGCACAGGCTTTGTTGATGATAGAGGGAAATTACTGGTTTCAAATAATTCAGAAGTATTCTAAACTACACTTCCACAGCATTGTTACTGACAATCAGCAAAACACATGACACTTTACAAACTATACAAAATAAGGAACTGAGAGTATTAAAAGAACAATCCACCCTAGTAGGACACCTGCACACAGAAACTAAAGTCCTCCCCACAGAATATCATCATAAAATGATAGGTACACAGTTCACTTGAATCCTCAACTCCACTCAGTCATCTCATTATACTACTAGCTGAATGTTACAAAAAAATCTTTCTACTCAAATATATACAACCTACCAACTGTACCATACAATACATCCACACAAAAAACACATTCACACCCAGATCACTAAACAAGTTCTTTAAGACAGACCACCAAGCTCAATACTTCACCAGGACCCCCAAACATCAGCCCCACAGAAATATCCCTTTCAAGAGAAATAAGAACATAAGAATGAATGAGACCACAAGAGACCATAAAGCCTACACTTAATTGTCCATTAACATTTATCTCCATCCCAAAGTTATTTAAAACCATCTCTTAAAACATCCAATAATTTCTATGCTCACTACATGGTTACTAAGTCTATTGCATTCATTAACCACTCTATTGGTAAACCAGTTTTTGCCTATATGCTTCTTAGATACAATTTTGTCCAATTTAAATACATTACTGTAAGTTCTATTCTATTGTCTTAATATGATGACCTTGTCTGTATCACCCCTATTAAAGGCCTTGACCCATTTAAATAAGATCCATACTGGCATGATGCCTTTAGGACACCATCCAATTCTAAGATAATATAAACACTTCTATGTTTATATTATCTATATTATTTATATTTATATATATTATTAGGCCTCACCACAGAATCATGAAACCACCATACAGAAGACATCAAAAAGAACTCACAGACATAACAAAATGGATATAGAAATACCAAACATATGAAAAGGTTCTTACAGCAGGACCTGATCCAGTTCCTAGTCGTGGACCTGTGGCTGTTCCCAGTCGAGGACCTGATGCTGTTCCCAATCGAGGCCCACCTCCTGGAGCAAGCCCCACTGGAGCCCGACTTTGTGTCTGTTCACCATTCAGTGGAGAGAGAAAAAAAATAAATAAATAAAAATTATGAGCCCATTCTAGTAAAACATAAAATTAGCATTTCTTACATATATTCAATAGTAATACTTACGACTACTTATGAACTCCTTCAAGATTTGTTTTTATATCCACTACAATTCAAATCAATACATTTAACACTTAAAAACTTCAAGAATTTTTAATACAAAGGTATTCCATCAGACTGCTATTTTCAACATTTTACAGCATATAGATACAAAATAGAATATACAGCAAAATATTCTACAACTTTTAACAGTTCAAATAAGAAAAAACAGTGATTATACAAAATTAACTTTGTGACCATACAAAATTAACTGAATGTCCATGAAGATAATCATGATTATAATCCAGTGCATTAAATTCAAACCCCTACGATATAAATTAAGTCTTTTCTTATAATCTGTAAATCTACTTAGACCAGTGATAGGTACCTGCTTGTGGTGATCCTGCAATTTGAAGTGCAGGTCTACCAGTTTTGAAAAAAATAAAATGTTTTGGAAAGCATTGAAAAGAGTGAGGGGGGGTAACCCAGGTAGACATCTAGATGTTAATAGAAATAAAGGTGGTAATAAGAAAATGGATAGAGTATTTCAGGGATTTGTTGAATGTGGAGGAAGTTAGGAGGAATTACTTGTGGCAGTGGGAGATACCATAAAAATGACTGTGATGGGAAAAGAAAATGGGCTACAGTAAATGACAAAATACAGAGAGCATTCTTGAAAGTGATGAAAGCCAATAAGGCATATGGTTTAAATAGGTGTCATATGGAGTGTCTGACACAGTAGGAACAGTTATAGAGGATTGACTGGTGAAATTGTTTGTGTGCCTGAGGGGGGGTTATGACAGAGGAATGATAGAGTGAATGTATAGTTCTACTGTACAAAAGAAATGAGGAAAAATATGAATGTAATAGCTTTAGAGGGATCAGTCTGTTATGCATACATAGAAAGGCATATGGAAGAATTAGGAGGGGAACAAAGGGATTAACTGGAGAAGGAAAGCATGGGTTAAGAAAGGAATAGGGTGTGTAGATAAAATCTTAATAGTACATACATATACCAAAGGCTTTTTTCCCCCTTACATGGGAGTTAGCCAAAAGACAAAGCATAGAAATGACTCCCACTCATTCCACCCCCTACATACTCCACTACCCTCTTCCCTCCCTCTTCTCTTAGCACCTCTTGGATGATGGGTCATCCCTGCATCTTGTCCACTGCCCTGGGTCAGAAGCAGTGTCACAAGACACAGCACATCCACAGCAAGGCCACTTCATTAAATCGGTGACCCCTCCTCCCCATCACCTCATGCAGAAAAGGAGAAGACGGGGAGAAATATTTTCGGGCTGCATCAATTTATTTTTCATACATACTTCCTCAACCCCCATCCCCTCACTCACTCCCCCTCATACATCACAGCATCATCCATACACAACCATTCTCCATTCACCCCTATCTCCTGTCCTCTCCTGTCCTTCCTCAACAGACTTTCCCCTCTTTCCCAATGGCCCTTTTACTCCATCCATCCATCTCACCCTAGGACGCCCCCTCATGTTCACTCCTTCCACCTCTGCCTTCCACATCTCTTTTACTAATCTTTCTTTTATCTAGCCTAGTAACCCCTATCATACTTCTCAGGCATTTCATCTCAGACACATTCAAACTCCTTCTCTCTTCCTCTCTTATGCTCCATGTTTCTGCCTCATACAGTGCTGTCGGCACAATCACTCCTTCATACAATCTCCTCTTAGCATCCATTCCCAAATGTCTATTTCTCATTACACTTTTTAATCCACCAAGGCATTTACTTGCTTCTCTCAATCTCCATTCTACCTCTACCTCCAATCCTACCTTTCCTACCACATTCGCACCCAAGTATCTAAAACTATCCACTTCCTCCAGTTTCTCTCAATACTCACTTCCAGTCTGCTGCCACTCTCACTCTCTCCCCTTGTACATCTCATCACCTTACTTTTACCCACATTTATCTTCAACTTTCTTCTTTCACACACCTTCCCAAACTCTGTCACTATCTTCCTCAATCCTTTCTCTGATCCTGCTTCAAGCACAGTGTCATCAGCAAACACCAACTGGCTTATCTCCCACTCTTCTCCATTTTTTTTATCCATTTCCAATCCCTGACCCACCACCCTTACATTCACCTCTCACACCACCTCATCCATGTATAAATTGAACAGCCAAAACAACATAACACATCCCTGACAAAGTCCCACCTTTACCTCGAACCACTCTCTCCATTTCTAATCCTAACACATTCTTTATTACTTTCGTAAAAACTCTTGACTGCTCTTAACAGCTTTTCTCCTATCCCATACATCTGCAAAACCTTCCACAGTGCCTTTCTGTCTACCCTGTCATAAGCCTTTTCCAGATCCATAAAAGCCCAAAAAACATCCTTACCTTTCCCTATAGCTTTCTCACATATCTGTCTTACCACAAAAATCTGATCTACACAACCTCTACCTGTCCTAAACCCACACTGTTCCTCACCAATTACTCCCTCTCTTCCTCTCCTAATCCTCTCAGTCAAGACCCTTCCATAAACCTTCCCAACTACACTCACAAACATTGCAAACTACAGCTATTCACACAACACTATACCCGACATCTGGAAGCATGGTAAAATAATCACCATTCCAAAACCGAACAAAGACCCAACAATCCCAACATCGCACTGCCCAATCACACTTCTCTGCACCCCCTCTAAAGTCATTGAATGCCTAATACTTAAACTTGTCACACCATATATTCCCCTTGCTGACTCACAACACGGTTTTAGGCCACTACACTCCACAAACACTCTTTTGACAAACCTCACACAAAGAATTTTAGATGGCATCAATTCAGATAGGCCCCACCACAGAACACTCTTATAACATTGGACATTAGTAAAGCTTTTGATGCTATCCCCCGCCACAACCTAACAAATAAAATATATAACACAGACATGCACAATAACACCAAAAGATGGCTGGCCAATTATCTGGCAGGCAGGAATGCTCATGTGTCATATAATGGCCAATCATCGCACATAAGAAACATTAAGAACGGAGTACCACAGGGCTCAGTTCTATCCCCCACATTATTTAATCTATACATGCATGACTTACCCACACCAGACACCTCAGAAATACAAATCTCTTCCTACGCAGACGACATAACAATCACATGCACACATCATAACACAGACAAAGCTGCAGAAATAATCCAGCCTTACCTTGACACACTCAACACATGGTTCATCACAAACAGACTCAAAATAGCTCCAACCAAATCTACAGCAACACTTCTCACCAACTGGACAAAAGAACACAAATACATACCTCATCTCTACATCAACAACACTCTAATACCACACACAAACACACCGAAAATTCTTGGTGTAACATACGATACATCCATGTCTTTCAAACAACACATCACAAACATAAAAAACAAATGCACACCTAGACTTAACGCACTTACGACCGTGTTGTGAACAGCTGCCCAGGATGTAACACTTCACCCATACCATACAACACAGACTGCATTATACACAATCATGCACGCAAACAACACAACATACACTCTATAAAGGATTTGTGGGAAAACCCAGTTTCGGCTGTGGCCTTCCTTGGGGAGACGGGACTGCTCGGACAGACAGTCTAGGGAACGACAACAACAACAACAACAACTACACTTAACAAGATGATCCCTCTGAAACTACTACACTCACATTTGTCCCCCTTTCCCTTGTAAATATGAAATTATACAGGTACTCCTCCAGTCCTCTGGAACTCTATCCTCTCTCCAGCAAACATTAATCTCACCAACCAGTCCACCATAACTGTACTTCCTTTTTTCAGCCATTCTGCATGGCATCCATCCAGACCAGGTGCCTTACCTGCTCTCATCATCTTAACAGCTGCTTTTACTTCATTTTTCCTTATTTCTCCTCCATTTTCCTCACTCATCACAGTCATTTTCATAGCACTTCCCATTGTAACTACCTTTCCCTCCCTATCCTCCTTCACATTTAGCTAGTCCCTAAAATACTCTGCCCACTGTCCTCTCACTGCTTTCTCTTTCATTATCATCTCTCCATCTGCACCTTTTACCTTTTCTTCTCTACTTGATTCGCTTCCTCTTCCTCTTTTAATTTCTTTCCAAAACATCTTTTTATTACTTTCAAAATTTTCAGTCATATTCTTACCCCATTTCACATCTGCTCTCCTCTTTGCCCCCTTTATCTTATGCTTTACTTCTCTTCTCTTTACTTTGTACCTCTCATATGATTCCCTCGTCCTAATTTGTAACCAATCTATAAAAGCCTCATCCCACCACTCACTACCCTTCCTTCTATTTCCTCCCATCCTCCTTGTTCCACACACCATCTTTGCACATCTTATGACTCTCCTTGAACCATCCCCATTCCTCCTGCACTCCTAGTTCTACTCTATCCTTCACCCCTCATACGACTCAAGTGGGAAGACTTGGTGGCAGCATTCTTTTCTCCCACCACAGTGTAGGTGAAAACGGGAAATGAGTATTCAGAGAAATGGTACAGGACAGTAACAAGGGGTTGGGGGTCAGCATAATAGAGGGACAGTCACAATATAATAAAAGTGTCATAATTTCTCTATGAACAGAGTCTTCCTCTATCACAGACAAAATGATATGTGGCTCTGGTCCGTAGGGGCACCCCATATAGACCCTAAAGTATCAACTGCATGCTACTTTGCCACAATAACACAGCCAATACCCCATATGGTAAAATTTTAATAATAATACAGATAAAATAGAAGTTTTTAGAAAAATATAAGGATATCTTTTGGGTTTTCATGGATTTGAAGAAGACATATAACAGGGTTGAGAGGATGGCATTACAGGATGTGTTGCAGATGTACAAGATACCAGAATGGCTGCTGAGGGCAGTCAAAAGTTTTACATGAGTTGTAGAGCTTGTGTAAGGGTTGGGAATAGAGCGAATGAATGATTTGAGGGGAAGGGTGGTTATACCAGGATTATGTAATGTCACCTTGGTTGTTCAACCTGTATATGGATGGGGTGATACAGAAAATAAATGAAAAGGTGATGGGTGGGACTTTGGAGCTGATAAGTAAGTGGAAGAGAAGTGCGAGGTGAGTTAGTTCTTTGCAGATGACACTGCGCTTGTGGCTGGGTCAGAGGGAGGTTTGAGGCAGGTAGTGTTGGAGTCTGGGAGGGTAAGCGAGAGGAGAAAACCAAGGGTAAATGTGGGCAAAAGTAAGATGATATATGCAAGGAAAGAGGGTGACAGCGAATTTGAGGTAAGTCTTAAAGACAAGAAGCTGGAGGAAATGAAGAGTTTTCAGTAGTTAGGGCCACATGTAGCAGGAAATGGAGGAGTGAGGGTGGAAGTTCTGAGTAAGGAAACAAAGTAAATACCTGAGGATAATGAAAAATGTCATGAGAAATAAGTATCTGGAGATGAATGCAAACAGAAGATTGTATGAAGGGGTGCTTGTGCTCACAACACTGCATGGGAAAGAGACTAAAATTTTGAGGGAGGCAGATGTGAGATGGGTGAAGTGTGAGTGCATGCCTTGGCAGAAAACTCCCTTTGTCAGGGGGAAAGGACCTTTTGGTATATATACATTATTACTACTATTATTATTATCCTTTGCTTTATGGTGGGGAAGATGCAAGGATGGCCCGTCATCCAGGAGTAGCCTAGATAAAAGGGAGGTAGGGGAATAAATAGGGGTGGAGTATGTGGGGATGAACTGGGTGGAAGTGGATTTTATGTCTCTGCTTTTGGCTACTTCCTTTGTAAGGATGAAAAAGCCATTGGTATATGTATGTATGTATGTATGTATGTATGTATGTATGTATGTATGTATGTATGTATGTATGCATTGCTTTTTTTTTAAGGAATGTCCCCTTTGAGGTTACAGAGAGTAGGATGCCTAGTCCTATCTCCATCCCATTTTTGTTGTCTTTTATGACTCAAGTGGGAACACTCAGTAGCAGTATTCTTTCTCCCCTACCACAGGGCCTTCCTGTGGATGTGCTGTGTCTTGCTACATTGCTTCTAACCCAGGGTAGTGGGCGAGATGCAGGGATGACCTGTCATCCAGGAGGAGCCAAGAAAAGAGGGAGGGAGGGGGTGATGAATGGGAATGGACTAGGTGGGGATGAAATGGGTGGGAGTAGATTTATACCTTTGACTTTGGCTACTTCCCTTGTAAGAGAGAAAAAGCCATTGGAATATGTATGTATTGTTGTTGTTGTTGTTGTTATCATTATTACTATTATTATTATTATTATTATCATTGTTATTGTTATAATTATCATTTACTATTATCATTGTATTACTGAACCTTATACTGAATGCTGCTAATTAAGAGTGTCACTTCAATTAAAGTGTTTACTCTTGCACTATGGTCTTATCAACTCATGTCCACCTAAGCTTTCTTTATTCATTTATTAATCAATTTCCTATGTAATGAACTTTATAAGAAGCACTGGAATATTTTAAGAATTTAAAGATATTTCTCTTACTAATGCAGGTGCTGGTCACTGACCACAAAATATCTTCTGATGCTACATGATTCTGTTCAGTTTAATCAATTCTTTACAAAATAGGTGCCAGAGATGAATAAAAAAAAGCCTGGCTCCTTCCAGAATAAAAGTATGAGTACCATTCATTACTGACAAAATTAAATGAGATAAACTCAATCCTTTCCTTGCATAAATAAGCTGTTGAGAAAAATAAAGTAACTGAACAGCAAATACAATATGAGAATAAGTACCCTTTGGTAGAAAATTGGTTTAAAGTAACCCCTATGTCATATGGAATTCAAAACTACTTCCATTGATCCTATATTAGATGAGAGGGAGGGTGGAGGGGTGTGGAGTGTATTCAGGGATGGAATGGGTGGGAATGATTTTATGCCTTTCCCTTTTTGGCTACCTCCCTTGTAAGGGGGAAAAAGCCTTGGTATATGTATGTATGTATGTAACAACAGATGATTTCATACAGCTCCAAGGAATCTCTTTCTCTGAGTGGAAAACCTACAGCCCCACAGTAGTTGGTAACAATCTTTGGATCCTCCCACAGATCTCTTTAAGATACTCTTTGGACAGTTGTTTGTGTTGCATCAATGTGGGACTGTTTCTATGTCTCTAGCTCAAAGTGGCAGAGAAAGGAGAGCAGTTAACAGTTGTCAGCTCTTCATGTGTGAAAAAGAATTAAATATATAGTTGTAGTTGACAGAGAGGGATTCTGAGCTCAGTCCAAAGAGTGAGTGTCAGTCCCTCAGGGCTGCACCACCAGATGGAGGTGAGGAGGTTGACAGGATCTGAAAATGGGGAGCTTTGTTGTCCATCTTGCAAGACCACTACATGTAGATACTCATCATTGCCCCCTCATGGCCATAAAGGGTTAGCCAAACATCTTGATCTTAGCTCAATCAACCATATAATTATGTAGTACTCTGCAGAATTCTATATATCTAAGCATTTCATTCTAACTAAAGCTTAGAGGAAGATCTTGGCTATAAAGGTTTACTCTAACCCAGTTAGCCTGTCAAGGGCTGCTGCAGCATTTTTGGGACATATGTATATGAATCTTCCTTTTGCATTTATCCCATGCAATTTTCTTCAGCACAGAAAAACCTTTGGTTCACAAAAAGTTAATAAGAATAAAGCACTTAGAGGAATGTAATTAGGGTTCATCAAATGAGACCCCGGTATCCCAGGGTCTCATAATTTTCCCAAGCTATATAGTACTACTCCCAGGATTTTCCCAGCATAACCTATTTGAGTCATCCACAAGCTAGAGATCTCGCGAATTTCCTGGGATTCCCACATGTCTTGGTGAATACAGGGAAATCATGGTATGTCTCAGTTTCCTGTTCATACATCAGGAAGGTATGAATTATAACATTTTTAACACATGACATGTTGATTATGTTAACCTTATACTTAATATGAATATTTAATACATAACATATATATACAATATATATACTAGCACATTTTGTGCTAGTATCGAATGTTATATAAACTTCTTTGCAGATGATGTGACACTATTGAAGAGAGTAAGTACAGAAGAAGATTGCAAATCTTTTCAAGAAGACCTGGACAAAGTCTGGAAATGGAGTATAAAGAACACAGTGAATTTCAACTTTAAGAAATGTAGTATAATGGAATTTAGAAAAAGTAAAAACAGAATATCTGGTCAATACAAAATTGGTACAAGGGAAGTTAAAAAAAGTAAACTAAGAAAGAGACCTAGGAGTAATTATCTCAAACGACTTGATTGATTTATGGAGTTTTTGGTTCAAAGGCCAAGCGCCGGAGCCAGTAGGCCATTCAGCACATATTTATCTTTTAGTTTAAAAAATAAAATGAAAATAAAATTCAAGTAAAACAAAACAATAGACATTCATGAACACAATTCAACAACACATACTCACAAGCATTCACACACACAATTTTAAATTTCATAAAATAAATTTGTCTTTTAAAAACTTTAAAACGTTCTTCACACAAGCTTCCTCCCCTAAAATTTCTTTAAAAGATAAATCTGTTATGAAATTTGCCTTGCGCTTATTAGAGAATGCAGGGCACTGAACTAAAATGTTTCTTATTGTCAAAGCTACTTGGCAAGTGGGACATTGGGGGGCCAGCCTTTCTGCCCCACTTGCCATTAAAAATTTTTGTGTAATGTAGGAATGGCCAATTCTCAGTCTTGTCAAGACAATGCTTGGCCTTCTGTCCAAAGGAGGATACTTCCAAGGGTTCACTAAGGGATGAATTTCTTTTAATTTATAACTGCCGTCCAGCCTTGTCCATTGCTCTTGTCACTTCTTCATTGTATAACAATGGATCACTTGTTTCAAGTCCGTATGTGGGACTTTTCGGTCTGCTATATGGGTGAGCCTAGTGGCGGCTTTGGCTGCAGCATCGGCCTTTTCATTTCCAGTGACACCCACATGTGACGGCACCCAGCAAAAGTTTACTTTTATCTTCTTTCTGTTGTTTATGAGAATCAGCCATTCCTGTATTTCTTGCACTAAAAAATTATGAGGCAACAAATTATTTACAGAGGATAGAACGCTCATGGAATCCGTAAAAATAACAATGTTCCTACCACACGGAACAGAATTAAAAACAAACTTCAGGGCGTTGCTGACTGCCAGCAGTTCAGCAGTAAAAACAGAGCTAAAATCAGGCAACTTTCTCTTTAAAACTGTGCTATCAGTTACAACAGCACAACCAACACCGTCTTGGGATTTTGATCCATCTGTATAAATAAAAATTGCATCAGCATGTACTGATAAATGTTCTAAAAATTCATTTTTTAGCTCTACAGCAGTTCTGTTTTTCTTCTTTTTAAGAGGACATATTTCAGTGGGGCATCGGTTCCAAGGAGGGAATTTGGGAGGCGTGATCTCAGCAATTGTGTTAGGAACAAGTCCTACCTTCTCTGTCCCAACTTCACATCTCACTTCTAAAGGTTTCGGCAGAGTACTTTTCCTTGGAGCTCTGTCTACCGGCTGCTTTACAAATTTGAAGTTTGGATTCTGTTTGGATGTCAAGACACGAGATATATATCTAAGGCTTAATTTCTCCCTGCGAATATACAGGGGAGGAATTCCTGCGTCCACATACAAGCTATCCACTGGAGATGTTCTATAGGCTCCCGAACAGATCAGTAAAGCCATATTGTGGACTATATCAAGCTTCTTCAGTGAACTTTTACATGCCGATCCATAAATTTGACATCCGTAATCCATTTTGCTAAGGCACAATGTTTGGTAAAGCCTTATTAAAGTTACGGTACACGATCTGCTCCCCAGTTGAAAAAAGACACTACTTTTAGAATATTAAGTCGCTGTTTGACAGTGTATACAACCTCGTTTATGTGATTTGTGAATGTCAACCTTTTATCCAATACCAGACCCAAGTATTTTACTTCATCTTCATACGGTAATATGACACCCTCTAAGAATAGTGTTGGTATTTCTTCCTTGCGTCTTAGTCTGGAAAACCTTATGGCTTTGGTTTTTTCAGCAGAGAATCTGAAGCCCCTGCAATTAGCCCATGTTGTTGCTAAGTTAATAACCTCTTGAATCTTTTGGCCCGTTTCTAATGTTGTCGATTTGCTGCACACAATAGCGAAGTCATCAGCATAAGCCAACCCATGAACTCCTGTGGGAACTTGTTCTAATAAACTATTAATGGCTATGCTGAACAGTGTAGGACTCAGAACACTTCCTTGGGGAGTCCCTTCCTCTTGAAGATATGCACAAGAGAAAGAAGAGCCCACTCGGACTTTTAGATAACGGTCAGATAAGAAGTCCTTTAAACAATTGAACATATTACCCCCGATACCCCACTCTGCAACTTGCTTCAGAATGCCTCCCCGCCCGGTAGTATCGTAGGCATTTTTCAAGTCAAAAAACACACCATTCTGAATCTCACGAGTGATAAAAAGTAAGGGGTCCAGAGTGCACTTATTTCTTCTAAATCCAAACTGTCTGTTAGATAGCAGATTTTTAGATTCCAAAAACCAAACTAAATGCGTATTAACCATTCTTTCATAGATCTTACAAATGCAGCTAGTGAGAGCAATAGGTCTGTAACTTTGTGGGTCATGAGGGTCTTTTCTTGCCTTTAAGATTCCTATGATAATTGAAGTCTTCCAAGATTTAGGAGAAGATCCAGAAGACCAAAAACCGTTCAGCACATTTAAAAGGAATTTCTTCGACGATATGGATAAGTGACCAACCATGGAATAAAGAATGTCATCCTCTCCAGGAGAGGTTGGGGAGGATAGAGATAAAGCATGATCCATTTCATCCAAGGTGAAGAGAAGATTATATGCCTCCGAGTTCGTATTGGTAGGAGGAATAATCATGGTCTTGGCTCTAATTCTTCTGAAATCATCTGAATAATGTAGTGGGCTTGAAATATCAGCATAATGTCTTCCAAAAGCCTCTGCTACTTCTCTTGTATCTGATATAAAACAGTCATTTATCTTCAGAATGGGTAAGGGAGATGGAGTAAACTTTCCTTGTAATTTTCCAATCCTATTCCATACTAAGGTAGGGGAAGAGTCATATTTCAATTTGCTAATATATTTAATGAAGGATTCCCTCCTTTCTTTCTTGAAGATTTTCTTCTGCTTTGCTCGAGCTCTTCTGTACGTTATCTTATTGACTAAACAAGGGTATCTCTGATATCTCTTATAGCAAGTTCTTGTAATCTTTCTGCTTATAGCACATTCATCGCTCCACCAGGGGACTACTGGGCGTTGAGGTTTACCAGCTGTCCTAGGAATGGAAGAGAAAGCACCAGAGAGTATCATGTCTACCAGGTAGTCATATGCATCACAGTTACTACCAAAATCACTAGTCTTATAATTAATCTCTGTGGATCTCCTAAATAATTCCCAATTAGCCTCTCCTGTCTTCCATTTAGGTAAGCAACAGGAGGGAGTGTTCTTTAAATATTTGATATGGATAGGCCAGTGGTCGCTACCATGTAATTCTTCATCTATTGACCAACTGTAGTCTAATCTTAAGGATGATGAACAAATAGTTAGGTCTATAGCAGAACTTGAGTTGTGAAAGACATCAAACCTAGTTTTGGAACAGTCATTCATCAAAATGATATCATTACTATTAATAAATTCTTCAATTATATTGCCCCAGGGGTCACACCTTGATTCACCCCATAGAGGATGCTTGGCGTTAAAGTCACCCATTAGAATAAAAGGCTCAGGGAGCTGGTCAACCAAAGATTGTAGGTCATTTAACTCAAACTGACGTGGGTGGTTATATATGTCTACGAGTCGATCTTCCAGTTCAGGTTCCAAATATAAAGAACATAAAGTGATCCATTTAGTGGTAAAGATTTGTACTGCACAAGCCTGCAACACCAAATGTAGGTGGACACTTCTGTGGTTTACACATTTCTTAACAATGATACCAGTACCTCCATGGGCACGGCCCCCAATCATAGGAGATCTGTAAAATTTATAATTAAGTCCAACATTAGGGGATAAATTGCCAAGCATAGTTTCTTGCAGACAAAAAACAGACACATCATGTTCTTTAAAGAGAATCCCAACCTGCTCTCGATGAGAATTAAAACCTTGAATATTCCATTGAATTATGGACATTATACTGTTTTCTTTTTCTTTTTTGGGTCTACTGGTCTGGTAAGAGAAGTCTGGGAGACAGAGGGTTTACGAGGTGGGTTCTTTTCTAATTTCTTTGCTTTCGTGGGTGGCATCCTCCTCTCTGACGATGGTCCGACCGACGATGTAGAGTCTGGGTTATTAGTTTCTTTCTTAGATTGTTTATCGCGATTTGGGGAAGAGGATGGAGATGAGAGTGGACTGTGGAGTCTTTTACTGCCCACAGCTTCAGACTCCATAGCTTCGCTTCTGTGTGCCTCGACTGAGTGAGGCACAACATTCCGTGATCCCTTTATTGGGGAGCCCCTCGAGTTTGGAAGTTTGACTGATTGAGAGGAGGCTTTATTAGAGGAACCCTGTGGGGTCCCAGCAATGAGAACTTTAGGTGCCCCTCTAGATGGGGCAGGAGGCATTCCCTCAACGGGGGATGGGAGAACCTCCGCAGAGTAGGGTTGACGAGTACTACAATTTCCAACTTGTGGGGAAGACCAATTTGGTCTAGTAGTGACTCTTTCACGCTGAGGCTTGGGTTCAGCATTTCCTTGATCCTCATTGCTTCTGTGTACCTCTACCGAATGAGGCACACTAGTCAGCAATCCCTCTACTGGGGAATCCCCCAAGTCTGGAAGAGAGATTGCCTGAGAGGAGGCTTCATTAGAAGAAGCCTGTGAGGTTTCTACAATAGAAACCTTAGGTGCCCCTCCAGATGGGGCAGGGGACACCCCTTCAACAAAGGGTGAGGAAACCTCAGCACAGGAGGCTTCAGAAGTACTAGAAATTCCTACTTGAGAAGAAGACCATTAGGTTTCATAGTTACACTTTTACACTGAGGCTTGGGTTCAGTGTTAACAGAAGAATTCATATTGGCATTTTTATTTCTATTGCCTTCTACTGTTGGCTGATCCACTTTACTATTTGTTTTAACAACATCACTGTATCTTTTGGAATTACTTAATAGTCTTTTAGCATATCCTACGCTTATATGTTCTGCATGAGCTTTTAGTAGTATTTCCTGTTCCTTCTTATAAATTACACAGTTCTTATTTCTGGCATCATGCTCTTCTTTACAATTTATACAAACTGTTGGGCGGGAACAATCCCCATGTTCAGGCTGAGCACATATCAAACACATTTTGTCCCTTGCACATCTGCGGGAAGGATGGCCAAAACCATAGCAGTAAAAACACTGAAGGAGACGGGGCTTAAACTGCTTCACATAAACAATTTCTTTTTCTATCTCTACATAATGAGGTAGATCTTCACCACAAAAACTTAGGATAATCATAGAAGAACGAGGGATTTTAGCAACCTTCCAAACATTAGTTGGGCACATTTCTAAAATCTCTTCTTCATCAAAGTCATACAGATCTCTATTAAAAATTACCCCTTTGGCATAACTAAAGGTGTAGTGGGGTTTAACTTCCTTAATCTCCGATTTCTGTTTCAAGTTGAGCACCATGGCAGCTTGTTCATAAGATTTTACATGAATTAAGAAGGAATTTCTTCCAAATCGTGATACCTGCGAGTTATTCAAATTACCACAGCCAAGGTGACTCTTCAAGAATCTTCTAAACTCAAACAAGTTAGCACGTTCTTTTGCAAGAGTGATAATGAGCCACTTAGCTGGGTTGGGAGGTCTCTGCACACTTTCCTTCCTTTCCTCTACCGGCTTTTCTGGGTAAAAGATATCCAAGTTAGGTGGCACTCTACCAACAAGTTGGGCTGAAGATTCATTCTCATTACAATTATTATAATCCAAGCAGGCAGCAGCTGCATCCTGATTAGAAAGAAATGAGATCTCCAAATTTACAGAACTTTTCATATAAGTCTGTATAACTCTTATCAAGAGAGACATATTGTAAATGCAAGATTCTATGACTATTAGGGGCAGCATTTGATTGATTGATTTTACCGAAGTACTTTTTCAAGCCGGACCGGAGTCGTCAACTGGGGTTTTTATTTTTGTTGAGTCAATATTGTCAACATTAGGATTGGCAATATTAGGAGAGGGATCGGGGGGTTTAGGAGGAGGATCAGGTAGTGGTGGAGGTTTAGAACATTCTGTTTCAACAGCCGCCATCATCGTGTATATTTATGAGGCCACACCATATATTAAGAAAGAAAAATCAGTGCATGGAAGGAAGATACTGCAGTTGCCCGTTGCCACGCGCAATAAAAGAAAAGTCTCTGCAGAGTCGGGAGGTTCCAGAAACGACTATTTACACATGCAGGGCCTCGGAGGTGAGTTAGAGACTTTGTCAACCTGGGGTTTGTCCTCTTTTGTTTTGTCCCATTTAGGATGGGTCCGGCGTAGTCACTCTACATGTGTACTGGATAGGGAGAAAGGAAGTCAGCAGCCTAGTACCTACCTCACAAACATGCATTCCCCAGTCGGTGGGCTTTCGGCCCTCGCAGGGAGTAGTGACCTCGCAGTATACATCCCCACTTGACTGGGTTCAGACATGTAGCTTGGAGGGCACCAAGATACCAGAACCTTCCTTAACAAGTATTAGAGAAAGATGGTGAAAAAGGAGAGTAGGGTAGCAAATATGAAGGATAGGGATAGGGGAATTCACATAGGAAAAGGGTGAGGGACCCCCTATCTATTCACTACCCCAAAAACCTCATCCTAAAACAACTGTCATAGGATGAGGGCGACAAATCCTACGAGTATTCCAGTCCATAATCAATGCCAAGCTAGGGTCGTCAACAAAAAGACTTTTGGCTCAGTTTTCGTCTGGTAGCTCGGGGCTGACCTCTCCAGTATGGTTGCACCTGGCTGGCACAGCTCAGCCCGTCCTTACTACACGGAAGCCCCCCCACTACATCAAAGTACTGGGCCTCGGGGGGGTCTCAAACGACTTGACACCAGACAAACATGTAAAGAAAATAGTTGGAGAAACTTACAATTTAATAAGATCAATGAAAGTGGCCTTTGACTACATGGATGAGGAAATAGTAAAGAAAATACTAGTTACACTGGTAAGACCAAAATTAGAATATGCAGCATCACTATGGACACCTAGTAAAAAAAAACAAAGATTGCACCAAAACTTAGCAAGTTGACATACGAACAAAGATTGGACAAAATAAATTTATCAACTCTGGAACAGAGAAGAGAAAGAGGTGATTTGATAACCATCTACAGAATTATGAAAGGGATACAAATCCTTGATAGGGATGACCTACATAAATAGGACAAAAATAATACAAGAGGACACATGAAGAAACTTAAGAAGGACAGTTACAGAAGAGATTTGAAAAAGAACAGCTTTCCACACAGTGTAATAGATACATGGAATAGAAAGACCAGGATGCGGAAAGATACAACTGCAGGTAACTATGAGCATAGCTCTTCTCCTGCAAAATACAACTAGGTAAACTAGGTAAATACATAAGAAAACGTTAGTATGTAAAGAAAATACCAATTTTATTTACAAATGGTTAATGTATTACATGGTCAGGACATATGCTACCCCCTCCCCCCCCACCACCCCATCCCTCTTTCTGCTCTCTGTTGCTTATTAGGATTTCATGCCTGAGTTTTTCAGAATAGTATATGATCTCAATTACTTTTTATCTGATGACAAAAAAATGAATGTGAAATATGTGGGAAATAAATCAGTAACGTCAGTAAATGAGGTGGAAGAAATAATCTAGAAAATGTCGATACTTCATTACTAATAATAAATACTGATTACGAGTAATTTCTAATTACTAATAACTGTGGGAGGTATAGCAGATATATGGGATAGGAGGAAAGCTTCTAGGAGCTGTCAAGAGTTTTTACGAGAGTAGTTGAGTGTGTGTCAGGATTAGAAATGGAGAGTGTAAGTGGTTCAAGGTAAAGGTGGGACTTTGTCAGGGATGTGTTATCTCACCCTGACTGTTCAATTTATACATGGATGGGGTGGTGTGAGAGGTAAATGCAAGGGTGGTGGGTCAGGGATTGGAGATGGTTAAAGAAAATGGAGAAAAGTGGGGGTAAGCCAGCTGTTGTTTGTGGATGACACTGCACTTGTACCAGGATCAGAGGAGGGATTGAGAAAGTTAGTGACAGAGTTTGGGTAGCTGTGCAAAAGAAGGAAGCTGAAGATAAATGAAGGTAAAAGTAAGGTGATGAGATGTACAAGGGGAGAGAGTGGCAACAGACTGGAAGTGAGTATTAAGGGAGAGAGACTAGAGGAAGTGGATAGTTTTAGATACTTGGGTGTGAATGTGGTAGGAAAGGGAAGAGTGGAGGTGAAGGTAGAGTGTAGATTGAGAGAAGCGAGTAAATGTCTTTGTGAATTTAAAAGTGTAATGAGAAATAGACATTTGGGAATGGATGCTAAGAGGAGATTGTATGAAGGAGTGATTGTACCAACAGCACTGTATGGGACAGAAACATGGAGCATAAGAGAGGAAGAGAGAAGGAGTTTGAATGTATTTGAGATTAAGTGTCTGAGAAGTATGATAGAAGTTACTAGGCTGAATAGAGTGAGAAATGAGGAGGTGAGGAGGAGAATGGGGGTGGTAAGGGAGTTGGGAGATAGGGTGGATGAAAGAGTATTGGGATGGTTTGGACACATGGAAAGAATGAGTGAAGAAAGACTAGTAAAAGAAGTGTGGAAGGCAGATGTGGAAGGAGTGAACATGAGGAAGCGACCTAGAATGAGATGGATGGATGGGGTAAAAGGGGCTTTGGGGAAGAGAGGAATGTCTGTTGAAGAAGGACGAGAGAGGACAGAAGAAAGGGGTGAATGGAGAATGGTTGTATATAGATAATGCTGTGATGCATGAGGCAAAATGGGTGGGGATGGGGGTAGGGGAGTATGTGTGAGAAAAATCTGGCGCAGCCCAAAGGGATTTTTCCCTGTCTTCTCCTTTTCTGCACAAGGGGATGGAGAGGGGGGTCGCCGATTTAATGAAGTGGCCTTGCTGTGGATGTGCTGTGTCTTGCGACACTGCTTCTGACCCAAGGCAGTGGACAAGATGCAGGGATGACCTGTCATCCAAGAGGTGCCAAGATAAGAGGGAGGGAAGAGGGTGGAGGGGAGTGGAGTGTGATAGGGATGGAATGGTTGGAAGTGGTTTTTATGCCTTTGTTTTTTGGCTACCTCCCTTACAAGGGAGAAAAAAGCCTTTGGTTATATATGCATGTACTAATAACTACTAATTACTATTATAAACAAAACGCAAGTTTCCAGGAAGAGACATAATCCCAGCATCCCAGGAAAATCATGGGGTTTCACTAAATTGTTGTCCTCATGAAAAAGTTGGGAATCCCAAGATAATCCTGAGACATGTTACATGTTCTTCACTTCCTGTGTGCTGGGATAGTCCTGGGAGTATCAAATACCTTTCCCGGGAATGTATGTCTAAGGGAATGACAAGATCCCAAATCCCAAGATCTCATTTGATGAACCCTAAAAGTAATGTAGAAAGGTACTGACTCTTGTGATCATTCCTCTTCTCTTTCTTCTCTTACACTAAAAACAATAAATCAAATGCAATGGATGTGCACTTTGATTCAGCCGCCCTCCTCAATAGGGGAAGAAGTTTGTTGAAAGACACAACACTAAAATTTATCATTATATATATGGATGTGTAACGACATCCTATGAATATTATTAAAATGGTCCATGAATGATAACAAGGCTTACTTCCAGTAAATAATATCAAATAAGTATCATTACTTACAGGAGGTCTTCTTCCATAGCTAGTCTTCACTGCTTCCTGAAACCCTTGATCTTTTTCTAGTTCTCGAGTATCCAGTGCTGGATGTACAACATCAAAGCCTGAATAAAGATCTTCTTCATCTGAGTTTGCAAACCTGACATTTTCCATTGCCATCAGTTTATTCACACCTGACCACCCTAAAAATGTTGAAGAACCATAATTAGAGAACTATATATAATATGGATACAGAAGATATTAAATTAAAGACAGCCTAGACCAAGCATTCCTAAAGTAATGCCTCAATATCCCCAGGGGTTATCAAAGCTGGTTCTTGGGGGTATTGAAAAAGGGCATCCAGATATTTTTTTTTTTATATATATATAACGAGTCTTAATTCATTTATTTACTCAATCTAAAAAAAAAAAAAAAAAGAGTCCATACAATTCAGCTGCTTGTTTATAGCCATCCTATTTGTTTTTTGTACTGAAAATTAAAAACTAAAAGTTGGAAGTAGCAGGCTGATATTGGACAGGGGGTATCAGGTTGACTTGGAGTTGAATTTAGGGATATCGGAACTGAAAAACTTTAGGAGCCACTGGCCTAGACTATATAAACAATGACCCAACAAAAATTTGTTGGGTCATTATTTGCATGTACAGTAGGTTCACTTTATGACTACCACTCCATCAAAATGTGTTTATACAATTAACCCAAGAACTGTGTAGCACAGATCTAGCTGGAAACCATCATGTTGCAACCCACACCTGAGGCCGTGTTGATCTCAAAATATCCTCACAAATGATCATGCTACAGTAGACACACACTACTCCAACACAACCTTATGCAGTGCTATACAAAGATGGAAAGAACATTATTTCTTTTTTACTAGGTGATGCCCTAAATCAGTGGTTCTTAACCCCTGGGTCGCGACCCAAATTTGGGTCGCCAAGCCATTTTATTGGGTCGCTAAGGGTTTGCAGAAAATAATTATTTTCCCACTATAAATTTATTATAATTATATACTGTAATAATTAAAATACATGATGCCTAGTTTTAGGATTCTAAGCAGACCATGATTAAATAAAAAATAAATAAAACCCGCTTTTAAAAGCATAACCATATTACTTATAAAGACAATTCGTATATCTATGTAGGCTTGGGTCGCGATGCTTGATTTGTGCAAAATTTTGGGTCGCTGCCAAAAAAGGTTAAGAACCACTGCCCTAAATCTTTATATTCAAATTTATAGAAAAAGGTAATTATCTACCTAGTTGTATTATACAGGAAGGGAGCTACGCTCATAGTGACCCATCTTTGTATCTTTCAGCATCAAGTTATTTCTTAAAATCTTGAATAATGTTTGCACACACTGTTTCCTTATCTAATTTGTTCCAGGTATCCAGCACTCTATGTGGGAAGCTATTCTTTTTCAGATCTCTTCTATAATTATCCTTTTTGAGTTTCTTTTCATGTCCTCTTATTTTTCCGTTGTCCCATTTTAATAAATTATCTCTATCTAGGATTTCCATTCCTTTCATGATTCTACAAATAGTCAGCAGATCTCATCTTTCTCTTCTTTGTTCCAGAATTGGTAGTTCCAATTTGGGCAATTTTTGTTCATATGTTAATTTGGAGAGAGTTGGTGACATCTTTGTTGTTGCTCTTTGTATTCTTTCTAATTTCTTTATATTCTTTTTAGTACTGGGTGTCCATAGTGTTGCTGCATACTCCAGTTTTGGTCTTATATTTCTTAATCATTCCCTCATCCAAATAGTCAAATGCCACTTTCATTGGCCTTAATAAGTTGAAGATTTCTCCGACTATTTTATTGATATGTTTGTCTGATGACATGTCTTTGCTGATTATTACTCCAAGTTCTCTTTCCGAGTTCACTTTTTTTACTTCTTCACCAATTTTATAATTTCTCAATATTCTATTTTTACTTTTTTCAAATTCCGTTATACTACATTTCTTGATATAGAAGTTTACTTCCCACTTTTGACTCCATTTCCAGATTTTATCTAGGCCTATCTGTAATGATTCACAATCTTCCTCTGTACTTACTTTCTTTAGTATTTTTGCATCATCTGCGAAGTTCATATAACATTCCACTTCTTCATCCATGTCATTTATATATATGGCAAACATGATTGGAGCCAATACTGAACCTTATGGGGCACCACTTATCATTTCTTCCCAGGTTGAGTATTTGTCTCTAATTACTATCCTCATTTTCCTTCCAGTCAAGAAGTTTTCCATCCATTCTAATAGTTTTCCTTTGATACCACCTATTGATTTTATTTTTCTTATTAGTTTTTTGTGTGGTACTTTATCAAATGCTTTTTGTAGGTCTAGAAAGGCACAGTCCGCCCATCCATACCTTTCTTGTATTATTTCTATTAGTCTCGAAAAGAAGCAGATCAGGTTTGTTGTACATGATCTTCTTTGTCTAAATCAAAGTTGATTTGGATTCAGTATATTTTTTTCCTAATTGTAGTATACAAGAAAGGAGCAATGCTTGTTGGGTCCCATCTATTCTCTAATTTTCTAACATGCACAGTTTCAACTTAATCTACAGGTACTCCTCGTTTAACAACGACAATTGGGACCAGCGCGCCGTCGTTAACCGAATTGGTCGTTAAGCGAAAGTGTATACATATACGTACATGTACTGTATGTACAATGTCCAGCAATACATGTATCTTTATTTTCGTGTATTTTCCCTCTTTTATACAGTACATTAAAGCTTTATTCACTGTTTATTTACGGTGGTTAGGTTCCTAAAATTACCGTATATGACCAAATCCACGTATGCTGACATTCCATATTGAATACCGGGGTATTTTTTTAGTTTCGACCATGGGCGCAATATAGCAATAGAATATTAATTTTGTAAATTAAAATGTAGCAACGTAATATGCAATTTTGTGGGCGGAAATGAAAGTAAAAAATACCTTGCTACAAGAAAATATGCTAATGAACGAAGTCGGTAGCATAGGCTCGGGATGCCATCTTGTCGTCTGCCAACGTCTCTCACGACGACGACAATGAGGACGAGCCGGATGACATTTAATTTGCAGGTAATGATTTATTAAACACAGGTTAGGTTAGTTTAGTTTAGGTTAGACAAATTAATTTATCATCCTTTCATTTCTTCGACATCGGCATCTATCATAACAAACATGGTGTACCATTCGTCCGACATGACTTCGTTACTTACGAAATCTGTTTTAGCATTTTTTTTTTCATTTCCGCTCACAAAATTGCATATTACGTTGATACATTATAATTTACAAAATTAATAATTAATTTTCTATTGTTATATTGCGCCCATGGTCGAAACTAAAAATTTACCACTACCGGTATACACTGTACCCCAGGTAGTTTTTGCAGCTTGCAGGATGGTAATGTAGACCTAAGCTTCAGAACACTTTACCTCACAGCTAATATCCACCGTACAAGTTCATTTATAACATCATACAAATTTGCCTCAGCCAACTTAATTATCGTACACGACGTCATAACTTCGGGAGATTTACGTTAAACGTCATAAAGCCCGTCGTTACTCCGAGTTGTCGTTAACCGAGTAGGTCGTTAAACGAGGAGTACCTGTATATCCTTGATTTCCAATTCTCATATTTAGATTTGAATTCATGTATTGTTTGTGCTTCAGCAATATTACCTTCCTATTCCACATATTTATGCATCTATTTGGAAAAATGTATTTCTTCACATCCTTTCGACATGTGGTCTTTCTTAATTTACTCCCATGACCTCTTAAAGCCAACCCATCTTTAATCAGATCTCTTCTGTCAATGTAATCTATCCTTTTTAGTGACCTGAATGGAATGCTGTAATCATATTATCTCTTTCTCTTTGATCCTGCAAAGTTAGCAGACCCAGTACTTTTAGTTTTTCCTCATATGGTATATCTGCAAGGCTGCAGACCAGTTTGGTTGCTGCCCTTTGTATTCTCTTGATCTTGCTTATATCCTTCACTATGTGTGGGGACCATACTAAAGACACATGTTCCAGTTTTGAGCATATCAGGGTTTTGATGTTTTTTTTCATCCATATAGCAGAATGCCACTTTAATCTTTTGCAGTAGTCCATATGCCTCCCCCACAATCCTACTGATATGTCTGTCTGGTGACAGGTTGTTTTTTATCAACATTCCCAACTCTTTCTTCTCTTTTGCTTTTGAATAGGTTCACTTCCCAAGGAAAAGTCTAAGGATGGTCTTTTGCTATTTTTGCCAATTTCCAGTACTTTGCATTTTTTTGGTATAGAACTTTATATCTATTCTTGGCTCCAAGTAAAAATAGTGTCAAGATTGTTTTGCAATAGTCTACAGTCCTCCTCATTTTTCACTCTTCTCATGATTTTTGTTTCATCTATGTCAGTGACATAGACGAGAACCATTATTGGTGCAAGCACTGAACTTTGAGGAACTCCACTCATTACTGCTCTCCATCTTGACATCTTATCCTTTACTACTGTCCTCATGTTTCTTTCCTTCAAAGTCTTTCATCCATTTTAGTAGTTTGCCACTCAGTCCTCCAACATGCTCCAATTTCCACAAAAGTCAACTGTGAGGTACTGTATCAAGTGCATTCTCTAGGTCTAGGTACATGCAGTCCACCCAATCCTCTCTTGCAGAACATCATTCACATACACATGACCTTCCAGATCTGAAACCAAACTGATTGTTAGAATCTTCATCTTTTCAAGATATTTGGTACATCAATCTTACACAATCCTTTCACATAATTTCATTATTGTGCTGGTTAATGATACTGGCCTGTAATTTAGTGATGTCTCCTTGTTTCCACCTTTGTGAAATGGCCTCATGTTTGCCCTTTTCCAATCAAGCAGCACAATGTCTTCATTCAATGAACATGGAATAAGACTGGATCTTATCTGCTAGTTGTTCCCTACATTCTTTAAGTATCTAGTTTGAGATCATATCAGGTCTTGAAGCTGTTGTCACATCCAATGATCCCAAGAGATTGAACACTTCCCTCACTTCTACATTTATATCTGCTAAACCTGGTTTTTTGCTCCCCTTGCTTTTCTCCAAAAAATTGTGCTCTTTTGTAAAGACTGATCGGAACCATTTACTCATTATTTCTGCCTGAGCTTAGGCCTCTTCAAAGACCTCACCACCCACTATTAACTTGATTTCTTTCTTGTGTCTCAATTTACCATTTATAAACCTCTATAACAGTTTTAATTCATCTCTGCATTTATCTACTACCAGTATACCCCTTTCAAAATTGCTCTCTTCCACCCTTCAAATTCTTGTATAGCCATTCCTAGCTTGTTTGTAAGCTTCTTTGTTTTTTTGGCTTCTTTTCTTCCTTCATTTTTTCCAACCCACGTCCCTGGCCTTTTTCACAATCTCATACTTTTTGTTAAACCAGTCCTGTTCCTGCTTCTTCTTTTCTCTAGTCTGTCACAACTTTAGTGTGCTTACCTATACTATAAGGTTTCCTTACTTCAACAGGATGTAAATAAAATGATGAAGTGCACACTAATCTAATTTACATAATACAAAAATATACGGAATATCTTACTCTAGACAGAGGGGTATTTACAGGTCATAGGCGAGGGAAATCTAAGAGAGATCACTCACATCTCTCTACTCTTAAACAGGGCCACACAACACCAGTGCCAATGTATGCCTCTATAAGCCTAGTCTATCCCTATATACCTGACTTTACACAATCCTTCCACTTCATTTTTGTGTGAAGAAGGCTTACAATACAACAAACATTTCCTATCTAGACTAATGGAAGAACATAAATATATATGCAAGGACGCTACTTCATGTCATAGTGTTTACATGCCCTGTGACCTCTTGGGGAGAAGGCCTCAATTATGTGTTCCTCCGCTGTCTGCGCAGCAAAACTCCTGTAACTGGTCATGCTCATATGAGAGAAAGCCTAATTCATGTTTATCTTATTATCTAATTAAAGATAACATACTAATTTGTTGAATCTAACATCATAGTAATTTTCACTAAGGATGGCGAGCACTGTGGCCCTTGCTAGGACGTAGCTTATGGCACCATATTCATGTCCCTTTGTGTCAGTGATGCATCATGGAACATGACAAGTCTTTGTCATATGTTTGTTCACTCCCCCATTGTAATGTCAAGAAATATTTCATATTTCCTCCTTATTCCATGGTATTCATGAATTCCTCACAGTTTGTTTCTTCAAAGAATTTTTTCAACCCTAAGTAATCTGCTTTCCTAAAATCCAATCTCCCTTGCCTGTGTGATTTATTCCCTGGCTTTATTTCCTCATCCTCCAACTGAAATTCTATTGTATCAGTCACTTTTTCCTATTGGGCAAAGGTAGTTCCAGGACCTGATGATGATGTTCTTTGGTTAGTAACAGATATAATCTTGTGGGAGTGCCATCTCCTCTTACCTGGGTTACTTCCTTTACCCACTGGGTCATTGTGTTCTCCACTGCTATACTCAACAGGGTATTTCCCCAGGAATCTACTTTCCCATTTAGCTTTCCATTCCTCAAAGTTGACCTCACAGCAATTAAAATCTCCAAAAAGGTCTATGTTGCTACTTTGTTCAATATTTTTCTTTAGGAAAGAGCTGTATCTAATAACATTTCTTGATATTTAGTTTCATTCCAAGCACTTCTCTTGGGGGGACAATGAAGTCTCTTTTATTGTGCCCTTTAGTACTAATCTTCAGGCGAATTGAATCAACCTTGCCTTCTCTCAGATTTGCTTCTTCCACCTTTATGTCACTTCTAACTACAAACATTACCCCTTTTACATTACACCCTTTTTATCTTCTATGTCTCTTCTCCAAGAGGCATATCTATTATTCCCCCAACTGTATATAAATATTTTTTGGGAGTTTAGTCTCCACTAGACACAAAACATCAGCCTCATTTATCCTTAAGTAGTAATTTATCTCCAACCTAGCTGATAGTAAACCATTAACATTAGCATATGCTATTCTAAGTTTCCTTGTAGTGCTTACTTTGCAATACTGCCTTCCTGTCTTCTTAGAAACTGTTTTCTCTCCTTCTGATTCACAACTCACCAAAAAAAATGCTGTTTATCTTCTTTGGTCCTCCTATCATTTGTTTTGGCTTCCTCTAAGAGTTTTTGTGTCTTTGTTCATTCCTCTTCATTAGCATCTTTTCTAATCCAAATAGCTTTTAACTTTTCTTCTCATGCTAACTCCCAAAACATGCTAATTACTTCTTTTGCCATGGCTTGTGACTTGAACTTTTCAACTTTATCTTCATGGCACATGTGCAATTTCTCTTATACTTGCCTAACCTATACATGCTATCAATCAGCTCTGTTATATTCATATCGTTCCCTAGAGCTGTTGATGTAATTTCACTAATAACTTGCATTTCTTGTTCTTGGCATAACTTCCATGAGGTATTGTATACTTCTTGGTATCCAAAGAGTAAGACACATCTAGACTTGTCTACAACATCTCTGACAAGAGATTTTCTTTTTTCTATATATTCTTAACTATTCTTTCTTCTAGGCCATCTCTTCACTTTGTTCCATGATCTCTTTAAAAGTTACTCCATGACCTCTTTAAAAGTTACTCCATAATCTCTTTAAAGGTTACTCTATCTCTCCTACCCTCATTTGTTGTTGGCATATCCTCTTTTTCCTCCATGGTGTTTCGAAGATTTTTCTCTCTTTTGTCAAAGTTTTGTAGGTAGATTTTCAAAAGTCCACACCCACATGATATAGCATCAGAAAATTAAATATTTTGTAAATTATAATACATCCATGTACATTATGTTTTTCTTGGCAGAAATCAGAAAAGATTGCTAAAAGTGATACACATATGAACGGAGCTATTGGGGCTACTTGAGACACCATCTTTGTTTTCATTTGATAGATGCAGTGGTTAAAGAAATTAAAGTATGATAAATTTGTTTATTCTAACCTAACCTGCATTTAGTAATATGATATCTGTAATTCTATTGGTCATCAGGGTCATTGCTGTCAAGGATGTTGACAGCCAATTTTGATATCTGATCGGACTGTGGAGTGTACAGGAATTGCATAGCTTTAAAAAATGCATGAAGCTTAGCTCCATAGTACAGGAATTGCATAGCTAAAAGTGATACACATACAAACAGAGCTGCTGGGGCTGCTTGAGACACCATCTCTGTTTTGATTTGATAGATGCCATGGTCAAAGAAAGTAAAGTATGATAAATCTGTTTATTCTAACCTAACCTGCATTTAGTAATATGATAGCTGTAATTCTATAGGTCACAAGGGTCATTGCTGTTAAAGATGTTGACAGCCAATTTTGGTATCTGATTGGACTGTGGGGTGTACAGGAATTGCATAGCTTTAAGAAATGCACGAAGCTTAGCGAGGTATTGATGGAAGTACTGAGGGCGTATTCCAGAGCCTATGGTCACAGCTTCTTTAGGTAGTGTATTTGCTTCTAATGGAACTGGACAGACATGGTGTCTCAATGGTATGATTGCAGCTTCATTCAGTAGTATATTTGCTTTTAGCAACTTTTTTTTACTGAATTCCAAGAAAAATGTATATTACATTGATGTATTATAATCTACAAAATTATTATTTAATTTTCTAATGCTATATCACATAGGTGCGCACTTCTGAAAAAATACAGTTTCATTTTTCCTTCTAAATTTATCAATCTCCACTTGTGCTTACCTAATTGTATCTTATGGGAAGGGGAGCTACACTCGTGGTGTTCCATCTTTGTATCTCACAGTGTCTAGTTTGCTCTTAAATTCGTGTACAGTTTTTACACACACTATTGTGCATGTGTGCATGTGTGATTCATCATGGTCTTGGATTACATATTAGACTCATGATTGACAGCTATTTCCCTCCCGGAAGAGAGTTCAGAGCTCATATATGACCGATCTATGGGTATTGCTGTGAGCTTACACACACGCATGCCCCCAACTCCCTGCCCACAAGAATTGGAGTAACAACTCGCAGCAAAGCAATACTGAAATTATTTCAGCTCTGGGTGCAATTTGAATCCAGACCGCCATAGTGGCAGACTTTACCATAACAAAAGATTAGAATTAATGGTGGTAATTTGTAAAAGTTTTTGTAAAGAAATACACATCATAAACTCTAAACCATTGGTCCGATTTTATTGAAATTTGGAATACTAGGGTTTTATGGGTCAACAAATCACCTAAGTATGTCAAAAATGATGTGGAACATCTCCATCATACCAAATTTGCTTTTTCATGGCAACTATTATGTTGTCAATTTAGAGATGATCATCAGTAAAATCCAAACTGCTGCCCCAATTGACATGCAATTTGGCATGTAAAGGTTTTATGGGTCAACAAATCATCTGTACATGTCAAAAACAATGCAGGACCTTCCTTTTATACTATTCTTATTAACACCTATCATGTTGGCATGGCAACTATTGTCAATTTAGATATAATCATCCATAAAATCCAAACCCCTGGCCCAATTGACATGCAATTTGGCATATGAAGGTTTTATGGGTCAACAAATCATTTGAGCATATAAAAACAATGTAGGACCTTCCTTTTATACTATTCTTACTAACACCTTTCATGTTGCCATGGCAACTATTGTCAATTTAGATATAATCATCCATAAAATCCAAACCCCTGGCCCAATTGACATGCAATTTGGCATATGAAGGTTTTATGGGTCAACAAATCATTCTAGCATGTAAAAAACAATGTAGGGCCTTCCTTAAATACTATTCTTACTAACACCTTTCATGATGCCATGGCAACTATTGTCAATTTAGATATAATCATCCATAAAATCCAAACCCGTGGCCCAATTGACATGCAACTTGGCATGTGAAGGTTTTATGGGTCAACAAATCACCTGAGTTTGTCAAAAACAATGCAGGACCTTCCTTTTATACTATTCTTACTAACACCTTTCATGTTGCCATGGCAACTATTGTCAATTTAGATAATCATCCATAAAATCCAAACTGCTGCCCCAATTGACATGCAACTTGGCGTGAATAGGTTTTATGGGTAAACAAATCACCTGAATATGTCAAAAACATTGTAGGACCTTCCTTTTATACTATTCTTACTATCACCTTTCATGTAACATGTTCCATCAATGTAATGTATGAGCAGCTAAAAGAACTCTACTATCACATTAAAAAGTGCATATATATGTGCCTTAGCCCTTACCCTTAGAATGCCTTTCAGTGCATTCGAACGGACTGCAAAAGATGGCGGTGTAAACATTACATTCATGATGGTGGAGTTGCCCACGGATTCACGTGTACCTAAATAAGCTATTCCAAATATATATATAGTACATCTATACAGAAAGCTGCATTTTTTCATGTACTTTAGTTTAGACATATAGTAGATATGGGCGCATCCGCTCGTGGCACCACCATCGCACGTGTACTGTTTACAACGCAATCTTTTGTGGCCTGTTTAAATAAGTATGTCTCAGTTTGAATGCTTCCATCATTCAGCGCATGCACAGGGTATTCAAATTATCTTGTTGTTGTGTAAGTGTATGCCCAATTCTTGAAATACAAACAAATTTTCACCGATTTAAAAGGAAGTTTGGTTATCAACCTCGGCAAAATAGTTTTCCGAATAAAAATATTAAGGTAAGGCATCAATAACCAATATTGTAAATTAAAGAACATGTTTTTTAACCTATTTTCTCCCAGAAATGAGAAGCTTAAGATCGTTGGTTAATCGACATTTGAGCTTCATTGCAATACATGTAGACATATAGTCATGCGCGAAACCATGCGCGGAGCTATCGCCATCTTTTGCGCCCCGTTGAATTTTGATTTCTGTTTGGCTTAGTTTGAATGCTTGGAGCATTCAGCACATTCGCAGGGTATTAAAATTATCTTGTTGTTAAACAAGTGTATGCCCAGTTCTTCAAAACTTTACTAATTCTTACCAATTTCAACGCAATTTCTTATATTAGTCTTGGCAAATTAGTTTTCCAAGTAAAAATCTATAGGCAAGAAACTAAATTATATAATATTTAATGTAATAATGTTTATTAGCCTCTATTCTGCTGGATATGAGCAACTTTGAAATCGTTGGTAATAGCACAGCTGCGCAATCTAATTCCACGTCCACACGGTCGAGCACTGTCCGCCAGGCACGAGGGCTTTGCTCGACAACGGGCAATTTCAGCGGGCAAACCATCAAACTGTCCGTTCCCAGTACCATTTGCAGGCAGTGGATGGAGGGCTGATATCGCTGCCAAACGCACGAGGTGATATGCGAGCAAAGTTAGCAAACCCGCTCAGTACAGACCAAAGTTACCTTACCACCATGTCCGCACCTAGTACTAGTGTATACTGGCACCAGGCATGTCTCCGTGATTTCTTGTTTTTTTTTTTAAATGCAGGCAGCAATTATGATGATGTAAAGTGCTACCTTCTTTCCAAGTATGGCGGGAACCATGGTTATCGTACCACACTGAACCACTCACTACCAACCTCTGTTTGCGGCCAACTAACCTCCAATCACCATTGTCAGCCATGTGGACACCTTCACAGGCAGAGTCTGCGGACTTTGCCCGGTAAGGGCAAAGTCTGCCAGGCACAGCTCGACCGTGTGGACGCGGCATAAGAATCTTGAAGATTAGATGCCTACTCAACATATTGTTGCCATGGCAACGTGATAGGTGTTGGTAAGAACGGTGTAAGAGGAAGGTCCTACAATGTTATTGACATGCTCAGGTGATTTTTTGACCTATAAAACCTTCACATGCCAAGTTGCATGTCAGTTGTGCCAGGGGTTTGGATTTTATTGATTATTTCTAAATTGACAACAGTTGCTATGGCAACATGATAGATGTTAGTAAGAACAGTATAAAAGGAAGGTCCTGCATTATTTCTGACATGCTCAGGAGATTTGTTGACCTATAAAACCTTCACATGTCAAGTTGCATGTCAGTTGTGCCAGGGGTTTGGATTTTATTTATTATTTCTAAATTGACAATAGTTGCCATGGCAACATGATAGATATTAGTAAGAACAGTATAAAAGGAAGGTCCTGTATTGTTTTTTATATGCTCAGGTGATTTTTTGACCCATAAAACCTTCACATGCCAAGTTACATGTCAGTTGGGCCAGTGGTTTGGATTTTATTGATTATTTCTAAATTGACGACAGTTACCATGGTAACATGATAGATGTTAGTAAGAATGGTATAAGAAGGTCCTGCAATGTTAATGACATGCTCTGGTGATTTGTTGACCCATAAACCCTTCACATGCCAAGATGCATGTCAATTGGGCCAGTGGTTTGGATTTTATTTATGACAATCTGAAAATTGATAACTTAAATGTTGCTATGAAATGGCAAATATGGTATGATGGAGATGTCACACATTGTTTATAACATGCTCATGTGATTTGTTGATCCATAAAACCCAAGTATTCCAAATTTCAATAAAATTGGACCAGTGGTTTGGAGTTTGTGTATTTCTTTACCAAAATCTTTACAAATTACCACCCTTAATTCTAACAATTTGTTCTGGTAAAGTCTAGCCAAAAATGCAGAATTAAAAAATAATTTAAAAAATCGTATCTCCCTTATTTTTCAAGCTGTTTCAAAAACTTGAAAAGCCTTTTGTTTCTAATAAAATTGCCTTTCATATGCAACAATAATTTAAGGATTAAAAAAATTGAAAATTTTGTGCCAGTACCTACATATAGTTTTCATTAACTTGTTTTCATGACCTCCTCATATCCCATTCTTGGCTCCATACAAAAATATGCTTAGAACTTTTTCTTACCAGAAAAAGAAAAAAAAATCTAGACACTATTGTCTATTTTTGCATGGAACCAAGAATGGGATATGATAGGAGGACTTTTTAGTTTAAGCAAGCCAATAGTCTACAATCATTCTCATGATTTTTGCATCATCTGCAAATATGTTGACATAGCTTGTACCTTCCATCATGTCAATGACGTGTGTATTTACCTAACTGTAGACATATACAAATAATACAGGAAAGGAACAACGCTTGGTTGCTTGCAGGAGACTGTCCCTTGCCCTTGGCCTTACTCTCCAATTTATTATACCTAGCGTGTGTGTGCAATGTATATGTTTACACCATCACCCATTGGTTGGTCCATACAATCTATGAGATTCTCATCCAGAAGGGTGATAGCTGTTAATAGTAGTTCTAACATGTGATAGACCATGATAATTATCATAAACCACAAGTACACCTCTAAAATCATAAAATGTCATTATATTTACCTCTGACAGTATTGACAAGGATATTTCACTATCTCTAAGTAGCTTCTACTGTTTGATTTCTTAAATAATGCACAAACACGGTAATTCCCGTTTTGTGATTTATGTACGAACACAAGTCTTCTTTTTCTCACTTCCTAGGATTTTAAAGCGCAGGAATTTGTATGTAAACAATAATCATTGCCCCACGGACGATGACGATTTAACAACGTCATAATGACGTCATTCCACATTCGATTCCTGTCTTTCGGTTTAAACACAAGAGTCTTGTCGAGTATTGCACTTCCACAATTGTAGAAGAAGCGTGTTTATAAGATAAACACTCATTTGTATACATCATCCATCACGTAACTATCGAAAATAAATTAGAGTGAGTAGTATGGTAGAATTTCAATCTCATTTATGTTATCCTCGGCAATTGTAACTGTTATTTCGAACTATGTGTTCTTTTCATTATCTGGATTTCATGTATATTGATTCATTGCCAAATAAATTTATAATTATTACGATGATGACGTTACAGTACTTTATTCCTTTACGGGAATCCGCGGAGGGCCGCTCAAGGGCGGCATAATTTGCGAGTGCTGAACGAAGGAGTGGGTTAGGGATAGGATTTGGACCAGGAATAGGGTTAGGATAAGGGGTATGGGGTCAGAATTAGGGTCAGGAATGGGATTAGGATTGAGGAGAGGGAGGTAATGATGAGTGATCCTATTTCTAAAAATAGTATAGCTACGTGAGATGGGAGATTATTCCACTCTTGGATGCTAAGGGGGGAAATGAGTAATTGAATATGTAGGTGCTTGTTTGGTATTGATTAACCTAGTTGTATTTTGCGGGAAGGGGAGCTACGCTCGTAGTGTCCCGCCTTTGCATCTCGCAGTGTCTAGTTTGCTCTTAAACTCATGAATGGTTTTTGCGCACACTATTTCATTGTCCAGTTTGTTCCAAGTGTCCACCACTCTATGTGGAAAATTGTTTTTCTTCAGATCTCTTCTGTAGCTATGGTTTTTTTTTCTTACCATGTCCTCTTGTGCTTCTCTTGTCCCAGTTTAACAAGTCCTCTCTATCGAGTATTTATGTGCCCTTCATGATTCTGTAGATGGTCAGTAGGTCACCTGTCTCTTTTCTTTGCTCCAGAGTCGGTAACTCCAGTTTAGCCAATCTCTCCTCATATGGCAAGTTTGCAAGTGCAGATGCCATTTTTGTGGCTGCTCTCTGGATTCTTTCTATTTTCTTTATATTCTTTTTTGTACTGGATGACCACGATGTCGCCGCATATTATAGTCTAGGCCTTATCAGTGTGACCAATATTTTTAAAATAATTTCTTCGTCCAAATATGTAAATGCCACTTTTATTGATATTAGCAAGTTGTAGTATTCTCCGACAATTTTGTTTATCTGTTTATCATAGGACAAGTTGTCTGAGATAATTACACCCAAATCTTTTTCGGATCTCTCCTTCTTTACCTCCTTGGTTCCAATCTTATATTGTCCTGATATCTTATTTTTGCTTTTTTTTTCAAACTCCATTATGCTACACTTGTTAATATTAAAGTCCACTTCCCATTTCTGACTATAGTTCCATACCTTATTCAGGTCTTCCTGCAGTAATTCGCAATCCTTTTCAGTTTTTACTTTCCTTAACAGTTTGGTGTCATCTGCAAAGAAGCTCATGTAACATTTCACATCCTCATTCATGTCATTCACATAAATAGCAAACATTATTGGAGCCAATACAGACTTGCGGTACTCCACTGATCACCTTTTTCCAACCTGAATATTTTTCTCTGAGCACTACTGGCTGCTTGTTATTGTGGCAAAGTAGCATGCAGTTGATACTTTAGGGTCTATATGGGGCGCCCCTACGGACCAGAGCCACACATCATTTTGTCTATGATAGAGGAAAACTCTGTTCATAGAGAAATTATGACACTTTTATACTACGACTGTCCCTCCGTTATGCTGTCCTCCAACCCCTTGTTGCTGTCCTGTACCATTTCTGAGTATTCCTTTTCTGTGATGGGGGAATTCCCTGTGGTGGGGGAAAAGAATACTGCCACCAAGTATTCCCACTTGGATCGTAAGAGGCGAGAAGAAAGGGACGGGGATTGGGACTAGGCATCCTTCTCCTTGTAGCCCCACAGGGGAAATTCCTAAAAGAATAAGAGAAGGCATAAGAGGGGCTGGAAAGCCTCGGACCAGCACCCTAAGGTTTGGGTCTTTTAATGTGCGTGGATGTGGTACAGATGAGAGTAAAAGGGAAGAGATAGGTAGTATGTTTGTGAGAAGAAAGATGGATGTGTTGGCTTTGAGTGAAACTAAGTTGAAAGGGAAGGGTGAGTGTAAGTTTGGGAGTGTAAGTGGGAGGTTATCAGGAGTGAAGAGAGGGCGAGGGAGGGAAGGGGTGGCCATTCTAGTAAGTGAAGAGATAGGTAAACGGGTAGTGGAGTGGAAGGAGGTTTCCTCAAGGATGATGTGGATGAAGGTGAAACTGGGGAAGGAGATGTGGGTCTTTGTAAGTGCATATGGGCCTGGCAGTGAGAAGAGTGTAGAAGAAAGGGAGGCCTTTTGGATATATCTAAATGAGTGCATAGAGGATTTGGGAAGAAATGTCAATGTGATAGTACTGGGAGACCTTAATGCTAGTGTAGGAAATGGTCCAATCGATGGAGTGGTTGGGAAATGTGGAGTTCCAGGAAAGAATCGTAGTGGAGAGTTGATGGTGGAAATGTGTCTAGAAAGAGAGTTTATGATAGCAAATACAGCGTTTCGGAAGAAAGTCAAGCATAAGTACACATGGGAGAGGGTGGTGGAGGGAAGGGTGGTAGATAGAGCGCTAATGGATTATGTAGTAGTAAATAGGATTATGATAGGAAGAGTTAAGGATGTACATGTGCTAAGGGGAGAGGGTGGGGGAATATCAGATCATTTTTTGGTGGAAGGTAAGTTGAAAGTGGAGGATAGATGGAGGAAGAGGAAAGGGACAAAAGGTAGGGAGGTTCTTAGAGTGAACTCTTTGAATGAGAAGGAAAAGGAGAAGGAGTACGGAAAGAAGCTGAAGGAGGAGTGGGAGGGAGTAAAGGGTAGAGTAGAGCTGGGTGTGGAGGAGGAATGGGGATGGTTCAAGGAGGGAGTCACAAAGTGTGCAAGGATGGTGTGTGGAACAAGAAGGACAGGGGGAAATAGAAGAAAGGGTAGTGAATGGTGGGATGAGGAAGCAAAGAAGGTTGTAGAAGAGAAGAAGCGAGCTTTCACAGATTGGTTACAAAATAGGACGAGGGAGTCATATGAGAGGTACAAAGAAAAGAAAAGAGAAGTAAAGCAAAAAGTAAAACAGGCAAAGAGGAGAGCAGATGTGAAATGGGGTAAGAGTTTGACAGAAAAATTTGCAAGTAATAAAAAGATGTTTTGGAAATGAATTAAGAGAGGAAGAGGAGGCGAATCAAGTAGAGAAGAAAAGGTAAAAGGTGCAGATGGAGAGATGATAATGGAAGAGAAGGCAGTAAGGGGAAGATGGGCAGAATATTTTAGGGAGTTGCTTAATGTGAAGGAGGATAGGGAAGGAAAGATTGCTGCAGTGGGAAGTGCGAAGAAAATGAGAGTGATGAATGAGGAGAATGGAGGAGAAATAAGGAAGGATGAAGTGAAGGCAGTTGTTAAGATGATGAAAGCAGGTAAGGCACCTGGTCTGGATGGATGCCATGCGGAATGTCTGAAAAAGGGAGGTACAGTGATGGTGGACAGGTTGGTGAGGTTATTTAATGTTTGTTGGAGAGAGGGTAGAGTGCCGGAGGACTGGAGGAGTGCCTGTATAGTTCCACTTTACAAGGGAAAAGGGGACAAGTGTGAATGTAGTAGTTTCAGAGGGATTAGCTTGTTGAGTGTAGTTGGGAAGGCTTATGGGAGGATCTTGATTGAGAGGATTAGGAGAGGAAGAGAGGGAGTAATTGGTGAGGAACAGTGTGGATTTAGGACAGGTAGAGGTTGTGTAGATCAGATCTTTGTGGTAAGACAGATATGTGAGAAAGCTATAGGGTAGGGGAAGGATGTTTTTTGGGCTTTTATGGATCTGGAAAAGGCTTATGATAGGGTAGACAGAAAGGCACTGTGGGAGGTTATGAAGATATACGGGATAGGAGGAAAGCTTCTGGGAGCTGTCAAGAGTTTTTATGAGAATAGTAGAGCTTGTGTCAGGATTAGAAATGGAGAGAGTGAGTGGTTCGAGGTAAAGGTGGGACTTCGTCAATGATGCGTTATGTCACCCTGGCTGTTCAACTTATGCATGGATGGGGTGGTGCGAGAGGTAAATGCAAGGGTAGTGGGTCAGGGATTGGAGATGGTTAAAGAAAATGGAGAAAAGTGGGAGGTGAGCCAGCTGTTGTTTGCGGACGACACTGCGCTTGTGGCAGGATCGGAGGAGGAATTGAGGAAGTTGGTGACAGAGTTTGGGAGAGTGTGTGATAGAAGAAAGCTAAAGATAAATGTGGGTAAAAGTAAGGTGATGAGATGTACAAGGGGTGAAAGTGGCAGTAGATTGGAAGTGAGCATTAAGGGAGAGCGACTGGAGGAAGTGGATAGTTTTAGATACTTGGGTGCAAATGTGGCAGGAAAAGGTGGAGTGAAAGTGGAGGTAGAATGTAGATTGAGAAAAGCGAGTAAATGCCTTGGTGGATTAAAAAGTGTAATGAGAAATAGACATTTGGGAATGGATGCTAAGAGGAGACTGTATGAAGGAGTGATTGTGCAAACAGCACTGTATGGGGCAGAAACATGGAACATAAGAGAGGAAGAGAGAAGGAGTTTGAATGTGTTTGAGATGAGGTGTCTGAGAAGTATGATGGGGGTTACTAGGCTAGATACAGTGAGAAATGAGGAGGTGAGGAGGAGAACAGGGGTGGAAAGGGAGCTGGGAGATAGGGTTGATGAAAGAATATTAGGATGGTTTGGACACATGGAAAGAATGAGTGAAGAAAGACTAGTAAAAGAGGTATGGAAGGCAGATGTGGAGGAAGTGAACATGAGGGGGCGTCCTAGGATGAGGTGGATGGATGGGGTAAAGGGGGCTTTGGGGAAGAGGGGAATGTCTGTTGAGGAAGGACGGGAGAGGACAGAAGACAGGGGTGAATGGAGAATGGTTGTATATGGATGATGTTGTGATACCATGAGGTGGAATGGGCGGGGGGATGGAGGGTGAGGTAGTATGTGTGAGCAAAATTTGACGCAGCCCGAAGGGATTTCTCCCCGTCCTCTCATTTTATGCAATGGGGGGACGGAGAGGGGGGGTCGCCGATTTAATGAAGTGGCCTTGCTGTGGATGTGCTGTGTCTTGCGACACTGCTTCTGACTCAGGGCAGTGGACAAGGTGCAGGGATGATCCGTCATTCAGGAGGTGCTAAGATAAGAGGGAGGGTGGAGGGGTGTGGAGTGTATTCAGGAATGGAATGGGTGGGAATGATTTTATGCCTTTTTCTTTTTGGCTACCCCCCTTGTAAGGGGGAAAAAGCCTTGGTATATGTATGTATGTACTACTCTCATCTTTCTACCAATCAGGGAGTCCTCCATCCATTTTAGTAGGTTCCCTTGCAAGCAGGGAAGACTGCTTCCCCCCTCACCCGAAACAAAGAGAAGGCATACTACGCCTGCGGAGGACACGGGCAGTTCTCTCCCTCCTCCAAAGCGTAGTAGACGGAAAGGTTGTACAACATCCGCCTCGAGTCAGTCTCTGGCCGAGTTGTCTCCTATTCCTTCACCCAAGGCGGTTAGCTTCGACGGGCATGCGCCTCTGGCCCCCGCGAACTATCCCCCGGGTACGAGATTTTTCCCGGATGCGTCAACAGCCGACACCCCCGCTGCGTTTTCCGGCAGCTCAAACCCTACACGGATAAAGGACCCGACTTCGGAGACAAAGAGCGCTTCGGCCTCTTCTTCTAGTCGGGTGTCCCGCAGTCCACCTTCAACCCATCGTAAGACGAGCCGGGTCATCAACGGAACCCTTTCTATGCCCGGTGGGCAGGAGGCCCGTGGTGTTCCCACGCGCGCGTTAGTCGCAGGTAACTCCTCCTCGTCCAGAGGTGGCAGTCTCCCCTTTGAGTCTCCCGGAACATCCGCACCCAGGCGGGACTCGCCAAGCGGGCATTCCCAGGACCTCCTCCCCACTCTCTGTTCACTCGTTACTACACTGAAGGAACAGATGGAGGAACAACGGGAATTTTTCCGCGCTTCTCAAGCTCAGTTCATGCACCACCCGGAAGCTCGTCAGGAGTCACCACCCCTAAGGGCCCCCCTCGACCATCTTCCACTTCATCAGAACCCCCCTGAACCCATCAGTGACGATGAGGGAAGCGCGAGGTTCCTCTCTGACCGTGCAGACCCCTCCTACGACGACGACGATGTCCACAGCGCCGTAGGGGGGGGGGGACACGCTCCCTTTCCCCTCCCGATGCCCATTCGGAATCCCCGATGGTGGTCAAACCTTCCTTCTCAGACATCCTCGCGAGAGTTCGGAGGGCGAATCGACTGGGCCCCCCGAAAGAAGAGGAAGCCACATTCGAGTCCGAGATCTTCATGACGGGCAACTCTCAGAAAGCGCAGCCTCCTCCAATCCACCTTCCATGGAGTACGCAGACAGCGAGAGCCATGACCCAAGCCTCCGACCCTCTCGCAAAACGGACAACTGAGAAGGCGCGTTGGCTTCCGGTTCCAGTGGAACACCAGAGGCGCTTCTACACCCCATCGGGGACAACCCTTAGAGCAGCCTCGATCCCGGCGAGGTTACCAGAGCTGGTTAAGGCGGACGCGGAATCGCTCCGCAGAAGAAGCGTCCTCCTCTCCGGCAGGGAAGTCAGCGACCACATCAATCACTGGCTCTGTCCCTGGCAGTGAACTCCTGGCTAGAACGCCTCCTTGCCTCGGTAAGGGAGTTCTTACCCGAACTACAACCCCAGGATGAATGCGACCTCCAGGCTCTATTGGAAAGCGCGAGCAGAGCCCTGAAGCATCAGGCTTCCTGTCTCTCAACATCCTGGGCCAACATCGAGTCCCGCAGGAGGGACACCATCCTCGGGGACCCCAGTGACCCCCTCCTCAGAGAGATTTATGCTCCTTTGAAGAGGGCCCCCCTTCTCACCCACACGCTGATTCCCCCGGAAATGGTGGACTCGGCAATCAATAGCGCAAACCAGTTGATGCACAACAGAGCCATCGAGAGAACAGCCGTCCCTACCTCGAGGCCAAGGACCAATCCCCAATCGACCCCTCGGTCCTCTCAGACGCAGAGGCAGCCTTTTCATCTCCCTAAGAGGGAAGACAGGCCACCCCCCTATTCGAAGTCGAAAGCACAGACAGGAAAGCCCCGCCCCTTTCCCAATAGAGACCTGGGGCGCAAACATCAGAGAGGCTCCGGACCCCACCGCAGAAAATTCTAGGAACTCGCCTGCCCTCCCGCACAGGATAGGAGGTTGCCTCTCTCTCTGCTGGAGGGCATGGGAGGCGGCCGGGGCGGAGGACTGGACCATCCAGGTAATCAAGGCAGGCTATCGCCTTCCTTTTCACACCATCCCCAGCCTCTCCCCCTATCCCATCCAAGTCAGCAACTACCATCTGGACTCGGATAGCGGGCGGGCCCTAGCGGAGGAAATCTCCGCTCTGCTTCAGAAAGGAGCTCTAGAGGAAGTCTCGACTCCGGACCCGGGGTTCTACTCAAGGCTATTCCTCGTAGCAAAGGCAACAGGGTGGTGGAGACCAGTCATCGACCTGTCTCCTCTCAACAAGTTCCTTTCCCTGACGAAGTTCCGAATGGACACCCCCAGAGGCCGCAAGGGCGTCTATCAGGGAAGGGAACTTCATGGTGTCGCTGGACCTCCAGGATGCCTATTTCCAAATACCTGTGCACCCCTCATCCAGAAAATTCCTCCGCTTCGTCCACAAGGGCACCACCTTCCAGTTCACCTGCCTATGCTTCGGCCTCTCCACAGCACCCCAAGTCTTCACCAGAGTGTTCAAACTCGTCTCAGCGTGGTCCCACTCCTGAGGAATTCGCCTACTCCGTTACCTGGACGATTGGCTGATCCTGGCACAGTCCGCCCAGCTATGCCACGACCACCTGGGAACGGTCCTAGCCTTCATCCGCAAATTGGGCTCCATTGTCAACCAGACGAAGTCGGATTTCATTCCACGACAGAGAGTCACGTACCTGGGTATGGTTCTGGACTCCTCCCTCATGAAGGCCTTCCCAGTAGAGAAGAGAATCCAGAATCTCACTTCTCTCGTCGTACAAGCACAATCAACCGGGTTCCTGACGGCGAAACAGTGCCAAGTCATCCTGGGCCATATGGCCTCCGTCGAGAGGTTAATTCCCAGGAGCAGACTACGAATGCGACCGCTACAGTGGCTCCTCAAGTCCCAGTGGTCCCCGCTAAGGGGAAAAACCCGTCAACACATCTCCCTTACCAGAGAAGTCAAGGATTCTCTTCTCTGGTGGAAGGACCCGTGCAACCTGCTTGTGGGGATGCCCCTCGGCCCATCTCCCCCCGAAGTCCTCCTCTTCTCCGACGCCTCCAAGGAGGGCTAGGGGGCCCACCTCAACGACGATCACGTCAGCGGTTCCTGGTCCACAGTCGAGCGGACAGCCCATATCAACTGGCTAGAGTTGAAAGCAGTACTGCTGGCTCTCCGTCACTTCTCGGATCAAATCTCGGGGAAAGTCGTGGGCATCATGTCGGACAATTCCTCGGTAGTAGCCTATCTGAACAAGCAGGGTGGCACAGTCTCCCAGGACCTATGCCATCTCACTATGGACATCCTCCATTTAGCCGAGAATCTCCAAGTGGCACTCAGAGCTCGCTACATCCCAGGGAAGAAGAATGTCTGGGCGGTCACCTCAGCAGAAGGAGTCAGGTAATCAGCACGGAGTGGTCCCTCCATCCGGAAGTGGCTACCTTCCTCATCAACAAATGGTGCTCCCCTATGGTAGACCTTTTCGCCACCAGATGGAATCACCAGCTCCCAGTATATTTCAGCCCTCTCCCGGATCCGCTGGCAGCAGGAGAGGATGCTCTTCTGCAAAACTGGGACAACCTCGACACCTACGCTTTCCCACCGTTTCCCTTGCTCCAGAAGGTGCTCCAGAGAGTAAGAAGCGCATCCAACCTTAGGATGACTTTGATCGCTCCCTGGTGGCCGGAAGCCCCATGGTTTCCAGACGCCCTCGCGCTAGCAGTGGAGGAGCCCCTGGCCCTTCAGGGAAGACCCAACCCTCTACATCAACCAGTCAACGGGGCCTGGCACAAGAACCCGTCAGCTCTGGCGCTTCACGCGTTCAGACTATGGTCCGGATCCTCCTAGAGAAGGGTTTCCCCAAGGAAGTGGCGGAAGACATGTCCTCCCCTATTCGCTTTTCCTCAGCTACCCTTTATCAAGGGAAATGGAATGCCTTTGCAGAATGGTGCCACTCCCGGGCAATAATCCCAGATCAAGCCACCATTCCTCAGATTGCCTCCTTCTTCCACTTCCTCAGAAGTCCAAGAAGATCTCCCTCTCGGCAGTGCAGGGCTATAGGGCAGCTCTTAATCAGGTGTTTTCTCTGAAGGGCATGGATCTAGCCCTGTCACCAGAGATTTCCATGCTCTTCAGACATTTCAGGAAATCATGCCCCCCCCCCCAGGGTTTCAATCAATTGGTAATAATATTTAAATTCACGATGATATGCACATGCATGGTTGGAGATACTCATCCTAAACTGAACTTGCGCGCTCTAATCCCTAAAGCAAAATTAGAAAGGGTAACTCACATAGCGACACTTTTCTATTCATCCCGATGATGTAGTGCTGATTTGGTAGAACCTCTGAATGGAAAAAGAAGCGACGGATGATCTTGGATTTGGTTGATCCCATTGTCCGGAATGGAGGGACCCAAGCGACGCCCCTCGTGGCCCCGGATTTCACGAGGGGAAATTTTCACATATTTTAAATACGATTCACAATTTCCAATTCCGTCCACACATTATATGTTCTTTTAGGAATCCCTTAACATGGATAAATCTGTTCCACGACACAAATTCACTGGGACACGTTGATCTTGCGACGACCGGCAGTTTGAACACTCCATCCGTGGTGCTGTTAGCAAGCGGGTCGGGAGCCTACTGCTAAGGCCAAGCTCGTCTCAGTATAAACAGATTAGGCTACACTTTTTTTTTTTTTTTTTTTTTTTGCGCGCGCGAATTTTTCAATTGTTAATTTGATTGAGAATTGTAGTACGATATCGGGACAGGAGTTCAGGCAATTCTAAGAGTGTTGTGAGGTAGTTACTGGTTATAAGAAAGGGACACATGATCCTAAATAACCTAATTTAAACTAAAAATAAGAAGTGGAAAGCGCGCAGGGGTATGGTATGTAACGGGCTTTCCAATAAAACAATAAAGATGAAAAATTGGTGATACATAAACAAAAAGGCATCAATTATAACACAAAATACAAGGACACAAAAACGTAATATGGTGAATTAACTAAAGTTAATTAATAAGTTGAGATATTTTTAGTTTTAACATTACAGTACCTTAGATTGGTGACTTCGAGCATGGCTTACGTGTGGTGATTGGTTTGACAACGACATCACCACAATGTACTGGAAAGTGTGATACTAGTTGATACTAGTTTTTTTTTATCATCGCACTCTGTTAACATTATGTATAGATTATAGCTCCTTGTAGACATGCAGGAGATTCAAATAAATGCGTAGTTAGAATTCTGTATGTGTGTATGCACATTATCATCTCTCCATCTGCACCTTTTACCTTTTCTTCTCTTCCTCTCTTAATTTCTTTCCAAAACATCTTTTTATTACTTTCAATTTTTTCTGTCATACTTTTACCCCATTTCACATCTGCTCTCCTCTTTACCTCCTTTACCTTTTGCTTTACTTCTCTTTTCTTTTCTTTGTACCTCTCATATGACTCCCTCGTCCTATTTTGTAACCAATATGTGAAAGCTCGCTTCTTCTCTTCTACAACCTTCTTAGTTTCCTCATCCCCCCATTCACTACCCTTCCTTCTATTTCCTCCTGTCCTTCTTGTTCCACACACCATCCTTGCACACTTTGTGACTCCCTCCTTGAACCATCCCCATTCCTCCTCCACACCTAGCTCTACTCTATCCTTCACTCCCTACCACTCCTCCTTCAGCTTCTTCTTGTATTCCTTCTCCTTTTCCTTTTCATTTAAAGAGTTCACTCTAAGCACCTCCCTACCTTTTGTCCCTTTCCTCTTTCTCCATCTATCCTCCACTTTCAACTTACCTTCCACCAAAAAATGATCTGATATTCCCCCACCCTCTCCCCTTAGCACATGTACATCCTTAACTCTTCCTATCATAGTCCTATTTACCACTACATAATCCATCAAGGCTTTATCTACCACCCTTCCATCCACCACCCTCTCCCATGTGTACTTATGCTTGATTTTCTTCCGAAACACTGTATTTGCTATCATCAACTCTCTAGACACATTTCCACCATCAACTCTCCACTACGATTCTTTCCTGGAACTCCACATTTCCCAACCACTCCATCAATTGGACCATTTCCTACCCTCGCATTAAGGTCTCCCAGTACTATTACATTGACATTTCTCCCTAAATCATCTATGCACTCATTTAAATCTATCCAAAAGGCCTCCCAAAGGCAGTAAGGGGAAGATGGGCAGAATATTTTAGGGAGTTGCTAAATGTGAAGGAGGATAGGGAGGGAAAGATAGTTGCAGTGGGAAATGCTAAGAAAATGACCGTGATAAGTGAGGAAAATGGAGGAGAAATAAGGAAGGATGAAGTGAAGACAGTTGTTAAGATAATGAAAGCAGGTAAGGCACCTGGTCTGGATGGATGCCATGCACAATGTCTAAAAAAAAAAAAAAAAAAAAAAAAAAAAAAAAAAAAAAAAAAAAAAAAAAAAAAAAAAAAAAAAAAAAAAAAAAAAAAAAAAAAAAAAAGAGGTACAGTGATGGTGGACTGGCTGGTGAGGTTATTTAATGTTTACTGGAGAGAGGGTAGAGTGCCGGAGGACTGGAGGAGTGCCTGTATAGTTCCACTTTACAAGGGAAAAGGGGACAAGTGTGAATGTAGTAGTTTCAGAGGGATTAGCTTGTTAAGTGTAGTTGGGAAGGCTTATGGGAGGATCTTGATTGAGAGGATTAGGAGAGGAAGAGAGGGAGTAATTGGTGAGGAACAGTGTGGATTTAGGACAGGTAGAGGTTGTGTAGATCAGATTTTTGTGGTAAGACAGATATGTGAGAAAGCTATAGGATAGGGGAAGGATGTTTTTTTGGGCTTTTATGGATCTGGAAAAGGCTTACGATCGGGTAGGCAGAAAGGCACTGTGGGAGGTTATGCAGATATATGGGATAGGAGGAAAGCTTCTAGGAGCTGTCAAGAGTTTTTATGAGAGTAGTAGAGCTTGCGTCAGGATTAGAAATGGAGAGAGTGAGTGGTTCGAGGTAAAGGTGGGACTTCGTCAATGATGCGTTATGTCACCCTGGCTGTTCAACGTATACATGGATGGGGTGGTGCGAGAGGTAAATGCAAGGGTAGTGGGTCAGGGATTGGAGATGGTTAAAGAAAATGGAGAAAAGTGGGATGTGAGCCAGCTGTTGTTTGCGGACGACACTGCGCTTGTGGCAGGATCGGAGGAGGAATTGAGGAAGTTGGTGACAGAGTTTGGGAGAGTATGTGATAGAAGAAAGCTAAAGATAAATGTGGGTAAAAGTAAGGTGATGAGATGTACAAGGGGTGAAAGTGGCAGTAGATTGGAAGTGAGCATTAAAGGAGAGCAACTGGAGGAAGTGGATAGTTTTAGATACTTGGGTGCAAATGTGGCAGGAAAAGGTGGAGTGAAGGTGGAGGTAGAATGTAGATTGAGAAAAGCGAGTAAATGCCTTGGTGGATTAAAAAGTGTAATGAGAAATAGACATTTGGGAATGGATGCTAAGAGGAGACTGTATGAAGGAGTGATTGTGCAAACAGCACTGTATGGGGCAGAAACATGGAACATAAGAGAGGAAGAGAGAAGGAGTTTGAATGTGTTTGAGATGAGGTGTCTGAGAAGTATGATGGGGGTTACTAGGCTAGATACAGTGAGAAATGAGGAGGTGAGGAGGAGAACAGGGGTGGAAAGGGAGCTGGGAGATAGGGTTGATGAAAGAATATTAGGATGGTTTGGACACATGGAAAGAATGAGTGAAGAAAGACTAGTAAAAGAGGTATGGAAGGCAGATGTGGAGGAAGTGAACATGAGGGGACGTCCTAGGATGAGGTGGATGGATGGGTTGAAGGGGGCTTTGGGGAAGAGGGGAATGTCTGTTGAGGAAGGACGGGAGAGGACAGAAGACAGGGGTGAATGGAGAGTGGTTGTATATGGATGATGTTGTGATGCATGAGGTGGAATGGGCGGGGGGATGGAGGGTGAGGTAGTATGTGTGAGCAAAATTTGACGCAGCCCGAAGGGATTTCTCCCCGTCTTCTCCTTTTATGCATGGGGGGACGGAGAGGGGGGGTCGCCGATTTAATGAAGCGGCCTTGCTGTGGATGTGCTGTGTCTTGCGACACTGCTTCTGACTCAGGGCAGTGGACAAGGTGCAGGGATGACCCGTCATCCAGGAGGTGCTAAGATAAGAGGGAGGGTGGAGGGGTGTGGAGTGTATTCAGGGATGGAATGGGTGGGAATGATTTTATGCCTTTTCCTTTTTGGCTACCTCCCTTGTAAGGGGGAAAAAGCCTTGGTATATGTATGTATGTATGTGTATGCACATGCGTGTAAACGTGAATGTTCGAGAACTTACAAATTGCCATTTCTGTTTAATTATCATTCATTTCTGTGAAGCGAAAGTTGAATAAATGAGATAGATTATTAATATCATCAAAATTGAATTATTGTATAACTGAGATTGGATGTATGTTAAAATTCTGTGTGCAAGGAATGATTGTGGAAATTAAATTGAATGATTAGCAACTGCCTTTGGGCACGCTATGCCAGCGTGAAGCCACGTCACGCACGGGGTGAGTTAGAAGCGGGTCAGCATTGAGAGGTTAACGAGTGACAGTGAGAGTGCTTGTGCATAATTCTTGTGCCTTGAAATAAACTTGTGAACGCCGAACGCTATCTTCATTACTTCCACCTTATCTATTGAACCTACAATACTGGCGTCGCGCGCGTGGGCCCCTATACGAAATCATAACACCATTAAATTCTTGCTGCCAGGCTTTCTTGGATCGCATGACCTCCGGCCGCTGACCCAATGAATGGGGCTCTGTTCTGTGAAGGCAATATGTCTACGAAGAGGCATATTTCCTATTGGCCAGTCTATAGTAAACATAAATGAATTTAGCCAATCATAGATGGTTGGAGGAGGAGCCTTACCCCTTCAGAGGTTTCGTCTTTGCTAACAATTACTGGATTAAAAACAGACAAGAAACAGGGAGGAGGAATCATGTTCTTGGCCAAGAAAAACTTGAATGTGACAAAAATTGTGGAGGGCAAAGGTAATGTAGAACTGATCATGATAAAAGTCGAAGACAAGAACATGAAAAGCAGAAAGTTTGTGGTGACTTATGTGCCCCCAAAAACAAACGCTTGGAAAGAGAACGAGCATACGAAAATGCTAGAAGATGCATGTTCCCAATTAGACGGTCCTATTGTTGCCCGGTATGCGGGAGCCGTGACTGTGAGAGACAATTTAATTTCTGCATATGTCATTAAGATACACCAGTATCATAATTTGGATTCTTTTAACGATTCGAGACCATGGTTTTACTTAAATAAATTGGATCAAGGTCTACGTCTTGCTGATGCCGAACCTAAGAGAAGGTTTGCCAAAACTGTTTACCGCATGTTAAAGTGACGTTCATTCACTGACATATGAGGCAAATACCGCGTGTTATTTGAATGCCGTACCTCTGATCATCAATATTGCAAGCATTAGAAATTAAAATATTCTAGATTAAGAACAATAATAACAAGGAACCTAGAAAGTGATATGCGAAGGGCCGTCTGATTTCAATCTTCGTTCATACCGTCACGATTGCAATAATATGGATACTGCCTGTTATAAGAGATGAGTAACTATGCTAGCGGAATGAAATATCATTTGAATATTTCAACCATAATGAATAGGATGTAGGGAGTAGAAATCATTGGACTTGAGACCTGTACGCCGCGATATAATTCTCCACGTCCTAAGGACAGACAAATTGCATATCGTTGCTTCCACAGATATTGTTCGGACGCTTTTGCTGTCCCTGAGATTGCTTTGCAGATACGCAGCGGACCAGTCCCATAGGATTTGGCCAGGTGCTGAGACAACTCTGCTGCGGATTAGTCATCGTCCATGGAACGGTGCAGCGGAATCGTTTCTCGCAAGGCTCATCTGGATCAGAGTCGCACGGTTTGTGGGAGAGCACCCACGCTAATCTCCTTTGAGGCCTGTGATGAGGTACTGTCTCTGTTGCCTCGGGGATACCTCTTCCGTACTATAGAGAAGACATCGTTTCCCCGCATTAAAAAAAAAAAAAAAAAAATTATATATATCCAGCTCTAGTTGGAGCATATACTTTAAATTTATGTTATATAACAGATAACAGGTTTAGACTTATACAATACTATTTTTGTGTTAGTTATAGTTTTAACTGTCTATTTATTATAATAGACAGTTAAAACTATCAGTGAATGTGCTTTGACATGATATATGGATTAAAGTTATAATTATGTAGTTTGGTAGGTACAAGGAAAAGGTTAATATGTCTATCGACACTATATACTTATTTCGGTAACTTTCCATTGGGCAGTGGCGTGATGTCTGTTGTACGTCTGAGTCAGATGTTTACGATCTGGAAATGTAGAGGTCAGCAAGATTGGAGGTATTGCAAAAGGGACAGTGCCTATCGGGCACCTTGCATTCATGTGGATCACGTGTCAGACATGTGATATATTGTAATGGTTAGTAATGGTATATGAATATACTGGGTCATGCTATAAATTTCCTTAGAGCTAGTTTTGACAGATGCACAATCGAAGTATCCCCTTGCAAGGTGGGGGAGCCTATTGGTATAATGATAGATTTATATACAAAAAATCTCCCTTATAAGGACGGTAGTCACCCAAGGCATGCACCCGCCCTTCACCCAACTCATATCCACTCAACTCCCATTTGTTTCCTTTTTATCTTAGCTCCGTGTGGATGAAGGGCCATCCCTGTCCTCTTCTTATGTCAGAGGCAATACAGCAAGAAACAGCACACCCATAGCAGGGCCCTATAGCAAAAGCTGGTTTACCCCACTGCTTCATTTACATAGTGACCCTTTTTCCTCGTCCACTTGCATATATAGAAGATATTTAGATTGTGTCAATTTATTGTCCCTTGCCTGTACCCTTACTTGCTCGTCTGACATTAATCTTTTATCCAAGGTACCCTTCACTCCATCCATCCATCTCATTCTTGATCTTCCCCTCAAGTTAACTCCTTTTATCATCTCCCCTCGATGCCTAACGTGCACACGCACACATATGCTACGAAAGGGTACTCCGACGCTTTCGCGGATCTCCCGAGGGAAAAGTCAGTTGTCCGAGTGACCCAGCTATCCAATTTTTCCTGGCGACGCCCCTAGAGAAGAATAGATTCAGTGCATCTCGGATCAAGCCACCTGAAGCCCTCTATTTGAACAAAGGAACACCTGTGCGGACAAAAGCCTAATACAGCGCCTCAAATCGAAGCGACGAAACTTTTTATATCACGCTTTGGCAACCCTGTAAATGTATATATAAAATGTTTCTGGCAACCCTCTGATGCTTGAACGGAGCTTACCTTGTATTTGTAGAGCGGAAAGCTGTCTGGCACAGTAAATAAGACCAGACTTTAATTCACCAATGTAGAGTTAAACCTACTCTCTACATTATGGTGGCAGCAGTGGAATTCGAACCCACGTCTCCTCAGAGACTGGAGCGGATTTTGTGTTGAAATCCTCATGCCAAGGTCCTGCAAGAGGTCTTGCTTTGAGACACTTTCGTAGCACACGTGTGCACGCTAGGCATCGAAGGGAGATAACACTCCATCTACCTCTGCCTTCCACACTCTTTTTGCTAGTCTTTATTCATTCTTTCCAAGTGTCCAAACATCCCAGTATTCTTTGACCAATCCGATCTACCAGCTATTTTTCTACCCCATACTTCCTCATCTCACTCTATCCAACCTCGTAACCCCCAACACACTTATCAAACACTTCACCTCAAATACATCTAAATTCTCCTTGCCTCCTTGACATTAAAAATTTCTGCCTTCCTTACACTACAAGTTTCTGCCCCATTCTGTGTTATGGGTAAAATCACCCCCTCATTCAGTCTTCTCTTTGTATCCATCCCCAGATACCTATTTCTTATTACCTTTTTCATTATGCCCAAAACATTTGCTTCCTTCACTCTACATTTTACCTCCATACCCCACTCCTCCATTCCCTGCTATATGTGACCCTCAATACTTAAAATGAATTTCACCTCTAATATCTTTTCTTAAAAACTTACCCCTAACTCAATGCCACCCTCATCCCTTGTACAGTTCATCACCTTTTACTCACATTTACCTCAAACTTCCTATCACATACCTACCCAAACTCTGTCACTAACAGCTTTAGGCCCCCTACTGACCCAGCCATGAGTGCAGTGTCATCAGCAAACAACAACTGGCTCACCTCCCACTTCCCTCTACTCTTCCTTATGTTCCCCAATCCCCTGCCCATCACTCTTACATTTACCTTTAGGGTGGGGTAGTTTGTGCCTAGTTTGACTTTGGATGACTTTGTGGTGGGAAGTCCAGATAAGTCTACTGTTGAAGATCAGGCCGAGAAATTGGGTCTGTTCTGCCATCAATATTGCATTTCCTAGTTGTATGGATGGAGAATCTTGGCAGCAAAATTGTCTAGAGAAGTACATGGTGACCAATTTTGAGGTGGAGAAATGAAATTCATGATCTTTGCCTGTTGGTGTGCCTGGGTTATGGCTTTTTGGAGAATATGGTATGTAGAGGGTGGGTTCAATATTATATTGGATAGGAGTTATCATTGGGATATTTTTGTTATATGCTAGAATGAAAAAATGAGAAGGGGTGGCTATACTAGTAAGTGAAGAGATAGGTAAACATGTAGTGGAGTGGAAGGAGGTTTCTTCAAGGTTAATGTGGATGAAGGTGAAATTGGGAAGGAAGATGTGGGTTTTTGTAAGTGCATATGGACCTGGTAGTGAGAAGAGTGTAGAAGGGAGGCTTTTTGGATAGATTTAAATGAGTGCATAGAGGGATTAGGGAGAAATGTCAATGTAGTGGTATTGGGAGACCTTAATTCTAGGGTAGGAAATGAACCAATAGATGGAGTGATTGGGAAGTGTGGAGTTCCAGGAAAGAATCATAATGGAGAGTTGATGGTGGAGATGTGTCTAGAGAGTTGATGATAGCAAATAAAGTGTTTAGGAAGAAAGACAAGCACAAGTACACATGGGAGAGGGTGGTAGATAGAACGTTAATGGACTATATAATGGTAACTAGGAGTATAGTAGGAAGAGTTAGGGATGTACATGTTCTAAGGGGAGAGAGTGGGGGAATATCACATAATTTTCTGGTGGCAGGTAAGTTGAGAGTAGAGGATAGATGGAGAAAGAGGAAGGACAAACGATAGGGAGGTGCTTAGAGTGAACTGCTTAAATGAGAAAAAGGAGGAGTATAAGAAGAAGCTGAGAGAGGAGTGAAGGATAGAGTAAAACTAGGAGCGGAGGAATGGGGATAGTTTAAGGAGGGAGTCACAAAGTGTGCAAAGATGGTGTGGGGAACAAGGATGGAAGTAAATAGAAGGAAGGGTAGTGAGTGGTGGGATGAGGAAGCAAAGAAGGTTGTAGAAGAGAAGAAGTGAGCTTACACAGATTGGTTACAAAAGAGGACAAGAGAATCATAAGAAAGATACAAAGAAAAGAGAAGTAAAGCATAAGATAAAGGAGGCAAAGAGGAGAGCAGATGTGAAATGGCTAAGAGTATGACAGAAAATTTTGAAAGTAATAAAAAGATGTTTTGGAAAGAAATTAAGAGAGGAAGTGGAGGCGAATCAAGTAAACAAAAGGTAAAAGGTGCAGATGGAGAGATAATGGAAGAGAAGGCAGTAAGAGGAAGATGGGCAGGGTATCTTAGGGAGTTGCTAAATGTGAAGTAGGATAGGGAGGGAAAGGTAGTTGCAGTGGGAAGCGCTAAGAAAATGAGAGTGATGAGTGAGGAAAATGGAGGAGAAATAAGGAAAGATGAGGTGAAGGCAGTTCTTAAGATGATGAGAGTAGGTAAAGCACCTGGGTTGGATGAATGTCATACAGAATGTCTGAAAAGAGGGACAGTGATGGTGGACTGGCTGCTGAGGCTATTTAATGTTTGTTTAAGAGAGGGTAGAGTGCCAGAGGACTGGAGGAGTGCCTGTATAGTTCTACTTTACAAGGGAAAAGGGGACAAATGTGAGTGTAGTAGTTTCAGAGGGATCTGTTTAAATGTAGTTGGGAAGGCTTATGGGAGGGTCTTGATTGAAAGGATTAGGAGAGGAAGAGAGGGAGTAATTGGTGAGGAACAGTGTGGGTTTGGGACAGGTAGGGGGTTGTGTAGATCAAATTTTTGTGGTGAGACATGTGAGAAAGCTATAGGGAAATGTAAGGATGTTTTTTTGGGGGGCTTTTATGGATCTGGAAAAGGCTTATGACAGATATATGGGATAGGAGGAAAGCTGTTAAGAGCAGTCAAGAGTTTTTATGAGAGTAGTAGAGTTTGTGTCAGGATTAGAAATTGAGAGTTAGTGGTTTGAGGTAAAGGTGAGACTTCGTCAGGGATGTGTTATGTTGCCTTGGCTGTTCAATTTATGCATGGATGGGGTGGTGCAAGAGATAAATGCAAAGGTGGTGGGCCAGGGATTGGAGATGGTTAAAGAAAATGGAGGAAAATGGGAGATAAGACAGCTGTTGTTTGCAGATGATACCGCACTTGTGGCAGGATTAGAGGAGGGATTGAGGAAGTTAGTGACAAAGTTTGGAAAGGTATGTGAAAGAAGGAAGTTGAAGATAAATGTGGGTAAATGTAAGGTGATGAGATGTAAAAGGGGTGAAAGTGGCAGCAGATTGGAAGTGAGTATTGAGAGAGACTGGAGGAAGTGGATAGTTTTAAATACTTGGGTGTAAATGTGGCAGGAAAGGGAGGAGAGGTGGAGGTAGAATGTAGATCGAGAGCAAGTAAATGCCTTGGTGGATTAAAAAGTGTAATGAGAAATAGACATTAGGCAATGGATGCTAAGAGATTGTATGGAGTGATTGTGCTGACAGCACTGTTTGGGGCAGAAACATGGTACATAAGAGAGGAAGAGAGGGGTTTCAATGTGTTTGAGATAAGGTGTCTGAGAAGTATGATAGGGGTTAATAGGCTGGATAGTGAGAAATGTGGAGGTGAGGAGGAGAATGGAGTGGAAAGGGAGTTGGGAGATAGGGTTGATGAAAGTATTGGTTTGGTTAGGACACATGGAAAGAATGAGTGAAGAAAGACTAGTAAAAGATGTGGAAGGCAGACGTGGAAGGAGTGAACATGAGGGGTTGACTTAGGATGAGATGGATGGATGGGGTAAAAGGGGCTTTGGGAAAGAGGGGAATGCCTGTTGAGGAAGGATGGGAGAGGATAGAAGATAGGGATGAATGGAGAATAGATGTAAATGGATGATGCTGTGATGCATGAGGTGGAATGGGTGGGGGATGGGGGGTGAGGGAGTATGTGTGAGAAATAATTTGACGCAGCCCGTAGGGATTTCTCCCTGTCTCCTTTTCTGCATGAGGGGATGGAGATGGGGGTGGGGTGGGGGTCTCCAATTTAGTGAAGCGGCCCTGCTGTGGATGTGCTGTATTTTGTGACACTGCTTCTGACCCAGGGCAGTGGGCAAGATGCAGGGATGACCTGTCATCCAAGAGGTGCCAAGATAAGGAGGAGGGAAGAGGGTGGAGGGGAGTGGAGTATGATAGGGATGGAATGGTTGGGAGTGGTTTTTATGCCTTTGTTTTTTGGCTACCTCCCTTACAAGGGGAAAAAAGCCTTTGGTATATGTATCAGTATAATTTTCTTTTTACGAGTATAGAATTTTCAAGGGCTCCATGTTTTCTAATTTAGCAGAAAGCCATCTTCTTTGTTCTATTGGCTATGACACAATCTGGATTCCACCAGAGAAATGTGTGCCAGTGTCAGTGCGAGATTTTTGGATTTGTTGTTGTTGTCATTCCCTAGGCTGTGTAGTTTGAGATAAGCTAGTGTTGTGTAAATTATTGGATAGTCTTTTACTGTTCTGGTTGTGCATGTAGTTGTTTGCTCTGAGGGGCTGACACTTGATCAATCCCTGAGCTGGGCCTTGATCTTTCTCTATCAACTTCAGCTGTATTTACTACACTTTCACACATGGGGGAGCTGACAACTGGAGACAGCTCCCCTCCTACCACTTTCAGCTGGTGATATAGAAATAGTCTTACAACGATACAACACAGGCAGCAGTCCAATGTTTCATCCCAGAGAGACTTATGACAGGTTCCAAGAATCATTGCCAGCCACTGAGGGGTTGCAGACTTTCCACTAAGTGAAACTCAAGTCAGTAATTTACTGATTCCACATTTGCCTTTAAATTCAATGTATGTGCTCATGGAGTACTTCTTTGTTATCAATTCATTATTGACTGATTTCAGGACTAAGAACCTTGTGCAGTCCAAGTCAGGGTCCACTTAACCTTAGTATGGGTCAAGTTGGTGGTTAGCAGGACTATGGAGGCTCAGGAATGCAGTATCTCTTACTGGGATAGGGGTGTATTCTTATATTTCATTCATATCATGAGACTTATGACGGTCTTCTCATACTCAGGACCTTCCAATGTTGAAAGAGCTACACTGCCTAAGCATCACTTGATCAAATGCTTTCCTAAGCATAAAGCTGATGCAAAACTTGAGTGGCAGTCTATAGATGGTCACTGCTATGTAAAGTAATCATCTACCAACTTCAAATAAATCCTGGAAAACCAGTCATGATCTACATTCAGATCACTTCCCTATAAAGGTTTCCAGAACTAGGAGGAAAATTACAGCCTACATTCAAAATAACATTCATGAGTCACCACTTAGAAAGACAGCAAAAGATACATTCCAAGAGTGATACTTGATATGGTTTAACGTCACAAACTTCCCCCTATCGGAAGGCTAGGACAGTGCCCCTCACAGAGGACTTTGAAGCGTGGAATTGCCCTTGGTTCAACTTCACCAGTGGCAGGATTCAAACCGCCATCCCCTCGACATTTGCCACAAGTAATGATACCCTAACCTGCTCAGCCAGCAAGCTTCCCTACATTCAACCCCAAACTATCTATATACCGAAAGGCTTTTTTTCCCTTATATGGGAGGTGAGGTAGCCAGCCAAGGCATTTACATGCACACTACCACCAATCCTACACCCATTGATCACCTATTAGTTTCCCATATATCTTAGCTCCTAGTGCCCCCTGGCCACTGCCTGGGCTAATAAATCAATTGGTTGCTCTTGGTATCTCTTGCAGAACTGCTTCCTGGGTCACAAGAGAGCCACTAAAAAAATTAACAAGATCAAACAGATTCAGTGAAAGAAAAAATACAATACATTACAATACTAGTAAATAAGGAAAACTGGGTAAAACATACAAATACAATAGAGAGAAATTCTATCTGTCTATTCTATTCATATAACAAGGGCTTCTTACCCCTAATCAGATTCAGTGAAAGAAAAAATACAAGACATTACAAAACTAGTAAATAAGGAAAACTGGGTAAAACATACAAATACAATAGAGAGAAATTCTATCTGTCTATTCTATTCATATAACAAGGGCTTCTTAGCCCTAATCAGATTCAGTGAAAGAAAAAATACAAGACATTACAAAACTAGTAAATAAGGAAAACTGGGTAAAACATACAAATACAATAGAGAGAAATTCTATCTGTCTATTCTATTCATATAACAAGGGCTTCTTACCCCTAATCAGGTCCTGGTGTGGTGTATGTATGGTATGGTATGGTATATGTATGTATGTATGTATGTATATGTAACTAAGTCAAAGACATGCACCCACTCCTACCCATTCCACTTCCACTTGCCACCCTATTTTCCTCTCATCTTAGCTTCTCATCTATAACCAAACAAACCACCTGAACAAAACAATCTTGTTTTTATCTGCCATATCCAAGCTGATGGAAAAATTAGTTGTAAAATGAAAGAAATGGGTCAATATATTGCTTGACAAGTGTTCATATATTTTTTTTCATATGCATACTACCAATTTCTTCCTTTTTGTTCTTGTTCATTCTACATTGCTGAGGATGTCGTGTCTTGCTGAACTGCTTTTGGCCCTGGTCGGTGGGCAGGATACAAGGATGACCCATCATCCATGAGGAGCTGGGATGAGAGAGGGGGGATGGTGGTGGAGGGGAGTGGAATGGGTGGTAGTAGGCATGTATCTTTGACTTGGCTACCTCTTATAAGGGGGAAAAAAGGTCTTGGTATATAGATAAACTACCAATTTCTTCCTTTTTGTTCTTATTCATTTCACATTAGCACACATTAAAATAAAACTTTTACTAGAATTCTAGTTGAAGTCTTTCTGCTGGACTCTCTTTTGTTTTGCCTCTCACAGAATAAATTTACAAATATAACATATGAGAACATAGTGGCACTCTTATCTCCCACCATAGGGGCAAATGTTGCTTATAAAACACTAAATACTCCAAGGTTATATTAGTATCCTGAGGAGTCAATGAAATACATTTTGTCATTCTCATTTATAATTCCCTTATTGGCATGTGGCACATGATGGGTAAACAATGATGACTATCATAAGGACAATAATGAATGTTGCCTGGCGAGTGCTAAGATGATGTTATGATTAATTACGTTATGCTACACTATATTACTAACTTTGTACACTGTAGTATTAATAAGCAAATATGCTACAGAAAAAAAAATAAATAAAAGATAAATAAAAAATCAAGTACAAACAATAGGCATAGCATAGCTGCGCCATAGCTGCACCATAAGCAATACAGTCTGCAACACCTCCTGGAAACCCCCCATTTACCAGGAACAGGAACATGCATACAACACAATGATGGGGTTCTCTCTCATGAGGACCAATGTGAGAGGTTCAAATTGTCAACAAACTTGCCACAGCCTATATACAAATATCTCTTAATAATGTCAACATTTTGTCTTAAAAGTACCAGATACATCTTTCTGGGCTTTTGATACGACATATGAAAAATCTCCAGTACTTCATACAAGGTAAACCCAGTGGCAGTATATATATATATTTATATATATATCTATACATAGCCAGAATACAAAACTAACATTATTCATCAACACAATACTTTATAACAAAAATAGAAATACACCCAACTAACCCACATTCAAACAGCAGCTTCACTTGCAGCTCATCATTGCACACTGGTTTAATATCCTTTTAATTTAGCAAATAAAATATGTTCAAATATATAAAATCATTCTTTTGCAACTTTTCGAGCGACTAAGCGCATGGTCATGCGCTAATGAGGGATGCAGTGGGGACCTCAGCTTTGCTCCTTGAAATCTAAATAGCACATAATAATAACCCACTTACACAAGAATTTCTAAGTCTGGCCTTTGAATCCTTGGTTCTACAGACATTCCCAAAAATACTTCTAAAATAAAAAACATGTCAGTGCTTACTTGTGTAATGTACATGTATTACATTATCTATAAAGTACTGTTCAATTAAGAAAACATGTTCATGGTGCACTTTCTATTTATAAAGCAACAAACAAAATAAGTGACTGACATGAATGTGAAAAAAAAAAAAAAAATCTAACCAAAAGTTAATCACTTATGCTCTTCAGCAACTGATAAACTTTTCCATGTTTTCAGTCATTACATGATCTGCAAGATGGCTGAGCATGAATGCTTATAACCAATTTAAATACTAATAAAATTAAGCGGTGCTGAGGAACTTATTTTCTCAACTGTACATAACTAGTTAGTGCAGTACATGTCATGATAGCACTGCAGAGGTCCATCTTGCAGTGTACATTTGGTGAGTCAACACAAGTCAGGTGAAAACGTATCTGACTTCTTGGGTGCATGCCAGGCTTCTTCTGTATACTTCCTTTGGTTAGGTTAATATATGCCTGGCTAAATATGTGCATGGTAGACTTTTTTCAACTTCTGCCTACATAAGGCTGTATACAGCTGGCAAGTTTAATATACACCTGGCTAGTAAAATATATATTCAAGTAGCACAGCAAAATATCCAACAATCTGAGTACATTTAACAAGTTCCCAACATGAGTCAGGCTGGTATACCATTAATTTACTGGCTTTACCATCAATTTACCATTAATTTACTGGCTTTCCATATAACTATCTCCTATGAAAAGATGGGCTACTGCAGGATATGTAGCTGTCCACGATTGGTTCCATAAATGAGCCCCTGGCCTGGATATGGTAACCATCGGATGCAGTTGAGGGATGTGTGGCGGTGATCTGATGTCACCTCAATCTCCCGAAGTAACTGCAGGTGACCCTGCTGTCCATGGCCATGGAATGTAGGGTTGTCACATAATTTGTAAATCTGAGCCACCACCTGAAGAGAAAGAAAGAAAGAAAAAATTATTGTTCCGATTATCTAAAAATGGAAAAAATTTCATCCAATTTTTAAAGAGATAACATTCTAATCATATCATTGGGTAGCAGTATTTTGTCACTAAAAACTATTGCTTTTATCCTTGGGTACAATATGCTAAGAAGCAGAATCACAGAGATGGCAAAGGAGATTTAAGAAGGGTAGTACAAAAGAAGAATAGCAGTAGTTCATTAGGAAGAAATACAATACAAAAAAAAGTATTCTTATGAAATTCAACCTATTCCATTTTCAATTATGCAAATTCTTATTTTAACAAAGATGCAAAGATGGTGTGTGGAACAAGAAGGACAGGAGGAAATAGAAGGAAGGGTAGTGAATGGTGGGATGAGGAAACAAAGAAGGTTGTAGAAGAGAAGAAGCAAGCTTTCACAGATCGGTTACAAAATAGGATGAGGGAGTCATATGAGAGGTACAAAAAAGGAAAGAAAAGAGAAGTAAAGCAAAAGGTAAAACAGGCAAAGAGGAGAGCAGATGTGAAAGAGTATGACAGAAAATTTTGAAAGTAATAAATAGATATTTTAGAAAGAAATTAAGAGAGGAAGAGGAGGCGAATCAAGTAGAGAAGAAAAGGTAAAAGGTGCAGATGGAGAGATGATAATGGAAGAGAAGGCAGTAAGGGGAAGATGGGCAGAATATTTTAGGGAGTTGCTAAATGTGAAGGAGGATAGGGAGGGAAAGATAGTTGCAGTGGGAAATGCTAAGAAAATGACCATGATGTGTGAGGAAAATGGAGGAGAAATAAGGAAGGATGAAGTGAAGGCAGTTGTTAAGATGATGAAAGAAGGTAAGGCACCTAGTCTGGATGGATGCCATGCAGAATGTCTAAAAAAAAAAAGGAGGTACAGTGATGGTGGACTGGCTGGAGAGGTTATTTAATGTTTGCTGGAGAGAGGGTAGAGTGCTGGAGAGAGGGTAGAGTGCCGGAGGACTGGAGGAGTGCCTGTATAGTTCCACTTTACAAGGGAAAAGGGGACATGTGTGAATGTAGTAGTTTCAGAGGGATTAGTTTGTTAAGTGTAGTTGGGAAGGCTTATGGGAGGATCTTGATTGAGAGGATTAGGAGAGGAACAGAGGGAGTAATTGGTGAGGAACAATGTGGATTTAGGACGGGTAGAGGTTGTGTAGATCAGATTTTTGTGGTAAGACAGATATGTGAGAAAGCTATAGGAAAGGGGAAGGATGTCTTTTGGGCTTTTATGGATCTGAAAAAGGCTTACGACAGGGTAGACAGAAAGGCACTGTGGGAGGTTTTGCGGATATACGGGATAGGAGGAAAGCTTCTAGGAGCTGTCAAGAGTTTTTATGAGAGTAGTAGAGCTTGTGTCAGAATTAGAAATGGAAAGTGAGTGGTTTGAGGTAAAGGTGGGACTTCGTCAAGGATGTGTTATGTCGCCCTGGCTGTTCAACTTATACATGGATGGAGTAGTGCAAGAGGTAAATGCAAGGGTAGTGGGTCAAGGATTGGAGATGGTTAAAGAAAATGGAGGAAAGTGGGAGGTGAGCCAGCTGTTGTTTGCGGATGACACTGAGCTTGTGGCAGGATCGAAGGAGAGATTGAGGAAGTTGGTGACAGAGTTTGGGAGTGTGTGTGATAGAAGAAAGCTGAAGATAAATGTGGGTAAAAGTAAGGTGATGAGATGTAAAAGGGGTGAAAGTGGCAGTAAACTGGAAGTGAGCATTAAGGGAGAGCGACTGGAGGAAGTGGATAGTTTTAGATACTTGGGTGCAAATGTGGCAGGAAAAGGTGGAGTGAAGGTGGAGGTAGAATGTAGATTGAGAGAAGTGAGTAAATGCCTTGGTGGATTAAAAAGTGTAATGAGGAATAGACATTTGGGAATGGATGCTAAAAGGAGACTGTATGAAGGAGTGATTGTGCCAACAGCACTGTATGGGGCAGAAACATGGAACATAAGAGAGGAAGAGAGGAAGAGAGAAGGAGTTTGAATGTGTTTGAGATGAGGTGTCTGAGAAGTATGATGGGGGTTACTAGGCTAGATACAGTGAGAAATGAGGTGAGGAGGAGAACAGGGGTGGAAAGGGAGTTGGGAGATAGGGTTGATGAAAGAGTATTAGGATGGTTTGGACACATGGAAAGAATGAGTGAAGAAAGACTAGTAAAAGAGGTATGGAAGGCAGATGTGGAGGAAGTGAACATGAGGGGACGTCCTAGGATGAGGTGGATGGATGTGCATGAAAGGTTTATTATTTTTTTACATATTGGTCAAGTGTATGAGCCAGGGTTGATTTCTATGCCTCATGGTATTAACCCCTTCCATACGGTGCCGCACACGTAGGCGTCATGGACTTAGATCTCGGTGGCAGCAGCCAATGCCAGCCGTACGACGTGTCGTAATAATACTCGCATCATAAAATATAGTAGTCACCGCTTATATCGATCGTTCTCTCTTCACCCGTGAATTTTGATAATCATAGAAAATGCGATTACAAAAGAATTAGAAAGAATGTCATTATGGAGGGGCGACTACAATAAATATAATCAAGACGCCGATATGGCAGCCTCGCGAATACACTCGCTCCCCATGACGCCTACGTGTGCGGCACCGTATGGAAGGGGTTAAGGAGTGTGGAAGGGCTGATGAAGGGAATTTCCATGCTAGTACCTATAATGTTTCTTATTCATGTTAATGACATGATGAAGGGTGCAACAATCTATATCAACATGTTAGCAGATGATGCAAAGATCATGAGAAGAATAAAAAACAAAGACTGTTGGCTGTTGTAAAAAATATTGACATATTTACATGGAATAAAGAATGGAAAATTAATTTAAATACCAAAAAATTGAAAGTGATCTATACTAACATAGATTGATTAATCTCAGGACTGAGTAAACTAAATGATTACCTGTCAGAAGAAAAACCAGACATAATGGGAATTGTGGAGATGAAATTAAGGTGTTTACGTCCACCAAATAGTGCTTGACATAGGGTATATGATTATTGGGTTAAAAACAGAAACGAGAAACAGAGTGGAGTAATCATGTTTTGGGCCAAGAAAAACTTATATGTGACGAAGGTTACTGAGAATAAAAACAGTGTGGAAATGATCATGATAAAAATTGAAGACAGCGACATGAAGAGTAGAAAGTTTGTGGTGATTAATGTGCCCCCAAAAACGGGTTCTTTGAAAGAGGGCGAGCATTCAAAAATGTTAAAAGATACAAGGGATCCATTAAATGAGATGCTGAAGGATGGATGTAACCTCGTACTTATGGGAGATTTAACTGCAAGGAAATCTGTTAGGGAGAGATGAAAAGCAGAGGATCTATGGGGAAATGTATTATCTGACATGACTATAGAACATACAATGACACAATGGGTAGAAGAAAATACCAGATATAGAAGTAATGAAGAACTGTCGAGACTAGATTATTTACAACAAAACCTGATACTGTGAATAAAATTGAATACAAGTCACCATTTGGAAAGTGACCACATACTAATAAAGGTTGAATTAAAGGAGGAAATATATAGATAGAAATGAGAAATACAGAAAACGAAGACTGATGTACAAGAAACAGAGTTTGGGAAAATGCAAATTGGGAAAAATTCTACAATGAAGAGACACAAGTGGAAAAGAAATGGATGATTTTGATGGAAATATATATAAGATAAAAGAAGCAAAGAGGAGAGCAGTGTGAAATGGGGTAACAGTATGACAGAAAATTTTAAAAGTTGAAACAAGTTTTTGGAAAGAAATCAAGATACGAAGGAGAGGTGAATCAAATAGAGAGGAAAAGGTAAAAGGTGCAGATGGACAGATGATAATGGAAGAGACAGAAGAGGAACATGGGCAGAGTATTTTAAGGAGTTGCTAAATGTGAAGGAGGATAGGGAGGGAAAGGTAGTTGCAGTGGGATGTGCTAAGAAAATGACAGTGAATGAGGAAAATGGAGGGGAAACAAGGAAAGATGAGGGGAATGCAGTTATTAAAATTATGAGAGCAGGTAGGCACCTGGGTTAAATGGGTGCCATGTGGAGTGCCTAGAAAAGGGAGGTACAGTGATGATAGACTGGCTGGTGAGGTTGTTTAATGTTTGTCTAAAAAAGGGTAGAGTACTGGAGGACTGCCATGTATAGTTCTGCTTTACAAGAAAGAAGGGGACAAGTGCAAGTGTAGTTGTTTCTGAGGGATCAGTTTAAGTGTAGTTGGGAAGGCTTATGGGAAGGTTTTCATTGAGAGGATTAGGAGAGGAAGAGAGTAGTTGATGAGGAACATTGTGGATTTAGGACAGGTAATGGTTCATGTATCAAATTTTTGTGGTAAGGCAGATATGTAAGAAAGCATTAGGAAAAGTTAAGGATTTTATTTATTTATTTATTTTTTTGACTCTATGGATTTAGAAATGACTTATGACAGGGTAGACAAGAAGGTACTGTGGGAGGTATTACAGATATATGGGATAGGGGAAAAGCTGTTAAGAGCAGTGAAGGGTTTTATGATATTTACCTAGTATAAATTTACCTAGTTGTATTACATGGGAAGGGAGCTATGCTCGTGGTGAACCGTCTTTGTATCTTTCAGCATAAAGATTTTTCTTAAAATCTTGAATAGTATTTGCACACACTGTGTCTTTATCTAAGTTATTCCAGATATCCAGCATTCTGTGTGGGAAGCTATTCTTTTTCCGATCTCCTCTATAGTTATCCTTTTTGAGTTTCTTTTCATGACCTCTTGTTTTTCCATTGTCATTTTTTAGTAAATCATTCCTATCAAGGATTTCCATTCCTTTCATGATTCTAAATATAGTCAGTAGATCACCTTTTTCTATTCTACTCCTATGTTGGTGGTTCCAATTTGAATAATCTTTGTTTAGATGTTAATTTGGAAAGACCTGGTCCCAACTTTCTCGTTGCTCTCTGTATTCTTTCTAGTTTCCTTGTATTCTTTTTAGTACTGGGTGTCCATAGTGTCGCTGCGTATTCCAGTTTTGGTCTAATCAATGTAACTAATATTTTTTTAATAATTTCTTCATCCAAGTAATCAAATGCCACTTTCATTGACCTTAATAGGTTGTAGGTTTCTCTGACTATTTTGTTTATATGTTTATCCAGTGTCATGTCTTTGCCGATTAATACTTCACGGTCCTTTTCCGAGTGCACTTTTCCGATTTCTTCTTCACCAATTTTATAATTTTTTGAAATTCTGTTTTTACTTTTTCCAAACTCCATTATGCTACACTTCTTGATATTGAAGTTCACTTCCCACTTTTGAGTCTATTTCCAGATTTTGTCCAGGTCTGATTGTAATGAATCACAGTCCTCTTCTGTTCTTACTTTCTTCAATATTTTTACGTCATCTGCGAAGAAATTCATATAACATTCAACTCCTTCATCCATGTCATTTACGTATATGGTAAAGATGATTGGAGCCAGCACCAACCCCTGTGGGACACCACATATCATTTCTTCCCATTTCGAGTATTTGTCTCTAATTGTATGTTCTTTCTTGCTTTTGTTGTGGTACATATTTGATTACACCCTCATTATAAATTTCTTTTTGTATATTCCATTTCTCTTCCCTGTTTCTTCATTTAGGAATTTTTCCCAGTTTGCATTACAAAAGAATTTTTTAAGTTTCTCAAAATTAATTTTGTTGTACATTGGTCCTATTCTATGTTTCTCATTTCTTCTTAGGTCTATTTGCTCTTTTAGTTCGAATTCTATTAGTACATGGTCACTCTTTCCTACTGGTGTTTTGTAATCTATTCTGTCTACAATTTAAGGTTCTGAAGTTAAGTATTAAATCCAGTCTCGAAGGTTCCTCATTGTTTCTGTACCTGATAGTTTCCATTATCCACTGAGTCATTGTGTATTCAATGGTCATATTGAAAAGCATGCTTCCCCATATGTCCTCTCCACCCCTGTCATTCCTTCCCAACATATTTCTTTTGAGTTAAAATCACCCATAATTACTGTATTTCCTCTTTCTTTCAGTATATCAGTTAGTTCATGTTTAGTATCTTCTAACAGTTTAGAATGATCTTGTTCTGTCCAGGACTGTGTCTTAGGGGGCACATACACTACTACAAATTTTCTACTTTTCATGTGGTTGTTTTCTATTTCTATCATAATTGTCTCTACATTATTTTTTCCTTCTGTTAACTTTGTCACATTTAAGTCTTTCTTAGTCAGAAATAGTACTCCCCCTCCTTGTTCTTCCTTCCTATTCTTCATCCAGCAGTTGTATAGACCTTGTCCCACAGTGTTAGGTGGTAGAGTACCTTTTAGTTTAGTTCCTACTATTCCCATTATGATAGTAGAGCCTGTGTAAAAATTAGAAATGGAAAGTGTGTTTTGAGGTACAGGTGGGACTTCACTAGGGATGTGTTATGTTGCCTTGGCTGTTCAATTTATACATGGATGGGGAGGTGAGAAAGGTAAATGCAAAGGTGATGGGTCAGGGATTGGAGATGGTTAAAGAAAATGGAGAAAAGTGGGAGATAAACCAGTTTTTGTTTGTTGATGACACTGTGCTTGTAGCAGAATCAGAGGAGGGATTAAGGAAGTTAGTGATTGAATCTGGGAAGGTGTGTGAAAGAAGGAACTTAAAGATGTTGGTAAAAGTAAGGTGATGAGATGTACAAGGGGAATAGATGGCACCAAATTGGAAGTGAATATTAAGGGAGAGAGACTGGAGGAAGTGGATAGTTTTAGATACTTGGGTGTGAATGTGGTGGGAAAGGGAGGAGTTGAGGTGGAGGTAGAATGTTGATTGAGAGAAGTAAGTAAATGCCTTGGGGGATTAAAAAGTGTAATGAGAAATAGACATTTGGGAATGGATGCTAAGAGGAGATCGTATGAAGGGGTAATTGTGCTGACAGCACTGTATGGGGGCAGAAACACAGAACATAAGAGAGGAAGACATTAAATGTGTTGGAGACAAAATGTTTGAGAAGTATGGTAGGGGTTACTTGGCTGGATAGAGTGAGAGACAAGGAGGTGAGGAGGAGAACAGGGGTGGAAAGGGAGTTGGGAGATAGGGTTGATGAAAGAGTATTGGGATGGTTTGGACCAGCGAAAAAAATACACGGGAGCGACAAGCGATTTCGCTCGGGAAAGTTCCAATGTCGCTCTCGCAAATCCAATAGCGGGAGCGATCCCCCACAAAAAAATCGCTCCTGCGGCAAGATTCAATGTTTTTCATGCATTATCCATCATTTGGCAATCCCTGAATCCCATCACCATTGATGAAAGGATCAAAGCAAACACAACTTACCCATGATCAATCATTGCATTATCAATCGATATCATAAATGCAATGCATCAATCAACTTTAATTTGTTGATGTACGTATGTATGTTTACGTGGTATAGCTGCTAGAGTTCAATGGCTTACCTAGCCAAGCTTCGTATCAGCTGCATGCGCGCGTATACTATAGTACATGTTGACTAGACTCTACACGACTATCGTGCTACATAATGTCACTAGTTGCGAATTGCATGATACCTGTATGCAGGGAAGTTCATTGGTTGCATGCAGCTAGCTGCCCAATCAACGCGCTGACTACATGTACAATGCACCATACTCAATACCACATCACCGCATGCATACGTACACTGTACATATGCAAACTCGCTCGAGGCCTAGGAGGGAAACTGGGAAATCCCATTTATAACCTCGTTCGCGTATTTATGAGAAAACAAAATAGAATCAAATGTTTGGTTAGTAATTGAAAGTGAATAGATTTAAGTATAAATATGAACATTTGATAATGATATCTTTAGTTCATAAATATGGATCTTTGGAGGGAGAATAAAAAATACAAAAATAAAAAATGATTCGTTAGCTAGCTTACGTTTACGGTAGCTAGGTCTAAGTTTGTACGTCATGTCCATGCCAAACTTTCGATGATTGTACATTGTGAATCGATTTCTAGTGAAGCGACTGAAGACGAGTGAAGATGGTTTGCCCTCAAATTCAGTCTTTTCAGAATCGAGGGAGAGTGTTTTTACGGCAGGAACCACTTCTGGACCAGCAAAGCCCAATTCAAACTCTACGGGCAAGGGCCAAGGAAAACAAAAACCAATAAAGCATGAATCTACTATACGCGCGTGGAACCTAGATTGGCTTGAAGTGGATCAGGGCAGTGATGGTACTCTAATGGTATATTGCAAGGCTTGTCGTGCATTTCCATCCCCAACCACTGCCAGTGGAAACAGAGGCGCTGTCTGCCGATCAGTTTCACCCCTTCCCCTCCCCCCAAAATCAAAGGTCGATTTGTATATTAAAAAAAAAAAAAAAAAATCATGCACATGAGTAATGAGTTAGCCTTCCAATAGTTTGAAGGAAACCAAACCTGCAAAAACATGGCTCTGGAAGTATCAAAAATGGCTCTGGTAATTAAAAAAAATGGGTGTTGAAATTTAGAAAAAAAAAAAAGTATTTTTTTCCCTGGTTTGGACACATGGAAAGAATGTGTGAAGAAAGATTAGTAAAAGAGGTGTGGAAGGCAGAAGTGGTGGAAGTGAACATGAATGGATTGCCAAGGATGAGATGGTTGGATGGGGTAAAAGGAGCACTGGGAAAGAGGGGGAATGTCTGTTGAGGAAGAGGACAGAAGATAGGAGTGAGTGGAGAATGGTTGTGTATGGATGATGCTGTGATGCATGGATGTGGATGAGGGATGGGTGGGGGGGTTTAGGGAGTATGTGTGAATGATATTTTGACATAGCTTGAGGGGATTTCTCCGAGTCTTCTCTTTTTCTCCATGAAGGGATGGGGGGTCCTCCAATTAAATGAAGTGGCATTGCTGTTGATGTGCTATGTCTTGCTGCAATGCTTTTGACAGAGGGCAGTGGGTGAGATGTAGGGATGATCTGTCATCCAGGACGAGCCAAGAAAAGAGGGAGGGAGCAGTGGTGAACAGGAGTGGAGTATATGGGGTTGAAATGGGTGGGAGTGGATTTATGTCTTTGATTTTGGCTACCTCCCTTGTAAGGGGGAAAAAGCCATTAGTTTATGTATGTACAAATTCTTCTTACATATAACTATATTCACAAAATTACTTAAGCATTATAGATAATTAAGCTAATAACCATGACAATATGAAATCCTATACTCCTATATACAATACTAAGTACCAAATAACTTACTTGTCTTTCATTTTGATGTGCACTTAGGCGAGGACTATTAGAAGCAAAACCCACCACAAGGTGACGGGCCACAGGAGATAAACTGACACTGATGGTGTTTGGGGCAAAGATGTAACTATACAATAGTTGTCCTAGAGAACGGTCCTCTAAACTATATACACCTGTAAATTCAAAGTTATTTTTGGGGGTTACATGTATTTCCATTTGGGTTTTACAAAATTATATAATGATGTTTCAATAATTTCACTAATATTACTTTTCCCCCAGAATTAATTTACAAATCTTGTTCAACTTCCCAAGTTTTCATCTTGATGGCTTCACCATTTGGTGACCACCATTCTCATCCACTCAAAATAAGTTATGAAACACATGAGGCTATTCCGTCTGGCTGCATCATCCTTTCATCCATTCACAAGCTCTCCATTCACTCTTACTTTCTCTACTTCCCCCCACCTTCCTGACAGACACTCCATGTTTGTTTAAAGCCCTTCATTCCATCCATCCATCTCACTCTGTTCTTTTTCTCCAGTTCATTCCATCTAGATCATTCTACACTCTCTTTGGCTGTCTTTCCTTGTTCATTTTTTCCACATGCCCAAACCATAAGAGCACTTTTCCCATACACCTCCTTTACCACTCCCATGACCTGCCTTGCCTCCACAAAAATGTGGGTAAAAGTAAGGTGATGAGATGTACAAGGGGAATGGATGGCACCAAATTGGAAGTGAGCATTAAGGGAGAGACTGGAAGAAATGGATAGCATTAGATACTTGGGTGCAAATGTGGTGGGAAGGGAAGAGTGGAGGTGGAGATAGAATGTTGATTGAAAGAAGCAAGTAAATGCCTTGGGGGATTAAAAAGTGTAATGAGAAATAGATATTTGGGAATGGATGCTAAGAGGAGATTGTATGGAGTGATTGTGCTGACAGCACTGTATGGGGCAGAAATATGGAACATAAGAGAGGAAGAGATTAAATGTGTTTGAGACAAAATGCCTGAAAAATATGGTATGGGTTACTAGGCTGGATAGAGTGAGAAATAATGAGGTGAAGAAGAAAGCAGGGGTGGATAGGGAGTTGTTGTTGTTGTTGTTGTTGTCGTTCCCTAGACTGTCTGTCCGAGCAGTCCCGTCTCCCCAAGGAATGCCATAGCCGAAACTGGGTTTTCCCACAAATCCTTTATAGAGCGTATGTTGTGTTGTTTGCGTGCATGATTGTGTATAATGCAGTCTTCCATTATGTGTTGTATGGTATGGGGTGAAGTGTTACATCCTGGGCAGCTGTTCACAATGCGGTCATCCAGCCTCTTCTGGTAGCTTAGAAGTGCTGGGTGGTGGCCGCACCGCAGTCTGGCCAGGTGGACTCTGTCCTTTTGTGAGAGAGAGGATTCAGAAGGGTGGATATCAGGGGGTCTGGCATGCAGCAGTGTGTTGTCTTTCAGTGTGTTAATGGAGCGGTAAGTGATATGATTATGAATATGTTTCCGGAGGCTGGTATTTGGTGGTTGTGGAGGAAGTGAAGAGAGTATCTGTGTGTGATACAGGTCTTTGGGTGTTGTTTTAATGTTTCTTGGTGTGTGTGGGTGTTCTGCTATGTAGTGTAGCGGGTGTGATGTGTTTGTGGTGGCTGTGGCAAGTGTTTGTGTGCCTCTCATGTCGAGGTGGTCCTTGACTTTGAGGACTTTTGTTTCATGGTGTAAATGGTATGTAGGTGTTGTATTTGTGCAGCCTGTAATTGTTTTTAGGGCTTTATTTTGTATGATTTGAAGGGTGTTGTGGTGTGTCTCACTGAGATTAGGAGCCCATGCAGGACTCGCATAACTCATCACTGAGTGTATGCATTGTTTGTATACTGTTGTGTTAGTTTCTTTGTTTTGTCCAAATGTTGTTCCAGTGATTGACTTAAGTGCGTTAAGTCTAGGTGTGCATTTGTTTTTTATGTTTGTGATGTGTTGTTTGAAAGACATGGATGTACCGTATGTTACACCAAGAATTTTCAGTGTGTTTGTGTGTGTTATTTGAGTGTTGTTGATGTAGAGATGAGGTATGTATTTGTGTTCTTTTGTCCAGTTGGTGAGAAGTGTTACTGTAGATTTGGTTGGAGCTATTTTGAGTCTGTTTGTGATGAACCATGTGTTGAGTGTATCAAGGTATGGCTGGATTATTTCTGCAGCTTTGTCTGTGTTATGATGTGTGCATGTGATTGTTATGTTGTCTGCGTAGGAAGAGATTTGTATTTCTGAGGTGTCTGGTGTGGGTAAGTCATGCATGTATAGATTAAAGAGCATGGGGGATAGAACAGAGCCCTGTGGTACTCCATTCTTAATGTTTCTGATGTGCGATGATTGGCCATTATATGACACATAAGCATTCCTACATGCCAGATAATTGGCCAGCCATCTTTTGGTGTTATTGTGCATGTCTGTGTTATATATTTTATTTGTTAGGTTGTGGCGGGGGATAGCATCAAAAGCTTTACTAATGTCTAATGTTATAAGAAGTGTTCTGTGGTGGGGCCTATCTGAATTGATGCAATCTAAAATTCTTTGTGTGGGGTTTATCAGAAGTGTGTTTGTGGAGTGTAGTGGCCTAAAACCGTGTTGTGAGTCAGCAAGGGGAATATGTGGTGTGACAAGTTTAAGTATTAGTCGATCAATGACTTTAGAGGGGGTGCAGAGAAGTGTGATTGGGCGGTGCGATGTTGGGATTGTTGGGTCTTTGTTCGGTTTTGGAATGGTGATTATTTTACCATGCTTCCAGATGTTGGGTATAGTGTTGTGTGAATAGCTGCAGTTTGATATGGTTGATGAAAGAGTATTGGGATGGTTTGGACACAGAAAGAACAAGTGAAGAAAGATTAGTAGGAGGGGTGTAGAAAGCAGAGGTGGCAGGAGTGAACATGAGCGGGTGACCAAGGACAAGATGGATGAATGGGGTAAAAGGGACATTAGGAAAGAGGGGAATGTCTGTTGAGGAAGGGAGAAGACACATGATGGGGGTGAGTGGAGAATGGTTGTGTATGGATGATGCTGTGATGCATGGAAGGATGTGGGTGGGGGATGGGGGGGTGAGGGAGTGTGTGTGAATGATATTTTGACACAGCCTGAAGGGATTTCTCCCCATCTTTTTTTCTGCATGAGGGGATGGAGAGAGGGGGGGGGGGATCACCAATTAAATGAAGCGGCCTAGCTGTGAATGTGCTGTGTCTTGCTATACAGCTTCTGACCCAGGACAGTGGGCAAGATGCAGGGATTACCCATCATACAGGAGCCAATAAAAGAGGGAGGGAGGGGTGGTGAATGGGAGTGGAGTATGTGGGGATGAAATGGGTGGGAGTGGAGTATGTGGGGATGAAATGGGTGGGAGTGGATTTATGCCTTTGACTTTGGCTACCTTCCTTGTAATGGGGAAAAAGCCATTGGCATATGTATGTATGTATATTTCTCAGACTTCAAAAACATTCAGTCATTTCCTTTCCCCCTCCCTATCAAGTCTGCTCAATATAGTACCATTAGTGCAATCACTCCATACCTCTTATAAGACCTTTGGGCCACATCAATTCATAGCCAAATCACAACTTTTCTCCACTCACACCTATCTCTTGCTTTCTCCCTTTCCTACTCAACAGGTCTTCCCCTCAAGTCCACTCCATCCATTACAGCCTTCGACACTCTTGTTGTTAGTCTTTCCTCAATCATTTTTGTTGCCATGTGCCTAAGCCATCCAGGTACTCTTTCATCAGCCCAATCTGCCAGCTCTCTTTCCACCCCTGCTCTCGTCCTAACCTCATTTCTCACTCTATCCTCATAACCCCACCATACTTCTCAAGCACTTCCTTTCTGCCTCCCTTAAAATACAAGTCTCTCTCTCATACAGTGCTGTAGGTATAATCATCCTTTCATGCAATCCTCTTTTTGCATCCATCCCCAGATATGTATTTCTCATGACACTTTTCACTTCCCCCAAAACATTTTCTTGCTTCCCTCTACAGCTTACCTCCACCCCTACTCCTCCACTCCTTGATACACACAACTCTCAATATCTAAAGCTGCAATAGCTACTTCCTTTAGCCTGTCTCCTTTAAGATTTACCTCAAAATTACTGCCATCCTCTCCCCTTGTATATCTCATCACATTTACTTTCAACTTCCTATCATATATCTTCCCAAACTCTATCACTAATTGCCTTAGACTCTCCTCTAACCCAGGTTCCAACTGCAGTGTCATCAGCAAACAATAACTGACTTATCTCCCACTTCCCTCCGCTCTCAATAACCATCTCCAATCCTCTGCCCATCACCCTCACATTTACCTCCTGCACCACCCCATCCATATGCACACTGAGCAGCCATGGTAATACAGCACACCCCTGGTGCAGTCCCACCTTCACCTCAAACCACTCACTCTCACCATTCCCAACCCTAACACAAGCTCTATTACTCATGTAGAAGCTTTTGACTGCCCTTAACCACTTCCATACGGTGACGCCTACGTAGGCGGCATGAGGAGCAAGTGGGTACTCGATGATGCCGACGTTGCCATCTTGATTATATTTATTGTAGTCGTACCTACATAATTTCCATTCTCTCTAAACTGGCTTCATCAATTTTCTATGGTTATCAAAATACACGGGTGAAAGAGAACGAACAATTGAGCACTGACTTTATTTTTTATAATGCTATTATTATGACGCAACATCGCATGTCGGGCAGCTAATGCTGCCAGATGTGCGATGTACCCCGGAGTGAAGAGGTTAATAACTTTCCCCTTATCCCATATATCTGAAATACCTCCCACAATGCTTTCCTGTCAACCCTGTCATATGCATTCTCTAGATCACTGGTTCTTAACCTGGGGTATGAAACCTGATAGCCAGTGTATGGTACTGTATATTTACAATGAGAAAGCAAAGCAAGGTCTGTATCACTATCCTTTTCATATGTTTGCATTGTATTGGATGGGGGTACAAGAACATTTTCTGAGATATCAAGAGGTATGGGCACTGTAAAAGGTTAAAATCACTGCTCTAGATCCATAAAGGCCAAAAATAACATCCTTATCTATTGCCAAAAAATTCTTGCAAATGTCTTACCACAAAAATTTCATCCATGCACTCTATCTTTCCTAAACCCACATTGTTCCTCACCAATTATTCCCTCTGTCTGACTTCTAATCCTCTCAATACTCTCCCATATGCTTTTCCAACTACACTAAACAGATTGATCCCTCTAACATTCATACCTGTCCCCTTTTCTTTAATAAAGTGGGACTATACAAGTACTCCTCCAGTCATGCACACATAGTACAACGTCACTGGCCAATCTACGCTTACTATTTCCACTATTCCCACTGTCAGACACTATACATAACACCAATCCAACCCAGGTGCCTTACCAACTTCAATAATTTTCAATGATCTATGTACCTCATCTTTTTCCTATAACCCTGTCATTTTCTCTCCAATTAGTCTTTTTCCTAGCTCCTCCCACTGCTACAATCACTCCCAAACCCTTTCCACATTCAACAATTCTCCGAGATACTACCTTCCCCTTACTGCCTTCACTTCCATTATCATCTGTCCATTTACATGCACCCTCTACCTTTTCCACTCTATCTGACTCACCCCTGTTTTCACTTCATTCCAAAATATCTTTTTATTCTTTTCAAAATTCCCTGTCAAACTCCTCCCCTGTTTTACATCTGCTCTCCCCTTTGCCCCCCACCTTACATTTTACTTTTCCTCTGTTTTTCTTGTGCCTCTTATACGCTTCCATAGTTCTACATTACAATCAATCCACATACTCTTGTTTCTTCTCTTCTACCACTGCCTTCATCTCACCATTCACTACTCTACCTTCTGTACCCTACCATCCTCCTCATCCCACATACCATCTTTACATATGCAGGATGCCATTTTTCTGGTAGTTTGTTTAGTGGAGGCAGTTCAAGTCCTGCCTGGCAGTGAGTTCTAAGTAAAAGCATGCATCAAATTCCTGCTTCAAAAACACTCCATAAGTAGCCAATACTCTGGTCTTCTCTGAGAGGCAGGGAGGGAAGTTCATGATATTACATAAAATCAGTTTGGATTTAATATTGGGATTAACCCCCTCCACCCCCACCCCATATGATCCTGTTTTGTTGTACCATACCTCCCTTGTAAGGGGGGAAAAAGCCCTTGGTATATGTACAGGGTGCATACAGTAATTGTTTTGTTGTTTCAGGGACTCTGTGTGGAAAGACACGGGTAACCACACCACTCAAAACAAAAGCAACCGATCAGTATATTTCTGAGACTTTATCCCAGCAACACAATGTGTCCATGGAGAGATTTACATTTCCTCATCTATGGAAAAAGCATGCGGTATTTATGTTAATCTCTGAAGGCCTGTGCCAGGTTTTGAGGGAGTGTCAAGGATGTCATTGATGCCAAGGGCGGATTCATCGAGTAACAGGACACCAGAAGTGTGCTGATACAGTGTGTTTTCTTTTTTTTGCAATAAATCCATTTTCAACTTAACTGCAACTTTTTTTGTGTGACCCTAAAAAACTAAACAATTACTGTACGCACCCTGTATACAACCAGGAATGGCTTAAAGTATCAGACAAAACCTTCATTGCATTTGAGCTGTAGTGACACTGTAATGATATATCTAAATGTTTATAATGTGTAATTTATACTTCGAAGGAAACTCATTGGCTGAGTAGGTTAGAGCGTCATTACTTGCAGCAAAAGTCGAGGGGATAATACTTCAAAGCCTGCATGGTTCATTAAATTCCATCCTACAAACACCTCTTTTTATTTTTTTTATTTTTTTTCTTCTTTCCTTCTAGCAATGTCCCCTTTGGATTCATGTTAGGGTTAATGTTAAGGTTAATATGGATGAAGGTGAAATTAGGAAGGGAGATGTGGGTTTTTATAAGTGCACATGGGTATAGTAGTGAGAAGAGTGTAGAGGAAAGGGAGACATTTTAGATATAGATATAGATTGTTGAGTGCATTAAGGGTTTAGAGAAAACTGTCAATGTAGTGGTATTGGAAGACCTTAATGCTAGGGTAGGAGATGAACCAATAGATGGAGTGGTTGGCAAATGTGGAGTTCCAGGAAAAAATAATTCTGGAGAGATGAAGGTGGAGATGTGCCTAGAGAGTTCATGATAACTAACACAGTGTTTAGAAAGAAAGTAAAACATAAGTACACATGGGAGAGGTTGGTGGATGGAAGGGTGGTAGGTAAGTCTTTAATGGACTATATATTGGTAACTAGGAGTATAGTAGAAAGAGGTTTGGATGGACATGTTGTAAGGGGAGAGAGTGGGGGAATATAATTTTTTTTTTTGTGGAAGCTAGGTTGAGAGTGGAGGATAGATGGAAAAAGAGGAAAAGGACAGAAGGTAGAGAGGTGCTTAGAGTAAACTGCTTAAATGAGAAAGACAAGGAGGAGTACAAGAAGCTGAGGAGTGGGAAGGAGTGAAAGATAGAGTAGAACTAGGAGTGGAGGAGGAATAGGGATGTTCCAAGGAGGGAGTCAAAGGTTGTAGAAGAGAAGAAATGAGCATTTACAGATTGGTTACAAAATAAGAAGAGAGACTTGTATGAGAGGCATAAAGAAAAGAGAAGTAGAGCAAAAGATAAAGGAGGCAAAGAGGTGAGCAGATGTGAATTGGTATAAGATTATGACAGAAAAAAAGATGTTTTGGAAAGATATTAAGAGAGGAAAAGGAGGCAAATCAATTAGAGAAGAAAAGGTAAAACATGTAGATCTAGAGATGATAATGGAAGAGAAGGCAGTTAGAGGAAGATGGGCTGAGTATTTTTGGGAGTTGCTAAATGTGAAGGAGGATAGGGAGGGAAAGGTAGTTGCAGTGGGAAGTGCTAAGAAAATGAGTGATAAATGAGAAAAATTGAGGAGAAATAAGGAAAGATGAGGGGAAAGCAGTTATTAAAATTATGAGAGCAGGTAAAGCACCTGGGTTAAATGGGTGTCATGTGGAGTGTCTAAAAAAGGGAGGTACAGTGATGATAGACTGGTTGGTGATGTTTAATGTTTGTCTAAAAGAGGGTAGAATACTGGAGGAGTGCCTGTATAGTTCTACTTTACAAGGGAAAAGGGGGACAAGTGTGAATGTAGTACTTTCAAAAGTATAAATTTGTTGAGTGTAGTTGGGAAGGCTTATGGGAAGGTTTTGATTGAAAGGATTAGAAATTGGAGTAATTGGGGAGGAAAAGTGTGCATTTAGGACAGGTAGTGGTTCATGGATCAAATCTTTGTGGTAAGGTAGATATTTAAGAAACCAAAGGTAAGGATGTTTTTTTTGGGCCTTTATGGATTTGGAAAAGGCTTATGACAGGGTAGACAGGATGGCACTGTGGGAGGTTTTGCAGATATATGGGATAGGAGGAAAGCTGTTAAGAGCAGTCAAGTGTTGTTATGAGAGTAGTAGAGCCTGTTAGAATTAGAAATGGAGTGGTTTGAAGTAAAGGTAGGACTTTACCAGGGATGTGTTATGTTGCCTTGGCTGTTCAATTTATACAGATGGGGTGGTGCAAGAGGTAAACACAAGGGTAATGGGCTGGAGATTGGACATGGTTAAAGAAAATGGAGAAAAATGGGAGATAAACCAGCTGTTGTTTGCTGACAACACTGTGCTTACAACAGGATCACAGGAAGAATTAAATAAATTAGTGACTGAGTTTGGGAAGGTGTGTGAAAGAAGTTGAAGATAAATGTGGGTAAAATTAAGGTGATGAGATGTACAAGGGGAGTGGATGACACCAAACTGGAAGTGAGTATTAATAGAGAGAGACTAGAGGGGGTGGATAGCTTTAGATACTTGGGTGTGAATGTGGCAGGAAAGGGAGGAGTGGAGGTGAAGGTTAAAGGCAGATTGAGAGAAGTAAATGCCTTGGGGGATTCAAAACTGTAATGAAAAATAAACATTTGGGAATGGGCGCTAAGAGATTGTATGATGGAGTGATTGTGCCAACAGCACTGTATGGGACTGAAACATAGAACATGAGAGAGGAAGAGTTTAAATGCATTTGAGATGAAATCTCTGAGAAGTATGGTAGGGGTTACTAGGCTGGTTGGAGAAATGAGGTGAGGAGGAGAGCAGGGTTGGAAAGAGAGTTGGGAGATAGGGTTGATGAAACAATATTGAGATGGTTTGGACACATGGAAAGAATGATTGAAGAAAGATTAGTAAAAGAGGTGTGGAAGGCAGAGGTGGAAGGAATGAATATGAGGGGGCGACCTAGGATGAGATGGATGGGGTAAAAGGGACATTAGGAAAGAGGAGAATGTCTGTTGAGGAAGGGAGAAGATGGAAGTTAACCTCTTCACTCCGGGGCACATCGCACGTCTGGCAGCATTAGCTGCCCGACGTGCGATGTTGCGTCATAATAATCACATTATAAAAAATAAAGTCAGTGCTCAATCGTTCGTTCTCTTTCACCCGTGTATTTTGATAACCATAGAAAATTGATGAAGCCAGTTTAGAGAGAATGGAAATTACGTAGGTACAACTACAATAAATATAATCAAGAGGGTGATGTTGGCATCATCGAGTACCCACTTGCTCATCATGCCGCCTATGTAGGCATCACCGTATGGAAGTGGTTAAGGGTGAGTGGAGAATGGTTGTGTATGGATGATGCTGGGATGCATGGGAGTGGGTAGGGGATGGGGTGAGGGAGTATATGCGAATGATATTTTGATGCACCCTGGAGTTCTCCCCATCTTTTCTTTTTCTGCATGGGGGGATAGGGGGGGAGGTTGCAAATCAAATGAAGCGCCTTGTTGTGGATGTGCTGTGTCTTGCTACACTGCTTCTGACCCAGGGCAGTTAGCGAGATGCAGGGATGACTCATCATACAGGAGCCAAGAAAAGAGGGAAGGAGCACTGGCAAATGGGAGTGGAGTATGTGGGGGTGGGAGTGGGTTTATGCCTTTGAGTTTGGCTACCTCACTTGTAAAGGGGAAAAAGCTGTTGGTATATGTAGGGATGTACAAAGTCCTCTGTAAACGGGCACTGTTCTAGTCTCCCAATAGGGGGGCTTTGTATTGTTAAACCATATCATCTCCATCATTTATTTTTGGTTTGATGGTTAATTTCACTAATGAATATAACATATGTATATCTAGTTCAGAGGATGAATTTCATGCATAAATCTAATAGTGGGTTCCAATAATATCACTGGGCTCATTGAATTGAACACTGCATCCATATTGGCAGTTATTTAGATGGAGGCTTTCTTAGTATTAACATTATTCTTGGTCTTATTCCTCTTATTTCTGGAGTTTGGGTAAGCACCTAACTTTTGTATTGCACTTTGTATTTACCTAGTTGTATTTACCTTTACTGATAAATCTATGATAGACCTGTTTTTAGTGCGAGTCAAAAGAACGGTAAGAGACATTCAAAGCATTCCATCCACTTCCTTTGACTCCGACCATTGTTTAATCATATACAAGCTATCCGTCCTACAACCAAAGAAGATCCAGAGAGCGACACACAACCGAATTAAAGTAGAGAAACTTAAAGAACAAGACACCATAGACAGTTTCCAAATGCTTGTCGCAGAAGGTCTACAAACCATAGCACTGACAGATGTACACCAAGCCTGGTCTGAATTGAGAACCAAGATCAATGACATTGCTGAGAACATTCTGGGGAGCTCAGAAACTGAAGTGACAAAAAAGAAATTAACCACTTCACTCCGGGCCAAAATCTCACGGGCAGCATTAGCTGCCAGATGTACGATGTTGCGTCATAATACTCGCATCATAAAAAATAGTCACTGATTATATCGATCGTTCTCTCTTTCACCCGTGAATTTTGATAACCATAGAAAATGTGATGAAGCCAGTTTAGAGAGTATGTCAGTTACGCAGGGACAACTACAATAAATATAACCAAGACGCTGATATGGCAGCCTCGCGTATCCACTTGCTCCTCATGCTGCCTATGTAGGCGGCACCGTATGGAAGAGGTTAACCATCTGGTGGAACAAGGTCCTGGAGCCGCAGCGTCTACGTCGTGGGACCACCCCCCAACCCCAAGAGTTGGGGGCCAAACGGCGGCAACCACCCCTGGCCACCGGCTCTACGCAGGTGGCACCGATCCCCAAGAGGAGCTACGACTGCCTTGGGGAGTACCACAATCCTTTTTCTCAACATGCAATGTTACGTTTTTTCTGCACCGAGGGGTGATTTTCCGGTGATCACCCCTCTTCTTCTACTTTTAGCCGGAGATGTACGGAGCAATCCTGGGCCCACCACAAAATACACATGCCCAACATGCTCTAAACCCATTACTTTGAGCAGACAGACAAAGGGCTCAGTTCAGTGCAATATGTGCAAAAACTGGGCCCACCTCACTTGTACAACACTTGCTGACACAAACCAATACACAAACACTTGGACATGTTCTACCTGCCCTCCAGTAACCCCACTCCCACCTCCCCAACCACAGCCAGCACCCTTACCCACTCCCAATTTCCCTTTGCCCTTATCTCCAATCAGTACTCCCCTTCCTTTGTCCCCAATCTCTCCTTCCCCCCCTCTAACCCAGATCCTATACCTTCCCCATTAACACCCCAACCTCAACCCCAAACGGCAACATACAACACATACAGAACACACAATATCAACATATAACAAGACAACATTGACGGTATTAACACGAAAAACATGAACTCGAACACTTTCTTAAACAACACAACATACACATTGCAATTATACAAGAAACAAAACTAAGACAGTCACACAAAACACCATCATTTCATAATTACACCACCATCAGACAAGACCGGACCGACGGCAATGGTGGTGGACTCATCATCCTGATCCACCACTCCATCTGTTTTGTGGACACAAGTGCCACAACCAAAATTCTCCTCCCTACCACAGATAACTCTACAGAAATCCAATCCATTCGAATCCGCACCGGCAACAAATCAACACTGACAATAGTTAACATGTACATTCCCCCACAATCATCACCCACAGTTCCAAACACCTTCAGGCCTCAATTTAGCCAACTAGCCTCAATCCCCAACCTGATCATGGGGGGGTGACTTCAACGCCAAGTCGTCTGCCTGGTATGTCGACAGCCCTGACACAGACAGAGGGCTTGATATACAGACTCAGTTTGACTCATTGACTATCATGAACAACACACATAATCATACACATATCCCACACCAAGCCCTCTACACTCCCTCCTCTCCTGATATCACCTTCTGCTCACCCTGCCTAACCCCAACAATATCATGGAGAGTGGTTGGAACCCTTGGCTCTGACCACCTTCCAATCATTATCACCACCAAAACAAGATGCACCCCAGTTGGCCATAGACACACATACATCAATTACAAGGAGCTAACTGGGAAGCTTTGACTGAAGAGACAGAACAACATTTTGAAACACTTAACAGTACACCAATCACAAACATAAACAACGCTGTGCACACTTTTATTACAATCATACAAAACACAGACAAGTGATACATCCCTAGAGGCAACAGAAAATCACACAACCCCAACTTCACACCAGAAATCCAAGGCCTCATCAGACAACGAGACACGCTTAAACACAATACCCCCACACCTATCCCTCAAAACATAGCAGACCAAATACAAATACTAAACACTGTCATTGCCAATAAAATACACAAACAAAAAACACAAAATTGGCAAAACTTTATCAATACACTTGATCACAAAACAAACACCAGCAAATTGTACAAAACACTCAACAGCATTACACTATCCAACAGTAACACAACACGCTCTCACGCACCAATAATCACAACAGACAATCTACCCTCAAACAGACAACAAGCAAACACACTCATAAATCATTTTGCACAGACAAGCCATCTCACTTCTCACCCTGACGACCGACGCACTATTCGACGTAAGAAACACTTTCCCACAGACTCAGACTATACACCCTTCATAGACAGTCAGACAAAACACATAATACATAATCTCGAGCACTCATCTGCCTGTGGCCCTGATAACATAAGTAACATCCACCTAAAACACATTGGACCACAAGGTATACACGCACTCACAAACATTGCAAACTACAGCTATTCACACAACACTATACCCGACATCTGGAAGCATGGTAAAATATTCACCATTCCAAAACCGAACAAAGACCCAACAATCCCAACATTGCACCGCCCAATCACAATTCTCTGCCCCCCTCTAGTCATTGAACGCCTAATACTTCAACTTGTCACACCACATATTCCCCTTGCTGACTCACAACACGGCTTTAGGCCACTACACTCCACAAACACTCTTCTGATAAACCTCACACAAAGAACTTTAGATGGCATAAATTCAGATAGGCCCCACCACAGAACACTTCTTATAACATTAGACATTAGTAAAGCTTTTGATGCTATCCCCCGCCACAACCTAACAAATAAAATATATAACACAGACATGCACAATAACACCAAAAGATGGCTGGCCAATTATCTGGCAGGAAGGAATGCTTACGTGTCATATAATGGCCAATCATCGCACATCAGAAACATTAAGAATGGAGTACCACAGGGCTCTGTTCTATCCCCCACGCTCTTTAATCTATACATGCATGACTTACCCACACCAGACACCTCAGAAATGCAAATCTCTTCCTACGCAGACGACATAACAATCACATGCACGCATAACACAGACAAAGCTGCAGAAATAATCCAGCCATACCTTGATACACTCAACACATGGTTCATCACAGACTCAAAATAGCTCCAACCAAATCTACAGCAACACTTCTCACCAACTGGACAAAAGAACACAAATGCATTCCTCATCTCTACATCAACAACACTCTAATACCACACACAAACACACTGAAAATTCTTGGTGTAACATATGATATATCCATGTCTTTCAAACAACACATCACAAACATAAAAAACAAATGCACACCTAGACTTAATGCACTTAAGTCAATCACTGGTACATTTGGACAAAACAAACTATTACAACAATATACAAACAATGCATACGCTCAGTGATGAATTATGCAAGTCCTGCATGGGCTCCTAATCTCAGTGAGACACACCACAACACCCTTCAAATCATACAAAACAAAGCCCTAAAAACAATTACAGGCTGCACAAATACAACACCTACAGACCATTTACACCATGAAACAAAAGTCCTCAGTCAAGGACCACCTCGACATGAGAGGCACACAAACACTAGCTGCAGCTACCACAAACACATCACACCTGCTACACTACATAGCAGAACACCCACACACACCAAGAAACATTAAAACAACACCCAAAGACCTGTATCACACACAGATACTCTCTTCACTTCCTCCACAACCACCAAATACCAGCCTCCGGAAACATATTCATAATCATATCACTCACCGCTCCATTAACACACTGAAAGACAACACACTGCTGCATGACAGACCCCCTGATATCCACCCTTCTGAATCCTCTCTCCCATGAAAGGACAGAGTCCACCTGGCCAGACTGCGGACAAAACCACCCAGCACTTCTAAGCTACCAGAAGAGGCTGGATGACCACATTGTGAACAGCTGCCCAGGATGTAACACTTCACCCCATACCATACAATACATAATGGAAGACTGACTACATTATACACAATCATGCACGCAAACAACACAACATACACTCTATAAAGGATTTGTGGAAAAACCCAGTTTCGGCTGTGGCATTCCTTGGGGAGACAGGACTGCTCGGACAGACAGTCTAGGGAATGACAACAACAACAACAACAAAATCTGGTCACTACAGCTCATGGCCTCCCACCCAACATTGTACCACCTCAATAACCTGTCCCTGGAAGGCCTAGAAAGACCTCTAAGTCTACTGACAGCCTCCTACAAGAGTGATTCACGTCGTAGGAGGTTCAGTAGACTTGGAGGTCTTTCTAGGCATTTCAGGGACAGGTTTTTCAGGTGGTACAATGTTGGGTAGGAGGCCACGAGCTGTAGCGACCAGACGTTGAATGGTGCTCTCACCTCACCCTGTATGTCTCGAAATCTCTTTCGTTGACACATTTCAGTCTTCCAGGCCAAAATATGAGCCTTTTCCTCACCACTAATGTTAGTAGGAGCCATCAGGATAAATGTCTCCTAAAACTGGAGCGCCACCAAGTGAAACTACGAAAATAGGGGGTAGGAGTCTGGAACAAAAAATAATACAACCCCTCACCACAAGAGCTCGAAGAGCACTGAGGTGGGAAAGCGCAAGCTGGCTGAGCTGCCAGGGAGCTGGCTGGATTGCCAGATATGAAATAATAATGACAAGATGCCTGACAGCGGCGGGAAACGCAAACACTTCAGAGAGCTTTTTTGCCTTCATTTCAATGGGGAGTGCTCTATACTTTTTGCGGATACTGTATGGGTGACTTTAACTCAGAGGAAATATGTTGGGAGGAAATGACAGTAAAAGGTGGAGAGGAACTTCCGGGAAATATTCTACTGGATATGACCACTAAATACAAATTGACTCAATTGGTCAAGGAAAATAAAAGATATAAAAACAATGAAGAACTGTCGAGACTAGACCTAATATTCACATCTGAGCCTGAAATTGTGGACAAAATGGAATACGAGACACCATTTGGGGAGAGTGACCACATACTAATAGAGTTTGAACAGAAAGAACAAAATGATGTGAGAAGAAACGAGAAACACAGAAAAGGAAGACTAATGTACAACAAAATGGACTTCAAAATAATTAGAAAAAAAATTCAAAATACATACATATACCAAAAGCTTTTTCCACCCTACATGGGGAGTAGCCAAAAAGAAAAAGGCATAGAAACCACTCCCACCCATTCCATTTCCTATATATTCCACTCCCCTCCACCCTCCCTCTTATCTTGGCACCTCCTGGGAAAAATTCTTAAATGAAGAAACAAAGATGGAGAAGTGGAACATATTAAAAGAAAAATACAAGGAGGGAACAGATAAATATGTACCAAAACAGAAGCAAGAAAGGGTATACATAAAGTGTTGGTATAACAAAAAGTGTAGTGAAGCTGAAGATAGAAGAGACAAAGCCTGGAAAAGATGAAAAAAGGCGCACATCAAACTAAGAAAACAATATGTAAAAATATGCAGGGAACAAAAAAGAAACTATGAAAAAGACATAATAGAGAAAAGCATGGGCCAACCTAAACTATTCTACAGATATGTAAATCACAAACTAAAAGACAAATACAAAATAGTGAAACTGCGCAAAGGAAATATAGATGTAGAAATGGCAGAAATTATGATAAAAAAAATGAAAATCTGTATTCACAATTGAAAGCAGAAACATGAAACATAAGAGAGGAAGAGAGAAGGAGTTTGAATGTGTTTGAGATGAGGTGTCTGAGAAGTATGATGGGGGTTACTAGGCTAGATAGAGTGAGAAATGAGGGGGTGAGGAGAAGAACTGGGGTGGAAAGGGAGTTGGGAGATAGGGTTGATGAAAGAGTATTAGGATGGTTTGGACACATGGAAAGAATGAGTGAAGAAAGACTAGTAAAAGAGGTATGGAAGGCAGATGTGGAGGGAGTGAACATGAAGGGACGTCCTAGGATAAGGTGGATGGAAGGGGTGAAGGGGGCTTTGGGGAAGAGGGGAATGTCTGTTGAGAAAGGACAGGAGAGGACAGAAGACATGGGTGAATGGAGAATGGTTGTATATGGATGATGAAATGATGCATGAGGTGGAATGTGTGATGGGATGGGGGGTGAGGTAGTATGTGTGAGCAAAATTTGACGCAGCCAGAAGGGATTTCTCCCCGTCTTCTCCTTTTATGCATGGGGGGACTGAGAGGGGGGTCGCCAATTTAATGAAGCAGTCTTGCTGTGGATGTGCTGTGTCTTGCGACACTGCTTCTGACCCAGGACAGTGGACAAGGTGCAGGGATGACCCGTCATCCAGGAGGTGCTAAGATAAGAGGGAGGGTGGAGGGGTGTGGAGTGTACTCAGGGATGGAATGGGTGGGAATGATTTTATGCCTTTTCCTTTTTGGCTACCTCCCTTGTAAGGGGGAAAAAGCCTTGGTATATGTATGTACAATTGAAAGCTCACAAAATTGGGAGGACAGAAAGATCCCCACAATGAAAGAAATAATGATGACACAGAAAGAAATATGCAAAAAAGTTATCAAAAGTAAATGGATTAAACATTTGGAGAACAAAATACTAAATCCAAAACAATTTGGATTTAGAAGTGGAAGATCATGTGCCACAAACTTAATATGCTTTTACTCAAGGCTAATAGAATACAAAAAAAGGGATGGATGGGTAGATTGCGCCTTCTTAGATTTACAAAAGGCATTTGACAAAATACCACTTGAAAAGCTACTAAGAGAATTTTAAACAATGGGTGGAATACAAGGAAAGTTATTGGAATGGATGAATTTCTTGAATGGGAGAAAAATGAGGGTGGTAATCAGAGACAAGACCTCAAATTGGGAAGAAATAAGTGGAGTTCCACAAGGCTCTGTATTGGCTCCAATAATGTTTGCCATATATGTATATATGACATGGATGAAGGTGTGGAATGTTATATGAACTTCTGTGCCAATGATATAATTCTACTAAAGAGAGTATAGAGGAAAATTGCAAGAAGACCTGGACAAAATCTGGAAATGGAGTCAAAAGTGTGAAGTGAATTTCAACAACAAAAAATGTAGTATAATGGAATTTGGAACAAGCAAAAATAGAATATTGGGACAATATAAAATTGGTACAAAGGAAGCAACTATCACCAATGACATGGCACCAGACAAACGTATCAACAAATTAACCAGAGAAACTTTCAATTTATTAAGATCAATGAAGGTGGCATTTGACTACATGGATGAAGAAATGGTAAAGAAAATATTAGTTACATTGATAAGACCAAAATTGGAGTATGCTGCAACACTATGGACACCTAGTACTAAAAAGAACAAAGAAATTAGAAAGAATTCAAAAAGCAACAACAAACACTCTCCAAATTGACATACAAACAAAGATTGGACAAACTCAAACTACCAAACTACCAACCCTGGAACAAAGAGAAAGAGGAGACCTGCTAACCATCTACAGAATTATGAAAGGGATGGAAGTCCTTGATAGAGATGACTTACTAAAGTGGGATAGGAGAAAACAAGAGGACATGAAAAGAAACTTAAAAAGGATAGTTACAGAAGAGATCAGGAAAAGATATCTGGAACAAACTGAATCAGGAAACAGGGAGTGCAAAAACTATACAAGAATTTAAGATCAAACTGGATGCTGAAAGATACAAAAGCAGGTCACTATGAGTATAGCTCTCTTCACGTAAAATACACACACACACATGAACCACTGAGCTGTAAACAGCTGTCAACTAGAGTTCCGTAGGCAGCCAAATAAGACGAAAATTCTCAATAATGCAAGGAAAGCAAGGAACCAGAGTTGTATTGAGTGGGAGGGGAAGCACTTGTGATTGCCCAAAATTATTTCTGTACAGTGTTAAAGGTGTCTATCATGAGAAAATGCAAGGGAACCAAGGTTGATCAAGAGAAAACAGCAACGAGTTTGAGTCGAATGTCGTCGCAAATGCAGAACCCTCTCGAGGCGCTATACCAAAACTAAATGTAAATAGAGGCTTTGAAACCCCAAGAGAGCTTATTAGGTTGTACAATGATGACCCTTTTTCTGTTTTTGGTAAGCACGAAAGAGGAAATTTGAGTCAAATCATAGACATGGAAAGGGAGATGAGTTTTAATAGAAACTCATGGGAGAAAGAATTCATGGAATTAACGAAAGAGATTGTGAATTTAAGGAAAGACTATTTTGAAGTAAAGAGGAATGTGAACTGAAGAAAAATAATTCAGAAATAAACAAGCTAAGTGAATTAAAAAAAGAACCGAGGTTAAATGTGAAAATGAAAAGATGAAAAACAATGATATTATCAATAGTGCGAAAAAAAAAAAAAATCTGAAAGAATCCAGAGTGCAGCCACAAAATGGCCCTGAAAATTTCAAACCTGTCATATAAGGAGAGACTGGCTAAACTGAAATTACTGACTTAGGAGCAAAGAAGAGAAAGAGGCAACCTGCATACCGTTTACAGAATCATGAGAGACAAAGAAGTCCTTGATAGAAAGGACTTACTAAATTGGGACATGAAAAGAAACTCAAAAGGATAGTTATTGAAGACCTGGAGAGAAGAAGAAGAAGAAGAAGAAAAAAAAAAAAAAAAAAAAAAAAAAAAAACCACACAGAGTAGTGGATATCTGGAACAAACTGAATAAAACAATAGTGTGCGCAAAATTTATACATGAATTTAAGAGCAAATTAGACACTGTGAGATACAAAGACAGGACACCATGAGCATAGTTCCCCTTCCCATAAGATACAACTAGGTAAATACACTGCTGTTTTGGTGATGGAATTTTTCCTTGGGTTGCTCCAACTGTTTCTTGGGTACATACATATACCAAAGGCTTTTTCCCCCTTATAAGGGAGGTAACCAAAAAACAAAGGCATAAAAACCACTCCCACCCATTCCATCCCTAACATACTCCACTCCTATCCACCCTCTTCCCTCCCTCTTATTTTGGCACTTCCTGGATGACGGGTCATCCCTGCATCTTGCCAACTGCCCTGGGTCAGAAGCAGTGTCACAATACACAGCACATCCAGAGCAAGGCTGCTCCATTAAATCGACCCTTCAGGCTGCTCTATTAAAACGACCCTTCAGGCTGCTCTATTAAATCGACCCTTTTACCCCATCCATCCATCTCACCCTAGGTCAAACCCTCATGTTCACTCCTTCCACACCTCTTTACTAGTCTTTCTTCACTGGGTGGGGTGGGCAAATTTTTTAGTTTTATTTGCTTCTTATTTATTGGATTGGCTACCTTCCTTTAAGGGGGAAAAAGCTCTAGGTACATATATTGGTTCTTATAATAATACACACTGGTTTGTTATTTTTCCCATCTATTATTTTTGCATTTTTCCTAGTTTTCTTTCTTCTTGCCATCAATCTGTTTTGTGATGTCTTTGTTTACTGTGGGGTTCACTTTGCTTTTTTATTTATTCATCTTTTTCTTCATAAGTAGCCTCTTGGAAATGTGTCTTTTGCTGACCTTCTGTACAGTGATTACTATCTCTTCCACAGCTCCATCTATGAATGGTTTATACATCAAACCTTCAAAACTGTTTTTCAAGAATTGAACAAAACTATTATGTTCACCTTTTGTACTAAAATGTGTTTTACTCACCAACCATGGTCATTGGGGAAGTCTTAGGCACAAGGGCAGCCAGTAGAGTACCATCAGCAGAAATATCAACACTGGCATCATTATGGATCTTGCACTTACCAACAACAATATTGGAATTGTCTGAAAGATTTAAAGTTATACTAAACAAGATATTTCATCAACCTATTAATACATGTCAGGTCTTATTAAAACAATCTATTGCACAACAATATAATCCTCTTAGATCCATGGCAAACATATTTCATACACCTACAGTTGCTAACCTATCCATTACTGGTACATACATACACAAACTTACACTTAAGCCTCTTAATCCAACCCTCGCCAACTACCACTGATGCCAACATTTGAGCCCAGAACATAAACTCACTTCAGGAATTGGTGGTGTTTCATGTCCTGGACCAATGCCTAAAGTGGGTTTATGTCCTGGGCTCAAATGTCTGCACAAGTGGTGGTTGGTGAGTGTTGGATGTAGATACATAGATGTACATTACATGTTTATACTTACCCTATTCCCACCCTGCACAAACCCAATAACCCATTCACTTTCCCTCTCATCTTAGTTCCTTGTGGATCCCTGCCCCCTGTCACATCACTCAGTTTATAGACAATACAGCAAGACACACCATTTCCACAGTAGGGCTCAACAAATTAAGTTTGTTTATTCCCCTCACACCCACATAAGAATTATATAGACCACACTTTAACCAGAATAAAAGAGAGAGAGAGAGAGAGAGAGAAGAGAGAGTAGAGTAGAGATAGCAGAGAGAGTGAGAGAATGAGAGAGAGAAAGAGTGTGAGAGAAAGGAAGAGAAGGAAGAGAAGGAGAAGGAGCAGGTGGAGAAGGGGTAGAAAGGGGAGAAGGGGAGAGGGGGAGAAGGGGAGAGGGGGAGAATGGGAGAGGGGGAGAAGGGGAGAGGGAGAGAAGGGGGAAGAGATGCAGGGGAGCGAGAGGCAGAGCAGGGGAGAGAAGGAAGGAGGGAGGGAGGAAGGGAGAAGAAGGGAGAAGGAGGGAGGGAGAGAGAGAGAGAGAGAGAGAGAGAGAGAGAGAGAGAGAGGGAGAGAGAGAGGGAGGGAGAGAGAGAGAGAGGGAGAGAGAGAGGGAGAGAGGGAGAGAGAGAGAGAGAGAGGGAGAGAGAGAGAGAGAGGACAGAGAAGGGGGAGAGAGAGGACAGAGAAGGGGGAGAGAGAGGACAGAGAAGGGGGAGAGAGAGGACAGAGAAGGGGGAGAGAGAGGACAGAGAAGGGGGAGAGAGGAAGGGAGAGAGAAGGAGGAAGGGAAAGAAAAGGAGGAAGGGAGAGAGGAGGAAGAGAGGGAGAGATAGAGAGAGGGGGGGACAGAGAAGAGGGAGTAGGGGGGAAGAGAAGGAGGAAAGGAGGAAGAAAAGGAGAGAGGGGGAAAGAGAAAGAGGGGAAAGGGAGAGAAAGAGAGTGCACAAAGAAGAGTGAGTGAGAGAGAGAGAGAGAGGGGACAGAGAAGGGGGAAGAGGGGCAGGGAGAGAGGGGAAGAGGAGGAAGAGAGTGAGGGAGGGAGGGAGAGGGGAGAGGGGGAGAGAAGGAGGAAGAGAGGGAGGGAGGGAGAGGGGAGAGGGAGAGAGGGAAAAGATTGAGAATGAGGAGAGGGAGAGAGAGAATTAAAGGGAGAACAAGAGGGAGGATGAGAGAGAGAGAGAGAGAGAGAGAGAGAGAGAGAGAGAGAGAGAGAGAGAGAGAGAGAGAGAGAGAGAGAGAGAGGAAGGGGGGTAGAGATCCTGACCCTGATGTACAGAAAGTTGGAGGGGAAAAAATAAATAAATAAAAAATAAATAAATAAATAAATAAATAAATAAACCATGCTTATTAACTCTTTTGCATGATTTCTGTATAAGATTTAAACAAAATATACACTGATGACAATACATACGGTCAGACACATCAGGTATCCTGTAGTGTGTGAAGTCCCATGCTTGGATGCGATGAGTAAGAACAATGGCAGCATTGGATATGAGTGAGGGATAGGCATCCAGCAAAGACCCTGTGAAAAAATAAAAAATGCAAAGGCATGCTTTATATATGGAACTTACTATCATCAAAACAGAGAGGGGTGATTAAGTTTACTGTGAAAATTGAAACAAATAATTGTGATAGAAAATATGAAGCACATGCCATATCTAATGCCCAAGTGCATCACTAAAAACTTAGTATCAATATTTTTCTTTTCTTTTTTTCTCCTCTAGAGTACTTCACTTCTAAGAATCTGAATAAACACATACCACTTAGCTACACATTACTCCTTAACAACTCTACTTAGTACAGGTTCTTGATTTGATGGCAGCCCAGAACTGTCATTAAATCCAATTTCCCATTAAAACCAATCTGCATTCATCTTTTGAATGGTTCTACTTTAGTTTACTTTGTGCACTTTGAATATTCCCTATACAGTTTGCAGACTAGGAGTATAAAGAATATTACCTGATATGGTTCTTGCTGGTCCAACGTAGTGAGAGAAGTATGGGCGACTGAAGTAGCTATCTACTTCCCGTTCCATGAAACGGTCAGGAACTGCTCTTCGCAAGTTTGGTCTGAACACATCAGATGACCCTGATCCCCTGGGTAAACCCACATCCCAAGGCACAAGGTGACCTCGCCATGGAAGGGACTGGTTGTTAGGAACATTATCCTGCTGTCCCTCAGAAGCTTCCTCCGAGTCCGGACTTCGCCGATCTATAGCATACTGACGACGAAGGAAACGCAGAGGAACACCACAACTTGCTCTAGACCTCAACTCAGGTACATTGATGGAACTTCCATATTGACTAAGTAATGGATGAGATTGCATTCGTGGAGGATGCTGTTGCTGTGACTGTGGTTGTGACACCGGAGGTGGTGGGGGTGGAGGCAGTGGAGGTGGTGGTGGTGGCTGTGGAGGTAAATGTAATTGCTGTTGTTGCAGCTGTGGCTGCTGTGATTGTTGTGGCTGCTGCCACTGTTGTTGCTGTTCCTCCTCAACCTGAGATTCGCCACCACTTGGATCCCTTAATGTGATACGAGGTATGACTAGTCTAGGATGTGAATTTTCAATATCTACACTCATATTGGCAGTGTCAGATGCTGCTCCATTTTCTACTCTAGGCATACTGCCTGAACGTCTCAGAAAGTCTGTTAACCTTCGTGGAACATTTGTGATGGGCCTCGTACTTTCTGATGATGAAGCCTCTCCTATGTTATCTTGACGTAACTCCTCACTTGCCATACGCACAGTTTCTAAAAGGGTTGTCAGGTTGTGGAGACCTGGTTCTATATCAAGGCCCATAGACAAATCCCCTTCTTCAGTAGGAGCTTCTCCCGAGTCATCACGGAATGGGTTTGGTAACCGTGAGATGGGACGCTCCTCATATGACCTGAAACATTCAAGAATCTGTATATCAACTAATCCAATAAATCCATCATGCTGGGTTGATCAATCTTCAAGTTAGCCTATACATGTAAACATGCATATACATATACATATATACATATACCAAGGCTTTTTCCCCCTTACAAGGGAGGTAGCCAAAAAGGGAAAGGCATAAAAACACTCCCACCCATTTCATCCCTACATACACTCCACAAACCCCCCCCACCCTCCCTCTCATCTGAGCACCTCCTGGATGACGGGTCATCCCTGCACCCTGCCCACCGCCCTGGGTCAGAAGCAGTGTCGCAAGACACAGCAAGGCCGCTTCATTTAATCGGCGACCCCCCCTCTCCGTCCCCCCTTGCCTATTAGGAGAGGACGAGGAGAAGACCCGTCGGGCTGCGTCAAAATTTACTCACATATATTGTATTTTACCTAGTTGTATTATGTGGGAAGGGAGCTATGCTTGTAGTGACCTGTCTTTGTATCTGTGTGTATGTGTGTGTGTATTTATCTAGTTGTATTTTACAGGAAGGGGAGCTATGCTCGTGGTGTCCCGTCTTCATATCTCATTTTATCTAAACTATTTTAAATTTATGTATTGTTTTTGCACACACCACCTTCTCATCTAACTTGTTCCAACTGTTTATTACTCTGTGAGGAAAGCTGTTCTTTTTCACATCTCTTCTATAGCTGTCTTTCTTGATTTCCTTTCCGTGTCCTCTTGTATTTCTATCATCCCATTTTATCAGATTCTATCAATAACTTCTATGCCTTTCATGATTCTGTAAATAGCTATCAAATCTCCTCTCTCTCTTCTTTGCTCTAGTGTCTGTAGTTCAAATTTTGCTAGTCTCTCTTCATATGATAGTTTTGAGAGTGTTGGTGCCAATTTTGTAATTGCTCCTTGTATTCTTCCAAGTTTTTTTTATACATTTTTTTGTACTTGGTGACCATATCGTTGCTGCATATTCCAGTCTTGGTCTTATCAAGAGTGATTAGAATTTTCTTCACCATTTCTTCATCCAGGTATGTAAATGCCACTTTGATTGTTCTTATTAAATTATAAGTTTCTCCAAAAATCTTATTTATGTTTCTCAGGTGACATATTATTCATAACAATGACTCCCAGGTCCTTCTCATTTTCTACCTTTTTTTATTCCTTCTTCTCCCAATTTATATGATCCTGTTATTCTGTTTTTGTTTTTTTTCTCCAAATTCCATTATATTACACTTTTTAGTGTTGAACTCCATCTCCCAGTTCCTACTCCATTCCTGTACTTTATTTAGATCACTCTGTAGTGACTCACAATCTTCTTCCGTGTTCACTTTTTTTTAACAGTTTTGCATCATCTGCAAAGAAGCTCATATAACTTTCAATTCCGTCATCCATATCATTAATATATATAGCAAACATTATTGGGGCCAGAACTGTTCCTTGTGGAACACCGCTTATTACTTCATCCCATTTTGAGTGTTTCTCTCTTATCACTACTCTCATTTGTCTTTCTCGCAAAAAGTTTTCCATCCATTTAAGCAGTTTGCCCTGTATTCCTCCTTCAGTTTCTAATTTCTTAAGCAACTTCTTATGTGTGTGTGTGTGTGTGTGTGTGTGTGTAAAAGAAAAAATAGAGAACAGAGAGAGTAAAGAGAGAGAATGGAGAGAGAGTAAAGAGAGAGAATGGAGACAGAGTAGAGAGTGGAGAGAGCAAGAGCGAGAGAGAGTGGAAAGAGAAAGAGAATGAGAGAGAGTGGAAAGAGAAAGAGAACAAGAGAGAGAGAGAGAGAGAGAGAGAGAGAGAGAGAGAGAGAGAGAGAGTGGGAGAGAGAAAGTATCAATCCATCTTTTTGGAGCAATAATGTGAACACAAGTTCCAACAGCTCCTCTTTTTGAAGCTGATGCCAGTTACCTGGAGTACACCAATCTCCAAAAAGAGAGGCCAGGGGCAAAGGAGTGACTGACTGATTGAACTACCTGGAAAGGAGCCCATATTAAGGGAGCGTCGCCAGTGATCATTCGAAAAATTCTGGTACATGAGCAAATATTAGGTCAACATTTCAAAAGAATCTATGATGGTGGCAACACTAATCCAAAGTTATACAACTGTAATTTTTTTTTTTTTTTTTTTTTTTTTGTAGAGCATAAAATAGATAAAGTACTGGTAACCTCTGGCAACCCCATTGCATAAAAAAAACATTCTGTATTTAGAAAAAGAGCAGCGACAAAAATGGCACCTACACTGTCAAATCTGACATATGAACAAAGATTGGAGGAATTACATCTGTCAACACTGGAACAGAGAAGTGAAAGAGGTGATTTATTGACCATTTACAGAATTACAAAATGGATGCAATTTCTTGATAGAGATGAGTTATTAAAGTGGGACAGAAGAGAAACCAGAGGACATGAGAAGAAACTAAAGAAGGACACTTATAGAAGAGACCTGAAAAAGAATAGCTTCCCACATAGAATGATTGATGTCTGGAACAAACTAAATGGAGAAACAGTGAATGCCAAAACTATACAGGATTTTAAGAATAAACTGGATGCGGAGAGATATGAAAATGGGTCATTACGAGCATAGCTCTCGTCCCGCAAAATAAAACTAGGTAAATACATGTGAGACTGCTTTAAATGTATTTTATTTACAATTACTATGGTAGGGGAAAAGAATACTGCCATCAAGTCTTCCCACTTGAGTTGTATGAGGCAACAAAAATGGGACATGGATAGGACTAGGCCTCCTTCTCCCTATAGCCCCACAGGGGACATTCCTAAAAAAAGTTAAGGCATAAGAGGGTCCAAGAGTTTTCCAACCAGAATCCGAAGATTTGGGTCTTTTAACACTGAAACTGACTTTAAAGGGAGGGGTGAGTCTGAGTTTGGGAGTGTAGTTGGGAGGATCTTAGGAGTGAAGAGAGGACGAGGGAGAGAAGGGATGGCTATACTAGTATGTGAAGAGATAGGTAAGCATGTAGTGGAGTGGAAGGAGGTTTCTTCGAGGTTAATGTGGATGAAGGTGGAAGTGGGAAGGGAGATGTGGTTTTTGCAAGTGCATATGGGCCTGGTAGTGAGAAGAGTGTAGAGATACTGGGGGCTTTTTGTTTAGATTTAAATGAGTGCATACAGGGATTTGGAAGAAACCTCAATGTAGTGGTATTGGGAGGCCTTAATGCTAGGGTAGGAAATGAACCAATAGATGAGGTGGTTGTTAAGTGTGGAGTTCCAGGAAAGAATCAGAGTGGAGAGTTGATGGTGGAGATGTATCTAGAGTTGATCAAAGCATATACAGTGTTTAGGAAGAAAGTCAGGCATAAGTACACATGGGAGAGGATGGTGGATTGGTGGTAGACAGAGCATTAATATATAATGGTAACTAGGAGTATAGTAGGAAGAATTAAGGATGTACATGTTCTAAGGGGAGAAAGTGAGGAATATCAGATAATTTTTTGGAAGTAAGCTGCGAGTGGAGGATAGATAAAGAGGAAAAGGACAGAAAGTAGGGAGGTGTTTAACCTCTTCAGTACGGGCCAAAATCTCGCGGGCAGCATTAGCTGCCAGACGTACAATGTGTCGTAATAATACTCGCATCATAAAATATAGTCACCGCTTATATAGATTGTTCTCTCTTTCACCCGTGAATTTTGATAACCATAGAAAATGTGATGAAGACAGTTTAGAGAATATATCATTACGCAGGGGCAACTACAATAAATATAATCAAGACGCCGATATGGCAGCCTCGCGTATCCACTTGCTCATGCCGCCTACGTATGCGGCACCGTATGGAAGGGGTTAAAGTGAACTGCTTATATGTGAAAGAAAAGGAGGAGTACAAGAAGAAGCTGAGAGAGGAATGCAAGGGAGTGAAGGATAGGGTAGAGCTAGGAGTGGAGGAGGAATGGGGATGGTTCAAGGAGGGAGTCACAAGGTGTGCAAAGATGGTGTGTGCAACAAGGACAGGAGGAAATAGAAGGAAGGGTAGTGAGTGGTGGGATGAGGAAGCAAACAAGATTGTTGAAGAGAAGCGAGCTTTCCCAGATTGGTTAGAAAATAGAATGAGAGAATCATGAGAGGTATAAAGAAAAGAGAAGTAAAGCATAAGATAAAGGAGGCAATGAGGAGAGCAGATGTGAAATGGGGTAAGAGTATGACAAATTTTTTAAAGTAATAAAAAGATGTTTGGGAAGGAAATTAAGAGAGAAAGAGGAGGCAAATCAAGTAGAGAAGAAAAGGTGCAGATGGAGAGATTATAATGGAAGAGATGATAGTAAGAGGAAGATGGGCAGAGTATTTTAGGGAGTTGTTAAATGTGAAGGAGGATAGGAAGGAAAAGGTAGTTGCAGTGTGGAAGCACTAAGAAAACAAGTGATGAGAAGAGGAAAATGGAGGAGAAATAAGGAAAGATGAGGTGAAGGTAGTCATTAAGATGATGAAAGCAGGTAAGGAACCTGGGCTGGATGGATGTCATGCATTATGTATAAAAAAGGAGGTACAGTGATGGTGGACTGGCAGCTGAGGTTATTTAATGTTTGTTTAAGAGAGGACTGGAGTGCCCGTATAGTCCCACTTTACCAAGGAAAAAGGGACAAGTGTGAGTGTAGTAGTTTCAGAAGGTTCAGTTTGTTAAGTGTAGTTGGGAATGCTTTTGGGAAGGTCTTGAGAGGATTAGGAGAGGAAGAGAGGGAATAATTGGTGAAGAATACTGAGGGTTTAGAACAGGTAGGGGTTGTGTGGATCAAATTTTTGTGGTAAGACAGATATGTGAGAAAACTTTAGAAGGTAAGGATGTTTTTTTTGGCTTTTATGGACTTGGAAAAATGCTTATGACATACTAGACAGGAAGGCACTGTGGGAGGTACTGCAGATATATGGGATAGGAGGAAAACTTTGAAGAGCAGTCAAGAGTTTTTACAAGCGTAGTAGAGCTTGTGTTAGAATCAGAAATAGAGAGATTGGTTTGAGGTAAAGGTGGGACTTTTCCAGGGATGTGTTATATCGCCTTGGCTGTTCAATTTATACATAGATGGGGTGGTGCAAGAGGTAAATGCAAAGGGATTGGAGATGGCCTTACTGTGGATGTGCTGTGTCTTGCGACACTGCTTCTGACCCAGGACAGTGGACAAGGTGCAGGGATGACCCGTCATTCAGGAGATGCTAAGATAAGAGGGAGGGTGGAGGGTTGTGGAGTGTATTCAGGGATGGAATGGGTGGGAATGATATGATGCCTTTTCCTTTTTGTCTACCTCCCTTGTAAGGGGGAAACTGCCTTGGTATATGTATGTAAAAGCAAGGTGATGAGATGTACAAGGGGAGAAATTAGCAGCAGACCAGAAGTGAATATTAAGGTAGAGAGACTGGAGGAAGTGGATAGTTTTAGATACTTGGGTGTGAATGTGGTGGGAAAGGGAGGAGTGGAGGTGGAGTTGGAGGTGGAGGTAGAATGTAGATTGAGAGAAGCGAGTAAATGCCTTGGTGGATCAAAAAGTGTAATGAGAAACAGACATTTGGGAATGGATGCTAAGAGATAATATGAAGGAGTGATTGTGCAGACAGCACTATATGGAGCTGAAACATGGAACATAAGAGAGGAAGAGAGGAGTTTGAATGTGCTTGAGATGAGGTATTTGAGAAGTATACAAGTTACAAAGCTGGATAGAGTGAGAAATGAGGAGGTGAGGAGAAGAATGGGGTTGGTAATGGAGTTGGGAGATAGGGTTGATGAAAGAGTATTGGGATGGTTTGGAGACACGGAAAGAATGAGTGAAGAAAGATTAGTAAAAGAGGTGTGGAAGGCAGAGGTGGAAGGCAGAGGTGGAAGGAGTGAACATGAGGGGGTAACCAAGGATGAAATGGATGGATGGGGTAAAAGGGGCATTGGGAAAGAGGGGAATGTCTGTTGAAGACGGACAGGAGAGGACAGAAGATAGGGGTGAATGGAGAATGGTTGTGTATTTACCTAGTTGTGTTATACGGGAAGGGGAGCTATGCTCGTGGTGACCCGTTTTTCGCAAGATCAAGTTTGTTCTTAAGTTGTTGTATTGTGTTTGCACACACTATTCTTCATCCAATTTGTTCCATATATTTATCACTCTGTGTGGGAGGCTGTTCTTTTTCAGGTCTTTCCTATAGTTATCCTTTATGAGTTTCATTGCATGTCCTCTTGTTTTTCCTCTGTCCCGCTTTAATAAGTCCTCTCTATCAAGGCATTCTTTTCCTTTCATAATTCTGTAGATGGTTATTAGGTCCCCTCATTCTCTTCTTTGTTCCAGGGTTGGCAATTCCAGTTCAGCTAGTATTTGTTCATATGTCAGGTTTGCAAATGTTGGGACCAACTTTGTCGTTGCTCTTTGTATTCTTTCTAATTTTCTTGTATTCTTTTTTGTACTGGGTGACCATATCAGCGCTGCATATTCCAGTTTTGGCCTTATCAGTGTTTGTAATATTTTTTTTATCATTTCCTTATCCAGGTATTTAACCACTTCACTCCGGACTTAAATCTCGCGGGCAGCAGCCAATGCCAGCCGTACGACGTGTCGTAATAATACTCGCATCATAAAATATAGTCACCGCTTATATTGATCGTTCTCTCTTTCACCCGCGAATTTTGAAAACCACAGAGAATGGGATTCAGGACACATTTGGGAGAATGTAAAAATACAGGGGCGACTACAATAAATATAATCAAGACACCGATATGGCAGCGTCGCGAATCCACTTGCTCCTCATGCCGCCTACATAGGTGTCACCGTATGGAAGGGGTTAAAGGCCACCTTTATTGATCTCAACAAATTGTATGTTTCTCCGACTATTTTATTTATATGTTTATCTGGCGACATGTCTTTGGCGATGATTACTCCTAGGTCCATGCAGAATTTTCTTTCTTTACTTCTTTTCCATCAATTTTATACTGTCCTGTTATTCTATTCTTGCTTTTTCCAAATTAAATTATACTGCACTTCTTGATGTTGAATTCTACCTCCCATCTCTTGCTACTCTGAGACTTTGTTCAGATCCCTCTGCAATGAGTCACAGTCTATTTTGGTGTTTATTCTTTATAATAATTTTGCATCATCTCCAAAGAAGTTCATGTAACTTTCAATGCCTTCGTCCATATCATTTACATATACAGTGGCCGCGAAAAGTTTGGGCCAAAGAAGTTCATGTAACTTTCAATGCCTTCGTCCATATCATTTACATATACAGTGGCCGCGAAAAGTTTGGGCCCAAAATTATAGGCGCCCCAACTTTCTGCTAAACTCAAAACATGCGAAAAATACAACTTTCTGCTATTTTTCAATGCTAGCGTTTGTACCCGTATTTAGCCGAGACAATATGCACTACTTGGCAACTCTGTTTAGGCGCACTCGATGTCACGTGGAGTCAGTTTCTAAACATCTCTCACGGGGAGTAGTCTTTTTTTTTGTGGTGGTCTCTGTTTTTGTGCCTTGATATCTCCGTAATGGGAAGTGGTAAAGAGCTGGAAAGAGACACAGTTGTTACAATCATAACCCTCTATAAGGAGGGTTATAAGTGTAAAGATATTGCTACTCGTGTGGGAATTGGAGTGCGTCAAGTGCAAAAGTGGACCAAGAAATTTCGAGACGGAGGAAGTGACATCATTCCTACTCCAAAGCATCGCTCTGGTCGGCCAAGGAAGATATCAAATCGTACTTCTACGGTTATTAGGAGGCAGTTAGATAAAGATCCAACGCTCACAGCTCGAAAACTGAAAGAAAATAACCCTGCACTGCTGCATGATGTGTCTGTAAGATGTATTTCTGATCATTTAGCCAAAGATTTACAATACCGTAGTTGCTGTGCTAAAGTTCTTCCCCTCCTAAGTGCAAAAAACATACGTGATCGTGTAGCATTTTGCAAGAAATATAAGAACTGGTCCTTAGAAGACTAGGAACGAGTATTGTGGAGTGATGAGTCAACGTTTGTGGTGTCGTCGGGCTGCAGGTCGAAGCGTGTGAGGCGCCCCAGGGGGTCTGACCCTAATGACCCTCGCTATACAGCTAAAGTGGTGAAACATGCTGCAAGTGTTATGGTGTGGGGATGCTTTGCATTTGGTGGAGTTGGCAATTTAGTGTTTCTTGCACAAAATGAGAGTGTAAATCAGCACACTTATTTCGAGTTATTGTGTGATAACCTGCCTGAAAGTTTTGAAAAGTGCAATGCTAGTTGGTTTATGCAGGACGGAGCTCCTGCTCACACAGCTCGGTCTGTTACCCAATGGTTAGAAGACTGTGGTGTTGATTACTTCAAAAAATGGCCTGGAAATTCTCCAGACCTAAATCCCATTGAGCACGTATGGCATATAATTAAAAAACAGCTTCAAGATCGTGACGTCTCCACTGTAGCTAAGCTAAAAACAGAAATACAGGATATTTGGGATAATATTATTCCTCAACACGTACAAAACCTGGCAAGATGTATCCCGGCACGTTTGGAGGTCATAAAGCTTAAAGGAAAATCGCTTGGTAAATAAGGTATGTAATAAGCCATTTATAGGTCTTTAAATGATTATTTAAATGTCACAAGTGTTTACATTTGTGTCTCATTAATTACGCGCCCAAACTTTTCACGGCCATTGTATAGCAAACATTATTGGAGCTAGTACTGACCACTACTCATTTCTTCCCATTTTGAATATTGTCTCTGAGCACCACTCTCATTTTTCTTCCATGTAGGAAGTTCTCCATCCAATTCAATAGTTTTCCATGTATGCCTCCTATTGTTCCCAGTTTATAAAGTAATTTTCTGTGTGGTACCTTATCAAATGCCTTTTGTAGGTCTAGGAATGCACAGTCTGCCCAGCCATCCCTTTCTTGCAATATATCTATCAATCTTGAATAGAAACAAATTAAATTAGTGGTACATGATCTTCCTTGTCTGAATCCAAATTGCCTCGGGTTCAGTATATTATTCTCCTCCAAATATTTTGTCCATCTATCTTTGACAATTCTCTCACAAATTTTGATTATTGTACTTGTTAGGGACACCAGTCTATAATTTGTTGGGTCTTCCTTATTTCCCTCTTTATATAACAGCACTATATTGGCATTTTTCCAGTCTCCTGGTAGTTTTCCTTCTTTGAGAGAGCATTCTATTATTTTGTATATTTTTCCTGTTAGTTTGTCTATACATTCCTTCAGTATCCAGTTTGCAACTCCGTCTGGTCCATGTGACTTGTTAACGTCGAGCTTTAGTATTTGATTTCTTATTTCATTCTGAGTAATATTTATTTTTTTCAGTGGAGGAAATCTTACTTCAATTTTTTATCACAGTTTTGTAGATTTGTTTCCTCTTTGGTGAATACAGATTTGAAATGTTTGTTCATAATATCTGCCATTTCTATATCATCTGTGTATTCTCTATTAACTTGACATAATTTGTGTATTTCCTGTTTATTTTTTAGCTTGCCATTTACATATCTATAAAATAGTTTGGGTTGATCTATGTCCTTTTCTTAATTTCTTTTTTCTTCTCTACATAATTTTACATAATCGTTTCTTAGTTTGGTATATATTTTCCATTTCTCATTTCTTTCCTTCTTCCATCTTTTCCAGGCTTTATCTCTTCTGTATTTTGCCTCATTGTACTTTTTATTATACCAGGATTTTATATATATCCTTTCATGTTTTTGTCTAGGTACATACTTATTCACACCCTCATTATAAATTTCCTTCCAAATTGTCCATTTCTCTTCCACCTTTGTTTCTTCATTATTAAAATTCTTCCAATTTGCTTCTCGAAAGAATTTTCTAAGTTTCTCAAAATCTGTTTTGTTGTACATTAGTCTTCCTTTTCTGTGTTTTTCGTTAATTTCTATATTTGTTTCTTCATTTAATTCTAGTTCCATTAGTATGTGATCACTTTTTCCGATTGGTGTCTTGCATTCGATTCTATCCACAATTTCGGGTTCTGATGTGAATATTAAATCTGATCTTCAGGGTTCATTATTTCTATATCTGGTCTTTTCCTTGACCCATTGCATCAATGTGTAATCAATGGTCATTTCCAGTAATATGTTTCCCCAGTGATCTTCTTCACCTTTCAGTCATCTCTTCCCAACATATTTCTTTCGAGTTAAAATCACCCATAATTACCAGATTTCCTTCTTTCTTTAGTATTTCATTTAGTGTATTTCTTGTGTCTTCCAGCATTTTAGAGTGTTCACTTTCATTCCATGCGTGAGTTTTGGGTGGGACATAAATCACTGCATATTTTCTATTTTTCATATCTCTATCCTCAACTCTTATCATAATCAATTCCACATTGTTCTCTCCTTCTGTAATTTTTGTCACATTTAGGCCTTTCTTAGTTAATAACATCACTCCTCCACCCTGCTTTGTTGACCTATTTCTGTACCAACAATTATATACTCCTTGTCCTACACTATTTGGTGGTAATGATCCTTTCAATTTTGTCTCCACAATCCCCATTATATCTGTTTTTTCTTGTTCTAGATAGTCATTCAATTCATCTATTCCTGATATCAATCCGTCTATGTTGGTATATGATATCTTTAATTTTTTTTTCCTTTTCTTCTTTCTCCTGCATTTCCTTTTCTCTTATGATGCTGTGATACATTAGGGGAGTGGGTTGGGGATGGGGGGTGAGGGAGTATGTGTGAAAAATAAATTGATGCAGCCTGAAGGGATTTCTCCCCGTCTTCTCCATTTCTGCATGAGGGGACAGAGGGGGGTTGCTGATTTAATGAAGCGGCCTTGCTGTGGATGTGCTGTGTCTTGCAACACTGCTTCTGACCCAGGGCAGTTGGCAAGATGCATGGATGACCCGTCATCTAGGAGGAGCCAAAATAAGAGGGAAGGAAGGGGGTGGATGGGAGTGTAGTATGTGGGAATGGAATGGGTGGGAGTGGTTTTTATGCCTTTGACTTTGGCTACCTCCCTTGTAAGAGGGGAAAAGCCTTTGATATATGTATGTATAACTACAATATGTTTTCCTTAAATACCAATCAGTATATGCAACTGCTAAGTAATTTTGAAAAAAAAAGCACCAATACTTACGGATTCTGATTACATATGAAGTTTAAAAGCTGATAGATCAGATGTAAGGCTAATCTCACAAGAAGTCTTAAGTCTGAAAAAGGAAAAAAAAATTCATCTTATCATAAAGCATACAGTCCAAACTCTGTAATATTTACACACATACACACACATGTAAAATACAACAAGGTAAATACACACAATGATAACTGGCTAAATAGAAGTTACCGACTTTGGAACAAAGAAGAGAGGTGACAAACTGACCATCTATAGAATCATGAAAGGCACAGAAATACTTGATAGAGAGGGCTTACTAAATAGGGACAAGAGAAATACAAGATGACATGGAAACTCAAAAAGAAGTTATAGAAGAGCTCTGAAGAAAAACATTTTTCCATACACAGTGGTACACACTTGGGCAAAACAATAGTGTGTGCAAAAACCATACACAAATTTGAGAGCAAACTAGATACTGTGAGATACAAAGGCAGGACACCACGATCATAGCTCCCCTTCCCATAAGATACAAGATGCTGAAGGATGGAGGCAACCCCATACTTATGGGAGATTTTAACTGCAAGGAAATCTGTTGGGAAGAAATGACATTGAAAGGTGGATGTGGAGAGATACGAAAACACGTCACAACGAGCATAGCTCCCATCCAGTAAAATACAACTAGGTAAATACACACACACATGATACCCTGTCTGGGGTATTGGGTGCATGTTACTGTGGCAAAGTAGCATGCAGTTGATACTTTAGGGTCTATATGGGGTGCCCCCTTGTGATAGAGGAGGACTCTGCTCACTGAGAAATTATGACTTTTATTATACTGCGACTGTCCCTCCGTTATGCTGTCCCCCAACCCCTTGTTACTGTCCTGTACCATTTCTCTGAATATTCATTTCCTTTTTTTGCCTACCCTGTGGTGGGGGATAGAATGGTGCCACCAAGTATTCGCACTTGAATTATAAGAGGCTAGAAAAATAGGATGGGGATTAGGACTAAGCATCCTTCTCCCTGTAGCCCCACAGAGGACATTCCTAAAAAAGTAAAGGCATAAGAGGGTCTAGGAGTGATGAACATGGGTTATATAATTATTGGATTAAACACAAAAACAAGAAATAGAGCAGAGGAATCATGTTTTTGGCCAAGAAAAAATTAAATGTGACAAAGATTACAGAGGGTAAAAACAGTGTGGAAATGAACATAAGTTGAAGACTGTGACATGAAAAATAGAAAGTTTGTAGTGATTTATGTCCCCAAAAATGGGCTCTTGGAAAGAGGGCAAGCATTTAAAAATATTAAAAGATACAAGGCATTTATTAAACAAGATGTTGAAGGATGGAGGCAACCCCATACTTATGGGAGATTTTAACTGCAAGTAAATCTGTTGGGAAGAGATGACAATAAAAGGTGGACAGGATCTATGGGGGAAATATATTACTTGACATGACTACAGAACAATGATACAATGGGTAAAAGAAAATACCAGATGTAGAAATAATGAACCATCAAGACTAGCTTTAATATTTACAAAAGAATCTGAAATTGTGGATAAAATTCATTACAAGATACCATTTGGAAAGAGTGACCACATACTAACAAAGGTTGAACTGAAGGAGGAAATATATATAGAGAGAAATGAGAAATACAGAAAAGGAAGATTGATGTACAACAAAACAGATTTGGGGAAACTTAAAATGCAAATTGGGAAAACTTTTTCAAAGAAGAGACACCCTGGGGTGGTGGAAAAGAATACTGCCACCAAGTATTTCCACTTGGACTGTAAGAGGCAAGAAAAAAGGGACTGGGATTGGGACCAGGCATCCTTCTCCCTGTAGCCCCACAGGGGACATTCCTAAAAAAGTAAAGGCATAAGAGGGTCTAGGAGTTTTCCAACCAGCACCCTAAGGTTTGGGCCTTTTAATGTGCATGGATGCAGTACAGATGAGAGTAAAAGGGAAGAGATAGGTAGTATGTTTGTGAGAAGAAAGATGGATGTGTTGGCTTTGAGTGAAACTAAGTTGAAAGGGAAGGGCGAGTGTAAGTTTGGGAGTGTAAGTGGGAGGTTATCAGGAGTGAAGAGAGGGCGAGGGAGGGAAGGGGTAGCTATACTAGTAAGTGAATTCATAGGTAAACGTGTAGTGAAGTGGAAGGAGGTTTCCTCAAGGAGAATGTGGATGAAGGTGAAACTGGGAAAGGAGATGTGGGTTTTTGTAAGTGCATATGGGCCTGGCAGTGAGAAGAGTGTAGAAGAAAGGGAGGCATTTTGGATAGATTTAAATGAGTGCATAAAGGGATTAGGGAGAAATGTCAATGTAATAATACTGGGAGACCTTAATGCTAGTGTAGGAAATGATCCAATTGATGGAGTGGTTGGGAAATGAGGAGTTCCAGGAAAGAATCGTAGTGAAGAGTTCATGATAGCAAATACAGTGTTTCGGAAGAAAGTCAAGCATAAGTACACATGGGAGAGGGTGGTGGATGGAAGGGTGGTAGATAGAGCACTAATGGATTATGTAGTGGTAGATAGGAGTATGATAGGAAGAGTTAAGGATGTACATGTGCTAGGGGGAGAGGGTGGGGGAATATCAGATCATTTTTTGGTGGAAGGTAAGTTGACAGTGGAGGATAGATAAAGAGGAAAAGGACAGAAAGTGGGGAGGTGTTTAAAGTGAACTCTTTAAATGAAAAGGAAAAGGAGTACAAGAAGAAACTGAGGGAGGAGTGGGAGGGAGTGAAGGATAGAGTAGAGCTAGGAGTGGAGGAATGGGGATGGTTCAAGGAGGGAGTCACAAAGTGTGCAAAGATGGTGTGTGGAACAAGAAGGACAGGAGGAAATAGAAGGAAGGGTAGTGAATGGTGGTATGAGGAAACAAAGAAGGTTGTAGATGAGAAGAAGCGAGCCTTCACAGATTGGTTACAAAATAAGACAAGGGAGTCATATGAGAGGTACAGAGAAAAAAAAGATTAATTGATTGATTTAAGAAATTTTTGGCTTGAAGGCGAATCAAGTAGAGAAGAAAAGGTAAAAGGTGCAGATGGAGAGATAATGGAAGAGAAGGCAGTAGGGGGAAGATGGGCAGAATGTTTTAGGGAGTTGCTAAATGTGAAGGAGGATAGGGAGGGAAAGATAGCTGCAGTGGGAAATGCTAAGAAAATGACTGTGATGAATGAGGAAAATGGAGGAGAAATAAGGAAGGATGAAGTGAAGGCAGTTGTTAAGATAATGAAAGCAGGTAAGGCACCTGGTCTGGATGGATGCCATGCACAATGTCTAAAAAAAAGGAGGTACTCGTACAGTGATTGTGGACTGGCTGGTGAGGTTATCTAATGTGTGCTGGAAAGAGGGTAGAGTGCCAGAAGACTGGAGGAGTGCCTGTATAGTTCCACTTTACAAGGGAAAAGGGGACAAGTGTGAATGTAGTAGTTTCAGAGGGATTAGCTTGTTAAGTGTAGTTGGGAAGGCTTATGGAAGGATCTTGATTGAGAGGATTAGGAGAGGAACAGAGGGAGTAATTGGTGAGGAACAGTGTGGATTTAGGACGGGTAGAGATTGTGTAGATCAGATTTTTGTGGTAAGACAGATATGTGAGAAAGCTATAGGAAAGGGGCTTTTTATGGATCTGGAAAAGGCTTACAACAGGGTAGACAGAAAGGCACTGTGGGAGGTTTTGAGGATATATGGGATAGGAGGAAAGCTTCTAGGAGCTGTCAAGAGTTTTTATGAGAGTAGTAGAGCTTGTATCAGGATTAGAAATGGAGAGAGTGAGTGGTTTGAGGTAAAGGTGGGACTTTGTCAGGGATGCGTTATGTCGCCCTGGCTGTTCAACTTGTACATGGATGGAGTAGTGCAAGAGGTAAATGCAAGGGTAGTGGGTCAGGGATTGGAGATGGTTAAAGAAAATGGAGAAAAGTGGGAGGTGAGCCACCTGTTGTTTGCAGATAACACTGCGCTTGTGGCAGGATCGGAGGAGGGATTGAGGAAGTTGGTGACAGAGTTTGGGAGAGTGTGTGATAGAAGAAAGCTGAAGATAAATGTGGGTAAAAGTAAGGTGATGAGATGTACAAGGGGTGAAAGTGGCAGCAGACTGGAAGTGAGCATTAAGGGAGAGTGACTGGAGGAAGTGGATAATTTTAAATACTTGAGTGCAAATGTGGCAGGAAAAGGTGGAATGGAGGTGGAGGTAGAATGTAGATTGAGAGATGTGAGTAAATGCCTTGGTGGATTAAAAAGTGTAATGAGGAATAGACATTTGGGAATGGATACTAAGAGGAGACTGTGTGAAGGAGTGATTGTGCAAACAGCACTGTATGGGGCAGAAACATGGAACATAAGAGAGGAAGAGAGAAGGAACTTGAATGTGTTTGAGATGAGGTGTCTGAGAAGTATAATGGGGGTTACTAGGCTAGAGTGAGAAATGAGAAGGTGAGGAGGAGAACAGGGGTGGAAAGGGAGTTGGGAGATAGGTATGATGAAAGAGTATTAGGATGGTTTGAACACATGGAAAGAATGTGTGAAGAAAGACTAGTAAAAGAGATATGGAAGGCAGATGTGGAGGGAGTGAACATGAGGGGACATCCTAGGATGAGGTGGATGGATGGGGTGAAGGGGGCTTTGGGGAAGAGGGGAATGTCTGTTGAGGAAGGACAGGAGAGGACAGAAGACAGGGGTGAATGGAGAATAGTTGTATATGGATGATGTTGTGATGCATGTGGTGGAATGGGTGGGGGGATGGGGGGTGAGGTAGTATGTATGAGCAAAATTTCACGCAGCCCGAAGGGATTTCTCCCCGTCTTCTCCTTTTATGCATGGGGGGACAGAGAGGGGGGGGTTGCCGATTTAATGAAGCGGTCTTGCTGTGGATGTGCTGTGTCTTGTGACACTGCTTCTGACCCAGGGCAGTGGACAAGGTGCAGGGATGACCCGTCATCCAGGAGGTGCTAAGATAAAGAGGGAGGGTGGAGGGGTGTGGAGTGTATTCAGGGATGGAATGGGTGGGAATGATTTTATGCCTTTTCCTTTTTGGCTACCTCCCTTGTAAGGGGGAAAAAGCCTTGGTATATGTATGTGAATAAATACATACCAAGAAACAGAAAATGGTATATATCATATGTTGGTTCAACAGAAGATGCAGTGAGGCAAAAGATAAAAGAGAAAACTTGGAAAAGATGGAAAAAAGATAAAAAAAAAAAAACTGGAAAGTGGCATAACATATATCATCCATAGAAATGAATATGTAAAAGTGTGCAGAGAGGAAAAAATAAACTATGAAAGAGACATTGTAGAAAAATGTAAAGATCAACTGAAACTATTCTATAGATATGTGAATGGTAAACTTAAAAATAAACAGGAAATGGTAAAACTATGCCCTGTAAATATAGAATATAAAGAAGATTTAGAAATGGCTGAAGTCATGAACAATCACTTCAAGTCTGTTTTCACTAGAGAAAAAGTACAGCATTGGGATGAAGGAATTGAAGTGCGATCCCCCCATGAGAAAAATAACATTAATACAAAAAGAAATAATGGATCAACTATCAAACCTCGTTGTCAGGAAATCACATAGCCCAGAATGAATCACAAATTGATACTAAAAGAATGTAAAGAAGAATTAATGGATAAAATATACAACATAAGTTGCTCACTCAAAGAAGGAAAAATACCAAAGGACTGGAAAAATGCCAATACTGTACCAATATATAAAGGAGGAAACAAAGAAGGTCCAAGAAATTACGGACTGGTCTCCCTTACAAGCACTGTAGCCAAAATTTGTGAAAAAATTATCAAGAATAGATGGGTAAAACACCTGAAAGAAAACAATATATCAAACTTGAGACAATTTGAATTCAGACAGGGAACATCATGTGCCACAAACTTAATCCATTTCTACATACATATACCAAGGCTTTTTCCCCCTTACTAGGGAGGTAGCCAAAAAGGAAATGGCATCAAATCATTCCCACCCATTCCATCCCTGAATACACTCCACACCCCTCCACCCTCCCTCTCATCTTAGCACCTCCTGGATGACGGGTCATCCCTGCACCTTGTCCACTGCCCTGGGTCAGAAGCAGTGTTGCAAGACACAGCACATCCATAGCAAGGCTGCTTCATTAAATCAGCGACCCCCCCCTCTCCGTCCCCCCATGCATAAAAGGAGAAGACGGGGAGAAATCCCTTCGGGCTGTGTCAAAATTTGCTCACACATACTACCTCGCCCCCCATCCCCCCGCCCATTCCACCTCATGCATCACAACATCATCCATATACAACCATTCTCCATTCACCCCTGTCTTCTGTCCTCTCCCATCCTTCCTCAACAGACATTCCCCTCTTCCCCAAAGCCCCCTACTCAAGACTAATAGATATAATACAAGAAATGGATGGATGGGCTGATTGTGCTTTCTTAGACTTACATAAAGCCTTTGACAAAGTACCACACAAAAAAATTATGGAGAAAAAAAAACATAGGAGGGATACAAGGTAAATTACTAAACTGGATGGAGGATTTCTTGCATGGCAGAAAAATTAGTTCAGCTTGGGAGGTTATTAGTGGCATTCCACAGGGATCGGTATTAGCTCCAATGTTTACTATTTATGTCAATGACATGGATGAAGATGTGAATTGTTACATGATCTTCTTTGCAGATGATGCTCAATTGCTGAGGAAAGTGGAAAAAACAAAAAACAAAAAAAAAACAGGACAAAATAAAAATGGAACAAAGGAAGTCAAGAAAGTGGGATCTCAAAAAGACCTGGGAGTAATTATCTCAAATGACATGTCCCCTGATAAACATATAAACAAAATTGTCAGAATCTTACAGCTTGCTAAGATCAATAAAGGTGGCTTTTACCTATTTGGATAAAGAAATGGTTAAAAAAATACTAGTCACACTAATAAGGCCACTAGAGTATGCTGTGACACTATGGTCACCCAGTACAAAAATGAATATAAAGAAAATTGAATGAATCCAGAGAGCAGCCACAAAAATGGCCCCAACACTTTCAAACCTGTCATATGAGGAGAGACTCTAAATTGAAATTACCAACATTGGAACAAAGAAGATAAAGAGGCAACCTGCTGACCATTTACAGAATCATGAAAGGCACTGAAGTCCTTGATAGAGAGGACTTACTAAATTGGGATAAGAGAAATACAAGAGGACATGAACTCAAAAAGGATAGAACAGACCTGGAGGAGAGAGAGAAAAAAATAAAGAGTGGTGGGGATACCTGGAACAAACTGGATAAAACAATAGTGTGTGCAAAAACTATACACAAATTTAAGAGCAAACTAGAAACTCCAAGATACAAAGACGGGACACCACAAGCACAGCTCCCCTTCCAATAAGATTCAACTAGGTAAATATATCCACTCCACATGATACATATCCAATCCAGGTGCTCTACCAACTTTCATAATTTTCAATTGTCCCTCATCTTCCTATATCCCAGTCATTATATTCTCCCATCAGTCATTCTTCTACCTCCTAAAGCCACAATCAATCTCTCCCTAACCTCCTCTACTTGTACATCTAATAACTCTGATCTACTCTATCTTTCCCTTTCCACCTTCACTTCCATTAACATCTGCCCTTTTTACCTTTTCCTATTCCTGACTCACCTCATCTCACTCTTCGTTTTCTTCCAAAGCATATTCTTATTCCTTCCAAAATTTTTATAATACTCACTCAATTTATCACCTGCTCTTCTACTATCCTTTTAACTACTCTCCATAAATCCTTTCTTTACTACTGCTATGACTCCAATTGTATATCAATATACCAATGACTTTTCCCCCTTATAAGGGAGGTAGTGAAGCCAAAATGCTTGCACCACTCTCACCCATTTAACTCCCATCCACCACCCTTTCCTCCCTCTCATCTTAGTTCCTTGTGGACGAAGGATCACCCCTGTCTCCTGACCACTGCCCTGGGTCAGATGCAATGCAGCAAGACCCAGTACATCCATAGCAAGGCCACTTCACTTCATCGGCAACCCCTGTCTCCTCATGTAGAAAATAGAGATGGGGAGAAATATCTTTAGGCTGTGTCAAAACATCATTCACACATAACCACTCCCTATTTACACCCATCCTATACCCCCTCCCTTTCTTGCATAACAGTACCATCTATACACACAAGCAGCAGATGGAGTCAGACGGCTGGAAAGAGCTCTACTGTGCAGCACTTCATTGCTAAGATATTTTGGAAAACACTAGTTGTATTTATGTATGCGAAGGGAGTTATGCAAATGAAGTGACTGAAATGGAATAATTATTATAAAAATTAGTGCTAAATACATAAAATGAAGACATTAGATAAAGTCTCGAAATGGAGTCAAAACTGGGAAGTGAACTTTACATACATACATATACCAAGGCTTTTTCCCCTTTACAAGGGAGGTAGCCAAAAAGGAAAAGGCATAAAATCATTCCCACCCATTCCATCCCTGAATGAACTCCACACCCCTCCACCCTCCCTCTTTAACATCAAGAAATGTAGTATAACAGAGTTTAGAAAAAGTAAAAATAGAATATCGAAGAAATACAAAATTGGTGCAGAGGAAGTCAAAAGAGTGAGCTCGGAAAGGGACTTGGGGGTATTTATCAGCAAAGACATGTCACCAGACAAGCATATAAACAAAACATTCAGAGAAACCTTCAATTTACTGTTACCATACCATGTACCATAGTCACCCCTGCATTGTGTTGTGTTTTCTGTTGTATTGCATTTTTCAGTTTCTTCATTACGCATGCATATTCGTAACAAGAGAAAAACCAAAGTATTTCGAAAGTGAACATATCTGCGTATATGTTATATATTTAAGATTGTTACATTCTAATTAGTGTATGAAAATTCAAGGATGTATTTGCTTTAATTTCTTGTAATGTATGAATAATGTATGATTTATGTTTACGACCTATGTAAACACAGAGTGTATTCAGGGATGGAATGGGTGGGAATGATCTGATGCCTTTTCCTTTTTGGCTACCTCCCTTGTAAGGGGGAAAAAGCCTTGGTATATGTGTGTATGTATGTATATACACATGCTTGAGTATAGCATGCTTTGCTATAAAGAGTAAATGGGGGGTTGCTGTAGATAGAAAGAGAGCATTTCCATAAGGTATGTAAGCTTGGAAATTGTATTGGAAGTTCATTATTATCTTGATAAATTTAGAGATTAACCTCTTCACTCCGGGGCACATCGCACATCTGGCAGCATTAGCTGCCCGACGTGCGATGTTGCGTTAAAATAATCGCATTATAAAAAATAAAATCAGTGCTCAATTGTTCGTTCTCTTTCACCCGTCGGCATCATCGCGTACCCACTTGCTCCTCATGACGCCTATGTAGGTATCACCGTATGGAAGTGGTTAAATAGATATTCCATGATTAATCTGATATATCATGTATATGCATATCATGCCATTGCAGTCACATTGTGGCAAACTCTTCCATTGAGATTAATACAAGGTCTAATTCTTTATAAAGTGTGTCTATTATACTAATTGAGTTTAATTGCTGATGTTATTCATTGTGTTGAATTTAATTCATATGAATAATAATGTGGAGATCAGAATCTCAGTATAGATCTGCTGGATGAAAGTAATGACTAGGATTTCATCCTACCTCTCATGTGTAAGAATATGTATAAGAATTATTTTGCATGTATTGAAGATATGATCAATGGTATAGCTTTTCATTTTAATATATGAAAATAATTATATCTTTGTCTAACCTTATTATTTGTTGATATATGTTAAAGATAATAATGTTATTGTTCACCCACATTTAAGGGGATGAGGCAGTATCTATAAGAGTAAATATTGTCCTCCCAGGTCCCTTATTTACTAACTCTTTTAGGTTGGCGGTGAGGGTGTAACATTACTAAGGTCAATGAAAGTGGCTTTTGACTATTTGGATGAGGAAATGGTCAAGAAAATATTAGTTACACTGATAAGACCCAAGATTGGAGTATGCTGCAACACTATGGACACCCATCACTAAAAAGAATATAAAGAAATTAGAAAGAATACAAAGAGCAATGACAAAGATGGCTCCAACACTCTCCAAATTGGCATACAAACAAAGATTGGACAAATTGGAACTACCAACCCTGGAACAAAGAACAGAAAGAGGAGATCTACAATTTACAAAATTATGAAAGAGATGGAAGTCCTAGATAGAGATGATTTATTAAAGTGGGACAAGAGAAAAACAAAAGGGAATTAATTTTTTTTTAAAAAGGATAATTATAGAAGAGATCTGAAAAAGAATAACTTCCCACACAGAGTGGTGGATCTCTGGAATAAATTGGATGAGGCAACAGTGTGCAAATACTATTCAAGAATTTGAGCAATCTTGATGTTGAAAGATACAAAGATGGGTCACTACAAGCATAGCTCCCTTCCCATATAATACAACTAGGTAAATAAAACTATTCTTCACTTACTCATATCTCCTGCTTTCTCCTTTCTTTGCTGAACAGACATTCCCCCTCTTCCTACATCTATTCCCAGATGCCTATTTCTTGACACTTTTTCTCATGACTCCATTTGTATAATGTAATATTATCCCCAAACCAAGCAGATTTATGCCTTTGACTAACTCCATTGTACATACATACATACATATACCAAGGCTTTTTCCCCCTTACAAGGGAGGTAGCCAAAAAGGGAAAGGCATCAAATCATTTCCACCCATTCCATCCCTGAATACACTCCACACCCCTCCACCCTCCCTCTTATCTCAGCACCTCCTGGATGACGGGTCATCCCTGCACCTTGTCCACTGCCCTGGGTCAGAAGCAGTGTCGCAAGACACAGTACATCCACAGCAAGGCCGCTTCATTAAATCGGCGATCCCCCCCTCTCTGTCCCCCCCCCATTGCATAAAAGGAGAGGACGGGGAGAAATCCCTTCGGGCTGCGTCAAATTTTGCTCACACATACTACCTTACCCTCCATCCCCGCCCATTCCACCTCATGCAATCACAACATCATCCATATACAACCATTCTCCATTCACCCGTCTTCTGTCCTCTCCCGTCCTTCCTCAACAGACATTCCCCTCTTCCCCAAAGCCCCCTTCACCCCATCCATCCACCTCATCCTAGGACGTCCCCTCATGTTCACTCCCTCCACATCTGCCTTCCATACCTCTTTTACTAGTCTTTCTTCACTCATTCTTTCCATGTGTCCAAACCATTGTAAGGGGGAAAAAGCCGTTGGTATTTGTAATATTATTCCCAAGGAGAGAAGAGCTCATTTTATTGGGGATGAAATACAATACTCTTCTGATACACTTCATTCTCCATTTTCATTCATCCCACAACTTTTTCACCTATTAACAATAATAATGTGTGAATATGTGCGCATTTATAATGTGTGAATATGTGCACATTTATAATGTGTGAATATTTTAACACAGCCCAAAGGGATTTCTCCCAGTCTTCTCTTTTTCTGCATGAGGGGACAGAGTGGGGGGTTGCCAATTAAATGAAGTGGCCTTGCTGTGGATGTGCTGTGTCTTGCTGCATTACTTCTGACCCAAGGCAGTGGATGAGATGCAGGGATGACCAGTCATCCAGGAGGAGCCAAGAAAAAAGGGAGGGGTGATGAATGGGAGTGGAGTATGTGGGAATGAAATGGATGAGAGTGGATTTATGCCTTTGACTTTGGCTACCTTACTTGTAAGAGGGAAAAAGCCCTTAGTATATGTATGTGTGTAACAATAACCAAGCTGTATTACAATGAATAAACTTAGGAAGCAGAAACAACAGTCAATGAATTAAGGCTTACTGAATGCAAAGACTTATGAAAATCTAGTAGCCAATGACTCACTAAACATATGATTGTCCATACTACTGCTACTATTGTTACTGCCTTCTCCTTCTGGAGCAGAATTTTGTAGTTGTTGAGTAGCAGCAAGTTGTTGTTGCAGAGACAAGGCAGAGGCTTGGTGCTGTTGCTGTTCTGGCTGTTGCGGCTGTGGCTGTGGCTGCTGTCGTGGTTGCTGCTGTTGTGGTTGCTGTTGCTGTTGCTGTGGTTGCTGTTGCTGCTGCTGTGGTTGCTGCTGCTGCTGCTGCTGTGGTTGCTGCTGCTGCTGCTGTGGTTGCTGCTGCTGCTGCTGCTGCTGCTGTGGCTGTTGTTGTAAATGCTGCTGCTGCTCTTGATTAACTAAACTATTCAATCCATCAGCCATTCTTTGAAGCATTTGCCTATGAAAGAAGGATAAATGTTTAAGTTTGTTCATGAATGTACTACTTTATTTTTTTCACCAAAACTAAATTCCCCTGCCTCACCTGACTCTATCCCTACGTTCCCTCCGTCCCAACTCTCGTGAAGCTTGCCTCTCAGCATTAATTCTAGATCTGAGGGATGCAACCGAATGGCGTAAAGGACCAATACTAGCACTTGGTAACCGGCCACTCAGCATCTCTCGGCGTGAATTCATGATTTCTTGACGTAAATGTCTTCTAGCTGCATACCACCGACTGGCATTGTCTGGAAAAGCAAAAGTATCAATAAATGCATCACTAGACTTGTGGCTGTGTCAGAGGATAGATTGAAAAAGTTAGTGGCAGAGTTTGGGAGGCTGCATGAGGGAAGAAAGCCAGAAGCAAATGTGTGGAAAAGTCGGGTGATGGTGGTAGGTTGGAGGTGAGTTTAGAGTGAGAGGCTGGGAGTGAAGAGCATTAAGTATTTGGTATCACATGTTGCAAAGAATGGAGGGGAGGAGATGAATTACTGAATAGGGGAACCAAGTAAATGTATGGGGGGAATGAAAAGTGTCATGAGACATAAGATAGCTGGGGATGAATAAAAAGAGAAAATTGTGCATGGGAGTAATTGTGCCCAAAGGACTGTATGGGACAGAGACTTGGAAGAAAGGTGTGAGAAAGAAAGAACCTGCACATGATTGAAAAGAAGTGTTCAAAAAGTATGAATGGGAGTGAAATGGGTAAAAGTGGATGCATGCCTTGACTGTCTACCTCCCTTATAAGGAGGAAGAAGCCCTTGATATACATATAAAAAGTATGGTGGGTGTTATGAGGATAAACAGAGGGGCCTTGGCTGTCTACCTCTCTTATGAGAGGGAAGCTCTTTGCATTTAGATAAAAAAGGCATGGTGGGTGTTATGATGATGAACAGAGGGAAAAATGCAGAGATAAGGCAGATAACATGGATGAAAAGAGGTCAGACAGGTTTGATCTTGCACATATAGAGTGATCAAGCAATGACTACCAAAATGAGTGTGAAAAGCAGTAGAAGTAGATCAGCTCCAGCTGTCAGGCCCTGTAGTGAAAGTGCTTTGTCTTGTTGCATTGCCTTTGACTCGAGCAGTATGGCAAGGGGCACAGATGACCCTTCATCCATGAGATGTTAAGATGGGAAGGACAACAAATGGATTTTTGGATTAGTGTAGGATGGACCCTACATGTATTTACCTAATTCTATCTTATGGGAAGGGGAGCTATGCTCATGGTGTCCGCCTTTGTATCTGACAGATCTCTTCTATAAATATAATTTTTGAGTTTCTTTCCATGTCCTCTTGTGTTTCTCGTCCCAATCTAGTAATTCCTCTCTATCACGTATTTCCGTGCCTGTCACGATTCTATAGATGGTCAGTAGGTTGCCTCTCTCTCTTCTTTGTTCCAAAGTTGGTAACTTCAATTTAACCACTCTTCATATGACAAGTTTGAAAGTGCTGGGGCCATTTGTGTAGTTACTCTCTGGATTCTTTAAATTTTCTTTATATTCTTTTTTGTACTGGGTGACCATAATGTCACAGCATACTCCAGTCTAGGCCTTATTAATGAGACTAATAATCTTTTAACAATTTCTTCATCTAAATAGGTAAACGCCACTTTTATTGATCTTAGTAAGTTATAGGATTCTCCCACAATTTTGCTTATTTGTTTATCAGAGGAAAAGTCTTTTGAGATAATTATTCCCAGGTCTTTTTCAGATCCCACTTTCTTTACCTCCTTAGTTTCAATTGTATATTGTCCTGATATCCTTTTCTTACTTTTACTGAACTCCATTATGCTACATTTCTTAATGTTGAAGTCCACTTCCCACTTCTGACTCCATTTCCAAACTGTGTACAAGTCTCACTGTAGTAATTCATAGACCATTTCGGTTTTCACTTTCCTCAACAATTTAGCATTGTCTGCAAAGAAGCTCACATAATATTCCACATCGTCATCCATGTCATTCACATAAATAGCTAACATTATTTGAGCCAATACTTATCCTAGTGGGACTCCATTAATCACCTTCCAACCTGAATACTTTTCTCTGAGCACTATCATTTTTCTACCATGCAGGAAGTCCTCTATCCAGTTTAGTAGTTTGTATTGCATCCCTCCTATGTTTTCCAATATAAAAAAAAAAAAAAAAAAAAAAAAAAAAAAAAAAAAAAAAAAAAAAAAAAAAAAAATTGTGTGGTACTTTGTCAAAGGCTTTTTCTAATTCTAGCAAAGCACAAATAGCCTATTGATCACTTTCTTGTATTATATCTATTAGTCTCGAGTAAAAACAGATTAGATTTGTGATACATGATCTTCCCTGTCTGAATCCAAATTGTCTCAGGTTTATTATACGGTTTTCCTCCAGGTATTTTACCCATCTATTCTTGATAATTTTCTCACAGATTTTGGCTACAGTGCTTGTTAGGGAGACCAGTCTGTAATTTGTTGGTTCTTCCATTTTGTCTCTTCAATGTAGAATTTTTCCCAATTTGCATTTTGAAAGAATTTCTTAAGTTTTCCAAAGTCCATTTTATTGTACATCAATCTTCCTTTTCTGTACTTTTCGTTTCTCTCCATATTTTTTCCTTTAGTTCAGCCTCTATTAGTATGTGGTCACTCTTTTCAAATAGTGTCTTGTATTCAATTTTACCTACAATTTCAGGTTCTGTTGTAAATATTAAATCCAGTCTTAACGGTTCTACATTACTTCTGTATCTGGTATTTTCATTGACCCATTGTGTCATTGTATGTTACATGGTTATGTCCAATAATACTTTTTCCCATAGGTCCTCTCTGCCCTTCGCTATCATCTCCTCGCAACAGATTTCTTTGCAGTTAAAGTCCCCCATAAGTACCAGGTTACCTCCATCCTTTACTATCTTGTTTAATAAGTGCCTTGTATCTTCAAACATTTTTGAATGCCCATTCTCTTTCCGAGAGTCCATTTTTGGGGGCACATTAATCACCACAAACTTTCTACTATTCATGTCTCTGTCTTCGACTTTTATCATGATCATTTCTACATTCTTTTTACCTTCAGTAACCTTCGTCACAAAGTTTTTCTTGGCCAAGAACACAATTTCTCCATGTTTCTTGTTTATGTTTTTAATCCAATAATTGTATAACCTGTGTCCAACACTATTAGGTGGAATTAGACCCTTTAATTTTGTCTCCACAATTCCCATTATATCTGGTTTTTCATCTGACAGGTAATCATTTAGTTCATTCAATCCTGAGATTAATCCATTAATGTTGGTATAGGCTGCTTTTAATTTTTTTTTCTTTCTCCAGCTTGTTTTCTCTTTTTGTTTTGCCCACTCTGATGTACCTTTTTCTCAGCCTCATGTCTATGCTCCTCTAATTAAAACTGCTTTCAGTCTCCATTCTCTTATGTTTTTCTCCTTAGGTTCACCTTTTATTATTTTCTCTTTTTTTATTTCCTCAACACTCTTTTCTCTTTTTATCCATATCTTGTTGAAGTGTTCATTCCTTGCCAACTTACTTGCTTTTTCTAATATGTCTTCTACTATTTGCAATCTTAATTTTATCTTTAGTGGTTGATTTCTTTCCTTAGAATAATGTCCCATTCTATATACTTCTATATCTTTCTCTACTTCCTGGTCACCATCTTGTATTTCTTTTAGAATTGATATTGGTGTTTATTTTTCTGCTAGTTCTCTCATGTACCTCACCAGACCATCTTTTCCCCTTAGTCCATATACCACAATACATTTTTTTTTCTATCCACTGTATATTTAACCCAATTTGCCTTTTCTTGAATTACTTGAGTGATTGTATCTTTTGCATTTTTCTGCATCTGATGTACTATTTCTTTAAAGGAAATTTCTTAATTTTCTCTGTTTTCATTTAATTTCTTAATATTTTGCATACTTCCCTCACTTCAGTTTTCTTCAATTCTTTCAGTCATTTCTTGTATTTTGCTATTTACCTGTATCTTTAAGTTCTCACTATTGGTAGTATCATTAATCTTCATTTTTTCCTTTTCACATTTAACTTATATTATATGATTTTTTATTATCTTCAGTTCGTTCCTAAGTTCTGAGTTTGATTTCTTCAGATCAGATACCTCGTTAGCTTGGGTTAAAATTCCATTAATTCTACAATCTCCTTTCTTAGTTCAACAACATCCTTCGCCCACCATTTTCTATTACTACTCGTTTCCTTTTCCATGTCTAAGATTTGACTCAAATTTCTTCTTTCATACTTACCAAAACCAGAAATTGAGTCTTCATTATCCAATTTAAATCTTGCTAGTGTTTTAAGTCCTCTGTTTACATCGTACTTCAGCATGGTGCCCCTAGATAGCTCTGCTTTCGAGTCGACATATATCTCAAAATCATTGTTTTTATTTTCCTGCATTTTCTCTTATTAAATCAAACTATCACTACAGAAAAATCATTTTGGGTAACCACAATTGCTCCCACTCCCATTCAATACAAACCAGGCCTCCCGTTTTCCTTGCACTATGAAAAATTTTAGTCTTCTTCGGCAGCCGACAGAGGTAAGTGTTTAAGAGGAATGGTGGGGGTCATGAGGATGGTTAGAGTGAGAAATGAGAATGAAGATAGTGGTGGAAAGAGAGCTGGTGGACAGGGTCAAAGAATACTGTGATGAATTATGCATATGGAAAGAATGCATAGAAAAAGTTTAGCAAAAAGTGTGGAAGTCAGAAGTGGATGTAGCGAACTTGAGGGAAGACTGAGAATGGGATGGATGAATAGAATGAAGGGACCCTGGGTTTAAGAGGAATGTCTGTTGAGTTCGGAAAGGAGAGGACAATAGATGAATATGAGTGGAGAGTGGTTGTGAATGGATAAATTGAAGCAGCATATACAGATCGGCCTCTCATTAACGGATTAAAAGGGTGGTAAGGGTGTCCATTGATGTGAATAATCCATTGATTTGGAGTGGTTTTTGGGAGGCATAGTGATTGCACAGCACTAAACAACGGCGCCAAAAACACTGAAAACACAGCAAAAACACAGCAAACACAGCTAATTAACGTCCATTAATGAGAGGCCAATCTGTATATATATATATACATATACATGTATACACACATACATATATATATACCAATGGCTTTTTTCCCCCTTATAAGGGAGGCAGCCAAAAAACAAAGGCATAAAAACCACTCCCACCCATTCCATCCCTACCATACTCCATTCCCCTCCCTCCCTCTCATCTTGGCACCTCCTCCTGCATGTCCACTGCCTTGGGTCAGAAGCAGTGTCACAAGACAAAGCACATCCACAGCAAGGCCATTTCATTAAATCGGTGACCCCTCATGCAGAAAAGGAGAACATACATACATATACCAAGTCTTTTTCCCCCTTACAAGGGAGGTAGCCAAAAAGGAAAAGGCATAAAATCATTCCCACCCATTCCATCCCTGTATACACTCCACACCCATCCACCCTCCCTCTCATCTTAGCACCTCCTGGATGACGGGTCATCCCTGCACCTTGTCCACTGCCCTGGGTCAGAAGCAGTGTCGCAAGACACAGCACATCCACAGCAAGGCCGCTTCATTAAATCGGCGAGCCCCCCTCTCCGTCCCCTCATGCATAAAGGAGAAGACGGGGAGAAATCCCTTCGGGCTGCGTCAAAATTTGCTCACACATACTATCTCACCCATCATCCCCCTGCCCATTCCACCTCATGCATCACATCATCCATATACAACCATTCTCCATTCATCCCTGTCTTCTGTCCTCTCCCGTCCTTCCTCAACCGACATTCCCCACTTCCCCAAAGCCCCCTTCACCCCATCCATCCATCTCATCCTAGGACGTCCCCTCATGTTCACTCCCTCCACATCTGCCTTCCATACCTCTTTTACTAGTCTTTCTTCACTCATTCTTTCCATGTGTCCAAACCATCCTAATACTCTTTCATCAACCCTATCTCCCAACCCCCATTCCACCCCTGTTCTCCTCCTCACCTCCTCATTTCTCACTCTATCTAGCCTAGTAACCCCCATCATACTTCTCAGACATTTCATCTCAAACACATTCAAACTCCTTCTCTCTTCCTCTCTTATGTTCCATGTTTCTGCCCCACACAGTTCTGTTGGCACAATCACTCCTTCATACAGTCTAATCTTAGCATCCATTCCCAAATGTCTATTCCTCATTACACTTTTTAATCCACCAAGGCATTTACTCGCTTCTCTCAATCTACATTCTATCTCCACCTTCACTCCACCTTTTCCTGTCACATTTGCACCCAAGTATCTAAAACTATCCACTTCCTCCAGTCGCTCTCCCTTAATGCTCACTTCCAGACTACTGCCACTTTCACCCCACTTTCACAGGGAGGAGGAAGGGGAAGGGGGAGGAGGAGGAAGGGGAAGGGAGAGGAGGAGGAGGGGGAACGGGGAGGAGGAGAGGAGAGGGAAGGGAGAGGAGGAGGAGAGGGAAGGGAGAGGAGGAGGAGGAGGGAGGAGGAAGGAGGAGGAGGAGGAAGGGGAAGGGAGAGGAGGAGGAAGGGGAAGGTGAGAGGAGGAGGAGGAAGGGGATAGGAGGAGAAGGAGGAAGGGGAAGGGGGAGGAGGAGGAAGGGGAAGGGGGAGGAGGAGGAAGGGGAAGGGGGAGGGGGAGGAGGAGGGGAGGGGGACGAGGAGGGGGACGAGGAGGGGGAGGAGGAGGGGAGGGGAGGAGGAGGGGAGGGGGGACGAGGAGGGGAGGGGGACGAGGAGGGGAGGGGGACGAGGAGGGGAGGGGGACGAGGAGGGGAGGGGGACGAGGAGGGGAGGAGGACGACGAGGAGGGGAGGAGGACGAGGAGGGGAGGAGGACGAGGAGGGGAGGAGGACGAGGAGGGGAGGAGGACGAGGAGGGGAGGAGGACGAGGAGGGGAGGAGGACGAGGAGGGGAGGAGGACGAGGAGGGGAGGAGGGAAGGAGGGGAGGAGGACGAAGAGGGGAGGAGGACGAGGAGGGGAGGAGGACGAGGTGGGGAGGAGGACGAGGAGGGGAGGAGGACGAGGAGGGGAGGGGGACGAGGAGGGGAGGGGGACGAGGAGGGGAGGGGGACGAGGAGGGGAGGAGGACGACGAGGAGGGGAGGACGACGAGGAGGGGAGGAGGACGAGGAGGGGAGGAGGACGAGGAGGGGAGGAGGACGGTGACGGGAGGGGGACGAGGAGGGTAGGGGGACGAGGAGGGTAGGGGGACGAGGAGGGTAGGGGGACGAGGAGGGGAGGAGGACGAAGAGGGGAGGAGGACGAAGAGGGGAGGGGGACGAGGAGGGGAGGGGGAGGAGGAGGGGAGGGGGAGGAGGAGGGGAGGAGGAGGGGGAGGAGGAGGGGATGGGGAGGAGGAGGGGATGGGGAGGAGGAAGAGGAAGGAGGAGGATGGAGGAGGAGGATGGAGGAGGGGGATGGGGAGGATGATAGGAGGAAAAGGAAAGAAGAGGGGACAAAGAGGGGAGGAATGGGAGTAGGAGAGGAAGAGAAAGGGGAATGGGAGAAGGGGAGGAGGGGGAGGGGAAAGAGGAAGAAAGGAGATAGGAGGATGGGGAAGAGGTGAATGGAGAAGAGGAAAAGGAAGGGAGAAAAGAAGAGGAAAGGGGAAGATGGGGAAAGGGAGGTGGAAGAAGGAGAAGGTAAGAGAGGGATGAGGAGGGAGGGGGAGGAGGAGGGAGAAGGAGGAGGAGGGAGAAGGAGGATGAGGAAGTGAGAGGAAGAGGAAATGGGAGGAGGAGGAAGGGTGAGGAGGATGGGTGAGGAAGAAGGGGGAGTAGAAGGAGGGGGGGAGTAGAAGGAGGGGGGAAGGAAGAAGGAGGGTAGGAGGAAGCAGGAGGAAGGGGGAGGAGGGGAGGAGAAGGGAAGGAAGGGAAGAGAAGGGAAGGAAGGGAAGAGAAGGGGAGGAAGAAGCAGGAGGTGGAGGAAAGGGGAGGAAGAGAAAGTGTGGGAGGGGGAAAGGGGGAAGGAGGAAGCAGGAGGAGGAGGAGGAAAGGGGTAGAGGAAGTGTGGGAGGAGGAAGGGGGGAAGGAAGAAGAAGAAGGTGGGGGAAGAGGTGGTAGAGGAAGGTGGGGAGGAGAAAGAAGAGGAGGAAGGGGAAGGAGAGGAGGAAGAGGAGGAAGGAGGAGGAAGAGGAGGAAGGGGAAGGAAAGGAAGGGGAAGGAAAGGAGGAGGAAGAGAAAGTGGAGGCGGAGAAAGAAGGATGGGGATGGAGGTGTGAGATATGGAGATGAAAAAGGAGAACAACCATAAAATACAGTAGCACCTTTCTCCTTATTAGAAAAATATTAAAAAGGACTTGATTATCAGATGCCTACTGTTAAAATCACTTGTATCTTCCCTCGAAGTGGAAGAGGTGGATTCAGATCCAACTGAGTAGAATGAATGTGGAACTGGCAGCCCAGATGGTGAGCATGGCGGTTGAAGCACATTGTTGTTGCCATTATTATTATTGTTGTTGTTGTTGGTGTTGTTGTTGTTGGTGGTGTTGCTGTTACTACTGCTGCTGCTGCTGCTGCTACTGCTGCTGCTACTGCTGCCACTGTTGTTGTTGTTGTTGTTGTTGTTGTTGTTGCTGTTGCTGCTACCAGCACTACTTTTCAGACATTTTGTGCTAGTGCTCTGGGTGGTGCTGGTGCTAGCTATATTCCCAGTACCACTACTAGCACCCATATGGCGAGTAGTTTGGGAGGCTGACTGACTGAAGGAGGAAGATTGACGATTGAGATTGAAGAATTGAGTTTTTTTAGTTAGGCTGGTATTCTGTCTGGAAGTCTGGCTTGGAGTCGGGTTGGTAGTCTGACTGACATTACTTATGCCAGGACTATAGTCTGCACTGTTAACTCCTTCCTCATTACCTTGTGCAATGACAGTACCTAAGGGGGAAAAAAAGTAACATTAAGAATATGTTCTTCTCTAAAATAATATAATTTTAACTGATAAGAGGGGGAAGAAATGTATATGTATAATGAAAAATAAAAAATAAATACTTGTACCAAAAGGCCTTTTCTCCCTTGAAGACAGTTGTCCAAGTCAAAACATACACCCACCTTACAGCAATCCCACACTCATCCAAAACCCATTCACCCAGCTACAGTGCCGGATGTGCCCATCATCACTCAGTGGATTGGAAGAGTTACATTCATGTTTTCAGAGGACAGGATGGGGATTTATCAAATAATTTTTCATAGAAGGGAAATTGAGACTGGAGGAGGAGAAGGGAGGGAGGTGGAGAAGTGATAATGATAAACAAATTAACTGAGAAGAATAAAGAGAAAAAGTACCAGAAGGTGAGAGAAGTGTGGGGAAGTGGTGGTGAGGGATAAAGGGGAAGTAGGAGCAGAAGAATGAGTATGTTTCAAGGAGCATGAGAGGGAATAGAAGAGGTGTTAAATAGTGGCATGAAGAGAAGGCAGTGGTGGAAGAGAAGAACCAAGAGTATGAGGACTGGTTGCAAGACAGAACTACGAATGCATATAAGGGGTGCAAGAAGTGAGAGGTAAAATGCAATGTGAGGCAAAGAGGTTAATACAATGTAGGGTACGAGTTTTGACAGAGAATTTTTAAATGAATAAAAAAAAAGTGAGAGGGTGAGTCAGGTAGAGAGGAAAAGGTAAAGGGTGCAGATGGTCAGATCTTCATGGAAGTAAATGCAATAAGGTAAAGATGGGTAGAGTACATACATACATATACCAAGGCTTTTTCACCCTTCCAAGGGAGGTAGCCAAAAAGGGAAAGGCATAAAAACACTCCCACCCATTTCATCCCTAAATACACTCCACACCCCTCCCACCCTTCCTCTCATCTGAGCACCTCCTGGATGACGGGTCATCCCTGCACCCTGCCCACCGCCCTGGGTCAGAAGCAGTGTTGCAAGACACAGCACATCCACAGCAAGGCCGCTTCATTTAATCGGCGACCCCCCCTCTCCGTCCCCCCTTGCATATAAGGAGAGGACGGGGAGAAATCCCTTCGGGCTGCGTCAAAATTTACTCACACATACTACCCGCCCATTCCTCCTCATGCAATCACAACATCATCCATATACAACCATTCTCCACTCACCTCTGTCTTCCATCCTCTCCCTTCCTTCCTCAACAGACATTCCCCTCTTCCCCAAAGCCCCCTTCACCCCATCCATCCACCTCATCCTAGGATGTCCCCTCATGTTCACTCCCTCCACATCTGCCTTCCATACCTCTTTTACTAGTCTTTCTTCACTCATTCTTTCCATGTGTCCAAACCATCCTAATATTCTTTCATCAACCCTATCTCCCAAATCTTTTTTCACCCCTGTTGGTAGATGGGTAGAGTATTTCATTGAATTGCTGAATGTAGAGATGGTTAGGGATTGACTGTCTGTGCCAGTGGGAGATGCCAGTAAAAATGACTGTGATGAGGGAAAAAATGACAAGGAAAAATCAGATATCAAGAGCATTGGAAGTGATGAAAGCTGGTAAGACACTAGGGTTGGATGAGTGTCATGTGGAATGTCTGATAAAGAGAAGAACTATTATGATGGATGACTAGTGAGGCTGAATAATGTGAACCTATCAGAGATGTGCTGGAGGACTGCTTGTATAGTTCTACAAAAAAGGGGAAGAATATGAGTGTAATAATTCTTGATGGATTAGTTTGTTCAATGGAACTGAATATGCATGTGGGAGGGTATTGAATGAAAGGATCAAGAGTAGAACAGAGGGACTAATTGGGGATAAAGAATGTGGGTTTAGAAAAGAATAACAAGAGTAGCGATTGTGTGGATAGTAGTATGGCAGACACGTGAATTTTTTTTTTTAAAAAGTATGTTTTATGGCTTTTATGGATCTGGAGAAGGTTTATGACAGGGTTGACAGGAAGACATTGTGGGAAGTGTTACATATGCATCAACTCAGGAGAGAGTTGTTAGAGGCAGTGAATATGAGGGTGATGGGAGGGGGTTTGGATAGTGTCAGAGGGAGTGGAGGGAAGTGGTAGGTGAGGCAGTTGTTTGCTGATGACAATGCTTGTGGCTGAGTCAGAGGGAAGTTTAACACTGCTACTGGAGGAGTTTGGGAGGGCATGTGAGTGAAGAAAGCTCAAGTACATGTGGGTAAAAGTAAAGAGATATAATGTACAAGGGGAGATAGTGGCAGTGAGTTAGAGGAGTCTTAGAGCTCCTGACCAATACTAGTGGGTGGGATACAGGGACGACCCATCATCCATGAGGAGTTAAGATGAGAGGGAGGAAAGGGTCATGGATGGGAGTGGAATGGGTGGGAATGAAATAGGTGGGAGTGGCTATATACCTTTTGACTTGGCTACCTCTATGGAAAGGGGGGAAAAATACTTTGGTATACAAACAGAATAGCTCCTGACCTTGACAATGGGCAGAGACTGGATGCCCCTTCATCTACAAAAAGTTTAGGTAAAAGGGAAAACAAATGGTTGTGGGATGGGTTTAGAGTGGGACTTAGCTGGCAAACTCCCTTATAAGGGTGGAAAAGGCCTTTTGGTATATGTATGTATGCACCTTCACCACCTCAATATCCCTCAATTTTCTTCCTTTTCCACTCAGTATCTGTTCTCAATTCCCTTTCTGCAGATAATGATTCAACAATCCACTGCCCTCTTCCCTGAACACTTTCACAGCCACAAACCTACAAAAAAGGAATGGTGCCACAGGATTGGAAAAGTGCTAATGTGGTACCAATTCAGAAAGGTAGAAGTATGGAGACCACTGATTTACAGGCCTGTATATCTGACCAACATACATACATACATATACCAAGACTTTTTCACCCTTCCAAGGGAGGTAGCCAAAAAGGGAAAGGCAGAAAAACACTCCCACCCATTTCATCCCTAAATACACTCCACACCCCTCCCACCCTCCCTCTTATCTGGGCACCTCCTGGATGACGGGTCATCCCTGCACCCTGCCCACCGCCCTGGGTCAGAAGCAGTGTCGCAAGACACAGCACATCCACAGCAAGGCCACTTCATTCAATCGGCGACCCCCCCTTGCATATAAGGAGAGGACGGGGAGAAATCCCTTCGGGCTGCGTCAAAATTTACTCACACATACTAACCCCTCACCCCACCCCACCCCGCCCATTCCTCCTCATGCAATCACAACATCATCCATATACAACCATTCTCCACTCACCTCTGTCTTCCGTCCTCTCCCTTCCTTCCTCTACAGACATTCCCCTCTTCCCCAAAGCCCCCTTCACCCCATCCATCCACCTCATCCTAGGACGTCCCCTCATGTTCACTCCCTCCACATCTGCCTTCCATACCTCTTTTACTAGTCTTTCTTCACTCATTCTTTCCATGTGTCCAAACCATCCTAATATTCTTTCATCAACCCTATCTCCCAAATCCTTTTTCACCCCTGTTCTCCTCCTCACCTCCTCATTTCTCACCCTATCCAGCCTAGTAACCCCTACCATACTTCTCAGACACCTCATCTCAAACACATTCAAACTCCTTCTCTCTTCTTCTCTTATGTTCCACGTTTCTGCCCCATACAGTGCTGTTGGCACAATCACTCCTTCATACAGTCTCCTCTTCGCATCCATTCCCAAATGTCTATTCCTCATTACACTCTTTAATCCACCAAGGCATTTACTCGCTTCTCTCAATCTACATTCTACCTCCACCTTCACTCCACCTTTTCCTGCTACACTTGCACCCAAGTATCTAAAACTATCCACTTCCTCCAGTCGCTCTCCCTTAATGTTCACGTCCAGTCTACTGCCACTTTCACCCCTTGTACATCTCATCACCTTACTTTTACCCACATTTATCTTTAGCTTTCTTCTATCACATACTCTCCCAAACTCTGCCACCAGCTTCCTCAATCCCTCCTCTGACCCTGCCACAAGTGCAGTGTCGTCCGCAAACAACAGCTGGCTCACCTCCCACTTTTCTCCATTTTCTTTAACCATCTCTAATCCCTGACCCACTACCCTAGCATTCACCTCTCGCACCACCCCATCCATGTATAAGTTGAACAGCCAGGGCGACATAACGCATCCTTGACGAAGTCCCACCTTTACTTCAAACCACTCACTCTCTCCATTTCTAATCCTGACACAAACTCTACTACTCTCATAAAAACTCTTGACAGCTCCCAAAAGCTTTCCTCCTATCCCATAAATCTGCATAACCTCCCACAGTGCCTTTCTGTCTACCCTATCATAAGCCTTTTCCAGATCCATAAAAGCCCAAAAAACATCCTTCCCCTTTCCTATAGCTTTCTCACATATCTGTCTTACCACAAAGATCTGATCTACACAACCTCTACCTGTCCTAAATCCACACTGTTCCTCACCAATTACTCCTTCTGTTCCTCTCCTAATCCTCTCATTTAAGATCCTCCCATAAGCCTTCCCTACTACACTTAACAGGCTAATCCCTCTGAAACTACTACATTCACACTTGTCCCCTTTTCCCTTGTAAAGAGGAACTATACAGGCACTTCTCCAGTCCTCCGGTACTCTACCCTCTCTCCAGCAAACATTAAATAACCTCACCAACCAGTCCACCATCAATGAACCTCCCTTTTTCAGACATTCTGCATGGCATCCATCCAGACCAGGTGCCTTACCTGCTTTCATCATCTTTACAACTGCCTTCACCTCATCCTTCCTTATTTCTCCTCCATTCTCCTCACTCATCACTCTCATTTCTCCTCCATTCTCCTCACTCATCACTCTGACCAACATAATATCAAAATTATATGAAAGATTTGTGAAAAATCAGTGGGTCAAATATCTTGGAGATAAACATTCAGTTTGGCTTTAGCTATGAAAAGTCATGGGTGTTGAACATTTTAATTTTTTTTTTTAAAGTGATGTGCTGCAAGAGGTGGAGGGATGGGTAGATGATGTACCTTGAACTAGAGTTGACCTCTGATGAAGTGCCTCGCAGTTGACTAATGCAGAAACTGAAGCATGCTGGGGTACTAGGATGTTATCTACTCAAATGGATTAAAGGTTTTCTGAAGGACAGGTACATGAGGATAGTAAAAAAAGGAAAAGATGTCAAGACAAAGAGCAGTAATCAGTGGAATTCTACATGCTTCAATGCCAGCAATGTTTCTTATCTATGTTAATGGCATGATAGAAGGTACAAGAAGCTATGCTAACAAGATTACAGATGATGCAAAGATCATGAGAGGAGCAAAAAATAAAGACTATAGGCTATTGCAAAAAGATCTAGACATTATTTACAAGGAGCCAAGAATGGAAGATGAATTTCTATCTTCATACCAAAGGTTTTCTCTCCCTTACTAGAGAGGTAGCCAAAGTCAAAAGGCATATACCCACCCCTACCTATTTCATCCCCATCCATTCCACTCCCATCCACCACCCTTCCTCCTTCTCATCTTATGAATTTCAATATTAAAAAATGGAATGTAGTAGAAATGGGATATAGTATATATATATATATATATATATATATATATATATATATATATATATATATATATAAAATAATACTGGGAAGTGAATCTATTACAATGGTAAAAGAAAAGAAAGATTTGGGAGTATTGGCATTTTGTCATCGCACAGACATCAGTAAGATTGTGGGTGAGACATGTATAACTGCAGAACACAGAAGTGGCTTTTTCACTATACAGATGAAATTATAAAAATAAAAACTCACAGAAACCATAATCCATCCAAGACTGAAATATGCATAAGTGGTAGGATTTCCATACAGAATCAGAAATATAAATAAGATTGAAAAGATACAAAGGGCAACAACTACACAGGTTCCCAGTCTGGCAGACAAGCCATACAAAGGGAGGCTAAAAACACTGTGTGAGGCATTGTCCTCATCTTCTCACAACCCTCAACCTACAAGATGTCCCAGGAGAATCCCTTGCACCACCTGGTCACATGAGTTGCACAAGCAATTCTTTGAGGAAACACACATGCAGTGCCAGCTCCATACATTCCATCCTGGTTAGATCAGGGGCCTAAGAACACCTGCACCTCAGCTGCCTGCGTCAGGATGGACAATGGTTCTTTGAGGAATGCACATGCAATACCAGCTCCATACATTCCATCCTGGTTTGATCAGTGGCCTGAGAATGTATTGTGTCTGGCTTCCCAGGCATCAACACTTTGCCCTTGTGCCAATTAAGAGCACAGGTGACCTGACCTGGATATATAAACTGGATGGAATTGCCAAAGATTCAAATCACTTTGGACCATCATGTTAAGAGCCTAGCATAATGCCTCTGTCACTGTTTCCTCCTCCCCCATTACCAGACCGTCTTACAACATGACTTGAAAGTATAGTCATCACATCCCTTGCCATCTCTCTCTCACCACCCTTCTTGCAACTAGAGTGAGCTGTATTATCCTATTGGCACCCAACTTTCAACTCAAAATAATTTCCCCCACTCCCAGCAGTGTTTGTCTTCTAGCCAAAATCCTGAAACACTGGTTCTACCAATAATAAAAGATTGAAGAGAAAGAGGTGACTTGATTACAGTTTACATCACACATGGGGATAGTGATACAAGAGATATCTTGATCAGGGATGATTTGGGATTTAAAAGGTCATGAAAGCAAATTGAAAAAGACAATGTTTAAAAGATGTGAAGGAACAGTTTTCCCTACAGTTGCATAGCATAGATGCTTAAAAAAGTTTAAGTGATACAACTGGAACAATATAAAAAATTTAATTCAAGTATGATAATTGGAGAATAAGAGACTGAATCCCATGAGCATTGCTCCTTCCCTATATACTATATTTAGATAAATACAATTAGGTACACACACACACACATACACAAATAACAATCTTTTAATTCATGCTCTACAATCAAATATTTTAAATGTGAAAGGATAAAGGAAAAAAATAAAAGACAACTCTGGCTACTTAAGTGAATCTGTTCCTACCCCTAGGAGGCGCTTGAGCGTTGGCCGAGTGTGCCATCATGTAAGCAATACGAGTGGTCAGCGGTGTTGTAGGTGGACCGGCTGGGCCTCGACGCTCTACAGGAAATGTGGACTCATCATTACAAACGTACAAATATATTACAAGTCTCTGATGTGCATCACTGCATCTCCTTTTGACTTGTAACAATAATACCAATGACCAAAATCAACTATAGGTGTTACTACATCTGCACAAATATCTAAACCCAAGAATTTATAATCTGATAAAAAGTATGAATATTTCTGTATAGCCTTGTCAAGTGGTCCTGTAAAACTTTATCAATATCAAGGCTAGAGCAATTAAGTGTCATTAAACAGTGACAGTCATGAAAAATAAAAGGTGAGATTGTGAAACTTCCAAATAATGTAGGGATGATGATATGGTTCAATATCACAAACCCCCCCCTATCAGGAGGGTAGGATGGTGCCCCTTACAGAGGACTTTGTAGTGTGGAATTTAATGAAGAATACCCTTGGTTCAACTTTGCCACTGGCAAGCTTTGAACTGCCATCCCCTACACCTTCGCCACAAATAACGACACCCTAATCTGTTTGGCCAGTGAGCTTTTAAGTGATGTAAAGAACCAATGATATTTCTATGCTACTGGTAGTTTTGCAAGACAGACATCGAAAATAACCATCTCCCTACCACCTATCTTCAGTAGGTTGTCACTTGATCTCTGGCCACTTCTCTCCATCACTCCAGTGTCATAACCCACTAATATTGCAAGCTAATAAATACAACAATAACAACAACTCAAGTCTCTGGACTGGCCCTATATGGGGAGCTGACAACTAGTAAATACTCTTCTCCTGCTAATAAAATACATCTTTTTATTACTTTCAAAATCTTCTGTCATACCCTTACTCCATTTCACATCTGCTCTCCTCTTTGCCTCCTTTATTTTATGCTTTACTTATTTTTTCTTTGTACCTCTCATATGATTCTCTCATCCTATTTTGCAACCAATCTGTGAATGCTCGCTTCTTCTCTTCTACAACCTTCTTTGCTTCCTCATCCCACCACTCACTACCCTTCCTTCTATTTCCTCCTGTCCTCCTTGTTCCATTCACCATCTTTGCATACCTTTTGACTTCCTCTTTGAAACATCCCCATTCCTCCTCCACTCCTAGCTCTACTCTATCCTTCACTCCCTCACTCTTCTCTCAGCTTCTTCTTGTACTCCTTTTCTTTCTTATTTAAGTAGTTTACTTTAGGCACCTCCCTATTTTCTGTTCTTTTCCTCTTTCTCCATCTATCCTTCACTCTCAACTTACCATCCATCAAAAAATGATCTGATAATCCCCCACTCTCTCCCCTTTGAACATGTATGTCCAAAACTCTTCCTACTCTTTTCCTGGTTACCACTATATAGTCAATTAAAACCCTATGTACATGGATGGGGTGGTGCGAGAGGTAAATGCAATGGTGGTGGGTCAGGGATTGGAGATGGTTAAAGAAAATGGAGAAAAGTGGGAGATAAGCCAGTTGTTGTTTGCAGATGACACTGTGCTTGTAGCAGGATCATAGGAGGGACTGTGGAAGTTAGTGACAGAGTTTGGGAAAGTGTGTGAAAGAAGGAAGTTGAAGATAAATATGGGTAAAAGTAAGGTGATGAGATGTACAAGGGGTGAAAGTGACAGCAGACTGGAAGTGAGTATTAAGGGAGAGGGACTGGAGGAAGTGGATAGTTTTAGATACTTGGGTGTGAACTTGGCAAGAAAGGGAGGAGTGGAGGTGGAGGTAGAATGTAAATTGAGAGAAGTGAGTAAATGCCACGGTGGATTAAAAAGTGTAATGAGGAATAGACAATTGGGAATGGATGCTATGAGGAGGTTATATGAAGGAGTGATTGTGCCGACAGCACTGTATGGGGCAAAAACATGGAACATGAGAGAGGAAGGGAGAAGGACTTTGAATGTGTTTGAGATGAGGTGTCTGAGAAGTATGATGGGGGTTACTAGGCTGGATAGAATGAGAAATGAGGAGGTGAGGAGGAGAATGAGGGTGGAAAGGGAGCTGGGAGATATGGTGGATGAAAGAGTATTGGAATGGTTTGGACACATGGAAAGAATGGGTGAAGAAAGACTAGTAAAAGAGGTGTGGAAGGCAGATGTGGATGGAGTGAACATGAGGGGGTGAGCTAGGTTAAGATGGATGGATGGGGTAAAAGGGGCTTTGAGGATGAGGGGAATGTCCATTTAGGAAGGACGGGAGAGGACAGAAGACAGGGGTGAATGGAGAATGGTTGTATATGGATGATGTTGTGATCCATGAGGTGGAATGGGTGGGGGAGAGGGAGTATATGTGAGAAAAATTTGACGTAGCCAGAAGGGATTCTCCCTATTTTCTCCTTCTCTGCATGAGGGGACGGACAGGGGGAGGGGGGTCGCCGATTTGATGAAGCAGCCTTGCTGTGGATGTGCCGTGTCTTCCGACACTGCTTCTGATCCAGGGCAGTGGACAAGATACAGGGATGACCCGTCATCCAGGAGGTGCCAAGATAAGGGGGAGGAAGAGGGGTGGAGTGTGATGGGGATGGAATGGGTGGGAGTGGTTTTTATGCCTTTGTTTTTTGGCTACCTCCCTTGTAAGGGGGAAAAGCCTTTAGTATACAGGTTGTTGTCGACTTACGACCGAGTTCGGTTCCGACAGACAGGTCGTAAGTCGATCTGGACACAAGTCGGACTTTATATATATACAGTATACATTACCCTTTATATATTATTTTTGTTACTGTATATATATTGCATATTTTGCATACTGAAATAATCTTAGCATCTTTGAACTATGTTGTATAGTATTTATAACCTTTTCATAATTCTATCTGATTTTCTTTGGGAAACGTAGCTTAGGCCTAAGCATACTGAATAAAATCCTATCATCTCTGACCTATGATACTAGATACTGTATTTTTTAACATTTTTATTATATTACCACCAGACTTTCTTTAGGAAACGTATGCATACTGAATAAAATCGTATTATCTTTGAGCTGCGTTCTTTAATATTCCTTAACTTTTTTATAATTTTCGTTCGGAAACGTAGCCTTGGCCAACGCATACTCAGATACTGAATAAAGTCCTGTCATCTTTGACCTACAAATACTTGTTTGTTTGTTAAATTAAAATCACTGCAAGGCACAATTAGGAAAATTTCTATTTCAAAACATTCTTTTCGTTTACGTAGTATACTGAAAATATCGTTATCGACAATAGACTAGGCATAAACAAAGTTTACTGTTACATTTTATAATCGCAACACATAAAAATACAAAATGCTGTACCGAACATATTATTATCGACAACAGACTAAGCATAAACATTTTTACTGTTACATTTTATTAATTGCAAAACACAAAAAATACAAAATATAAGGTAAAATCTTATTTAAAAACAAATTCTTTTCGTTTACGTACTGTACCGAACATATTTTATCGGCAACAAACTAGCCTAGGCATAAAAAAAAAGTTTTGCTGTTACATTTTATTAATTGCAAAATATATGAAAATACAAAATGCAATGCAAAATTAGGAAACCTTTTACTTCAAACAAACAAAATAAAAGAATATTTAGCTGGCTGAGATGCTGACGCTGCCGGCAGCCTGCCAATACTATCGTACTTGCGTCTCGCGGCGTGCAAAGTAATTGTACTGCACTGCCAGGCATAACATTACAATTCTGTTACTCTATTAAATGTTAAATATTATTGCACTATCTCGTGGTCGTAAAGTCGATCAGTCGTAAGTTGCATAGGTCGTAAGTCGACGACTACCTGTATATGTAAAACCCTATCTAACACCCTTTTATAGACCACCCTCTCCCATGTGTACTTATACTTTACTTTCCTCCAAAACACTGTGTTTGCTATCATCAACTCTCTAGACACATCTCCACTATGATTTTTTCCTGGAACTCCACACTTCCCTACCACTTTGTCTATTGGTTCATCTCCTACCCTAACACCGAGATCTCCCAATATCACTATATTGACATTTCTCCCTAAACCCTCTATGCACTCATTTAACCACTTCCATACGGTGACGCCTACGTAGGCGGCATGAGGAGCAAGTGGGTACTCGATGATGCCGATGTCGGCATCTTGATTATATTTATTGTATTCGTACCTACATAATCTCCATTCTCTCTAAACTGGCTTCATCAATTTTCTATGGTTATCAAAATACATGGGTGAAAGAGAACGAACGATTGAGCACTGACTTTATTTTTTATAATGTGATTATTATGACGCAATATCGCACGTCGGGCAGCTAATGCTGCCAGACGTGCGATGTGCCCCGGAGTGAAGAGGTTAAATCTATCCAAAAAGCCTCCCTTTCCTCTACACTCTTCTCACTACTAGGCCCATATGCACTTACAAAAACCCACATCTCCCTTTCCAGTTTCACCTTCATCCATATTAACTTTGAAGAAACCTCCCTCCACTCCACCACACATTTACCTATCTCATCACTTACTAGTATAGCCGCCCCTTCTCTCCCTCATCCTCTCTTCACTCCAGACACTCTCCCAACTACACTCCCAAACTCAAACTTGCCCCTCCCTTTCAACTTAGTTTCACTCAATGACAAAACATTTATCCTTCTCACAATATACTGCCTATCTCTTCCCTCTTCCTCTCATCTGTACCACATCCACACACATTAAAAGACCCAAACCTTCGGATTCTGGTTGGAAAACTCCTCTCAGACCATATTATGCCTTTGCTTTTTTTAGGAACATCCCCTTTGTGGCTACAGAGAGTAGGATGCCTAGTCCTATCTCCATCCCTTTTTTGTCGCCTTTTATGACTTAAGTGGGAACACACTGTGGTAGTATTCTTTCTCCACTACCACAGAGTTTAGAAAAAAAGGAAATGAATATTCAGAGAAGTGGTACAGGAGGGTATTAAGAGTGGGGGGACACCATAACAGAGGGACAGTTGCAGTATAATAAAGCAGCAGCATTTCTCTATGAATAGAGATTTCCTCTATCACAGACAAAATGATGTGTGGTTCTGGTCCATAGGAGTATCCCATATAGACTCTGAAGTAGTGGTGGGCAGCTACCGGTGAAATTACTGGTTTTATCGGCAACAAACTTAATGATAGCTTACCGACAAAAATTCTGCTACCGGTAAAGCTTCATTAACCGATAACTCGATAAGCTATACCATAACACTCAGAGAGCGCTAACTTCGGTAAGCACGTCTCGGCTTGGTGGTACTGAGTGACGAAAATGTATACACCACACCCACCCTCAGACACCCTCCAATGGAGGGTGTCTGAGGGTGGGTGTGGTGTATACATTTTCGTTCGTGTCTCCATGCATGGGTTCATGTTTGGAGGTGGTAGTGGCAGGCAGCTACCGTTAAAGTTACAGGTTTTATCCAACAACCTTAACGATAGCTTACCGGCAAACATTCTGCTACCGTTAAAGCTTCGTTAACCAATAACTCGATAAGCTATACCATAACATTCAGAGAGCGGTAACTTCGGTAAGCACGTCTCGGCTTGGTGGTACTGAGTGATTAAGCATTCCATGCTCCTTACAATGTCTTCTTTTTTGTAATATATACACCCCTGTTTCTCTCATACTATATTCCCTGAAAAGGTCTTAACCACTCCAGTACAATGATGCCTATGTAGGCATCACGAGGCATGAGTTGGTAAATGAGGATGCTGGCATTGGGATCTTAATTATATATTGTATTTTGTAGTTGTATATGAGTAACCCCAAATTCTGTGTATTGGTTTGATCACGTTTTCTGCGTTTATTATTACAGAGTAAAATAGAATAGGTAACACAGCAGTGACTGTATATTTTATAATGGAAGTAGTGTAATGCAAATTACATATGGCAGCCAATGCTACATATAAGAATTTGAGTCGTACTGAAGCGGTTAAATAGAAAAAAAATTCAGACTACGCATTTCATCTACTGGTGTCTTTTTCTGCATGTTATTGTGGGATGAGTGCATGACTTGGCTGGACCACCCCACCTTATAAGGGGGAAAGGGCCTTTTGGTATATATAGGAGGAAAGCTTCTAGGAGCTGTCAAGAGTTTTTATGATAGTAGAGCTTGTGTCAGGATTAGAAATGGAGAGAGTGAGTGGTTCGAGGTAACGGTGGGACTTCGTCAAGGATGAGTTATGTCACCCTGGCTGTTCAACCTATACATGGATGGGGTAGTGCGAGAGGTAAATGCAAGGTTAGTGGTTCAGGGATTGGAGATGGTTAAAGAAAATGGAGAAAAGTGGGAGGTGAGCCAGCTGTTGTTTGCGGACGACACTGTGCTTGTGGCAGGATCGGAGGAGGGATTGAGGAAGTTGATGACAAAGTTTGGGAGTGTGTGTGATAGAAGAAAGCTAAAGATAAATGTGGGTAAAAGTAAGGTGATGAGATGTACAAGGGGTGAAAGTGGCAGTAGTCTGGAAGTGAGCATTAACCACTTCCATACGGTGACGCCTACGTAGGCGGCATGAGGAGCAAGTGGGTACTCGATGATGCCGACGTTGGCATCTTGATTATATTTATTGTAGTCGTACCTACGTAACTTCCATTCTCTCTAAACTGGCTTCATCATATTTTCTATGGTTATAAAATACACGGGTGAAAGAGAACGAATGATTGAGCACTGACTTTATTTTTTATAATGCGATTATTATTACGCAACATTGCACGTCGGGCAGCTAATGCTGCCAGACATGCGATGTGCCCCAGAGTGAAGAGGTTAAGGGAGAGCGACTGGAGGAAGTGGATAGTTTTAGATACTTGGGTGCAAATGTGGCAGGAAAAGGTGGAGTGAAGGTGGAGGTAGAATGTAGATTGAGAGAAGCGACTAAATGCCTTGGTGGATTAAAAAGTGTAATAGGGAATAGACATTTGGGAATGGATGCTAAGAAGAGACTGTATGAAGGAGTGATTGTGCCAACAGCACTGTATGGGGCAGAAACATGGAACATAAGAGAGGAAGAGAGAAGGAGTTTGAATGTGTTTGAGATGAGGTGTCTGAGAAGTATGATGGGGGTTACTAGGCTAGATAGTGTGAGAAATGAGGAGGTGAGGAGGAGAACAGGGGTGGAAAAGGGGTTGAGAGATAGGGTTGATGAAAGAGTATTAGGATGGTTTGGACTCATGGAAAGAATGAGTGAAGAAAGACTAGTAAAGAAGGTATGGAAGGCAGATGTGGAGGGAATGAACATGAAGGGATGTCCTAGGATGAGGTGGATGGATGGGGTGAAGGGGGCTCTGGGGAAGAGGGGAATGTCTGTTGAGGAAGGACAGGAGAGGATAGAAGACAGGGGTGAATGGAGAATGGTTGTATATGGATGATGTTGTGATGCATGAGGTGTAATGGGTGGTGAGGTAGTATGTGTGAGCAAATTTGACGCAGCCCGAAGGGATTTCTCCCCGTCTTCTCCTTTATGCATGGGGGGACGGAGAGGGGGGGGGGGGTCGCTGATTTAATGAAGCGGCCCTACTGTGGATGTGCTGCGTCTTGCGACACTGCTTCTGACCCAGGGCAGTGGACAAGGTGCAGGGATGACCCGTCATCCAGGAGATGCTAAGATGAGAGGGAGGGTGGAGGGGTGTGGAGTGTATTCAGGGATGGAATGGGTGGGAATGATTTTATGCCTTTTCCTTTTTGGCTACCTCCCTTGTAAGGGGGAAAAAGCCTTGGTATATGTATGTTAATTCAGGTAATTTCATTCTGATGTGAGGAAAAACCTAGATTGAAACATTTCCTTGATCTTTAGGTGACACAGCTCTCAACCCCTGTGTGCAGTAAGAAGTGTGTATGTCTTGCATTTTCCTAGCTGTGGCCCCATGTCCCACACTTCTCTCCAATACCCAGCAACAGCTGTTACCTTCCACAACAATCCAAGAACACAGGGCAAAGGTGACTGCTTTGACTGCACCTATGTACCTCGTGGCACTTGCTCATTACCTTAACATGCACATTTGTCTGAAACCTTTCTCAATGATTAAAGCAGCTTTTATATATACATGAGTATCCATTTCAAAACTTACCAGGTGGACTGGGTGGGTCATCATCTACATCCAAGGCCAAGGTTGATGAGGATGCAGCAGCAGATGATGAAGCGCGTCTTCTTGGTGATGAAGCATACAGAAAACCACGTAAATGTCTTTCCTGTTCCTCCAGTTCTCGCCTAATACGTTGTGCAGTGTGTTCTTCACTCCTACGCACACCCTCATAATGTTCTAAATGAATTCTTCGTAAAGATGGCTGAAATTAATTTTTTTTTTTTTTAAGGATAATCATTTCAGACAACATTCAACTTATGTACACATGTATGACTGATACCCATTTCTGGTGTGGTCCTGCAACATGGACACAAGAGACCATTATCTCTCTCTTGCTCATTTTTATTACCTGTCAACCCCCTCACCACCAACCCCTTAACTACCAAGACCATACAAACTCATATATTTAAACACACGATTTTAAGAATAAACTAGATGTGGAGAGATATGAAATCAGGTCACTACGAGCATAGCTCTCGTCCTGTAAAATACAACTAGGTAAATAAACACAAACAAACCACCAAGCTGTCAACAGCTGTCAACTAGAGTTTTGTAGGCTGCTGAATAAGAAGAAAATTCTCAACAGTGCAAGGAAAGCAAGAAGCCTGGGTTGTATTAAGTGGGAGGGGGCACTTGTGGTTGCCCAAAATGATCTGTGTGCAGTGTTAAAGGTGTCTATCGTGAGAAAATGCAAGGGAACCAAGGCAGATCAGGAGAAAACATCAACGAGTTTGATTCTAATGTTGACATAAACACAGAGTTCTCTGGAGGCGTTATACCAACACTAAATATAGAGGCTTTGAAAACCCAAAAAGGGATTGCTAGATTGTGTGAAGATGACCTATTTTCTGGCTTTGGTAAGTACAAATAAAGAAATTTGAGTAAAATCATAAATATGGAAAGGGAGATGAATTTTAATAGAATCTCATGGGAAAGAGATTGTGATTTTAAGGAAAGACTATTTCTAAGTCAATAGAGAGATATGTGAACTAAAGAACAATTACAAAATAAATAACAAGTGAATTAAAAAAGAACTAATTGAGGTTAAATGTGAAAATGAAAAGATGAAAAACATTGATAGTATCAATAATGAGATTAAAAAAAATAGGTAATTCACAAAACAGGTGTTTTACCCATCTATTCTTGATATTTTTTTCATAAATTTTGGCTACAGTGCTTGTAAGGGAGACTGGTCTGTAATTTATTGTTTTTTTTATTCCTCCTTTATATATTGGTACAACATTGGCATTTATCCAGTCCTTTGGTATTTTTCTTTCTTTGAGCAGCTTATGTTATATATTTTGTCCATTAATACTTCTGTACATTCTTTTAGTATCCAATGTGCAAATTCCATCTGGGCCGTGTGACTTCCTGACATCAAGGTTCTTTAGTTGATCCATTATTTCTTCTCGTGTTATAGTTATTTCCCTCATGGGGAGGTGATTGCACTTCAATTCCTTTGTCCTTATGCTGTACTTTTTCTCTAGTGAAAACAGACTTGAAGTGGTTCTTCATGACTTCAGCCATTCCTAATTCTTCTGTATATTCTATATTTCCATGGTGTAGTTTCACCATTTCCTGTTTATTTTTAAGTTTACCATTCACATATCTACAGGATAGTTTGGGTTGATCTTTACATTTTTCTATTATGTTTTTTTCATAGTTTCTTTTTTCCTCTCTGTGAACTTTCACATATTCATTTTTAGGGTTGATATATATTTGCCACTTTCCTTTTTTTTTTTTTTTTTCATCTTTTCCAAGCTTTATCACTTCTATCTTTTGGATCACTGCATCTTCTGTTGAACCAGTACTTAATGTACACTTTTTCCTCTTTCTGTCTTGGTACGTATTAATTCACTCCATTATAAATTTCCATCAAGGTCATCCATTTCCCAATTTGCATTTTGAAAGAATGTTGTACATCAGTCTTCCTTTTCTGTATTTCTCATTTTTTTCCATATATATCTCTTCCTTTAGTTCAACCTCTTAGTATGTGGTCACTCTTCCCAAATGGTGTCTTGTATTCAATTCTATCCACAATTTCAGGTTCTGTTGTAAATATTCAATCTAGTCTTGACGGTTCTTCATTACTTCTATATCTGGTATTTTCTTCACGGTCATCTCTTCCCAAAAGATTTAGTTAAAATCTCACATAAGTACCAAGTTACCACCATTCTTCAGCATCTCATTTAATAAATGCCTTGTATCTTCTAACATTTTTTAATGCTCACACTCTTTCCAAGAGCCTGTTTTTGGAGACACACAAATCACCACAAACTTTCTATTTTTTATGTCACTGTCTTCAACTTTTATCATGATCATTTCCACATTGTTTTTACTCTTTGTAAGCTTCGTGTGTGTACTTACCTAACTGTATCTTACAGAAAGGGGAGCTATGCTTGTGGTGTCCTGTCTGTATCTTGCAGTGTCTAGTTTGCTCTTAAATTCATGTATGGTTTTTGTACACACTATTGTTTCATCCAGTTTATTCCAGATATCCACTGCTCTGTGTGGATTTTTTTTTTTTTTTTTTTCCAGGTTTCTTCTATAACTTTCCTTTTTGAGTTTCTTTTCATGTCCCCTTCTACTCATATCCCAATTTAGTAAGTTCTCTCTATCAAGGACTTCCATGCTTGGCATGATTCTGTAGATGTTCAGTAGGGCACCTCTTTTTCTTCTTTGTTCCAGTCTGTAAATTCAGTTTGATTATCTCTCCTCATATGACAGGTTTGATAGTGTTGGGGCCATCTTTGCAGCTGCTCTCTGGATTCTTTCAATCTTCTTTATATTCTTTTAGGTACTGGGTGATCATAGTGGTGCAGCATACTCCAGTCTAGGCCTTGTTAGTGTGACTAGTATTCTTTTTACCATTTCTTCGTCAAAATAAGTAAAAGCCACCTTTATTGATCTTAGCAAGCTGTGGGATTCTCCAACAATTTTGTTTATCTGTTTATCAGTGGACATGTCGTTTGTGATGATTACTCCCAGGTCTTTTCCCGATTCCACTTTCTTTATTTCTTTTCTTCAAATTTTATATTGTCTTGATATATATATATATATATATATATTTTTTTTTTTCTACTTTTTCTCTGAATTCCATTATGCTACATTTCTTGATGTTGAAGTCACTTCCCACTTCTGACTCCATTTCCAAACCTTGTTCAGGTCTCTCTGTATCGATTCATAATTAGTTTCAGTATTCACTTTCCTCAGTAATTTAGTGTAGTCTACAAAGAAGCTCAAGTAACATTCCACATCTTCATCCATGTCATTCACATAAATAGCAAACACCATAAGAGCCAATACCGATCTCTCTAGAATTCCACTAATCACCTCCTCCCAAGCACTACACTCATTTTCCTTCCATGCAAAAAATTCTTCATCTAATTTAGTAGTTTACCTTGTATCCCTCCTATGTTTTCCATTTTTTTTAAATAATTTTTTATTTGACACTGTCAATGTTTTTTGTAAGTCTAGGAAAGCACAATCAGCCCATCCATCCCCTTTTTGTATTATATCTATTAGTCTTGAGTAGATACAGATTAAGTTTGTGGTACATGATCTTCCCTGTCTGAATCCAAATTGTCTCTGATTTATTATATTGTTTTCTTCCAGGTGTTTTAACCATCTATTCTTAATAACCTTTTCACATATTTTGGCTACAGTGCTTGTAAGGGAAACCGGTCTGTGATTTGTTGGTTCTTCTTTGTTTCCTCCTTTATATATTGGTACAATATTGGCATTTTTCCATTCATTTGGTATATTTCCTTCTTTGAGTGAGCAGCTTATTATGTTTTATGTTTTGTCTATTAATTCTTCTTTATATTCTTTTATTATCCAATTTGCTATTCTGTCTGGACTGTGATTTCCTGACATCAAGGTTCATTGATCCATTATTATTTTTTTTTTCCTTATGGAATGGATCTAACTTTGTTCCCTTCTTCCCAATGCTGTATTTTTTCTTTAGTGAAAACTGATTTGAAGTGATTGTTCATGACTTTAGCCACTTCTTTCTAAATCTTCTGTGTACTTAGTATTTCGATGATGTACTAAGTATTTCAGCGGCTTTGACCCATCGTTTTTCGCTCATATTTCCGAAATAATCATTCACATCAGCATGGTATATTAGCACAGCCTAATTCACACCCTGCCATAATTTTTGACGTTATAGTGCATTCACAAGTGTATTTAATTACGGTGTTTACTCTTGATATTAAGTGTGTCGTAGCCGACACCCGTGAAGTAAATCGAACATGTGAATTTGGGATACACGAGGTAGTTTGTGATGACGTCACTTCACCTGTTCGATTTACTTCAGCATCATTAAGTGTGTCATAGCCGACACCCGTGAAGTAAATCGAACATGTGAATTTGGGATACACGAGGTAGTTTGTGATGACGTCACTTCACCTGTTCGATTTACTTCATGGGTGTCGGCTACGACACACTTAATATCAAGAGTAAACACCGTAATTAAATACACTTGTGAATGCACTATAATGTCAAAAATTATGGCAGGGTGTGAATTAGGCTGTGCTAATATATCATACTGATGTGAATGGTTATTTCGGAAATATGAGCGAAAAACGATGGGTCAAAGCCGCTGAAATACTTAGTAGTTTCACCATTTCCTGTTTATTTTTAAGTTTACCATTCACATATCTATAGAATAACTTAGGTTGATCTTTTCATTTTCTATGATGTCTTTTTCATAGTTTCTTTTTTATTCTCTGCACACTTTTAAATATTAATTTCTTTGGTTGATGTATATTTTTTTTTCTTTTTTTCCTGTATCCTGTCCACTACCCTGGGTCAGAGGCAGCGTCGCAAGACACAGCACATCCACAGTAAGGCCGCTTCATAAATTTGGTGACCCCACCTCTCTATCCCCTCATGCAGAAAAGGAGAAGATGGGGAGAAATCCCTTCTGGCTGCGTCAATTTTTTTCTCATACATACTTCCTCACCCCCCATCCCCCACCCACTCCCCCTCATGCATCACAGCATCATCTATACACAACCCTTCTCCATTCACCCCTATCTTGTCCTCTCCCGTCCTTCCTCAACAGACATTCCTCTCTTTTGTAATGCCCTTTTCACCCCATCCATCTATCTCATCCTGGGATGCCCCCTCATATTCACTTCTTCCACCTCTGCCTTCCACACTTCTTTTACTAATCTTTCTTGACTCATTCTTTCCATGTGTCCAAACCATCTCAATACTCTTTCATCAACACTATTTCCCAGTTCCCTTTCCACCCCTGTTCTCCTCCTCACCTCCTCATTTCTCACTCTATCTAGCCTAGTGACCCCTATCATACTTCTCAGACATTTCATCTCAAACACATTCAAACTCCTTCTCTCTTCCTCTCTTATGTTCCATGTTTCTGCCCCGTACAGTGCTGGTGGCACAATCACTTCTTCATATAACCTCCTCTTAGCATCCATTCCCAGATGTCTATTTCTCATTACACTTTATAATCCACCAAGGCATTTACTTGCTTCTCTCAATCTACATTCTACCTCCAACCCCACCCCACCCTTTCCTGCCACATTCTCACCCAAGTATCTAAAACTATCCACTTCCTCCAGTCGCTCTCCCTTAATGCTCACTTCCAGCCTGCTGTCACTCTCTCCCCTTGTACATCTCATCACCTTACTTTTGCCCACATTTATCTTCAGCTTCCTTCTTTCACACACCTTCTCACACTCTGTCACTAACTTCCTTAATCCCTCCTCTGATCCTGCTACAAGCACAGTATCGTCAGCAAACAATAACTGCCTTATTTTCCACTTTTCTCCATTTTCTTTAATCATCTCCAACCCCTGACCCACTACCCTTGCATTCACCTCTCACACCACCCCATCCATGTATAGATTGAACAGCCAGGGCGACATAACACATCCCTGACGAAGTCCCACCTTTACCTCAAACCATTCACTCTCTCCATTTCTAATCCTAACGCAAGCTCTACTTTCGTAAAAACTAGACTGCTCTTAACAGCTTTCCTCGTATCCCATATATCTACAGTACCTCCCACAGTGCCTTCCTGTCTACCTTGTCATAAGCCTTTTCCAGATCCATAAAAGCCTAGTTGCATTTTATGGGACGAGAGCTATGCTCGTAGTGACCCGTTTTCGTACCTATCCACATCCAGTTTATTCTTAAAATTGTGTATAGTTCTGGCATTCACTGTTTCTCCATTTAGTTTGTTCCAGACATCAATCACTCTATGTGGGAAGCTATTTTTTTTTTCAGGTCTCTTCTGTAGCTGTCTTTCTTTAGTTTCTTTTTGTGTCCTCTTGTTTCTCTTTTGTCCCACTTTAATAAGTAGTGTGTGTGTGTGTGTGTGTGTGTGTGTGTGTGCATGTATTCACCTAGTTGTATCTTACAGTGTCCTGCCTTTGAATCTAGCAGTGTCTAGTTTGTTCTTAAAGGGTTAAATTCATGAATGGTTTTTGCACACACTTATTTTTTGGTCCAGTTTGTTCCTAGTGTCCACCACAATGTGGAAAACTGTTCTTCTTCAGATCTCTTCTATAACTAGCTTGATTTTCTTTCCATGTCCTCATGTATTTCTCTTGTCCCAATTTAACAAGTCCTCTCTATTGAGTATTTCTGTGCCCTTCATGATTCTATAGATGATCAGTAGATTGCCTCTCTCTTCTTTGCTCCAAAGTTGGTAACTCCAATTTAGCCAGTCTCTTCATATGACAAGTTTGAAAGTATTGGAGCCATTTTTGTGGTTGCTCTCTGGATTCTTTCAATCTTCTTTATATTCTTTCTGATACTGGGTGACCATAATGTCGCCGCATATTCCAGTCTTAGCATGATTGGTGTAACCAATATATTTTTAATAATTTCTTTGTCCAAATAGGTAAATGCCACTTTTATTAATCTTAGCAAGTTATAGGATTCTCTCATAATTTTGTTTATCTATCAAGGGCTAAGTCTTTTGAGATAATTACTTCCAGGTCTTTTTCAAATCCCACTTTCTTTACCTCCTTAATTCCAATTTTATATTGTCCTGATATTCTATTTTTACTTTTTCTGAACTCCATCATGCTACATGTTGAAGTCCATTTCCCATTTCTCACTCCATTTCCAAACCTTGTTTAGGTCTCTCTGTAGTGATTTACAATCCTTTTCAGTTTTTACTTTCCTCAACAATTTGGCATCTACAAAGAAACTCGTGTAACATTCCACATCATCCATGTCATTCACATAAATAGCAAACATTATTGGAGCCAATACTGATCCTTGTGGAACTCCACTAATCACCTCCTTTCAACCTGAATATTTTTCTCTGAGTACTACTTTCATCTTTCTACCATTCAGGAAGTCCTCCATCCAGTTTAGAAGATTGCCTTGTATCCCTCCTATGTTTTCCTTTGTGTGTGTGTGTGTGTGTGTGTGTGTGTGTGTGTGTGTGTGTGTGTGTGTGTGTGTGTATTTACCTAGTTTACCTAGTTGTATTTACCTAGTTGTATTTTACGGGAAGGGGAGCTATGCTCGTGAGGTCCCGTCTTCATATCTCATTTTATCTAAACTATTTTTAAATTCATGTATTGTTTTTGCACACACCACTTTCTCATCTAACTTGTTCCAACTGTCTATTGCTCTGTGAGGAAAGCTGTTCTTTTTCAAATCTCTTCTATAGTTGTCTTTTTTTATTTTCTTTCCGTGTCCTCTTGTATTTCTGTCATCCCATTTTATCAGATTCTCTCTATCAGTAATTTCTATGCCTTTCATGATTCTGTAAATAGCTATCAAATCTCCTCTCTCTCTTCTTTGCTCTAGTGTCTGTAGTTTAAGTTTTTGTAGTCTCTCTTCATATGATAGTTTTGAGAGTGTTGGTGCCAGTTTAGTAATTGCTCTTTGTATTCTTTCAAGTTTTTTTATACATTTTTTTGTACTTGGTGACCATATCGTTGCTGCATATTCCAATCTTGGTCTTATCAGGGTGACTAGGATTTTCCTCACCATTTCTTCATCCAGGTATGTAAATGCCACTTTGATTGTTCTTATTAAATTATAAGTTTCTCCAAAAATCTTATTTATATGTTTCTCAGGTGACATATTATTCATAACAATGACTCCCAGGTCCCTCTCATTTTCTACTCTTTTTATTCCTTCTTCTCCCAAATTATATGATCCTGTTATTCTGTTTTTGCTTTTTCCAAATTCCATTATACTACACTTTTTTGTATTGAACTCCATCTCCCACTTCCTACTCCATTCTTGTACTTTATTTAGATCTCTCTGTAGTGATTCACAATCTTCTTCAGTTTTCACTCTTTTCAGTAATTTTGCATCATCTGCAAAGAAGCTCATATAGCTTTCAATTCCTTCATCCATATCATTAATATATATAGCAAACATTATTGGGGCCAGAACTGTTCCCTGCGGGACACCGCTTATTACTTCATTCCATTTTGAGTGCTGATCTCTTATCACTACTCGCATTTTTCTTTCTTGCAAAAAGTCTTCCATCCAATTTAGCAATTTACCTTGTATTCCTCCTTCATATTCTAATTTCTTAAGCAACTTCTTATGTGGTACTTTGTCAAAAGCTTTTTTTAGGTCTAGAAATGCACAATCAGCCCATCCATCTCTTTCTTGTATTATATCTATTAGCCTTGAATAGAAACATATTAAATTGGTGACGCATGATCGTCCTTGTCTGAATCCAAATTGCCTTGGATTTAGTACGTTGTTTTTTTCCAAGTATTTTACCCATCTACTTTTGATAATTCTTTCACATATTTTTGCTATTGTACTTGTTAGAGAGACTGGTCTATAGTTGGTAGGTTCTTCTTTATTTCCTCCTTTATATATAGGTACTATATTTGCTTTTTTCCAATCTTCTGGAACTTTTCCTTCTTTTAAGGAACTGCTTATTATGCTATGTATTTTGTCTGCCAGTTCATTCCTACATTCTTTCAGAATCCAGTTTGCTATTTCATCTGGCCCATGCGATTTTCTGACATCAAAATTACCCAAGTGTGTCAATATTTCATTCTTCGTTACTTCTATTTCTTCCATAGGGGGAACTTTTTCCTTCCACTCAATCTCTTCAGGTTGTATATTTTCCCTTGTAAACACTGATTTAAAATGTTTGTTCATAATTTCTGCCATTTCCATTTCCTCAGTGTATTCAACTCCCCCTTGTCTTAATTTCTCCAAGTCTTGTTTGTTTTTCAGTTTATTGTTTACAAATCTGTAGAATAGTTTTGGTTGATCTTTACACTTTTCTATAACATCTTTTTCATATTTTCTTTTTTCCTCTCTGCACTTTTGTACATATTCATTTCTATAACCAGTATATATTTTCCATTTTTCAGGTCTTCTGTCTTTTTTCCATCCGGTCCAGGCTTTGTCTCTTTTGTCTTTTAACTCCCTACAACTTTTGTTGTACCAGCATTTTACATATTCTTTTTCTTGTTTTTGTCTTGGGACATACTTTTCCACTCCTTCTTTGTAAATTTTTGTCAAAATATTCCATTTCTCTTCCACTGATGTTTCTTCTTTGTATATTTCTTCCCAGTTTTCTTGTTGGAAGAATTCTCTTATTTTATCAAAGTTTGTTTTTTCATACATCATTCTTCCTTTTCTATATTGTTCATTTCTTTTCATATATTTTTCTTCATTAAGTTCCAGTTCAATCAATATGTGGTCACTTTTACCTATTGGTGTTTTATATTCAATCTTGTCCACTATTCTAGGTTCAGATGTAATTATTAAGTCTAGCCTCGATGGTTCTTCTTCATTTCTATACCTAGTGTTCTCTTGTATCCATTGTGTCATTGAATGGTCAGTAATCATCTCAAGTAGAGCATTTCCCCATGAGTCATCACCACTCTTTACTGTCATTTCTTCCCAGCAGATTTCTTTGCAATTAAAGTCGCCCATCATAACTATTCTTCCTCCGTCTTCCATTATTTTAGTTAATGCTATCTTTGTGTCCTCTAACATACTTTTATGTTCATTCTCCTCCCATGAGGCTGTTTTCGGAGGCACATAGTTGATCACAAATTTTCTGCTCTTCTTATCTCGGTCTTCCACTTCTATCATAATCATCTCTACTGTATTCTTTCCATATATGACACCTTTCACGTTTATATCCTTTTTTGTCAGGAACATAACTCCACCCCCTTGTTTTTTCTCTCTGTTTCTAATCCAATAATTGTATGTATCATGTCCTACACTGTTGGGTGGTAGTGGGCCTTTTAATTTTGTTTCTACAATTCCCATTATGTCCGGTTCTTTTTCTTTCAAATAATCATTCAGTTCATTCAATCCTGTTATCAATCCATCTATATTTGTGTAAGACACTCTTAGTTTTCTGCCACTTCCATTGTGTTCTCTGTTTCCCTTATGTTTTTCTTTAGTATGTCGAACTGCTTTATTTTCATGTTCACTACTCTCCAATAGAATCTCTCTTTCTCTGACTCCGTTCTTTCCTCGTTTTTTGCCTTAGCTTCAATTCTTTTCTGCTTTTCTGCCTCTCTTTCCTCCTTATTCATTTCTCTTTTTATCCATACCTTTTTATATTGATCATTTGTTGCTAGTTTCCCTGTCTTGGATAGAATTTTCTCTGCCGTTGTTTGTGACCTGAATTTAATCTTAATTGGTCTGGTCTTATCTGTACTATATTTTCCGAGTCTGAATTTTTCCTCAATTTCCTTTATAATTTCTGGTTCATCTTCCTGGACTAATTTTAATAAACTGCTTACCCTTTCATTTTCCTCCTTGATTCTTGCGGTTCTATCTGGGTTATGTTTCTCTTCCATTCCTAATATAATTATACATTTCTTTTTGTCAGCTAATTCTCTTACTATATTCTCCTTCTGTCTCATCACTTTAATAACTGAGTCTTCATTATGTTCTTTCAATTGCTGTTTGACTATGTCAGTGAATGAAACCTTATTCCCTTCTTGAGTTATTCTCCAATTTTTAGCTTCTGTAGCTATTTTCTCACTGTTTTCATTACTATTCTTCTTCAATTTCTCATTCTCCTCCTTTACATTTCCTAACTGTCTTTTTAGGTCCTCTACTTCTTCAGTTAAGTTTCTGTTAGTCTTCTCTAGTTGTTCCAATCTTTCAATTCTTTGTAGAATGGAGCCTACATTACCTAACTTACGTTCCAAGTCCTCGATCACCTTATCAACTCTCTCCTCTAGTCTTATCAGTCTGGGGGGGGTTGTGTCCCCCCCACCCTCTTTAAATCCCTGGAACATATTCTCGTCACTTTCTACTGTATTTCTCCTCTCTATACTTCTAATCTTTACATTTTTATTTGCCATTTCGTCATCCGGTGGTCGTTTCATGTTGATCTTCCGCCCGTCTGCCTGGGCCAAGTCCTCCACATCCTCATTATCTTCCATTTCCCCAGTAATCCCTCCCCCTCTCCTCTTTCCTTACTTTCCCACTACCTCACGAGCAATTCCCCCCCCCTGCAAATACAAAAAGGCACTTCTCTTTGCGTTGGTATCCTCAATCTGCACTTTTCTTCAGAGCGTTCGTCAAGCCGTCCGTTCGTTGAAAGTGTGTGTGTGTGTGTGTGTGTGACCTTGTTGAAGGCTTTTTATAAGTCCAAGAAAGCACAATCAGCCCATTCATCTCTTTCATGTATTATACCTATTAGTCTGGAGTAAAAACAGATCAAATTTGTGATATATGATCTTCCCTGTCTGAAACCAAATTGTTTTGGGTTTATCATTTTCTTCCAAGTGTTTTACCCATTTATTCTTAATAATTTTCTCACAAATTTTGGCTACAGTGCTTGTTGGTGAGACCAGTCTGTAATTTGTTGGTTTTTGCTTGTTTCCTCCTTTATAAATTGGTACAATGTTGGCATTTCCCCAGCCTTTTGTTATTTTTCCTTCTTTAAGTGACCAACTTGTTATATATTTTGTCCATTAGTTCTTCTTTGCATTCTTTTAGTATCCATTTTGCAATTCTGTCTGGGCTGTGCAATATCCTAACATCAATGTTTGTTAATTGCTCCATTATTTCTTTTTGCGTTGTTATTTCTCTCATGGGGGGAGATCGCACTTCGCATCCTTCGTCCCAATACTGTACCTACTCTTTAGTGAAAACAGACTTGAAGTGATTATTCATGACTTCGGTCATTTCTAGATCTGTGTATTCTGTATTTCTGTGGCGTAGTTTCACCATTTCCTGTTTATTTTTAAGTTTACCATTCACATATCTATAGAATAGTTTGGGTTGCTCTTTGCATTTTTTCTATTATGTCTTTTCCATAGTTCCTTTATTCCTCTCTTCACACTTTTACACTCATTTCTATAGTTTATATTTGCTTGGTATCTCTCCATATCTAGTTTGCTTTTAAATTCTTGTATTGATTTTGCACACACAGTTCTTTTTCAAGTCTCTTCTATAATCATCTTTTTGGGCTTCTTTCCATGTCCTCTTGTGTTTCTCTTATCCCAATTTAGTTAGTCTTCTCTATCAAGGACTTCCATGCCTTTCATAATTCTACAGATGGTCAACAAGTCACCTCTTTCTCTTTTGTTCCAGGGTCAGCAACTCCAATTTTAACAATCTTTGTATGAGAGTTTTGATAGTTCTGGGGCCATCTTCATAGCTGCTCTCTGAATTTTCTTAATCTTCTTTATATTCTTTTTTGTACTGGGTAATCATAGTGTCGCTGCATACTCCATGTGAATAGTATTTTCTTTACCATTTCTTCATCCAAGTAGGTAAAAGCCACTTTTATTGATCTTAGCAAGTTACAGGTTTTGCTGATAATTTTGTTTATATGTTTGTCAGGGGACATATCTTATGTGATGATCACTCCCAGGTCTTCTTCAGATACCTCTTTACTTCTTCTTCACCAATTTTATATCGTCCTGATATCCTCTTTTTACCTTTTCCAAATTTCATTATGCTACATTTCTTAATGTTTAAGTCCACTTCCCACTTCTGACTCCATTCCCAAACCCTATTCAGATCTCTCTGCAGTAAGTCACAATCCGTTTTAGTACTCACTTTCTTTACCAGTTTTGCATCATCTGCAAAAAAGCTCATGTAACATTCCACACCCTCATCCATGTCATTCACATAAACAGCAAACATTATTGGTGCCAATACTGACCTTTGTGGAACTCTACTAATCACCTCTTTCCAAGTAGAACTCCTATCTCTGAGCACTACCCCCATTTTTCTTCCATGCAAAAAGTCCTCCATCCATTTCAGTAGTTTACCTTGTATCCCTCCTTTGGTTTCCAGTTTTCTAAATAGTTTTTTGTGTGGGACTTTATAAAAAAAAAAATTGTAGATCTTGAAAAGCACAATCAGCCCATCTGTCCCTTTCCTGCATTATATCTAGTAGTCTTGGGTAAAAACAGATAAAATTTGTGGTACATGATCTCCCATGTCTGAATCCGAATTGTTTCAGATTTAGTATACTATTCTCCAGATGTTTTATCCATCTACTTTTTATAATTAAGGGAAACCGGTCTGTAAATTGTTGGGTCTTCCTTATTTCCTTCTTTATAAAATGGTATGATATCAGCATTTTTCCAGTCTTCTGTTATTTTTCCTTTTTTGAGTGAGCAACTTATTATGTTATATATTTTGTCTATTAGTTCTTTACATTCTTTTAATATTCAGTTTGCTATACCATCTGGGCCATGCAATTTCCTGACATCAAGGTTAATTATTTGGTCCATTATATCTTTCTGTATTAATATTATTTCCCTCATGGGAAAATTTCACTTCTTTCCCTTCATCCCGATGTTGTACATTTTCTCTAGTGAAAACAGACTTGAAGTGTTTGCTGTGTGTGTGTGTGTGTGTGTGTGTGTGTGTCTGTATTTACCTAGTTGTATTTACCTAGTTGTATTTTACGGGAAGGGGAGCTATGCTCGTGGGGTCCCGTCTTCATATCTCATTTTATCTAAACTATTTTTAAATTCATGTATTGTTTTTGCACACACCACTTTCTCATCTAACTTGTTCCAACTGTCTATTGCTCTGTGAGGAAAGCTGTTCTTTTTAAAATCTCTTCTATAGCTGTCTTTTTTTATTTTCTTTCCGTGTCCTCTTGTATTTCTGTCATCCCATTTTATCAGATTCTCTCTATCAGTAATTTCTATGCCTTTCATGATTCTGTAAATAGCTATCAAATCTCCTCTCTCTCTTCTTTGCTCTAGTGTCTGTAGTTTAAGTTTTTGTAGTCTCTCTTCATATGATAGTTTTGAGAGTGTTGGTGCCAGTTTTGTAATTGCTCTTTGTATTCTTTCAAGTTTTTTTATACATTTTTTTGTACTTGGTGACCATATCGTTGCTGCATATTCCAATCTTGGTCTTATCAGGGTGATTAGGATTTTCCTCACCATTTCTTCATCCAGGTATGTAAATGCCACTTTGATTGTTCTTATTAAATTATAAGTTTCTCCAAAAATCTTATTTATATGTTTCTCAGGTGACATATTATTCATAACAATGACTCCCAGGTCCTTCTCATTTTCTACTTTTTTTATTCCTTCTTTTCCCAAATTATATGATCCTGTTATTCTGTTTTTGCTTTTTCCAAATTCCATTATACTACACTTTTTTGTATTGAACTCCATCTCCCACTTCCTACTCCATTCTTGTACTTTATTTAGATCTCTCTGTAGTGATTCACAATCTTCTTCAGTTTTCACTCTTTTCAGTAATTTTGCATCATCTGCAAAGAAGCTCATATAGCTTTCAATTCCTTCATCCATATCATTAATATATATAGCAAACATTATTGGGGCCAGAACTGTTCCCTGCGGGACACCGCTTATTACTTCATTCCATTTTGAGTGCTGATCTCTTATCACTACTCTCATTTTTCTTTCTTGCAAAAAGTCTTCCATCCAATTTAGCAATTTACCTTGTATTCCTCCTTCATATTCTAATTTCTTAAGCAACTTCTTATGTGGTACTTTGTCAAAAGCTTTTTTTAGGTCTAGAAATGCACAATCAGCCCATCCATCTCTTTCTTGTATTATATCTATTAGCCTTGAATAGAAACATATTAAATTGGTGACGCATGATCGTCCTTGTCTGAATCCAAATTGCCTTGGATTTAGTACGTTGTTTTTTTCCAAGTATTTTACCCATCTACTTTTGATAATTCTTTCACATATTTTTGCTATTGTACTTGTTAGAGAGACTGGTCTATAGTTGGTAGGTTCTTCTTTATTTCCTCCTTTATATATAGGTACTATATTTGCTTTTTTCCAATCTTCTGGAACTTTTCCTTCTTTTAAGGAACTGCTTATTATGCTATGTATTTTGTCTGCCAGTTCATTCCTGCATTCTTTCAGAATCCAGTTTGCTATTTCATCTGGCCCATGCGATTTTCTGACATCAAAATTACCCAAGTGTGTCAATATTTCATTCTTTGTTACTTCTATTTCTTCCATAGGGGGGACTTTTTCCTTCCACTCAATCTCTTCAGGTTGTATATTTTCCCTTGTAAACACTGATTTAAAATGTTTGTTCATAATTTCTGCCATTTCCATTTCCTCAGTGTATTCAACTCCTCCTTGTCTTAATTTCTCTAAGTCTTGTTTGTTTTTCAGTTTATTGTTTACAAATCTGTAGAATAGTTTTGGTTGATCTTTACACTTTTCTATAACATCTTTTTCATATTTTCTTTTTTCCTCTCTGCACTTTTGTACATATTCATTTCTATAACCAGTATATATTTTCCATTTTTCAGGTCTTCTGTCTTTTTTCCATCTGTTCCAGGCTTTGTCTCTTTTGTCCTTTAACTCCCTACAACTTTTGTTGTACCAGCATTTTACATATTCTTTTTCTTGTTTTTGTCTTGGGACATACTTTTCCACTCCTTTTTTGTAAATTTTTGTCAAAATATTCCATTTCTCTTCCACTGTTGTTTCTTCTTTGTATATTTCTTCCCAGTTTTCTTGTTGGAAGAATTCTCTTATTTTATCAAAGTTTGTTTTTTCATACATCATTCTTCCTTTTCTATATTGTTCATTTCTTTTCATATATTTTTCTTCATTAAGTTCCAGTTCAATCAATATGTGGTCACTTTTACCTATTGGTGTTTTATATTCAATCTTGTCCACTATTCTAGGTTCAGATGTAATTATTAAGTCTAGCCTCGATGGTTCTTCTTCATTTCTATACCTAGTGTTCTCTTGTATCCATTGTGTCATTGAATGGTCAGTAATCATCTCAAGTAGAGCATTTCCCCATGAGTCATCACCACTCTTTACTGTCATTTCTTCCCAGCAGATTTCTTTGCAATTAAAGTCGCCCATCATAACTATTCTTCCTCCGTCTTCCATTATTTTAGTTAATGCTATCTTTGTGTCCTCTAACATACTTTTATGTTCACTCTCCTCCCATGAGGCTGTTTTCGGAGGCACATAATTGATCACAAATTTTCTGCTCTTCTTATCCCGGTCTTCCACTTCTATCATAATCATCTCTACTGCATTCTTTCCATATATGACACCTTTCACGTTTATATCCTTCTTAGTCAGGAACATAACTCCACCCCCTTGTTTTTTCTCTCTGTTTCTAATCCAATAATTGTATGTATCATGTCCTACACTGTTGGGTGGTAGTGGGCCTTTTAATTTTGTTTCTACAATTCCCATTATGTCCGGTTCTTTTTCTTTCAAATAATCATTCAGTTCATTCAATCCTGTTATCAATCCATCTATATTTGTGTAAGACACTCTTAGTTTTCTGCCACTTCCATTGTATTCTCTGTTTCCCTTATGTTTTTCTTTAGTATGTCGAACTGCTTTATTTTCATGTTCACTACTCTCCAATAGAATCTCTCTTTCTCTGACTCCGTTCTTTCCTCGTTTTTTGCCTTAGCTTCAATTCTTTTCTGCTTTTCTGCCTCTCTTTCCTCCTTATTCATTTCTCTTTTTATCCATACCTTTTTATATTGATCATTTGTTGCTAGTTTCCCTGTCTTGGATAGAATTTTCTCTGCTGTTGTTTGTGACCTGAATTTAATCTTAATTGGTCTGGTCTTATCTGTACTATATTTTCCGAGTCTGAATTTTTCCTCAATTTCCTTTATAATTTCTGGTTCATCTTCCTGGACTAATTTTAATAAACTGCTTACTCTTTCATTTTCCTCCTTGATTCTTGCAGTTCTATCTGGGTTATGTTTCTCTTCCATTCCTAATATAATTATACATTTCTTTTTGTCAGCTAATTCTCTTACTATATTCTCCTTCTGTCTCATCACTTTAATAACTGAGTCTTCATTATGTTCTTTCAATTGCTGTTTGACTATGTCAGTGAATGAAACCTTATTCCCTTCTTGAGTTATTCTCCAATTTTTAGCTTCTGTAGCTAGTTTCTCTCTGTTTTCATTACTATTCTTCTTCAATTTCTCATTCTCCTCCTTTACATTTCCTAACTGTCTTTTTAGGTCCTCTATTTCTTCAGTTAAGTTTCTGTTAGCCTTCTCTAGTTGTTCCAACCTTTCAATTCTTTGAAAAATGGAGTCTACGTTACCTAACTTACGCTCCAAGTCCTCGATCACCTTATCAACTCTCTCCTCTAGTCTTATCAGTCGGGGGGGGGGGGGGGGTTGTGTCCCCCCCACCCTCTTTAAATCCCTGGAACATATTCTCGTCACTTTCTTCTGTATTGCTCCTCTCTATACTTCTAATCTTTACATTTTTATTAGACATTTGATCCTCGCTAAGTCTTTTGTTTACCTTCCGCTTGTCTGGCTGGTCAAAGTCTACTCCCTCCTCATTTCCTTCCATTTCCCTCAGTAATCCCTCCCCTTTTTCTCTTTCCCTACGTTCCCACTACTCCACGAGCAATTTCCCCCCCACCCTGCAAAAACACTAGGCACTTCTCTTTGCGTTGGGATCCACAGACTTCACTTTTCTTCAGAACGTCTTCTAAGCCGTCCATTCGTTGAAGTGTGTGTGTGTGTGTGTGTGTGTGTACAAAACCAAGTACAAGAAAAATATTAAACATATTACCGATGATGGTGGTTGAGCAGTTTGACCTATGGAAGCCAATCTGACAATCTCCCTCCCCTGTTCATCTGTATCCCCTTGTACAGGTGCAGGAACTGGCAGGGCAGAAGGCAGCGGAGGAAGAGCAGAAGCTTCGCCAGGCCTTGCCACTGGCACTGTTGTATTTCCTTCCTGGTTGGGAAGTTCTCCTACACCTTCATTTCCTGTAGTACAGTTCTCCCCTCTCTCATGAACAGGAGCAGATAAATACATCCTTGGTCTCTGTCTCACTGGCATCCTACAAAAGATTCCAGGTCGAACCACACGGTTTCTGAAAAATTTAAAGGCACAGCTTACTTAGTGCAAATTATGCAACTACTAAGCCTAAACTACCTTCCATAAATTAAATCCTATCAAACTCTTGTTTATTTTAACTTATATGTATGATGTATTGTCAGTTTAAGTTTCAAGTAATCAATACTTAGAGACTAAGTGATTTTAGTGACACTATGGACTATTCATACAAAATTCTTTTATGATTTGCTTTTTTGCTAAAATCTTCACCTCACCTAAATATCTTGTTCATCAATATTTCACAATTTTCCTGCACATTTTAGCTATCATGCAAATCATGGCCATTCATCTGTAATTCAAGGGTTCCCCTTCTATTTCCTCCTTTATAAATTGGGGCCACATTAGAGCACTTTCCCCCTCTCCCACATCCAATGACAGGTACCTATATGTGGTGGTCCTGAAAGATAGGCAGCAAAGCTGCCCATTTACAAAACCAGGAGGTACAGCCATGAGGGGCTAACACTTGTTCTCCGAACTGGGCCCAAGATATCTATCAGCTTTAACTATATTTAATGCGAGAGAGAGAAGGGAAAAAAAAAAAAAAATAAATAAAAAAAAATAATAATAATAGTGACTTGTACTAACTGATGGTTTGATCTCAGGATTAAATTAACTAAATGATTATCCATCAGAAGAAAAACCAGATATAATGGGAATTGTGGAGACGAAATTAAGGGGTCCACTACCACCAAATAGCGTCGGACAAGGATTACGTAATCACTGGATGAAAAATAGGGAGGAAAAACATGGTGGAGTCATGTTTTTGACTAAGAAAATCTTAAATGTGATAAGGGTTTCGGATGGAGAAAACAGTGTGGAAATGATCATGATAAAAGTTGAAAATAGTGACATGAAAAGTAGAAAGTTTGTGGGGACTTATGTGCCCCCAAAAACAGGTTCTTGGAAAGAGAGCGATTATTCTAAAATGTTTGAAGAAACAAGGCATTCATTAAATGATATGCTGAAAGATGGAGGAAACATAGTACTTATGAGAGATTTTGACTGCAAAGAAATCTGTTGCGAAGAGATGACAGTGAAAGGTGGAGGGGACCTTTGGGGAAATATATTACTTGACATGACTATAGAATATACAATGACACAATGGGTAAAAGAAAATACCAGATATAGAAATAATGAAGAACCATTGAGACTAGATTTAATATTTACATCAGAACCTGAAATTGTGGATAAAATTGAATACAAGACACCAATTGGGAAGAGTGACCACATATTACTTGAGTTTGAACTAAAGGAGGAAATATATATGGAAAGAAATGAGAAATACAGAAAAGGAAGACAGATGTATATCAAAACAGACTTTGGAAAACTTAAAAATTTCTTTCAAAATGTGAACTGGAAAAAATTCTACAATAAGGAGATACAAGTGGAAGAGAAATGAACGATTTTGAAGGAAATCTACAATGAAGGAGTGGATAAATATGTACCAAGACAAAAACAGGAAAAGGTGTATATTAAGTGCTGCTTTAACAAAAGGTTCAGTCAGGTGAAAGATAGAAGAGATAAAGCTTAGAAAAGATAAAGAAAAGATAAAAAAAAAAAAAGGAAAGTGGCAAATATATATCAATCTAAGTAATGAATATGTAAAAGTATGCAGGGAGAAAGAAACTATGACAAAGACATAATAGAATAATGTAAGGACCAACCAAAATTATTCTATATGTGAACAGTAAATTAAAAAACAAACAGGAAATAGTAAAATTACACCAAGGGAATATGGAATACACAGAAGATATAGAAATGTCTGAAATGAACAAACACTTCAAATCTGTGTTCAATAGAGAAAATATACAGCATTGGGATGAAAGCAGTGAAGTAAGAACCCCCCCCCCCTGAGAAATAATTCTAACAAGAAAAGAAATAATGAACCAAATAATGAACCTTGATGTCAGGAAATTGCATGGCCTGGATGGAATTGCAAACTGGATACTAAAAGAATGTAAAGATGAACTAATAGACAAAGTATATAAGGTAAAGCTACTCTCTTAGCAAAGAGAAAATACCAGAAGACTGGGGAAATGCTGATACCTTACCAATATATAAAGGGGGAAACCAGGAAGATCCAATAAATTACAGATCGGTCTCCATTTTAAGTACTGTAGCCAAAATTTGTGAAAAGGTTATCAAAAATAGATGGACAAAACATCTGGAACACAATATACTAAACCTGAGACAATTCAGATTTAGATAGGGAGGTCATGTGCAACAAATATGATCCATTTCTATTCAAGACTAATAGATATAATATACAAGATAAGGATGGATGGGCTGATTGTGGTTTCCTAGATTTACAAAAAGTTTTCGATTAAGTACCACACAAAAAATTATTAAGAAAACTGGAAACCATAGGAGTACTAGGAAAACTATTGAAATGGATGGCATATTTTGTGCATGAAAGAAAAATTAGAGTAGTTCTCAGTGATAAAGAGTTCTACTTGGGATGAAGTGATTAGTGGTGTCCCACAGGGATCAGTATTGGCTCCAATAATGTTTGATATTTATGTGAATGACATGAAAGTGTAGAATGTTACATGAACTTCTTTGCAGATGTCACAAAACTGATGAGGAAAGTACTGAAACAGACTGTGAGTCGCTACAGAGAGATCTGAACAGATTTGGGAATGGAGTCAGAAGTGGGAGGTGGACTTCAACATAAAAGAATATAGCATAATGGAATTTGAAAAAAAAAAAAAAAAAAGAATAACAGAGCAATATAAAATTGGTACAAAGGAAGTAAAGAAAGTAAGTTCTGAAAAAGTCCTGGGAATAATTATCACAAAAGACATGACTCTGAAACAAATTACTGACTCTGAAACAAAGAGAAAGAGGTGACCTATTGACCATCTATAGAACCATGAGAGGCATGATAGAGAACACTTACTAAATTGGGATAAGAGAAATACAAGAGGGCATGAAAGGAAACTCAAAAAGGACAGTTATAGAAGGGACTTGAAAAAGAACAGCTTTCCCCACAGAGGGGTGGATGTCTGGAACAAATTGGACAAAGCAATAGTATGTGCAAACACCATATATAAATCTAAGAGCAAACTAGATACTGCAACATACAAAGACAGGACACCACAAGTGTAGCTCCCCTACCTGTAAGATACAACTAGGTGCAACTAGGTGAATACATAGATGGTTGGCAACTGGTGACTGCTCCCCTCTCCCTACCACTTTTGGCTAGTGATATAGAAACCATCCCACACTCATACAACATAAACTATTTTTTTTTTTTTTCTCCTTAGACAGATCTATACGGCAACCCCAAGGACTCCTGCCAGTCACTGTGGGGTTCCAGATTTTCCACTTTCTAAAACTCGTATACACATACATATACCAAGGGCTTTTTCCCACTTACAAAGGAGATACCCCATCTAAGGTATTGGCTGTATGTTATTGTGGGGTTAAAAGCTGCTCAGTAGCATGCAGCTGATATTCTAGGATCTATATGGAGCACCACTACAGACCAGGGCCACATATCATTTTGTCTGTGACTGAGGAAATCTCTATTCAGAGAGAAATAATGATATTTTATCATACTGCAACTGTCCCTCCATTATGCTGTCCCCCAACTCTTAATACTGTCCTGTACCACTTCACTGAATATTCATTTCCTTTTTTTGCCGAACACTGTGGTAGGGGAGAAAGAATACTGCCACCAAGTGTTTCCATTTGAGTCATAAAAGGTGACAAAAATGGCGTGGGGATAGGACTAGGCATCTTACTTTCTGTAGCCACAAAGGGGACATTCCTAAAAAATAAACAAAGGCATAAGAGAATCTGGGAGGAGTTTTCCAACCAGAACCCTAAGGTTTGGGTCTTTTAACCACTTCAATATAAAGTAAGTCAAATTCTTGTACACAGCATCAGCTGCTTTATGTATGGTGCAACATGTTGTACGGTGACAAAAGCACCTACTTTGATATTAACCTCTTCACTCCGGGGCACATCGCACGTCTGGCAGCATTAGCTGCCCAACGTGTGATGTTGCGTCATAATAATTGCATTATAAAAAATAAAGTCAGTGCTCAATCGTTCGTTCTCTTTCACCCATGAATTTTGATAACCATAGAAAATGTGATGAAGGCAGTTTAGAGAGAATGGAGGTTACGTAGGTACAACTACAATAAATATAATCAAGATGCCGACGTCGGCATCATCGCGTACCCACTTGCTCCTCATGCCGCCTACGTAGGCGTCACCGTATGGAAGTGGTTAGTATGTATTAATTCACAATTTGATAAATTCACACGAGAAACAAAGGAGTGTTCACACCTTGCAGGCTACAAGCAAGACTGACACCACCAAGCCCTCAGTTGGTGGGAAAAACTCTCATCATTGGGATGAGCCCTTGGTTCTCCCAACATACTCAAAGTTACATTCTTTATAATAATAGACAATACAATCAATTATGAAATTAATGTCCAACAAAACTATACTAATTAATATACAATGGGGAAAATATACAACTCCCAATTGAGCAATATGTATAATACACAAGACAACTGTACAATGCTACAACGTACCACACCATCACATCACTCGGCCACCATCACTCAGTGACCCCACCGAACAAATGAGAAAAATGAATGAGACATGACAAAACTCAAAACATAAACAACAGACCCAACACACCACATTTATATATATATATATATATATAATATATATACACAAAACTGGAGAAATTTTTTACATGAACATACATTATACAAGAGAGCATACATATATACTTGCCATTTACATAAGGAATATATACATACATAAAACAATACATGAATATATATATATATATATATATATAAATATATACAAGTACTGGCACCAGTAAAGATAAAAGATAACAATAGCTGGACATCTGGGACATGACAGCTAAACAAAATTTACACATTATACATATCAAGACAATCATGGATAACAACATAAGCAATGCACATATACAGATATTAAAACACTGGACCCCTTCAATGGAGATTATAGGGCATAGTTTGTATAATGGGCCTTGGGGGAGGCCAGGCGAATGCAGAGATAGGCACTCTTGTTACCTAGCCTGTCCACATGCAATTCTTCACTCAGTCCCTTAACTTACTGGGATGCAACTTTTCAGTCACCAAAAATGAACCTGTAAATCTATAAATTAGTTTAGATTGGCAGTCAGGCATGTTTTTTTTAAACATGATCACCAATACTTATGTTAATAGGCATTGCCTTGCTATTATAGTAGTGTTTCAACATTTTGGACTTTGTCATCATCAAGTTTTTCTCGCACAGAAATATCCTATGTGACATTGGAGTCAACAATAATTATCAAAATTGTAGAGAGGATGAGGAGGACTAACACATATTATGGGAGCTTTTATTCAACTCCATATATGATGTAATGAGGCATCTTACCTGTGGAAACATTGTGCTATTAATGTAAGCACTGACATGCAGAAGCCAATCCTCCCAGGAGGTGCTCAGATGAGAGGAAGGGTGGGAGGGGTGTGGAGTGTATTTAGGGATGAAATGGGTGGGAGTGTTTTTATGCCTTTCCCTTTTTGGCTACCTCCCTTGGAAGGGGGAAAAAGCCTTGGTATATGTATGTATGTATGTACTAGCAACATGCCTGAGAATGTCCAAAATCTTCCTATTCATCTACTCTACTAGACCATTAGATGTAGGATGATAAGCAGTCACAAAGGTTTGAGTGATGCCATAACTTTCACAAATGTTCACTAAAACCTCATTCCTAAATTCAGTCCCATTGTCACTAAGGAACACTGAAGGAGCAGTGTATGGACAAAATACATAAACTAAAGCATGGGTAACTACTGGAGTAGACTTGCTACGTTAGGGATCCAATATTACAAAGCGACTAAGGTAGTCCACACACACACACGTACATATGAACCTTGAGTACAAGGTACAGATTGACCTCTCATTAACGGACATTAATTAGCTGTGTTTGCGGTGTTTTCGTTGTTTTTGGTGCTGTTGTTTAGTGCGTGCAATCACTATGCCACCCAAAAACCACTCCAAATCAACAGATTATTCACATCAACGGACACCATTACCCCCCTTTTAGTCCGTTAACCACTTCCATACGGTGATGCCTACGTAGGCGGCATGAGGAGCAAGTGGGTACTCGATGATGCCAACGTCGGCATCTTGATTATATTTATTGTAGTCGTACCTATGTAATTTCCATTCTCTCTAAACTGGCTTCATCAATTTTCTATGGTTATCAAAATACACGGGTGAAAGAGAACGAACGATTGAGCACTGACTTTATTTTTTATAATGCGATTATTATGACGCAACATCGCACGTCGGGCAGCTAATGCTGCCAGACATGCGATGTGCCCTGTAGTGAAAAGGTTAATGAGAAGTAGTACTGCAATTGTAAAGCCGCGTCCACATTTGTTGCATTTCCATGTATCTTATCATCTTTGCATACTACCTAGTGATACGATACGGTGCAACAGGGTGTACCCACTTGTTGCATATCTGTATACAGCAGGCGGATACGCAACAAGTGGGTACAATACCTTGTTGCACCATATCGTATCACTAGGTGGTACGCAAAGATGATACGATACATGGAAATGCAACAAGTGTGGACATGGCTTAAAAGGTCTATAGCCATAGTCTGAAAAGGATGAGAAGGAGTAGGGTACTCTAGGATAGGAACAGTGTTCTGGGCACAAGAGCTACACTGGGCTACATGAGTGGTAATGTCCAGTCACATTCTAGGCCAATAATATTTCTTGCGAGCCATAGCCAGAGTTTTGTCATGACCTGGATGACCAGGCTAAGAGGCATCATGAACAAGAGACAGAACAACAGGGACTAGAGACTCAGAGATCACTAACTGTGCTACATCCTGCTCACACACTTCCACATTACAAATAAGAACATTGTCCTGTAGAGAAAATTGGGATGGGGGAACAGGTAAATCTGGTAAAGTGGTATCATCACCAGATTCCAAAGCATAAATGACAACAGACCAAACAGGTCCTGGAGCTGCAGCGTCTACGTCGTGGGACCACCCCCCAACCCCAAGAGTTGGGGGCCAAACGGTAGCAACCACCCCTGGCCACCGGCTCTAAGCAGGTGGCACCGATCCCCAAGAGGAGCTATGCCTACCTTGGGGAGTACCACAATCCTTTTCCCAACATGTAATATTACGTTTTTTCTGCACGAGGGGTGATTTTCTGGCGATCACCCCTCTTCTTCTACTTTTAGCTGGAGATGTAGAGAGCAATCCTGGGCCCACCACAAAATACACATGCCCAACATGCTCTAAACCCATTACTTCGAGCAGACAGACAAAGGGCTCAGTTCAGTGCAATATGTGCAAAAACTGGGCCCACCTCACTTGTACAACACTTGCTGACACAAACCAATACACAAACACTTGGACATGTTCTACCTGCCCTCCAGTAACCCCACTCCCACCTCCCCAACCACAGCCAGCACCCTCACCCACTCCCAATTTCCCTCTGCCCTTACCCCCAATTAGTACTCCCCTTCCTTTGTCCCCGATCTCTCCTTTCCCCCCCTCTGACCCAGATCCTACACCTTCCCCACTACCACCCCAACCTCAACCCCAAATGGCAACATACAACACATACAAAACACAACATCAACATATTACAACACAACATTGATTGTATTAACACGAAAAAACATGAACTTGAACACTTTCTTAAACAACACAACATACACATTGCGATTTTACAAGAAACAAAACTAAGACACTCACACAAAACACCATCATTTCATAATTACACCACCATCAGACAAGACCGGACTGACGGCTATGGCGATGGACTCATCACCCTCATCCACCACTCCATCTGTTTTGTGGACACAAGTGCCACAACCAAAATTCTCCTCCCTACCAAAGATAACACAACAGAAATCCAATCCATTCGAATCCGCACAGGCAACAAATCAACACTGACAATAGTTAACATGTACATTCCCCCCCAATCATCCCCCACAGTTCCAGACACCTTCAGGCCTCATTTTAGCCAACTAGCCTCAATCCCCAACCTGATCATGGGTGGAGACTTCAACGCCAAGTCGTCTGCCTGGTATGTCGACAACCCTGACACAGACAGAGGGCTTGATATACAGACTCAGTTTGACTCATTGACTATTATGAACAACACACATAATCATACACATATCCCACACCAAGCCCTCTACACTCCCTCCTCTCCTGATATCACCTTTTGCTCCCCCTGCCTAACCCCAACAACATCATGGAGAGTGGTCGGAACTCTTGGCTCTGACCACCTTCCAATCATCACCACCAAAACAAGATGCACCCCAGTTGGCCACAGACACACTTACACCAATTACAAGAGAGCTAACTGGGAAGCTTTTACTGAAGAGACAGAACATCATTTTGAAACACTTAAGGGGGTACGCGACACCTGGAGGTCATTTTCTAAAATATTTAGAGTAAAGAGCTGAAACTTCTCAGGTAAATAGGTATCCATATTGCCTACATTTTAGGTGAAGCAGAATGATGTATGTACACATGTACACATGTACGTATACCAGTAGCGACATTTAAAAGTGCACAGCACCATAATACGTGGACCAATTTGTTTTATATTTTGGCTATGATTAGTCAGTAGGCACACCTAGGGCCGGTCATTGAGTAATTGAACAATTTCCTTTATACTTTTGCATACAGGCATTTCAATTTTAATGTCTGGCAAAAATCGTGAAAAATACAATTTTTTTGCTCGTTTCCATTATTACTCCAAACTCTTTCATCCTATTCAAAATATTCGAACGATCGGCCCTAGCAGTTACTAAAAGTAATATTCCCTGTAAGTTTCATCTAAATCTGATGTATATTGGATTTTTTTATGTCGGGATTTATTTCTAAGTGGTATACGAACATTTTGAACACAGTTTTGAAAAATGCCATCTCTTGACCAAATTCACCCCCCCAGGTGTCGCGTACCCCCTTAACGGTACACCAATCACAAACATAAACAATGCTGTGCACATTTTCAATACAATCATACAAAATGCAGACAAGAGATACATCCCTAGAGGCAACAGAAAATCACACAACCCCAACTTCACACCAGAAATCCAAAGCCTCATCAGACAACGTGACACACTTAAACACGGTACCCCCACACCTATCCCTCAAAACATAGCAGACCAAATACAAACACTAAACACTGTCATTGCCAGTAAAATAGATGAACAAAAAACACAAAATTGGCAAAACTTTATCAATACACTTGATCACAAAACAAACACCAGCAAATTGTACAAAACACTCAACAGCATTACACTATCCAACAGTAACACTACACGCTCTCACGCAGCAATAATCACAACAACAGATAATCTACCCTCAAACAGACAACAAGCAAACGCACTCATACGTCATTTTGCACAGACAAGCCATCTCACTTCTCACCCTGACGACCGACGCACCATTCGACGTAAGACAGACTTTCCCACAGACTCAGACTATATACCCTTCATAGACAGTCAGACAAAACTCATAATACATAGTCTCAAGCACTCATCTGCCTGTGGCCCTGATAACATAAGCAACATCCACATAAAACACATTGGACCACAAGGTATACACGCACTCACAAACATTGCAAACTACAGCTATTCACACAACACTATACCCGACATCTGGAAGCATGGTAAAATAATCACCATTCCAAAACCGAACAAAGACCCAACAATCCCAACAATCCCAACATCGCACCGCCCAATCACACTTCTCTGCACCCCCTCTAAAGTCATTGAACGCCTAATACTTAAACTTGTCACACCACATATTCCCCTTACTGACTCACAACACGGTTTTAGGCCACTACACTCCACACTCTTCTGACAAACCTCACACAAAGAATTTTAGATGGCATCAATTCAGATAGGCCCCACCAAAGAACACTTCTTATAACATTAGACATTAGTAAAGCTTTTGATGCTATCCCCCGCCACAACCTAACAAATAAAATATATAACACAGACATGCACAATAACACCAAAAGATGGCTGGCCAATTATCTGGCAGGTAGGAATGCTTACGTGTCATATAATGGCCAATCATCGCACATCAGAAACATTAAGAACGGAGTACCACAGGGCTAAGTTCTATCCCCCACATGCATGACTTAGCCACGCCAGACACCTCAGAAATACAAATCTCTTCCTACGCAGACGACATAACAATCACATGCACACATCGTAACACAGACAAAGCTGCAGAAATAATCCAGCCATACCTTGACACACTCAACACATGGTTCATCACAGACTCAAAATAGCTCCAACCAAATCTACAGCAACACTTCTCACCAACTGGACAAAAGAACACAAATACATACCTCATCTCTACATCAACAACACACCAATACCACACACAAACACACCGAAAATTCTTGGTGTAACATACGATACATCCATGTCTTTCAAACAACACATCACAAACATAAAAAACAAATGCACACCCAGACTTAACTCACTTAAGTCAATCACTGGAACAACATTTGGACAAAACAAAGAAACTAATATAACAATATACAAACAATGCATACGCTCAGTGTTGAATTATGCGAGTCCTGCATGGGCTCCTAATCTCAGTGAGACACACCACAACACCCTTCAAATCATACAAAACAAAGCCCTAAAAACAATTACAGGCTGCACAAATACAACACCTACAGACCATTTACACCATGAAACAAAAGTCCTCAAAGTCAAGGACCACCTCGACATGAGAGGCACACAGCCGCAGCCACCACAAACACATTACACCCGCTACACTACATAGCAGAACACCCACACACACCAAGAAACATTAAAACACCACCCAAAGACCTTTATCATGCACAGATACTCTCTTCTCTTCCTCCACAACCACCAAATACCAGCCTCCGGAAACATATTCATAATCATATCACTCACCGCTCCATTAACACACTGAAAGACAACACACTGCTGCATGCCAGACCCCCTGATATCCACCCTTCTGAATCCTCTCTCCCACGAAAGGACAGAATCCACTTGGCCAGACTGCGGTGCGGTCACCACCCAGCACTTCTAAGCTACCAGAAGAGGCTGGATGACCACGTTGTGAACAGCTGCCCAGGATGTAACACTTCACCCCATACCATACAACACATAATGGAAGACTGCATTATACACAATCATGCATGCAAACAACACAACATACGCTCTATAAAGGATTTGTGGGAAAACCCAGTTTCGGCTATGGCATTCCTTGGGGAGACGGGACTGCTCGGACAGACAGTCTAGGGAACAACAACAGACCAAACAGGGTCCTCATGCTGAGCTTTGGCCAGATCCTGCAGGAGTTGTCAATCAGTGCAACTGCAGCTACAGGTATATTATGTGAAAGTGCATCAGCAACACTGTTTGCACATCCTGGAATATGTTTAAGGATTGGGTTCAATTGTAAGGGACCACCTGCCTAGGCAGCCTGAAAAGTTGTGTGACAGCAGTGTGGTCCATGTAGACTGTAACTGGATATCAAAAAATGATATTTCGAAAATGCTTTAAAGCCCACACCACTGCCAGTGCCTCTAAATGTGTAACAGAGTAACAATACTCAGGCTTGTTAAGAATGTGACTAGCATATGCAAAAACGTGGGTCTACATCCATCTACTTGCTGTATAAGTACAGCTCAAATACTTGTACCAGAGGCAGCTGTACAAATAGTAAAGGGAAGACTATAATCTGGGAATGCCAGCACAGGCACTTCAGTAAGGGCATGCTTCAATGAATCAAAACTTTCCTGATGAACACCACACCACTGGAAGGAAGTATCCTTCTTGAGATGTGTAAGGGGAGATGTAATTGAAGCAAAACTCTTAATAAATGCATGACAGTATCCTGTTCAATTGACCTAGATGTAGGGAAGTCCCTAACTGCTTTGACTTTATCACCTGTGGTGTGAATACCATGTTTGTCTACAACATGACCTAGGAATTGGATGCTAGACTTACAACTTATTGAAATGGTTTTTCACATCCTTGAAGACTAAGATTGTCTGGGTAAACAAAAAGTCTATTCCCTACTAGGTCATGAAAAACTGAGTTAATCAAGTGTTGGCATGTCAAGGGAGCATTCCATAACCCCATGGGGCAACGAAACCATTCACAATGTCCTGTTGGAGTCAAGAAGACCGTGATCTTACGAGACTTTTCCAAGGGAACCTGCCAAAAGCCTGCCCTTAAGTCTATGGTGGTGAACACCGTATTACCTGTTCTAATGGACTGGAGATCACTTAACACAGGCAAAGGGTAATGGCCTGGAATTGTGACCTCATTGACTCACCTATAATCAATAACAGGTCAAAAAGATCCATCTTTCTTAGGCACTGAGAGGAGCAGCAATTTTCACTCTGAGTGAGACTCTTGTACAACTTCTTCATATTAACAAGTCAACCAAGGACTGTTCTACAAGCTGGCAAGAGTGAGGCAACCTGTATTAGGGTACATAAACAGGTCGAACATGTGGCTGAAGATCAATGCAATGAACAACAATCTGTAACTCCTCATGGATCACCAGGTAAAGCCAAAGCTTGATGGTGGGTCACTAACAGACCAATGAGACGAGGCGCCACCTCTGGAAAGTCAATCTCACCTACGAACATTGCATATTTAGAGGCCAAGTGTGCTATGTCACTTGCCTGTGGAGACTAGCACCGAAGCTGCTATGATAGGAGGCAAATCCTGGACAGTGTCAATATCAACTACTTCAAAGGAACCTAAATGACTGCCAGAAGAGAGGGTGATAAGAGCATCAGTGATGTGGTTACCATAGCTGTGGTAACATGATCATGAATAGCGCAGAGAGAGTTCCTTCAAATGCTAGACAATGAACACAGAGTAAGGCTGTGATAAGATGTCAAAAACAATTGGAGCACCTGAAATACACACCGGCACTCGAACTGAACTTGAAGGTCCAATATAATGCTCATCTACAACAACAGCAGCACAAGAAAGAATAGGGGAGTCTAAACAATTAGAATTCTTTGAAGACAACTGTACAGTCTGATCATGCACAGGTAAGCTACATGTGGAAACTGGCCTATCCATTGCAGGAATAACAGAATTATGAAAAGTCATTACATGGCACACAGGAGATATAGTTATGCCATTAGCTGTAGGTGTCAATGCCCAAGAGGCAATCAAACATGAGAGCAATTACTGAAGCAACAAAAGCAACATGGAAAACAGTAGCATGGGAGAAAAATCTTAAGGGAATGCAAACAGATCCAAGAATAGGCAAGTGAGAACCTTGTACAGAATGTAATCATTTACAAAAGGGAGATAAAGGGAGATTGTACAAATCCCTGAGAGCATAATATGCCCTTTTTCCTATCAGACTACATTTTGCTTCAGTATCTACTGAGATGAAGATAGGTGTGTTCTCTGTTAAAAATTGGAAAGTTAGTAATTGAGAAGACTCAGCAGCCACCAAAGGAATGATCTGAGACCAAATGTTACTGGTCAATCCCTTGGTTTGTGATATGGGTGCTAGTGAAAATGGGGCTGAGTTTGCCTAAGTTGATAAGAGGTTTCTGCCTTACGTTTCCGAATCTTTGAACACTGTTCAGTTGAATGCTTACACTGGCCATGGATATGACAGTAGCTAAGCTTAATGTGAAACATTACTTTAGATAAGTCATGTGTTATGTTAGAAGAGGTATCAAAGAAATTCCTACTTACAGGGGACTGTTTTGACTTGTGTTCCTGACTTACATAAAAAACAAAAAGCACTTGAGTGACCTGACTTGTTACAACAGGTACATGTAAGTACAGGTGGTGTAAATGCAGACAGAGTGCTATGAGTAGATTCTAATGACTGAGGGGGTGGAGGAGAACTAGGAACATTGTCATGTTGTTGTGCATTGCTAATACACAAAGAACCATGCTGCACTTCCTTTTACTTGAAAACCATGTTGCAAAAGACAATAGGGACTCATCTGTCTTATAGCTGAGAGAAGATACTGCTCTCCTCTCAAAAGGCACCAGTAATAGTATATAAAAAAAGCAACTCCAAAATAAGGTGGTACCTACCCAATCTGAATGAAACAATGAGTCCAAGGCATCAAAAGCAATCTTGCTGACCTTGGCCTGAGCACACATATAGTTAAGTGTGCCCAAATGGGATGTAAGCACATAAGCTAATTTATAACACCACTGACAATTATCACCTACAGGGGTATCAGAATTTCTTTTTAGGAAATTAGCTCTAAAGTATCATAATTACAGGTTAATGTTTTGGGGTTAAGATATGAGGCCGCCATCATTTCAGCTGCCAACAAGTTAGGAACAAGCTGAGATCTCACAAATGAGATTTTCTCAGACCCAATATTGACATTAGTATTCACTATGCTGTCTTTGCATTGTTGGATAAAAGCAGCTGCTGTATAATAGGGATCCTGAGCTGAGAATTTAACTATGAAAGGATCCTGATGTAAAAGTGTAAATGCATTATCAGCCATCATCCGAGATGGACTTAGGTTACTAGGAAATTGAGGTGACTTGGTCTAAGTAGACATATTTAAAGAAGGGCAAGGTAACTGAAACCCACCCCTAAGTAGCATTAACACAATAAATAACAAGAAATTCTTAATACATTAATTATTGCAACCACTTACAAAAACATACATACATACATATACCAAGGCTTTTTTTCCCTTACAAGGGAGGTAGCCAAAAAGAAAAAGGCATAAAATCATTCCCACCCATTCCATCCCTGAATACACTCCCTCTTATCTTAGCACCTCCTGGATGACGGGTCATCCCTGCACCTTGTCCACTGCCCTGGGTCAGAAGCAGTGTTGCAAGACACAGCACATCCACAGCAAGACCGCTTCATTAAATCGGTGACCCACCCTCTCCGTCCCCCCATGCATAAAAGGAGAGGATGGGGAGAAATCCCTTCGGGCTGCGTCAAATTTTGCTCACACATACTACCTCACCCCCCATCACCCCACCCATTCCACCTCATGCATCACAACATCATCCATATACAACCATTCTCCATTCACCCCTGTCTTCTGTCCTCTCCCATCCTTCCTCAACAGACATTCCCCTTTTCCCCAGAGCCCCCTTCACCCCATCCATCCACCTCATCCTAGGACGTCCCCTCATGTTCACTCCCTCCACACCTCTTTTACTAGTCTTTCTTCACTCATTCTTTCCATGTGTCCAAACCATCCTAATATTCTTTCATCAACCCTATCTCCCAACTCCCTTTCCACCCCTGTTCTCCTCCTCACCTCCTCATTTCTCACTCTATCTAGCCTAGTAACCCCAATCATACTTTTCAGACACCTCATCTCAAACACATTCAAACTCCTTCTCTCTTCCTCTCTTATGTTCCATGTTTCTGCCCCATACAGTGCTGTTGGCACAATCACTCCTTCATACAGTCTCCTCTTAGCATCCATTCCCAAATACCTATTCCTCATTACACTTTTTAATCCACCAAGGCATTGACTCACTTCTCTCAATCTACATTCTACCTCCACCTTCACTAGACTAGATAAAAAAAAAAAAAAAAAAAAAAAAAAAAAAAAAAAGTGGTTAAAAAAAAATATATATATATATATATTAATACCTTGGCAAGGAAAAGAACCATATTACAATAATTTTTCTGTTAGAATATCAAATAAATCACTATACCCCTCACGTAAGGTTTTCTATGGTGTTAGGGCACTTCCATTTTCTGTGGTTTCATGTTTTGATGCGTTTTATTTATTTTACAATGAACAGTTGCCCCACTTAGTTTTGGCACAGTTTTAAAAATGTTTCGGACAAGAATAGCAACTCGCCCGGTATTCTTTTTTATTACATTTTTGTGTCTGTTCATTTACATACTTTTTTTTTTTTTTTTTTTTGCTAAATAGCAACTACCTTAAAAAATGTGACAAACAGCGAGATACTCAAAATGGTGTAGCAGACGACACATTTTTCTTGACTTACTAATGACATCTGTCACTCTTATTTGACAAGTAATACGATCAATATACATTGCAGAGGAGAGAGAGAGAACGCAGTAATCCGTTCAAGTTGTGGTCAATGGTAGACTAACAACCAGCTTCAAGCTGTGAGTGGTGTTGAGTGCAGTGACAAACTAACCAAAACTAATTTGTATACTTATAGGTTATGTTATAACCCTATTATTAAATCAATTATTTTCATTTATTTATTCAGCAGTGGGCTTGTGATCCAATTATGTTATGTTAATTGTGATGAAAAAAATTAATCGCATTTTTTTTTTTATTATTTTTTTCTTTAATCTCATCCAAATTTGTTCAGATATTGAATATTTTGTATATAAAAACAGGTGCAAGTATGTTATTCATCCCTCCACATATGTGTATCTATCTTATTCAAAGAGGCATTAGACAGAATATAAAAATAAAGAAGTAATTGACCATATAAAGTCACTCAGATGCTGCAAGCCTGCAACAAGTGTAGATACTGTATATGGGCCAGTATGGCTATTGGCTGGCTACCTTACAAAATTTACCTTTTATCTTAGCATACTCTTCAAAGATTAAACATTCCAATTTCCCATAGTGACCCTGGACGTTGCCTAAACACAGATCTGCCACTTGGACAGTGGAAAAGGGGTTAACATAGTAATGGGGGGAAACTGTTGTACTCCCCGCCACCCATCAAGGCTCAGAGCTTACTTTCTTCCTGACTTTTTGCTCGCTATCCCTTAACTTTAACCTAGAATCATACATAATATAATTGGATCACAAGCCCTCTGCTTAATAAATAAATGAAAATAATTGATTTAATAATAGGGTTATAACATAACTTATAAGTATACGAGTTAGTTTTGGTTAGTTTGTCACTGCACTCAACACCACTCACAGCTTGAAGCTGGTTGTTAGTCTACCATCAACCACTACGTGAACGGATTCCTGCGTTCTCTCTCTCTCTCCAACATATATTAATCGTATTACTTGTCAAATAAGAGTGATAGATGTTATTAGTAAGTAAAACAAATATGTGTCGTCTGCTATACCATTTTGAGTATCTCGCTGTTTGTCACATTTTTAAGGTAGTTACTATTTAGAAAAAAAAAAAAAAAAAAAAAAAAAAAATTTAAATGAACAGACACGAAAATGTAATAAAAAAGAATACTGGGCAAGTTGCTATTCTTTTCCGAAACATTTTTAAAAATGTGCCAAAACTAAGTGGGGCAACTGTACATTGTAAAATAAATAAAACACATCAAAACATGAAACCACAGAAAATGGAAGTTCCCCAACACCATAGAAACCTTAAGTGAGGGGTATAGTGATTTACTTGATATTCTAACATAGACAAATTATTGTAATATGGTTCTTTTCCCTACCGAGTTATTTTAAAACAAAATATAAAAATATATATATATATATATATCCATGTTATTTTTTTTCAAGGTTATTATTATTATTTAAAAAAAAAAAAAATTCTCCGGTTTGCGAGTTTTTCTCGAGACCCAGCCAAACGGTCGCACCGGACCCTGGGCAGGTGTAAGGGTTTATTCAGTTTGTTTCACGTTTTCAACTAGAACTGATCTGATTCACGTTGTTCATTAATATTACAAGTTGTTTTTTTCGGAAATTGTTATCGTACAAGTACAGTGACGAAGCTTTTGAAAAACTCGAGTTGCTTGACGGAGAAATTTCGTGAGAGAGTACGTGTGAGTTCGAAAAACATCACTTTGCGGGTTATAAGAATTTTACAAAACGTGGGGGAAAATCAGATCATGGAGATTACCAAAGGTATTATTTGGAATAAGAAGAACTCGAAGAAGAATTCGAAGAAGAATTCGAAGAAGAAGGAGAACTCGAAGAAGAACTCGAAGAAGAACTCGAAGAAGGAGAAGAACTCGAAGAACCCGAAGAAGAACTCTAAAAACTCGAAGAAGAACTCAAAGAAGAAGAACTCGAAGAAGAAGAAGAATTCGAAGAACTTGAAGAAGAATTCGAAGAAGAACTCGAAGAACTCGAAGAAGAAGAACAACTCGAAGAACTCGAAAAAGAACTCGAAAAAGAAGAAGAAATAGAGGAAGAAGAGCGAGCAGCGCTGCAGGCCAAGTCCTCCGGCGCAGCCGGGGGCTTGTAGAAAAAAAAAAAAAAAAATTTTAGTTGCATCTCAAGGACTTATGTATGATTGTAGGTTAAAGTTAAGGGATAGCGAGCACAAAGTCAGGTAGAAAACTACACTAATAAGACCAAAACTCAAATATGCAGCAACACTATGGACACCCAATACCAAAAAGAATATAAAGAAGTTAGAAAGAATACAATGAGTAACAACAAAGCTGGCATCAACTCTTTCCAAAATGACATATGAACAGACTGTCCAAATAAGAATTACCAACTTTGGAACAAAGAAGGGAAAGAGGAGACTTACTATCTATAGCAAGGGTTCTCAGCCTTACTTGGCCCATTCACCCCTTTCACCATTTGTCTGAATGTCATTCCCCCCTCCTTTCCAAGATTGCCTGTTTCAAAAAGTGCATTCTAAATAATATGCAAATATTACTAAAAACCTTTTTATTTTTTCCAAATTAGTATATATTTTTCCCGTATTAGTATAATTCCAGCCCAGGTGACAGGCCAGATAGGCCAAAACCTATAATTGCTTTCCTCACCGCGTAAACTGACTGTGGTCACAAATCACCCCCAGAAAACCCAAAATTCCCCCATGGGGATGAATTTCACCCCTAATGAGAACCCCTGATCTATAGAACTATGAAGGGAATGGAAATCTTAAATAAGAATGACTTGTTGAAATGAGACAATGGCAAAACAAGACACGAAAAGAAACTAAAAAAAGATAATTACAGAAAAAAAAAGCTTCCCACACAGAGTGATAGATACTTGGAACAAATTGGACAAATAAACAGTGTGTCCAAATACTATTCAAGATTTTAAGAAAAAACTTAATGCTGAGAGATACAAAGACGGGTCACCATGAGCATAGCTCCCTTCCCGTATAATACAACTGGATAAATACATCCCCCATCCTCCACCCACTCCCTTCCATGCATCACAGCATCATCAATACTAATCACATGGTCAGCAAAAAACAAGGTAATGTGACACTCACCTTCCAATATGATGAGTTCTGTGCCTTGAGGAGAAGGGTCCTCTTTGCCATGAGGGTAACCGACCAGAAGAGAGGAAGACATGTCTGGATGAATTGAATAAATATGATGGCAATGAAGTTGAGGAGGATGAGGTAGAGGTAGAGGCACCTGCAGGTGCCTCTTCTGGTGTTGCTGCTGCAGACCCTTCAGGTATGGATGGGTCTGGTGTACCATCAGCAGAGGTGCCCACTACACCCACATCACTGGAGGCTCCTGTATTTTGCCCTCGACTTCCCCTTCTATCTCGTAGCCTTGAGTGATTTTCCGCCCTGGGAATAAGTTTGCCAATAAAGTATCTCTTCTCAATGGTATTTTACAAGAATATAAATACAAAACAAGTAGTATATCCCTTGGCTCATAGTGTAAAGACAAACATAGCCTGTCAACTATAATTCTTGTATAGTTACATCCTCCTTACTTTAAGTAAAAAATATAAATAAATGGAATATCTACAAGCCAAAACAATATATTATTGTTTTCTTCAGTTCAAAATTACAAAGAATAAGAGTAGGGGGAGGGACTACCAACCTATACTGTGTCACAATGTCTCTTTCCATTTCTGCAATGCGATCAAACACTTGCACAGTAGAACTTGAGTGTCCACGCAGAGGCACATAACACATAGACTGGTCTACCGAAGTCCTCAAGGACCGAATCTGGTGCTGCATATCAAACAGCATTGACCTGATTTGTCGAAGGCGGGAAATCTCATGGTGATGTCGGGTCAATTCTAAGTGTTCCCTGTTGTGGATGACCAATTTTAAGTTACAATCAGGAGGAGCCATGATAAGAGGGAGGGAGGAAGAAAAGGGTGGTGAATGGGAATGCAGTGGATGAAGATGAAATGGGTGGGAGTGGAGTTATGGCTTTTGACTTTGGCTACCTCCCTTGTAAGGGAGAAAAAGCCTTTGGTATATGTAGGAACAATCACAAAGTATACAATCAAGAATAGACATGCACAAGTCTTCCCCAGTTTCATTTTAAATTTCCATGGTAACATGGACGGGTGATAACAGTACCCATAGAGATGGTGGTGGTAAAGGCACCAGTGGTGTTTGTCATGGTGATAGCATTAGTGATGGCCCCAATGGTATTTATTGTGGTGTTGGTACTGTATTTGAAACTCAAGTGCCTGTGCTGGTGGTGCTGGAGGCAGTGTTAGTAGCATTACATCTAGAGCTTATATCCTGGGGAATAATATACTAAAGAGATGGAGTTACAGGCATGGTAAAGAAAAATACAAGGGCAGGGCCATGGAGGAAAGAACATGGAGGTGTAAAAAAGTTTTGAGACTATTTCCATAGCATGCCATCAGATGGTAATACAGGGATTCATATGCTGTGTAGGTGAGCATTAACCCTCATGTACACTGACCAATATTGTCCAGTGACTGACGAGTTAAACACCATATGAGGACGGAGCCTTTATTTGTACGACGTTTCGCTTATTACAGCTTTTTCAAGTACCAAGCGGAACGTCGTACAAATAAAGGCTCCGTCCTCATATGGTGTTTAACTCGTCAGTCTTGTCGGCAACTGCCACTTTCATGAAAATTGTCCAGTGAACTTTGTGAGGTATACCACAGGAGTTTTTGTGACCATGTGCACAGGCACATTTGCAATTTCATCACAGATTGCAAGCTGGACCAAAGAATGAACATCAAACTGCAAATCTGCATTGGAGACCTTTGACATGATTCAGCATGTATATGGCAATAAAGCAACAAGTAATGCAAGGCATTTTGAGTGGCACATATGCTTCAAGAGAGGTAGAAAATCACTGGAAGGCAACAAAAATTCAAGACAACTTTCCACTAGCTCAACCCCTCAATATGTGGAAACATCTAAGTAACCTGTACATGAAGATCATAAGAGATCCTCTAGGGACACTGCTATCATCACTGGTGTGTCATATGCAACAGTAAAGGCAATCTTCATGTCTGATCTAAAGATGCACTGTATTGTTACAAAATTTGTGCAAGCAAGAGAACAAGGCTTGTAATCTACCAAGAGCTTGTAATCATGCCTTGAATGACCCATCCTTCATCTTGAGGGTTATCACTGGGGACAAGTCTTGGGTCTATGGTTATGACCTGGAAACCAAACAAGTCTTCACAGAGGAAGAGCACAGCATCTCCACTTCTGAAGAAAGCAAGGCAGGTCTACAGCACAACCAAGACCATATCCATTTTCTTTAACATTTGTTGGGTTGGTCTCCATGAATCCCCAGGGCCAGACCATCAACAGCCAGTTCTATTACAATGTTCTGAGGCATCTGAGGAAGGACATTTTGTGGCCATGGCCTGAAATGTGGCATGAAGCCAAATGGGTGCTCCATGATGACAATGCTCCCTCTAAATGAGTTCTCATATCACAAGAATTTCTTGGCTGCAATAACATAATCACCTATTTACAGTTGACCTACTTCCCAAATTTGGCCCCTTGCAATTTTTTACTCTTCCCAGATAAAACTGTAGCTGAACTGGTGCCACTAGCCATGGAGGAAATTCAGCTCAAATTACAGAGTTTGCTCGACATGCTTTGTGAACAAGACTTCCAGAATGTTTCTGCAGTATCAACAGTGCTGGGAACACTGTATCACTGCTACAGGGGCTTTTGAAGGGAATAGTGCCTGAACTTAAATCAGGTTAGCACTTTATCCCAGAACACTTCATATCACCTTGTGGACATAACAATTGATCGTTCTTCTCTGAGTGAAGATTAGTCTTCAATCATAAAACAATGTTATATGATTCTGGTCCATAGGGGTGTCACTAAGTACTTAACATGGATTTGTGAGGAGTGAGAGGAAGAGGTGATGATGTGGGAGTTTAAAATGTGAAAGAAACAGAAAAATCCAAATTATCATCTTTTTTTTTTCAAAATTAGGTATCTTTCATCTTACATCACATATACACAAAAAACTAAATTATATAAACATTTTCAACCTATCATTCAACCTCATCAAATAAGAAACACAAGTTTATTACCTGCATATCCTCTGCATTTTCTCTATGTGTCGACTAAGCAACTGAACTCCAAACTGGGGATCAAGTGTAGAGGCAGTTGAGTAGCTTGAGGATGGAAGATTCGACAACTGAGAACGATTCAGTCCCGAAGGTCCTGGTACAGCAAGGTCTTCATTTGGATCACTTGGCTCTGCTGAGGTACCTGAAGATTGTGGTTCAGTGAATTCAGTACTAGGTCTTCCTCTAACTTCCTGTGATTCTGAGTTTCTTGTGTCTCCTGCCTGTCCATGACTGGTATTTGAATGGGCTTCTTGGTCATTCACATTTGTTTGATGTAGTTCATTAAGATTACCACTATATATTAACCCTGAGTTTCCGGGATCACTATTGGCAGATTCATTTCCATTCAGAAGAGGGCCACCAGTTCCATGCCCTGATGAATAGGGCATCCATAAATTCAGAGAATCTCTTTGTCTAGAAGAATCTCCCCTTTGAACACCTTCACTACTAGTTTCCTCCTCTTCATCACTAACTCTGCCATTAGTTACATTCCTATATTCATTGGTAATTTCTTCACCCATCTCAGGCCTCACATCTGTTCGATCCACACTTGTCCCTATAGGGATATCATTTTGACTTACAGCACTTGAAGTTTCACCTGCACTGTCAGAATCATTGCCTGTACGATTCAGGCGAGATGTCCAAAGAAGCCTAAGACGTGTGTTTCGTTCTGACACTCCACTGGCCCCACTAGTTGCAGAAGAACTAGAGTCTAAACTAGATGAAGAAGCACTGTCATCACTTATAATCTGTCTTAATGTTCGTACAGTAGTGATATTGTAGTCTTCATCCGTGCCCCTGACTTCACAGTCCTCAGGTCGCTGCTCCTCTCCAATGGTACCATTTGACCCAACAGCAGCATCATTTAAAGAACTTTCTCCAGCACTCTATAAAAGTTGAAGGTAACAATAATTAACATAATTTCAAAACCAAATGAATCACCATAACTACAAGCCAACAAGTTTCTATATATAAAGTAAAACTTCATTGGTCTGGACTTCAAAGACCCAGACAAGGTCTTTTCCAGTTTTAAACTTCAAAGGTAAGCTAAGAAGAAGAAAAAAGTATTCTTACAATAAAATAATTGTCTAAGTTAAGCTATTGACACATGTGACTGATTATTTATGCACCACTGAAACTAAAATACACACGACCTGGTTGTGCTGCCAGCATCCCATGTCCTTTCATAGTCCCATCCTCCTAAAATCTAAATGCTATGGTATTCCCAAGCTAAATAATACATAAATAATTAACATTGATTACAGTAATATCCCCGTCATGTCATTCCAGCCAACTTCAAATCTAACTTTACACCACTTTTCTAAGTAAATTTTAGTTCAGCAAATGTCATTACATCCAACCTTATGTCATTCAGCAATGTCAATCAATCAATCTCTTGCCCTAGATATCTCTTGCAAGAGACCCATGACTCGTAAGTAACTGGCAACAGCCTCCAGATAGGCTAACAGATCACTTATGGAAAAATATTGTGTTGAAGTCAAGGTCTGGCTAGGACCAGTGAAGGATGAGGTGTTTGGTGGTTTCTGTATAATGATTACATTTGTATCAGCAACATCATCTACTTTAAAATAAATGGATATATATACAGTCGAACCTCGAAAGCCCAGACTAATTGGGGGGAACGGTGGTCCAGCCATGCCAAACGTCCGGTCATCAAAAATATCGCCCTAACACCCGTAGATTTTCGTAGCGGTATACGTATAGGTAATGTATGATATGGCATAGAAACACATAAGATAACACTGTAACAATAACAATACTGTAATAATAATGCTATAATACTAATAATTCTGTAATATTAACTGTAATACAGGCATGTAAATGTACTGTATATACAGTGTACTGTACTGTATTTTTTATTACGTACACTGTAAATATCGGAAGGTATGCACACAGGACAGTGGTGCCGGCCAGTGTTGCCGCGTTTTCTACACTGCCGTGTAGAATGGGAGTGTTGCCATACCGGGGCATACATTTTTCTCAGGCATGTGCAGACTTTCATAGCAAGATATACTTGTCAATCTTTGACAAAATGTTGGTTCTAGTTTTTTTTTATTCTTGAATGTATATAAGGCCCCCATGCCCTAACTTATTCAGTAAGATATATACATTTTTTTATATCGCTAAAAGAAAGCTGAAACTTTAGTGTAGAATTTTTTTCTACACGGTAAAAACGTATCTTTTGGGGTATAATATTTTATAGGTAACACAATTACCAATAAAAGTCATATTTTGATGTACCATTTATTATTTGATAACTAGTTCTATGATTTTTAAACAAAAGTTTGAGTTTTTTAATGTTTTTAACAGCCCACTGGTATGTAGAAAAAATTTCCTCATGTCCTTGTGCAGTTGCCACATGCCGCTATTTTACTACGTTTTGGTACAAAATTCTACGAAACGGCAGCCCTGTATATATATATATATATATATATATATATATATATATATATATATATATATATATATATATATATATATATATATATATATATATACATATAACAAGAAATTAAGATCAAGGCTGCCACCAAAAGGAAGAAGACTCAATCTGGTGAAGCTAAAAGAGGGTGAGATTAAGTGTGATGTGTTTGTGGTGGCTGCGGCAAGTGTTTGTGTGCCTCTCATGTCGAGGTGGTCCTTGACTTTGAGGACTTTTGTTTCATGGTGTAAATGGTCTGTAGGTGTTGTATTTGTGGAGCCTGTAATTGTTTTTAGGGCTTTGTTTTGTATGATTTGAAGGGTGTTGTGGTGTGTCTCACTGCGATTAGGAGCCCATGCAGGGCTCCCATAATTCATCACTGAGCGTATGCATTGTTTGTATATTGTTGTATTAGTTTCTTTGTTTTGTCCAAATGTTGTTCCAGCGATTGACTTAAGTGCGTTAAGTCTAGGTGTGCATTTGTTTTTTATGTTTGTGATATGTTGTTTGAAAGACATGGATGTATCGTATGTTACACCAAGAATTTTCGGTGTGTTTGTGTGTGGTATTAGAGTGTTGTTGATGTAGAGATGAGGTATGTATTTGTGTTCTTTTGTCCAGTTGGTGAGAAGTGTTGCTGTAGATTTGGTTGGAGCTATTTTGAGTCTGTTTGTGATGAACCATGTGTTGAGTGTATCAAGGTATGGCTGGATTATTTCTGCAGCTTTGTCTGTGTTACAATGTGTGCATGTGATTGTTATGTCGTCTGCGTAGGAAGAGATTTGTATTTCTGAGGTGTCTGGTGTGGGTAAGTCATGCATGTATAGATTAAAGAGCATGGGGAATAGAACAGAGCCCTGTGGTACTCCATTCTTAATGTTTCTGATGTGTGATGATTGGCCATTATATGACACGTAAGCATTCCTACCTGCCAGATAATTGGCCAGCCATCTTTTGGTGTTATTGTGCATGTCTGTGTTATATATTTTATTTGTTAGGTTGTGGCGGGGGATAGCATCAAAAGCTTTACTAATGTCTAATGTTATAAGAAGTGATCTGTGGTAGGGCCTATCTGAATTGATGCCATCTAAAATTCTTTGTGTGAGGTTTATCAGAAGAGTGTTTGTGGAGTGTAGTGGCCTAAAACCGTGTTGTGAGTCAGTAAGGGGAATATGTGGTGTGACAAGTTTAAGTATTAGGCGTTCAATGACTTTAGAGGGGGTGCAGAGAAGTGTGATTGGGCGGTGCAATGTTGGGATTATTGGGTCTTTGTTCGGTTTTGGAATGGTGATTATCTTACCATGCTTCCAGATGTCGGGTATAGTGTTGTGGGAATAGCTGTAGTTTGCAATGTTTGTGAGTGCGTGTATACCTTGTGGTCCAATGTGTTTTTGGTGGATGTTACTTATGTTATCTGGGCCACAGGCAGATGAGTGCTTGAGATTATGTATCATGTGTTTTGTCTGTCTATGAAGGGTGTATAGTCTGAGTCTGTGGGAAAGTGTTTCTTACGTTGAATAGTGCGTCGGTCGTCAGGGTGAGAAGTGAGATGGCTTGTCTGTGCAAAATGATTTATGAGTGTGTTTGCTTATTGTCTGTTTGAGGGTAGATTGTCTGTTGTTGTGATTATTGCTGCGTGAGAGTGTGTTGTGTTACTGTTGGATAGTGTAATGCTGTTGAGTGTTTTGTACAATTTGCTGGTGTTTGTTTTGTGATCAAGTGTATTGATAAAGTTTTGCCAATTTTGTGTTTTTTGTTTGTGTATTTTACTGGCAATGACAGTGTTTAGTGTTTGTATTTGGTCTGCTATGTTTTGAGGGATAGGTGTGGGGGTATTGTGTTTAAGCGTGTCTCGTTGTCTGACGAGGCCTTGGATTTCTGGTGTGAAGTTGGGGTTGTGTGATTTTCTGTTGCCTCTAGGGATGTATCTCTTGTCTGCATTTTGTATGATTGTATTAAAAGTGTGCACAGCATTATATTTGTGATTGGTGTACTGTTAAGCGTTTCAAAATGTTGTTCTGTCTCTTCAGTAAAAGCTTCCCAGTTAGCTCTCTTGTAATTGGTGTAAGTGTGTCTGTGGCCAACTGGGGTGCATCTTGTTTTGGTGGTGATGATAATTGGAAGGTGGTCAGAACCAAGGGTTCCAACAACTCTCCATGATGTTGTTGGGGTTAGGCAGGGGGAGCAGAAGGTGATATCAGGAGAGGAGGGAGTGTATAGGGCTTGGTGTGGGATATGTGTATGATTATGTGTGTTGTTCATGATAGTCAATGAGTCAAACTGAATCTGTATATCAAGCCCTCTGTCTGTGTCAGGGTTGTCGACATACCAGGCAGACGACTTGCCTGGTATGGTCCTGGAACCACAGCGTCTATGTCGTGGGACCACCCACCAACCCCAAGAGTAGGGGGCCATACGGCGGCAACCAGCCCTGGCCACCGGCTCTACGCAGGTGGCACCGATCCCCAAGAGGGCAGTGTGTTGTCACCATTGCCTTTTATTATGCACATGGACTATATAATGAAAGAAATAACTCAGATGGAGGATAACATGGTTACTTTTGCCTATGCTGATGATGTGGCACTTATAGCTGATGATCTAGAGACCTTACAGGAAGCTGTGGACAGATGATCTGAGCAATTGATAGAAATGGGAATGGAGTTAACCACTTCACTACGGGACTTAAATCTCGCGGGCAGCAGCCAATGCCAGCCGTACGACGTGTCGTAATAATACTCGCATCATAAAATATAGTCATCGCTTATATTGATCTTTCTCTCTTTCACCTGCGAATTTTGAAAACCACAGAGAATGGGATTCAGGGCACATTTGGGAGAATGCAAAAACACAGGGGCGACTACAATAAATATAATCAAGACGCCGATACGGCAGCGTCGCGAATCCACTTGCTCCTCATGACGCCTACATGTGCGGCACCGTATGGAAGGGGTTAAATGTCGGAAAATGTGAATACATGAACGTGAGCAGAATTTCGGGAGATGGAGGAGTTACAATAGGTACCCAAGAAGTAAGAAAAGAACTTCAAATATCTGGGAGCTGATTTTAACAGCGGAGGGGTTATACTTTCAGAAATAAATGAGAGAATCAGGAAGTACAATATAGAGCTGCAGTCACTATACCCACTTCTTAAGGATCCCGCAATACCAAGGAAAGTGAAGAAAACTATCTATATAACTATATTAACCCCTTCCATACAATGACGCCTACGTAGGCATCATGAGGAGCAAGTGGGTATGTGAGGATGCCGATGTCGGCGTCTTGATTATATTTATTGTAGTCGTACCTGCGTGACCCCCATACTCTGTAAACTGGCTTCATCATATTTTCTATGGTTATCAAAATTCACGGGTGAAAAAAGAGAACGATCGATACAGCCGTGACTTTATTTTTTATAATGCGAGTATTATGATGCAACATTGTACATCTGGCAGCTAATGCTGCCTGCGAGATTTTGGCCTGGAGTGAAGTGGTTAAGACCAGTACTGTGTTATGGATGTGAGACCTGGAAATTAACCAGTAGGACAAGGAGTAAAATACAGGCCACAGAAATGAAAGCACTAAGGGTTATCTACAGATGTACAAGGGTGGACCAAATAAGGAATCAAGTTATAAGAGAAGCATTAGGGGTTGAGAATGAACTGGACTATGTGGAGAGAGGACAGCTGAGATGGTACGGACATGTTATGCGGATGGAAGAGCAAAGATATCCAAAGAAGTACTACTTATGGAAACCTGAAGGAAGAAGGCCTGTAGGACGCCCAAGAATGAGATGGAGAACAAATATCCAGCAGGCCCTGCACAAGAGGGGAACTTCACTGGAGGAGGTTGAGAGGGATAGAAAATACAAGGAACGTCAACAATGGAGAGAGCTAACGAGACGTGGCAACTGACAGACCTATCAGGAGGAGGGTGAGAGGTGGTGAGATATATGTATATACATATTTTAATAACCACAATGCCCTTTAATTCTAAGCCATCAAGGCCGACATGGAGAAATTGAAATGCATGTCGGCCTTGATGGCTTAGAATTAAAGTGCATTGTGGTTGTTAAAATGTATCTCTAATCACTGGGACCCAATCAGTGTTGTACACACACACACACACACACACACACACACACACACACACACACACACACACACACAACCACGAGCATAGCTCCCCTTTCCGTAAAATACAACTAGGTAAATACACACACACACACACATGGAAAGAAAATAAAAAAACATAGCTATAGAAGAGAACTGAAGAAAAACAGTTTTCCTCATAGAGTTTTGGACACTTGGAACAAACTGGACAATGAAATAGTATGCGCAAAAACCATTCATGAGTTTAAAAACAAACTAGACACTGCAAGATACAAAGGCGGGAAGAAACAGCAGTGGAAGAGAAATGGAATATATTGATGGAAAACTACAATGAAGGGGTAAACAGGCATGTACCAAGACAAAAGCGAGAGAGAGAGTACATTAAATGTTGGTTCAACAAAAGATGCAGTGAGGCAAAAGACAGAAGAGACAAAGCTTGGAAAAAGTGGAGAAAATACAAAAAACAAAGCAAATGGCAAATTTATGTTAACTATAGAAATGAGTATGTTAATGTGAGAAGAGAGGAGAAAAGGAACCATGAGAAGGATATTATAGACAAATGCAAAGAGCAACCCAAACTATTCTATCGGTATGTGAATGGTAAACTTAAAAACAAACAGGAATTGGTGAAACTATGCCAAGGAAACATAGAATACACAGAAGATTTAGAGATGGCCGAAGTCATGAACAATCACTTTAAATCTGTTTTCACCAGAGAGAAAATACCGAATTGTGACATAGACAAAAACAAGAAATCTCCCCTCATGAATGAGTTTACAGCATCACTAAAGGAAATATCAGAACATTTATCAAGGCTGGATGTCAGAAAATCACATGGCCCGGACGGTATTGCAAATTGGATTCTAAAGGAGTGCAAAGAAGAACTAACAGACAAAATACACATCTTAATAAACAGCTCACTCAAAGAAGGAAAGATACCCGAGGACTGGAAAAACGCTAACATTGTACCAATACACAAAGGAGGAAACAAAGAAGAACCCACCAACTATAGGCCAGTATCACTAACAAGCACCATTGCCAAAATTTGTGAGAAAATAATCAAGAATAGATGGGTAAAACATCTGGAAGACAATGACATATTAAACCCAAGACAATTCGGATTCAGACAAGGAAGATCATGCTCCACAAACTTAATATGCTTTTACTCAAGACTAATAGACATAGTGCAAGAAAGAAATGGATGGGCTGATTGTGCATTCCTAGACTTGCAAAAAGCCTTTGACAAAGTACCACACAGAAAACTACTAAAAACTGGAACACATAGGAGGAATACAGGGAAACCTACTAAAATGGATAGAGGACTTTCTGACTGGTAGAAAGATGAGAGTAGTGCTCAGAGAAAAATATTCAGACTGGAAAGAGGTGATCAGTGGAGTACCGCAAGGATCTGTGCTGGCACCAATAATGTTTGCTATCTATATGAATGACATGGATGAGGACGTGAACTGCTACATGAGCTTCTTTGCCGATGACGCCAAACTGCTAAGGAAAATAGAAACTGATGAGGACTGTGAAGCACTGCAAGAAGACCTAAATAGGGTATGGAACTGGAGTCAGAAATGGGAAGTGGACTTTAATACTAAGAAGTGTAGCATAATGGAGTTTGGAAAAAGCAAAAACAGAATATCAGGAAAATATACAATTGGAACCAAAGAAGTAAAGAAAGTAGGATCCGAAAAAGATTTGGGAGTAATTATCACGAACGACTTGTCCTATGATATACAGATTAACAAAATTGTCGGGGAGACTTACAACTTGCTAAGATCAATAAAAGTGGCGTTTACATACTTGGACGAAGACATGATGAAAAAAATATTGGTTACATTGATAAGGCCTAGATTAGAGTATGCGGCGACATTGTGGTCCCCCAGTACCAAAAAGAATATAAAGAAAATAGAAAGAATCCAAAGAGCAGCTACAAAAATGGCACCTGCACTTGCAAACCTATCATACGAAGAGAGATTGGCTAAACTGGAGTTACCGACACTGGAGCAAAGAAGAGAGAGAGGTGACCTATTGACCATCTACAGAATCATGAAAGGCACAGAGGTACTCGATAGTGAGAACTTACTTAACTGGGACAAAAGAAACACAAGAGGACATGGAAAGAAAATAAAAAAACATAGCTATAGAAGAGAACTGAAGAAAAACAGTTTTCCTCATAGAGTTTTGGACACTTGGAACAAACTGGACAATGAAATAGTATGCGCAAAAACCATTCATGAGTTTAAAAACAAACTAGACACTGCAAGATACAAAGGCGGGACAACACGAGCATAGCTCCCCTTCCCGCAAAATACAACTAGGTAAATACAACTAGGTAAATACAAACATAGCTCCCCTTCCCATAAAATACAACTAGGTAAATACACACACACACACATGGAAAGAAAATAAAAAAACATAGCTATAGAAGAGAACTGAAGAAAAACAGTTTTCCTCATAGAGTTTTGGACACTTGGAACAAACTGGACAATGAAATAGTATGCGCAAAAACCATTCATGAGTTTAAAAACAAACTAGACACTGCAAGATACAAAGGCGGGACAACACGAGCATAGCTCCCCTTCCCGCAAAATACAACTAGGTAAATATATGTGTGTGTGTGTGTGTGTGTGTGTGTGTGTGTGTGTGTGTGTGTTTGTGTGTGTGTGTGTGTATTTACCTAGTTGTATTTTACGGGACAGGAGCTATGCTCATTGTGACCTGTTTTCGCATCTCTCCACATCCAATTTATTTTTGAACTCGTGTATATTTCTGGCATTCACTGTTTCACTGTTTAGTTTGTTCCAGACATCGATCACTCTGTGCGGGAAACTGTTCTTTTTCAGGTCTCTTCTGTAACTGTCCTCTTGTTTCTCTCTTGTCCCATTTCAATAGGTCATCTCTATTGAGAACTTCCATCCCTTTCATAATTCTGAAGATGGTCAACAAGTCACCTCTTTCCCTTCTCTGCTCCAATGTTGACAGCTGTAATTTCTCCAATCTTTGTTCATATGTCAAATTTGATAGTGTGGGTGCCATCTTTGTTGCCGCTCTTTGGATTCTTTCTAATTTTTGTGTGTGTTTCTTTGTGCCCACATTGATATAGCATATTCTAGTTTCGGTCTTATCATTGTAGTAATTATTTTCTTAACCATCTCTTCATCCATGTAGTTGAAGGCCACTTTCATTGATATTAATAAATTGTAAGTCTCTCTGAATACAGGTAAACGTCGACTTACGATGGCATTAGGTTTCGATAGAGCCATCGTAAGACGATCTCATCGTAAGTCGATCCCCACTCTGTTCCGTGGTCACTGTACCTAGCCTACCTGTATATTAACCACCAGAGATACTGAATATAGCCTATTAAACATGTACAGTAGTTTATTTAATTATTTTTATCCTTTTTACCATATTCAAACACTATAATATGTATTTTCAGTACGGGACTTAAATCTCGCGGGCAGCAGCCAATGCCAGCCGTACGACGTGACGTAATAATACTCGCATCATAAAATATAGTCACCGCTTATATCGATCATTCTCTCTTTCACCCGCGAATTTTGAAAACCACAGAGAATGAATCATTTGAGAGAATGTAAAAACACAGGGGCGACTACAATAAATATAATCAAGACGCCGATATGGCAGCGTCGCGAATCCACTTGCTCCTCATGACGCCTACGTGTGCGGCACCGTATGGAAGGGGTTAAATTATCATATCGTCGTCGTCGTCATCGTAAAGTCGAACAATCGTAAGTCGCGGCCATCGTAAGTCGACGTTTACCTGTAGTTTATTTAAATGTTTGTCAGGTGTCAAGTCACTTGAGATGATTACTCCTAGGTCCCTCTCTGAGTTTACTTTCTTTACTTCTTTGTTTCCAATCGTATATTTTCCCGAAACTCTGTTTTTGCCTCTTCCAAATTCCATTATGCTACATTTCTTGATGTGTTCATCTCGTATTTCTGGCTCCATTCCCATACTTTATCCAGGTCATCTTGTGGCGATCTGCAATCTTCTTCTGTTTTCACTCTCGAGTATTTTAACATCGTCGGCAAAAAAAATTATGTAACAACTTACTCCTTTGTCCATATCATTTATGTACCGTATATTTCCGTGTATAAGACGACCTTTGTATAAGACGAGGCACAAAATTAGAGCAAATTTTTATGAATTTATCTCATATCGGTAGTATAAGGCGACTGCTAAATTACAAAAGCATCAGTGTATCAAACCTACCGTACAAAGACAATTGTTTTGATTACGTTTATCAGCTGTTTTTTTTTTTTTTTTGCTTTTTCTCTTTTCTTTCTCATTACTTAACTGTATCCTTATACCAGATAAATTACTTACTGTATCCTTATAAATTCAAAATAAATGAAATAACAAAGCAAATCATGTATCATGATTTTCTGAGAACACACGTCAACTAACAAAAACGATTTATTTACGTTCCTGGTTTGATGTTTAAAGATAACGTTAGGTATCAATGGAACGAGTGGATGACGAATGGAGAGAAGTCATTTACAAAAGGTGGAGCTATGCATAGTGCATCACTTGATGTTCTCTGCGAGTTTGTTATTAAAGCTTGGGAAAGTGTTAAGGTCGAAAGTATCGTAAAATCTTTTAAAAAATTTGGAATCTCTAATGCCATGGATGGCACTGAAGATGATTTATTGTATGAAAGTGATGGCGAAGCCAAAGTCGACTCACCGGAACCGGACTGGAATCCCTACGATGACGGCATATTTGAGGAATCTTGTGATATGTTCGAACAACTTTTCGAAACAGAGTGTGATGATTGTGATGAGTTTGAAGGGTTTTATATAAATAAAGTTTTATAATGTTTAAGTTTTAAATGTAATGTAATTTTATTGAAAATAAAGGTTTTAGAAATACGTTTGTGTAATATATATTGATGATGATTAGAAATTAAGTTTTATAATTTCATAATCTTTAAATTTTCTATGTTTTAAATGCAACTACTGTAATATTTTTTTTTATAAATAAACGTTTTATGTACTGTAATCCAAATTTTTTATTTTCAGTCTTGAAAATTACTGAAAAGTTAGCGAAAGAAAAAGGTTGCGGTCTCACTAAACGTCGACCAAAGCCGACCAAACCCAAACAATAACGGCTTTTGCTCAAATGCATATAATTATGTATTAAAATTAGCATATGGTTGCATTATGCAACCTATTTTCTTTAAAATGTGTTATTTTCGTGTAATTTGATCAAAGAGAAGTTACGCTTTTATCCTCTGCAAAATTACCAAAGTCGCCCAATGCCGACCAAACACAAACAATGAAGGCTTTTGCTCAAATGCATAATTTTATATAAAAATTAGTATTTGGTTGCATTATTTGACCTATTTTCTTTAAGATTTGTGATTTTCATTAAATTTGATCAAAGAGAAGTTACGTTTTTATCACCTGCAAAATTACCAAAGTCGACCAAAGCCGACCAAATTATGCATTTGAGCAAAAGCCGTCATTGTTTGTGTTTGGTCGACTTTGGTAATTTTGCAGAGGATAAAAACGTAACTTTTCTTTGATCAAATTACATGAAAATCACACATTTTAAAGAAAATTGGAGAATAATGCAACCATATGCTAATTTCTATATAAAATTATGCATTTGAGCTAAAGCTGTCATTGTTTGGGCTTGGTCGGCTTTGGTCGGCGTTGGTCGACGTTTCGTGAGACCGTTAAAAGTACCGTAATTTCATTAATATAGAATTATTCCTCGAATTTATTAACAATTGCAATTTACTGTATATATATGCCAATAATATATATGGTAAATATGGTTTAATTACCTTTATTACCAGTTCTTATCATAATGTGAATCATTTCCTGTGTATCTGTGGTTATCGGCAGGCTAGCCTACCAAGTCATCTCACGTAGAATTCAAGGTCTGATTTTTATAATGGTAGTATAAGACGACCCCCAATTTTAAGGGGTGAATTTTTGGATTTTAGGGTCGTCTTATACGTGGAAATATACGGTATATGGCAAACATTAAAGGAGCCAAAACAGAGTCTTGTGGGATGCCACTTTTTACATCTTCCCATTTCAAACTTTTGTCTCTAAGTAAGTACCACTCATTTTTCTCCCAGTTAAGAAATCCTTCACCCATTCCAATAGTTTACATTGAATTCCTCCTATTTTTTTAATTTTACTTATCAATTTTTTGTGAGGTACCTTGTCAAAAGCTTTTCGCAGGTCCAGGATGGTGCAGTCTGCCCATCCATCTCTTTCTTGTACTATCTCAATTAGTCTCGAGTAAAAGCAGATTAGATTTGTGGTGCACGATCTTCCACTTCTAAAACCAAATTGTTAGGGGTTTATTATTTTTTCTTCCAAGTGTTTGGTCCATCTGTTCCTGATAATCTTTTCGCATATTTTTGCTACAGTGCTTGTGAGGGACACCGGTCTAAAGTTTGTAGGATCTTCCCTGCTTCCTCCTTTGTATATTGGTAATATGTTTGCATCTTTCCAATCTTCCTTTCCCTCTTTTTAAGAGAAGTCTATTATCTTGTGTAGTTTATCTGTCAGTTCATCTATACACTCTTTCAATATCCAATTTGCAATTTTATCTGGCCCATGTGACTTTCTGACATCTATGCTTTTTATTTGGTCTCTTATTTCCCTCTGTGTTATTTTTATTTCCTTCATTATGGGTGAACTTTCTAGTTGTTCGTCCTTCCGGGGTTGTGAGCTCTCAATTGTCTGATCATAACTTCTGCCATTTCTGTGTTGTCTATGTACTCTTTATCTCCTTCACACAATTTTACTATATCATGCTTATCCTTTAGTTTGTCGTTTACATATCTGTAAAAGAGTTTTGGTTTATCCTTACATTTGTCTATGATAGCTCTTTCATATTCTCTTTTTTCTTTCCAGTGTATGTTTACATATTCTTTCCTAGGTTTTTTATACGTTTGCCATTTGGATGTTTTCCAGTCTTTTTATATTATTTTTTCCATGCTTTATCTCTCCTGGCTTTAGCCTCACTACATCTTTTGTTAAACCAACATTTTATATAAATTTCTTTTTGTTTCTTTTTTGGTACATATTTGTTAACTCCCTCTTTATAATTCTCTTTAAATATGTTCCATTTGTCATCCATATTTGTTTCCTCTTTAGAGAACCTATCCCAATTTGCGTTTTGGAAAAATTTCCTTAGTTCTACAAAGTTCGTTTTGTTGTACATGAATCTTCCTTCTCTATGTTTGTCATTTCTATGTTGTTCTGTTCTTTTAATTCAAACTATTAGTTTATGGTCGCTTTTTCCAACTGGTGTTTTATACTCCATTCTGTTTACAATATCTTGTTCAGTGGTCTAGTTTTGATGGTCTAGTTTTGATGGTTCCTCATTATTTCTATATCTAGAATTCTTCTCAACCCATTGTGTTAGAGTGTACTCCATGGTCATATCTAGTAGCATGTTGCTCCAGAGTTCATCTCCCCCCTTGACTGTCATTTCTTCCCAAATTATGTCTTTTGCATTAAAATTGCCCATGATTACTATATTTCCACCCTCTTTCAGTAATTCGTTTAGCACCTTTATTGTTTCTTCCAATAATTTGGAATGTTCACTATCTGGCCACGCATGGGTTTTTGGTGGTACATACACTACTACAAATTTTCTGCTTTTCATCTTTTTGTTGGCAATTTTAATCATAATTACTTCTGTATTTCCCTGACCTTCGATTCTGTTTGACCTTTCTTGGTCAATATCATGACACCACCTCCTTGTTTATTAGTTTTGTTTTTCACCCAGTGGTTATATAAACCATGTCCCACTATGCTTGTTAATAGCGGTCCTTTCAGTTTTGTCTCTACTATGCCCATGATGTCAGGTTTTTCTGTTTCTAGATAGTCATTTAGTTCGTTGATTCCAGAGATCATACCATCGATGTTTGTGTATGCCACTTTTATTTTCGTATTTTCTTTTCTTTTTTGGTTTAAGTTTCCATTTTTATATATACATGTACCATTTTTTCAGTCTCAAATCCAGCACTCTCCAAAAAAACTCGTTTTTTTCCATCTCTGTTCTCTTTTCATTTCTATCACTTGCTTCAATTCTGAACGCTTTGTCTTTCTCTTTTTCCTCATCATTCATTTCCTTTTGTATTCTTATATTTTTGAATTTCTCGCTATTTCCCAGTTTGACCGCTTTTGATAATGCTTCTTCATCCATCATTTGTGTTCTTAGTCTTATTTTTAGAGGTGTGTATCTACCTAGTTGTATTTTGCGGGAGAAGAGATATGCTCATAGGGACCTACAGTTGTATCTTTCTGCATCCAGTTCTTTCTTAAAGTCATGTATAGTATTAGCACTCACTGTTTTCTCTTTCAATAAAATTCATGTATCTATCATGTGGAAAGCTATTCTTTTTCAGATCTCTTCTGTAACTGTCCTTCTTAAGTTTCTTCTTGTGTCCCCTTGTATTTCTTCTGTCCCATTTAAGTTGATCATTCCTGTCAAGGATTTCCATCCCTTTCATATTTCTATAGATGGTTATCAAATTGCCTCTTTCTCTTCTTTGCTCCAGAGTTAATAAGTTTAGTTTGTCCATTCTCTGTTTGTATGTCAACATGCTGAGTGTGGGTGCCATCTTTGTTAGTGCTCTTTGAATTCTTTCCAGCTTTTTTTTTTTTTTGCCTGGGTGTCCCTAGTGACGCTGCATACTCCAATTTTGATCTTATCAGTGTAACTATTATTTTCTTCACCATTTCCTCATCCATGAAGTCAAAGGCCACTTTCATTGATCTTATTAAGTTGTAAGTTTCTCCAACTAATTTGTTTACATGTTTGTCTGGTGTCATGTCATTTGAAATGATCACTCCTAGGTCTCTTTCTGAGTTTACTTTTGTAACTTCCCTTGTTCCAATTTTGTATTGACTGGATATTCTATTTTTGCTTTTTCCAAATTCCATTATACTACATTTTTAATTAATATTGAAATTCACTTTGTTCTTTTTACTCCAATTCCAGACTTTGTCCAGATCTCCCTGAAAAGAGATACAGTCTTCTTTGTTATTCACTCTCTTAAATAGTTTTGCATCATCTGCAAAGAAGTTTATATAGCATTTAATTCCTTCATCCATGTCGTTTATATAAATAGCAAACATTATTGGACCCAACAGAGAGCCTTGGGGTACTCCACTTATCATGTTTACCCAATTTGAGTTCTTTTCTCCAAGAAGTCTTCCATCCATTCCAATAATTTTCCTTGTATTTCACCTATTACTTAAATTTTTCTTAGTAGTTTTTTGTGTGGTACTTTGTTGAAAGCCTTTTGTAGCTCCAGGAAGGCACAATCTGCCCTGCCATCTTTCTTGTATTATGTCTAGCAATCTTGGGTAAAAGCATATTAAGTTTGTAGTACATGATCTTCCACTTCTAAATCCAAATTGGTTGGGGTTTAATATTTTGTTTTTTTCCAAGTGTTTAGTCCATTTGTTTTTCATAACTCTTTCACATATTTTTGCAATTGTGCTTGTAATGGATACTGGTCTATAATTTGTTGGATTTTCTTTATTTCCTCTCTTATATATTGGTACAATATTAGCATTTTTCCAGTCCTGTGGTACTTTTCTATCTTTGAGTGAAGTCCATTATCTTGTGTATTTTGTCTGTGAGTTCGTCTATGCATTCTTTTAATATCCAGTTTGCTATTCCATCTGGTCCATGTGACTTTCTGATATAGTTTCTTTACTTGGTCCCTTATTTCTTTCTGTATCACCATTATTTCTTTCATTTTAGGGGATCCTTCCGGGTGACTATCATCCCACAATTGTGAGCTTTCAATTGTAAAAACAGACTTAAAGTGTCTGGTCATTACTTCAGCCATTTTCTGTGTATTCTTGATTTCCTTCACGCAGTTTTATTATTTTATGTCTGTCTTTTAGTTTGTCGTTTACATATCTGTAAAATAGTTTAGGTTGATCTTTGCATTTTGCTATTATATCTTTTTCATAGTTTCTTTTTTCCTCTCTGTGTATGTCTACATATTCATCTTCCAAGCTTTGTCTCTTTTATCCTTAGCCTCGCTATATTTTTTTGTTGTACCAGCTTTTTATGTTCTTTCCATTTTTTGTTGAGGTACATATTTATTCACCCCCTCATTATAAATTTCTTTTAATATATTCTATTTCTCTTCCATCCCTGTTTCTTCCTATTCTATGTTTTTTTGATCCATTTGCTCTTTCAACTCAAATTCTATTAGTACATAGTCACTCTTTCCTATCGGAGTTTTGTAATCAATTTTGTTGACAATTTCAGGCTCTGTCGTAAGTATTAATTCCAGCCATGTTGGTTCTTCACTACCTCTGTCCAGGACTGTTTTGGGGGGCACATACACCACTACAAATTTTCTACTCTTCATATATTTGCTTTCAACTTGTATCATAATTGATTCTACATTATTTTCTCCTTCAGTTATCTTTGTTACATTTAAATCTTTACTACATACATACATACATATACCAAGGCTTTTTCCCCCTTCCAAGGGAGGTAGCCAAAAAGGGAAAGGCATAAAAACACTCCCACCCATTTCATCCCTAAATACACTCCACACCCCTCCCACCCTTCCTCTCATCTGAGCACCTCCTGGATGACGGGTCATCCCTGCACCCTGCCCACCGCCCTGGGTCAGAAGCAGTGTCGCAAGACACAGTACATCCACAGCGAGGCCGCTTCATTTAATCGGCGACCCCCCCCTCTCCGTCCCCCTTTGCATATAAGGCGAGGACGGGGAGAAATCCCTTCGGGCTGCGTCAAAATTTACTCACACATACTTCCCCACCCCCCACTTCCCCGCCCATTCCTCCTCATGCAGTCACAACATCATCCATATACAACCATTCTCCACTCACCTCTGTCTTCCGTCCTCTCCCTTCCTTCCTCAACAGACATTCCCCTCTTCCCCAAAGCCCCCTTCACCCCATCCATCCACCTCATCCTAGGACGTCCCCTCATGTTCACTCCCTCCACATCTGCCTTCCATACCTCTTTTACTAGTCTTTCTTCACTCATTCTTTCCATGTGTCCAAACCATCCTAATATTCTTTCATCAACCCTATCTCCCAAATCCTTTTTCACCCCTGTTCTCCTCCTCACCTCCTCATTTCTCACACTATCTAGCCTAGTAACCCCCACCATACTTCTCAGACACCTCATCTCAAACACATTCAAACTCCTTCTCTCTTCTTCTCTTATGTTCCACGTTTCTGCCCCATACAGTGCTGTTGGCACAATCACTCCTTCATAGTCTCCTCTTCGCATCCATTCCCAAATGTCTATTCCTCATTACACTCTTTAAACCACCAAGGCATTTACTCGCTTCTCTCAATCTACATTCTACCTCCACCTTCACTCCACCTTTTCCTGCTACACTTGCACCCAAGTATCTAAAACTATCCACTTCCTCCAGTCGCTCTCCCTTAATGTTCACTTCCAGTCTACTGCCACTTTCACCCCTTGTACATCTCATCACCTTACTTTTACCCACATTTATCTTTAGCTTTCTTCTATCACATACTCTCCCAAACTCTGCCACCAGCTTCCTCAATCCCTCCTCTGACCCTGCCACAAGCGCAGTGTCGTCCGCAAACAACAGCTGGCTCACCTCCCACTTTTCTCCATTTTCTTTAACCATCTCCAATCCCTGACTCACTACCCTAGCATTCACCTCTCGCACCACCCCATCCATGTATAAGTTGAACAGCCAGGGCGACATAACGCATCCTTGACGAAGTCCCACCTTTACTTCAAACCACTCACTCTCTCCATTTCTAATCCTAACACATGCTCTACTACTCTCATAAAAACTCTTGACAGCTCCCAAAAGCTTTCCTCCTATCCCATAAATCTGCATAACCTCCCACAGTGCCTTTCTGTCTACCCTATCATAAGCCTTTTCCAGATCCATGAAAGCCGAAAAAACATCCTTCCCCTTTCCTATAGCTTTCTCACATATCTGTCTTACCACAAAGATCTGATCTACACAACCTCTACCCGTCCTAAATCCACACTGTTCCTCACCAATTACTCCCTCTGTTCCTCTCCTAATCCTCTCAATTAAGATCCTCCCATAAGCCTTCCCTACTACACTCAACAGGCTAATCCCTCTGAAATTACTACATCCACACTTGTCCCCTTTTCCCTTGTAAAGAGGAACTATACAGGCACTACTCCAGTCCTCCGGTACTCTACCCTCTCTCCAGCAAACATTAAATAACCTCACCAACCAGTCCACCATCACTGCACCTCCCTTTTTCAGACATTCTGCATGACATCCATCCAGACCAGGTGCCTTACCTGCTTTCATCATCTTTACAGCTGCCTTCACCTCATCCTTCCTTATTTCTCCTCCATTCTCCTCACTCATCACTCTCATTTTCTTCGCATTTCCTACTGCAGCTATCTTTCCTTCCCTATCCTCCTTCACATTCAGCAACTCCCTAAAATATTCTGCCCATCTTCCCCTCACTGCCATCTCTTCCATTATCAACTCTCCATCTGTACCTTTTACCTTTTCTTCCCTACTTGATTCGCCTCCTCTTCCTCTCTTAATTTCTTTCCAAAACATCTTTTTATTACTTTCAAAATTTTCTGTCATACTCCTACCCCATTTCACATCTGCTCTCCTCTTTGCCTCCTTTACCTTTTGCTTTACTTCTCTTTTCTTTTCTTTGTACGTCTCATATGACTCCCCTGTCCTCTTTTGTAACCAATCTGTGAATGCTCGCTTCTTCTCTTCTACAGCCTTCTTTGTTTCCTCATCCCACCATTCACTACCCTTTCTTCTATTTCTTTACTAGTCACAATTAATACTCTGCCACCCTGTTTATCCTTTCTATTCTTCGTCCAACAATTGCATAAACCTTGTCCCACAGTGTTGGTTGGTAGAGTGCACTTTAATTTAGTTTCCACTATTCCTATTATGTCTGGTTTTTCAAAGGCCAGATAATCATTTAATTCATTCATTCCTGAAGTTATTCCATCTATATTGGTATAAGCTATTTTAAATTTCCTTTCTCCCAGATCCTCTTATGCCTTTACTTTTTTTAGGAATGTCCCCTTTTGGGGCTACAGGTAGCAGGATTCCTAATCCCATCCCCTGTCCCGTTTTTTTTTTTTTTTTCTTTTACGACTCAAGTGGAAAGACTTGGTGGTAGCATTCTCTTCCCCCACCACAGGGTAGGCGAAAAAAGGAAAAGAATATTCAGAGAAATGGTACAGGACAGTAACAAGGGGTTGGGGGACAGCATAACAGAGGGACAGTCGTAGTATAAAATAGTCATCATTTCTCTATGAACAGAATTTTCCTCTATCACAGACAAAATGATGTGTGGCTCTGGTCCATAGGGGCACCCTATATAGACCCTAAAGTATCAACTGCTTGCTACTTTGCCACAATAACATGCAGCCAACACCCCAGACAGGTAGTCGTCGACGTGCGACCTATGCGACTTACGACTGATCGACTTTGCAACCACAAGATAGTGCAATAATATCTAAAATTTAATAGAGTAATAGAATTGCAATGTTATGCCTGGCAGTGCAATACAATTACTCCGCAAGCCGCAAGATGTGAATACGATAGTTTTGGCAGGCTGCCGGCAGCGTCAGCATCCCAGCCAGCTAAATATTCTTTCATTTTGTTTGTTTTAAGTAAAATGTTTCCTAATTTTGCCTTGCATTTTGTATTTTTATATGTTTTGCAATTAATAAAATGTAACAGTAAAACTTTTTTTATGCCTAGGCTAGTCTGTTGTCAAAAACAATATATTCGGTACAGTATGTAAACGAAAAGAATGTTTTGAAATACAAAAAATTCTTAATTTTGCCTTGCATTTTATAGTTTTATATGTTTTGCAATTAATAAAATGTAACAGTAAAACTTTTTTATGCCTAGTCTGCTGTCGATAACAATATGTTCGGTACAGCATTTGGTATTTTTATGTTTTGCGTGCTAAGATGGGAGGGAGGGTGGAGGGGTGTGGAGTGTTTTCAGGGATGAAATGGGTGGGAATGTTTTTATGCCTTGTCCTTTTTGGCTACCCCCCTGGTAAGGGGGAAAAAAGCCTTGGTATATGTATGTATGTATGTTTTGCGATTAATAAAATGTAACAGTAAACTTTGTTTATGCCTAGTCTGTTGTCGATAACAATATTTTCGGTACAGTACATAAACGAAAAGAATGTGTTTTGAAATCACTTTTTTTTCTTAATTTTGCCTTGCAATGATTTTAATTTAACCAACAAAAAAGTATTTGTAGGTCAAAGATGACAGGCCTTTATTCAGTATGCGTAGGCCTAGGCTACGTTTCCTAACGAAAATTATAAAAAGGTTAATGAATATTAAGCAACGTAGCTCAAAGATAATAAGATTTTCTTCAGTATGCATATGTTTCCTATAGAAAGTCTGATGGTAAAATAATAAAAAGGTTAAAAAATACAGTTTCAAATATCATAAGTCAAAGATGATAGGATTTTATTCAGTATGCTTAGGCCTAGGCTACATTTCCCAAAGAAAATCAGATAAAATTATAAAAAGGTTAAAAAATACTATACAACATAGTTCAAAGATGCTAAGATTATTTCAGTATGCTAAATATAATATACAATTATATATATATATACATATATATATATATATATATATATATATATATAAACAGTAACAAAAATAATATTTAAAGGGTAATATATATATATATATAAAGGGTAACATATACATACATACATATACCAAGGCTTTTTCCCCCTTCCAAGGGAGGTAGCCAAAAAGGGAAAGGCATAAAAACACTCCCACCCATTTCATCCCTAGATACACTCCACACCCTTCACACCCTCCCTCTCATCTGAGCACCTCCTGGCTTACGACCTGTCTGTCAGAACCAAACTCGGTCGTAAGTCGACGACTACCTGTAATTTTTTACTATTACTCGACAATATATAGTACCCATTCTTCTACTCTTCCACTTTATCCATCACCAGTCCCCATGCTTCTCTAAGCTCCTGGTATCTTCTCATTTTCATGCCCTGGTGGTGTAATCAGAAGCGTGCTGGTCTTACATTTGTTTATTTGTGGGTTTGAATTTTGCACTCTTCTCTGATTTCCAGTAGTAACAGTTACCTGCCCCAACAGCCCAAGCACATAGGGCAAAGGTGATGTATTCAGCCATAATACCCATTGTTTTAGGCTCATTACCTTCTCATTATTTTTTTTACTCTTAGTATCTCTCTACCTCCCTCTCTTTTCCTCCATTCTTAATTTTCCTTCTACCAAAAAAATTATCTGACATTCCCCTCATTCTCTCACCTGAAAACATAAACACCCAGAACTCTTCTAATCCTTCCTCTAGTTACAACTACACAGTCCATTAATGCCATATCAACCACCCTTCCCTCCACCATTCTTTTCTTTGTATATTTATGCTTGGTTCTCTTCTAACTGTTTACTATCATCAACTCCCTTTCTGAATACATCTCCAACATTCTCCATTCTGATTCTTACCTGGCACCCCAATCCTCCCTACTAATCCATCTACTGGTTCATCTCCTACTCTAGCATTGAGATCCCCCAACACCATTATATTTACATTCCTCCCAAAACTCTAAACACTCCATTAAATATTTCCAAAAAGCCTCCCCCTACTCTTCACTTTTCTCAGTACCAGGTCAAAAACACTCCCCAAAAAACACATTTCCCCTCCCAGTTTCACCTTCACCACATTAACCTTGATGACACTTTTCTACACTCTATCATGTACTTTCCTATCTCCTCACTAGCGGACCCACTCCTTCCCTCGTCCCCCTCATCACTCCTAACACTCTCCCCAACACACTCCCAAACTCAAACTTGCTTCTCTCCTGCTTAGTTTCATTAAATGCTAACACATCCATCTCCCACTCTCACAATCTGCTAATCACTTAATCACTTCCCTTTTACTCTCATCTGTACCACAACCACACACAACATTCCAGTTATTAGATTCTGATTGGAGTCCTCCCAGGCCTTCTTATGCCTTGAATTTTTGTAGGATAAACACAAAGGAAGCAGGATCCCTTGCCCCATCACTCCACCCCACTTAGTCACCTTTTATGACATGCATGGGAAACAGTGGCAGAATCACCCCCCCCCCACCACCACCATCACTGGAGGTACCAATAGGTGGTCACAGAGATGGTAAAGGACAGTTTCAAGAGAACATCACAAAAGAGGGGCAGTTGTATAACAAAAGAAGCATCATTCCTATGAGAAGAAATCTTATTATAAAACAAACAAGTGGTTCCAGTCTATAGGGGTTCCCAGAAACTGTCCCTAAAGCATTGGCTGCATGTTCTCAATGCAGTCATTACTGCATGTCACCATGCAGTTGATACCTTATGGATGCTCATTGGCTGAGCAGTTTAGTGTTGCTACCTAGGGCTGAGATTTGGAGTGGATGCAATTAGTCCTCCTTGGCAGCAAGTTTATAGTAAGGGTACAATATATTAAAGACCTTGCTTCAAAAGTTTTCTGCATGGAGACATCATCCAAGCCATCACTGAGAATGTTCATGTCATAAAAAAAGACTGAATTGACATAATTGTAGTGGAAGAAGAAAGACATGTGTTTTGTTTAAAATTTATTCCAGATTAGTATGCTTAAAAAAAATTAAATAAACATCAGCAGTTTTGTATAGTTAACATAATTCATTTTACATATGACTGTGTAGGTGGATGAAAGAAGACGAGTCTTATTCCAAGTTTATTCCCGACTAGTTTCACACAATTTTATCAACCTTACATATGGCTATGTAGGTGGTTGAAGAAAGACATGAGTCTTGTTCTGTGTTCTCAACTAGTTTCATATGCATTGTTTCCATCACTCAATCAGTTTGGTGGTTTCTCCCACTGCTGTGTTGCTAAACAGTAGGATAATTAGGATTTCAACTGTAGACTAACGCAATAATACTATCTTCTCTCCTTTCCCCTTCTTTTTTTCCCCTCTATACTTTTCAACATTGAATTATCAAAATAAGGATATTTAAAGTTGAAAAAAAAGTTTCACTTTTCAAACATGTTCAGCTGTATCTTGTATTGTACTCGTATTGATATGACCGATTCCAGAACCAGAGTGTCTATTGCAATAATCACATAGAAGTACCAGCATGTAGTTAAACCAAGAGGTACATATATCTTTCAGTATCATACATGTTCAGCTGTAACACTCGACCTTGTACCGTACTTGTATCAATAAGGTTTGTTCCAAAAACAGTAAATGTGTGATGCATAGCATTGTGTAGTTGTTGTGCTTAAAAAGTATGTGGAAGGTTAATGTATATGCTCAGTATATGAGGTGATACAGGTGAAAGGTATCACAATCAGTTCATTACATGAAGAGGAGTCGGAGTCAGAGTCGGAGGTGCCAAAAATAGAGGAGTCGGAGTCGGAGGTTTTGTGTTCCGACTCTACAAACTCTAGTTCAAAGGATTACAAAGGAAGAGCATGCCGACAAGAGATCTTTTGGTCTTAGTTCTATCTTTCAACCAACCCACATACATTTTCTCCTGTTACTACCTTCATCTCTTCATCCCATCATTTACTATCCTTCCTTCTATTCCTTCCCATCCACCTCATCCTACATACCATCTTTGCACACTGTCACTTCCTCCTTAAAACATTCATTATTCTTCTACTCTTACCTCCCATCTATCCCTCACCAACCCCATACTTCTCTCAGCTTCTGGTATTCCTTCTTCTTTTCCTTCTCATTCAATTTGCTAACTCTCAGCACCTCCCTCCCTCCCTCTCTATCTATTTTCTCCTCCTTTTCTTCCTATTCCACTTTTCATCCACTCAATTTTCCTTCTAATTAAAGATTTTAACCACTTTAGTACAATGACACCTACGCAGGCATCATGAGCCGCAAGTGGGTATACGAGGATGCTAGTGTCAGCATCGATATTTTTTTTTAAGTTGTACAAGGTGGAGTGAAGGTGGAGGTAGAATGTAGATTGAGAGAAGCGAGTAAATGCCTTGGTGGATTAAAGAGTGTAATGAGGAATAGACAATTTGGGAATGGATGCTAAGAGGAGACTGTATGAAGGAGTGATTGTGCCAACAGCACTGTATGGGGCAGAAACATGGAACATAAGAGAAGAAGAGAGGAGGAGTTTGAATGTGTTTGAGATGAGGTGTCTGAGAAGTATGGTGGGGGTTACTAGGCTAGATAGAGTGAGAAATGAGGAGGTGAGGAGGAGAATAGGGGTGGAAAAGGAGCTGGGAGATAGGGTTGATGAAAGAGTATTAGGATGGTTTGGACACATGGAAAGAATGAGTGAAGAAAGACTAGTAAAAGAGGTATGGAAGGCAGATGTGGAGGGAGTGAACATGAAGGGACGTCCTAGGATGAGGTGGATGGGGTGAAGGGGGCTTTGGGGAAGAGGGGAATGTCTGTTGAGGAAGGATGGGAGAGGACAGAAGACAGGGGTGAATGGAGAATGGTTGTATATGGATGATGTTGTGATTGCACGAGGTGGAATGGGTGGGGGGATGGGGCGTGAGGAAGTATGTGTGAGCAAAATTTGACGCAGCCCGAAGGGATTTCTCCCCGTCCTCTGCTTTTATGCAATGGGGGGACAGAGAGGGGGGGTCGCTGATTTAATGAAGTGGCCTTGCTGTGGATGTGCTGTGTCTTGCGACACTGCTTCTGACCCAGGGCAGTGGACAAGGTGCAGGGATGACCCATCATCCAGGAGGTGCTCAGATAAGAGGGAGGGTGGAGGGGTGTGGAGTGTATTCAGGGATGGTATGGGTGGAAATGATTTTATGCCTTTCCTTTTTTGGCTACCTCCCTTGTGAGGGGGAAAAAGCCTTGGTATATGTATGTAAGTTGTACGAGTTACCCTTGGATTCTGTGAACCAGTTTGATCACATTTCCAATGTTTATTATTACTCGGAGTAAAAGAGAATGAGTAATACAGCAGTGACACTATATTTTATAATGCAAGTAGTGCATATGGCAGCTGATGCTTCATATGAGAATTTGACTCCAACTGAAGTGGTTAACACAGATTTACAATATGTAGCTCCAGTCTATAAAGGCATTCCAAAACCGTCCCTAAGGCACTGGTTGGATGCTACTATGGAATCACTTCTATGTGGTAATGTGTAATCAATACCCTATTACAGAGAATATCCCTAAACAACAATATTTCTTCTTTGAGTGACCTATGAGCCCACCCAGTGGCTGTTGCTAGTTACTTGGGAGCCATGGATCACCTGCAAGAGACCCCTGAGGTAACAGACTGATTGACTGGTTGCCCCAGTTCTCTTTTGCAGGAGACTCAGTGCCCCTAGTAAATCAATGATAACAAGACAAACTATTTCCAATTGTCTTACCTGTCCTGGACGTCTACGACGATCTTCAGAGAGGTCTCGTGCATACTGTCGAGCCTGATTTATCAAATATTGTTGGTTGGGTGTCACCGGTGGAGGGTCTATTGGATCAGTTCCTCTATCAATCTAATTAAAAATCATAAGAATTATGAGATCACAAATATCAGCATCAATATTAAACAAAATATTTACATTCAAAATATACTGCCTGTACCTGTAACACGATTGAAAACTTCATATGCCATATATGATGCATTCATATACTACAAGGCCCTTTCCCTCTTATAAGAATGGGGGGAGGAAAGTAAATAATTCCCAAACGAAAATTACACTTACCCTGTTGGTACTGGAGCTGTTTGTGTTACTATTGCCATTATCATTATTATTATTATTGTTATTATTGTTGTTGTTATTGTTGTTATTGTTATTGTTGTTTTGAAGTGCCCTACTTGTCAGAGCTCTATAACGAGACATAAGGTTCCAGTACTGGTTAGATAGTTGATTATATCTTCGAGAAAGGCGTTGCTCTTGTTCAGCCAGCTGAGAATGTGAGAGACTAGAGCTCCCATTACTACTGTTATTGTTGTTACCAGAGCAAAGACTACTGTTGCTGTGGTAGTCTGGCTGCATTGTTGAAGCAAGGTTGGCTACACCTGTTATGAGTTTATGACCCAATGGGTCAAACTTGACATACCTGTGACCAAATGAATTAAAAATAATTAAAGATAGAATAAGGAAAAAAAGTAACTTTATATAATCAATATTATGAAAAAAACAAAACTACAGTTTAAAAAAAATCATATACCCCTTTATCATCTCCTCTTTACACCTACCGAACTTTTTCCTTCTCAGTGGCAGTAGTAATTCTTTTAAATGGCTTTGGAAGGGACCAATCCCAAAAATATATTTCATTCAGAGTAGCAATAACCAGTACTTGATCCGTTGGGTGAAAGGCTAATGAGGCAATCACTGAATTCTTCTCTGTGGTCCATGCTTCACAACCACCCTGCAATTCATTACGGTTTCAAAATTCAAATTATAATATACATCCCTTACTGTTGGTACACAAATTGGGAAACTAGTTAAACAGAACAGTTCCCCTTATAAAATGCAGTGGTAACTACACAGTACTTATGACATATCAACATGAATTAGAACAACGTATGACATGTCCACTTTACCAGGCTGCCACTCACATAACCAAATACCCATTTACAGAATGTTCACCTCTTGCTGGAGCCTGAGAAGTCAGTCAGTTTCCTGAGTAACTTTGTGTAATGGTCCACTAATAATGCGAGCTATGCAACAACTATTAGTCATGCTTTTATCTGTATTCTGGCTGCCACCATGAAATCTTGTTCAAAGGAAACATCCTATACAGTGGAAGGGTTAAACCTACATCAATCAAACTTTTGCTATTCATTACTAATCACAGAACAGCTGCTAAGAACACCAAAAACATGTGTGGTCAAACTAGAATAGTGCCACAAAACAAATTAGAATGAAACCAAGAGCAGCAGGCTTCAATGAAAGGATGAAACAATTGATGGATACGTTCTGCCAGGACTCTTAAATATGCAAGATGGAACTGAAATATGAGGTGAAAAGGAATGAGCCTTCCTTGAGGATCAAAGAACCCAGAAGAAAATGTACTGTGAAGACTTCATGGAGAGGAAATGGATGAAAACAATGGAATGTCAGAGCAGGGATATGCAGAGCCTTCAGAAAATGAGATCTGAGTGTGAAAAGGACAAAGAAATTTATGTCAGTTGCATCCTATGAGGACAGTGAACATTCTGATTCAGAAGACGCTGGCATGGACACACAACATCTACTCTGATGTTGAAAGTCATATTTCTGCTGAAGAAGGTGAGGGTCCAAGTGTTAAGAAGCTGCAGATGGCAACAGACACAGTCACTCAGCAGCATGATGAATTGCCACACCGATACCAGCATATCCGTGAAAGTATAAAAAAGTCAGACCAGAATTCTACGAGATTGTTGACAAACTGAAGAGCTGCTACCATATGTCTGAGTGGCAAGCAGAATCAGCTGTGATCATAAGTCAGCAACAAGAATCCAAGAATGTCAGGGATGCAGGCAAGAGCACTGAAGTCATGGCACTAGATTGATTGATTGATTTATGAGTTTTTGGCCGACGGCCAGGCACTGGGACCAAAATGATCATTCAGCGCCTTCATGGCACTAGATGAAATCATCCAGATCATGAAATCTGATGAACAAGTAATTCTGACTTGTTCTGATTATGGTTCAAAGAAGCAGGGCATTGGCTCTTTTTCTGTTTGGGGTATCATTGTCAATGGAACATACACACATAGTGACAGTCGAATGAATCAGATGTGCCTGAGAACACTCCGCGAGCTAGTGCTAATCTAGCGATTCTTCAACCAAAAAAATTGGCAATTTACCTAGTTGTAAACAGATCAGAAGGAGGCAATGATGAGTGGTACCGTGATGTAGCAAAGTGATTTGAGTTTAACAAGAATAGAAAAAAAGAAGGGAAATGGATGATATACCGACATACGCAGAGACAACGAAAAGAAGATTAGATATGAGTATGAAACGCCTTTGGGAATGGTTAGAAAAAAATATGTAATATAGACAGTCCTAGATATGAAGACAAATCATTCCATGGATTCAGAACAGAAAGAGGTATCAACCTCAAAAGCATACTAATAAACCAAGAAATATTTGAAATGAAAAGGGATATTGTTGAATGGAAAAAGGAACATAACCAATTATATAAACAAGTGAGAGAATTGAGGAAGGAAAATGCACTTTTAATTTGGGAATTGGAAGAAATGAAAAAGGAACTGGCTAAAGTAAAAAATGATAATGAAAAGATGAAAAGTGAAGACAAATATAAATGAAACTTTGTTGAGGGAAGTTAATGAAAAGATTAATAGAGGCAGGCAAAGTTGGTGAAAATATAAAAGAATCAAACATGATGGAAATCAAAAACCAAATGAAAGACAAAGAAAACCAAAAAATACTATTTAAAGAAATAGTCAAAGAACAAATGAACAAAAGTACAAAGAACACAGTGATAGAAGTAATGAAGTAAAAAAGAGATTGGGTAAAAGACACAATAGACAAAAAGAAAAAAAAAAGTATTGTAATCTATGGTATCAAAGAGAAACATGGACTAATAAGGTTCCAAAGGGAAAAAGAGGAGAAGGATATAGTGAGAGAAATACTAAAAGAAATACAGGATGAGGGGCAAGGACTTGAAAAGGCAATAGAAATCTACAGGATGGGCAAATATTCTGAAGAGAAAAATAGAACTCTAAAAGTAAAACTTAATTTGCAGAGGATAGCAGAAGAAATATTAACAAACGTAAGAAAACTAACAAAAAAGTAAAAACTACAAAAATCTATGGATAAAAAAGGAACTGAAAAAACACTTAAAGAGGAAGCTAAGGAAAAGAATGAGAAAAGAACAGAAAACGAAAGGAAGGAGTTTTTTGGAGAGTGATGGACTTGAGACTGAGGAAATGGTGATGATGATATGGTTTAACATCACAAACTCCCTTTATGGAGGCTAGGACGGTGCCCCTTACAGAGGCCTTTGTAGCGTGGAATTTAATGAACCATGCCCTTGGTTCAACTTCACCGGTGGCAGGACTCAAACCGCCATTCCTTCGACCTTCACCGCAAGTAACAACACCCTAACCCACTAGGCCAGCGAGCTTCCTGAGGAAATGGTACATAAGGGAAAAGGAAATGCAGGAGCAAGAAGAAAAGGAAGAAAAGGCAAAAAATTAAAGATAACATATACCAATATAGACGGATTGATAACAGGAATAGATGAATTGAATGACTATCTGGAACAAGAAAAACCAGATATCATGGTTTTTGTGGAGATAAAATTGAGAGGATCATTACCACCAAATAGTATATGCTAAGGATTATATAATTGTTGGTTCAGAAATAGAGAAACAAAGCAGGGTGGAGGAGTGATGTTGCTAACCAAGAAAGGCCTAAATGTGACAAAAATCACAGAAGGAGAGAACAATATGGAGTGTATTATGATAAGAGTTGAGGATAGAGACATGAAAAATAGTAAGTATGCGGTGATTTATATCACACCTAAAACTCACACATGGAATGAAAGTGAACACTCCAAAATACTGGAAGACACAAGAAAAACACTAAATGAAATACTAAAGAAGGAAATATGGTAATTATGGGTGATTTGAACTTTATTAAAGAAATATGTTGGGAAGAAATGACTGTGAAAGGTGAAGATCACTGGGGAAACATATTACTAGAAATGACCATTGATTACACATGGATGCAATGGGTAAAGGAAAATACCAGATATAGAAATAACAAGGAACCCTCAAGATTGGATTTGATATTCACATCAGAACCTGAAATTGTGTATAAAATTGAATACAAGACACCAATTGGAAAAAGTGATCATTCCTCTAACAATAGATTTTACTCTTAGGCAAAATTATGTGTGGCTCGTCCATAGGGGTACCTCAAAAGTCCCTAAAGCATTGGTTGCAAGTTACTGTGTAACACTGCAAAATAACATCATGTCAATATCCCAGTATAGGGAGTGAGTGTAAATTGCAGATTGGAAGTAGCAAGTAAACATGTTGGGGAAATGAAGTGTCACAAGGAATAGGCATCTGGAAATGGATGCAGAGATTACATAACGTGGTGATTGTGCCTTCGACACTTATGGGATGACTTGGAATTTAAGAGGGGCAGAAAGGAGAAAATTAAATGAATTTGAGATGAAGTGTCTGAGAAGTATGGTTGAGGTTACATGGTTAGATAGGGTGAGAAACAAAGAGGTGAAGAGGAGAGCAGGGGTGAAAAGGGGGCTGGTAGATAGAGCTGATGAAAGATCACTGGAATGGTTTGGGCACATGGAAGAATGGGGGAAGAAAGGCACATTGAGTGGAAAGCAGAGGTGGATGGAGTGAACCTGAGGGGATGACCAAGGATGAAATGCATGACTATGGTGAAAGGGGCTCTGAGTAAGAAGGGAATATCTGTTGAGTAGGGAAGTAAGAAGGTAAGGGATACAGGCAAGCGAAGAATGGTTGTGTATGAATATTTTGATGCAGCCTAAAGGGATTTCTCCACGTCTTCTCTATTCTCTGCATGAGGGGATAAGGAGGGAGGGTTGCCATGTAATTGAAATAGTCCTGCTGTGGATGCACTGTGTCTAGCTGTATTGTATCCCGGCAGTGGGCAGGAGACAGTGATGATCCTTCATTCATGAGGAGCTAAGATGAGAGGGTAATAAGGGCAAAGGATGGGAGTGGATGTGTGCCTTGTTTGGGTACCTCCCTTATAAGGGGAAAGAAGTCCTTGGTATATAGAATAAAAAATGTTTGAGATGAAGGGTTTCAGATGTATGGTGGGAGTTATGAAGATGGTCACAGAAATGGGGAGAGGAGTCAGAGAGGATGTGTGAAAAGAGCTGGAAGACATGGAAAATCAAAGAATACTGGGATGGTAAGGGCATGTAAAAATGAGTGAAAAAAGAAAATTAAAATTAAAATGGAAGTAGAGGTAAATGGAATGAACTTCAAGGGAAGACCAAGAATAGGATGAATTGATGGGGTGAGGGGAGCCTGTGGAGCTAGGAAGGGAGAGGACACAATATAGGTGTGAGTGAATAGTGGTTGCAAATAAAGGGGAAATTAACATTGCCAAAAGGGATATCTTATTGTATGTTCTGTACTTTTTATGAGTGGATGAGGGAGGAGGGTCACCATGTAATGAAGCAACGGCGGTAAACAAGTTTCAGCTGTCAGACTTTGCTGTGGAGGTCCTGTGACTTGTTGCATTACCTCCAACCAAAGCACTGGGCATGATACAGGGATAACCCTTCATCCAAAAAGAGCAAAGATAAAAAAGATAAAAAATAGGTGCTGGATGGGTATGCGAAGAGTGTAGAGAGAGGGCCTTTTGGTATTTGTATGCTTAAATTCTAAATAGGTAATCTTAGTTCCATTAAGGGGATCGTCCATTAGAAAATCAAACTTTTTTAGTTTGGGGTGAAAGTGGCTGAGATTTTTTCTTAGTAACTGTCTTGTCTCAAAGAAGATACCACCGAATTTTCAAGTCATTTATGCTTATACTTTTTTTTTATTGTTAATTTTTTTTTTTCGAGGGGTAATTTTTGAAAATTTTGAAATTGATTCAGAGGATAGACCTTTGACTGGACATTGATTATTTTTTGTCTTTATAATGGGCTAAGATAGATGAAGAAACGGAGGCAGAATTATGATGTTCTGATCAGTCTGTTATGAAAAAAAAAAAATCCAAAGTTGATGAAAAAAGAAAAAAAAAATGTATATATGAAAAAATCTTACTAGTCCTTGACAGGACATAAATCTGCCTCCAAATGTTCTCCCAATTATGCTGAATCCGAAAAGGATTTGCAGTTAAAAATCAGTGAAGGCATTTTGGATATGAATCAAGTTAAATGTGCAAAAATCAAGTTTTTCAGGAATGAGCGTCATAGTTTTTTTGTTCATGGTTACTGGTCCCCTTTCATCATTTAGGATGTTATGGTGTTGAAAGTGTATCATAGGCACAACCCTACTCTTTGTTGCCAGCTTTTGATTAATTACAGGTTTATATGATGAATCCAGTTAGTATCCACCAGGGTTATACTGCACTTTTCGTTTTCTTGGCACGATGCATCTTTGGCGACAGACGATCTTTATCTGCCATCCTAAGCTGTTTTATGGCATCACTGGTTGTTGTCCCTCTTGCTGATGGCATATATGCAAGTTCATAACCAAAGATGTGGTTCAGAACTGCAACTTGAGCACAGAATTGAACTCTAGCTGCTGATGCAAACTTCCTCTTTGAACTCAAAGCCCAGATCTTTGCATGGAAGCTTTCATTTTGGTTTTGTGTCCTTCCCTTGAGGCATTTCTCTAAAAGCTCTGTAGAGGTGAGGTCTTGATATATTGCCAGGATGGATTTCCGCTTCTCAGTGGGAATCTTCGCCAGGAACGGCTTCTTGACTCTGTGAGACTCGGGTTCCTCTTGCCTGGCTAGTGCTCTCTAGAAAAAAACACCACGAGTCTTCTCCCTTAGGACAGTAAGAATGCAATGGCTTCTCATCTGTGCTGACAGAATGCAGGTAGGAGGCCATGATAGCTTTACGCATTGTCTGAACGTCAGTATTCACACAATCACGTATTGCCTTCCCATAATACTGTGTCAACTGTCACAGCATCTGTCAACATATTAGCTCATATGCTATTATTTATCATACAAAAGCATAAATAGTGCAAAATACACAGCTTCTTTTGCTAGCAAATATATGTAACAACAGAAAACGTAATATGCAGTATGCAGCGCACACGACCCAGCCACAGTAGGGTGGGGGGGTACTGTATTATATTTTTTTTAGATAGTAAAAATCAAGATACAGCTTCCATACTCAGCCACGAGATAGCTTATGAGCAACACTTTTAGAGGAAATATTTTCAGAATTTTTTATTTT
>NC_134806.1:27581267-27586267 GCF_046742065.1 Oratosquilla oratoria
AGTACATTTACATGCCTGTATTACAGTTATTATATAATTATTAGTATTTTAGCATTATTATTACAGTATTGTTATTATTACAGTGTTAGAGTATTATTCTTATGTGTTTCTATGCCATATCATACATTACCTATACGTATACCGCTATGAAAATCTACGGGTGTTAGGGCAATATTTTCGATGACCGGACGTTTGACATGACCGGACCATCCTTCCCCTCAATTAGTCCAGGCTTTCGAGGTTCGCCTGTATACATACATACATACATATATATATATATATATATATATATATATATATACTGTATATATACATATATATATATATATATATATATACATATAAACATACATATATAAATACATATATACATATATATATATATACATATACATATATATATACATTATATATATATATATACATACATACATACATACACATACATATACCAAGGCTTTTTCCCCCTTACAAGGGAGGTAGCCAAAAAGGAAAAGGCATAAAATCATTCCCACCCATTCCATCCCTGAATACACTCCACACCCCTCCACCCTCCCTCTTATCTTAGCACCTGGATGACGGGTCATCCCTGCACCTTGTCCACTGCCCTGGGTCAGAAGCAGTGTCGCAAGACACAGCACATCCAAAGCAAGGCTGCTTTATTAGATCGGCGACGCCCCCCCCCCCCCATGCATAAAGGAGAAGACGGGGAGAAATCCCTTCGGGCTGCGTCAAAATTTGCTCACACATACTACCTCACCCTCCATTCCCCCGCCCATTCCACCTCATGCATCACAACATTATCCATACACAACCATTCTCCATTCATCCCTGTCTTCTGTCCTCTCCCATCCTTCCTCAACAGACATTCCCCTCTTCCCCAAAGCCCCCTTCACCCCATCCATCCAAATCATCCTAGGACGTCCCTTCATGTTCACTCCCTCCACATCTGCCTTCCATACCTCTTTTACTAGTCTTTCTTCACTCATTCTTTCCATGGGTCCAAACCATCTCATTAATCTTTCATCAACCCTATCTCCCAACCCCCTTTCCACCCCTGTTCTCCTCCTCATCTCCTCATTTCTCACTCTATCTAGCCTAGTAACCCCCATCATACTTCTCAGACACCTCATCTCAAACACATTCAAACTCCTCTCTTCCTCTCTTATGTTCCATGTTTCTGCCCCATACAGTGCTGTTGGCACAATCACTCCTTCATATAGTCTACTCTTGGTATCCATTCCCAAATGTCTATTCCTCATTACACTTTTTAATCCACCAAGGCATTTACTCGCTTCTCTCAATCTACATTCTACCTCCACCTTCACTCCACCTTTTCCTGCCACATTTGCACCCAAGTATCTGAAACTATCCACTTCCTCCAGTCACTCTTCCTTAATGCTCACTTCCAGTCTACTGCCACTGTCACCCCTTGTACATCTCATCACCTTAATTTTACCCACATTTATCTTCAGCTTTCTTCTATCACACACACTCCCAAACTCTGTCACCAACTTCCTCAGTCCCTCCTCCGATCCTGCCACAAGCACAGTGTCATCCGCAAACAACAGCTGGCTCACCTCCCACTTTTCTCCGTTTTCTTTAACCATCTCCAATCCCTGAACCACTACCTTTGCATTTACCTCTCGCACTACCCCATCCATGTATAAGTTGAACAGCCAGGGCGACATAACGCATCCTTGACGAAGTCCCACCTTTACCTCAAACCACTCACTCTCTCCATTTCTAATCCTGACACAAGCTCTACTACTCTCATAAAAACTCTTGACAGCTCCTAGAAGCTTTCCTCCTATCTCGTATATCCGCAAAACCTCCCACAGTGCCTTTCTGTCTACCCTGTCGTAAGCCTTTTCCAGGTCCATAAGGGCCCAAAAAACATCCTTCCCCTTTCCTATAGCTTTCTCACATATCTGTCTTACCACAAAGATCTGATCTACACAACCTCTACCCGTCCTAAATCCACACTGTTCCTCACCAATTACTCCCTCTCTTCCTCTCCTAATCCTCTCAATCAAGATCCTCCCATAAGCCTTCCCAACTACACTTAACCACTTCACTACGGGACTTAAATCTCGCGGGCAGCAGCCAATGCCAGCCGTACGACGTGTCGTAATAATACTCGCATCATAAAACATAGTCACCGCTTATATCGATCGTTCTCTCTTTCACCCGCGAATTTTGAAAACCACAGAGAATGGGATTCAGGGCACATTTGGGAGAATGTAAAAACACAGGGGCGACTACAATAAATATAATCAAGACGCCGATATGGCAGCGTCGCGAATCCACTTGCTCCTCATGACGCCTATGTAGGCGGCACCGTATGGAAGGGGTTAACAAGCTAATCCCTCTGAAACTACTACATTCACACTTGTCCCCTTTTCCCTTGTAAAGTGGAACTATACAGGCACTCCTCCAGTCCTCTGGCACTCTACCCTCTTTCCAGCAAACATTAAATAACCTCACCAGCCAGTCCACCATCACTGTACCTCCTTTTTTTAGACATTCTGCATGGCATCCATCCAGACCAGGTGCCTTACCTGCTTTCATCATCTTAACAACTGCCTTTACTTCATCCTTCCTTATTTCTCCTCCATTTTCCTCACTCATCACTCTCATTTTCTTAGCATTTCCCACTGCAGCTATCTTGTTAACATGGTCGGTAAAATGGCAAATGAACTTCAATATCTCTAAGTGTAGCGTGTTAAACGTAGGGCTACACAACCCCAAAAATAGATACAATTTAGATAACACGTTTTTAGAAAAATCTGAGTGCGAGAGGGACTGGGGAGTTCTGGTGAGTCCGGACCTCTAAACCAGGAAGCAGTGCATTAGTGCCAGAAATAGAGCTAACAGTGCATTAGGCTTCATTGCTAGGACGGTAACGAACAGAAGTGCAGAGGTAATTATTAAACTCTATCTAGCGATAGTTAGACCCATCCTTGACTATGCGGTACAGTTTTGGTCTCCGTCCTACAAAATGGACATCAATTCACTAGAATCAGTACAGAGAAGAATGACCAAAATGATACACGGACTCGGAAATTTGCCTTACGAAGAGAGGCTTAGGCACCTAAACTTACACTCTCTGGAAAGACGTAGAGTGCGGGGTGATCTAAAAGAAGTGTTCAAGTGGATCAAAGGTTATAACAAGGGTGAAGCAAACAAGGTCATCATAATAAAACAACAGGGCAGGTCTCGCAGTAATGGGTATAAACTGGACAAATTTAGATTTAAGAAGGAAATAGGCAAGAATTGGTTTACTAATAGGGTGGTCAATGAATGGAATAAACTTAGTAACCATGTAGTAAGCGCTGAAACTATCAGTTGTTTTAAGAAACTATTAGACAACTTTATGGATGGGGATGACAGGTGGTGATGGATATGGAGCTGCCTAGTGTAGGCCTTATGGTCTCTTGCAGTCCCCTTTATTCTTATGTTCTTTCCCCCCCTATCCTCCTTCACATTTAGACTCCTTATATTCTGCCCATCTTCCCCTTACTGCCTTCTCTTCCATTATCATCTCTTCATCTGCACCTTTTACCTTTTCTTCTCTACTTCATTTGCCTCCTCTTCCTCTCTTAATTTCTTTCCAAAACATCTTTTTATTACTTTCAAAATTTTCTGTCATACTCTTACCCCACTTCACATCTGCTCTCCTCTTTGCCTCCTTTACCTTTTGCTTTACTTCTCTTTTCTTTTCTTTGTACTTCTCATATGACTCTCTCGTCCTATTTTGTAACCAATCTGTGAAAGCTCGCTTCTTCTCTTCTACAACCTTCTTTGTTTCCTCATCCCACCATTCACTACCCTTCTATTTCCTCCTGTCCTTGTTCCACACACCATCTTTGCACACTTTGTGACTCCTTCCTTGAACCATCCCCATTCCTCCTCCACACCTAGCTCTGCTCTATCCTTCACTCCCTCCCACTCCTTTCCTCTTCCTCCATCTATCCTCCACTCTCAACTTACCTTCCACCAAAAAATGATCTGATATTCCCCCACCCTCTCCCCTTGGCACATGTACATCCTTAATTCTTCCTATCATAATCCTATTAACCACTACATAGTCCATTAACGCTCTATCACCCTTCCCTCCACCACCATACATATATTATATATACAGGTAAACGTCGACTTACGATGGCCGCGACTTACGATTGTTCGACTTTACGATGACGACGACGACGATATGATAATTTAACCCCTTCCATACGGTGCCGCACACATAGGCGTCATGAGGAGCAAGTGGATTCGCGACGCTGCCATATCGGCGTCTTGATTATATTTATTGTAGTCGCCCCTGTGTTTTTACATTCTCTCAAATGTGCCCTAAATCCCATTATCTGTGGTTTTCAAAATTCGCGGGTGAAAGAGAGAACGATTGATATAAGCGGTGACTATATTTTATGATGCGAGTATTATTACGTCACGTCGTACGGCTGGCATTGGCTGCTGCCCGCGAGATTTAAGTTCCGTACTGAAAATACATATTATAGTGTTTCAATATGGTAAAAAGGATAAAAATAATTAAATAAACTACTGTACATGTTTAATAAGCTATATTCAGTATCTCTGGTGGTTAATATACAGGTAGGCTAGGTACAGTGACCACGGAACAGAGTGGGGATCGACTTACGATGAGATCGTCTTACGATGGCTCTATCGAAACCTAATGCCATCGTAAGTCGACGTTTACCTGTATATATATATATATATATATATTATATCTATATATGTGTGTGTGTGTGTGTATTAGGGTGGTCCTAAAAATTAATTTTTGAATTTCAGAAGCGGAACCTGGCATTCTACTCTGATTCAAGAGAAATACCAATTGCCAAAATTTCAGCTTGATCTGATCATATTTAGGGGTTGCGCATCGATGTTGAAATTGCCACTGTACTCCACCAAAAGACTATTATTGAAACTGAGGAAGGGGGAAGGAAAGTCTTGGCAATCTGGATGATCTAGTTCTTGAA
>NC_134806.1:27591267-27663767 GCF_046742065.1 Oratosquilla oratoria
AAAAGCACAAAAACAGAGACCACCGAAAAAAAAAGACTACTCTTCGTGAGAGATGTTTAGAATCTGACTCCATGTGACATCGAGTGCGCCTAAACAGAATTGCCAAATAGTGTGTATTGTCTCGGCTAAATACGGGTACAAACGCTAGCATTGAAAAATAGCGAAAAGTTTGGGTGGAAAGTTGTATTTTTCGCATGTTTTGAGTTTAGGGGAAAGTTGGGGCACCTATAATTTTGCGCCCAAACTTTTCGCAGCCACTGTACAAGCGCAGTGTCATCAGCAAACAACATCTGGCTTATCTTCCACTTTTTCCATTTCCTTTAACCATCTCCAATCAACAACCCATTACTTTTGCATTTATCTGCAATACTGCCCAGTGCCCTCCTGTCTGCCCTGTCATAAGCCTTTTCCAAATCCATAAAAAAAGCTTTTTCACACATCTGTCTTACCACAAAAATCTGATCCACACAACCCCTACCTGTCCTAAACCCACACTGTACCTCTCCTAAGTCTCTCAACCAAGACCCTCCCATAAGCCTTCCCAACTATACTTTACGAACTGATCCCACTGAAACTACTACACTCACACTTGTTCCCTTTTCTCTTGTAAAGTGGAACAATACAGGCACTCTCCATTCCTCCGGCACTCTACCCTTTTTTAAACAAACTTTAAATAACCTCACCAGCCAGTCTACCATCACTGTACCTCCTCTTTTTTTTTTTTTTTTTTTAGACATTCTGCATGACACCCATCCCAGGTGACTTACCTGCTTTCATCATCTTAACAACTGCCTTCACCTCATCCTTCCTTATTTCTCCCCCATTTTCCTCACTCATCACTGTCATTTTCTTAGCACTTCCCACTGCAACTACCTTTCTCTCCCTATACTCCTTCACACTTAGCAACTCCTTAAAATACTCTGCCCATCTTTCTCTTACTGCCTTCTCTTCCATTATCATCTCTCCATCTGCACCTTTTACCTTTTCTTCTCAACTTGATTCGCCTCCTCTTCCTATCTTCTTTTCAAAACCTCTTTTTATTACTTTCAATATTTTGTCATATTCTTACCCCATTTCACATCTGCTCTCATCTTTACCTCCTTTATCTTATGTTTTACTTCTCTTCCCTTCTTTGTACCTCATATGATTCTCATCCTATTTTGTAACCAATCTGTGAATGCTTGCTTCTTCTCTTCTACTACCTTCTTTGCTTCCTCATCCCACCACTCACTACCCTTCCTTCTATTTCCTCCCATCCTCCTTGTTCCACACACCATCTTTACACAACTTGTCTTTGAACCAGCCCCATTCTTCCTCCACTCCTAGTTCTACTCTATCCTTCACTCCTCTCTCAGCTTCTTCTTGTACTCCAACTTTTCTTTCTCATTTAAGCAGTTCACTCTACAGTAAGCACATCCCTACCTTTTGTCCTTTTCCTCTTTCTCCATCTATCCTCCACTCTCAACTTACCTTTCACCAAAAAATGATCTGATATTCCCACTCTCTCCCCCCTTAGAACATGTACATCCTTAACTCTTCCTACTATACTCCTGGTTAATATTATATAGTCCATTAACACTAACTTACTCGAATTCTACAACACAGTTATCTCGAATTATGACAAAAGAAACAATATAGATTTAATATATCTAGACTTTGCAAAAGCTTTTGATACCGTCCCACACGAAAGACTACTTACTAAATTAGCTTTGCATGGAATAAGTGGTAGCCTATTAGGTTGGACTAGTAATTGGTTGAAAGGTCGAAAACAGAGTTGTTTTAAATGGAAAAACTTCTGGATGGAAAAGTGTTGCAAGTGGAGTTCCTCAGGGTTCCGTTCTTGGGCCACTTCTATTCATAGTATATATAAATGATATAGACCATGGACTAAAATCTGTTTCCAAATTTGCTGATGATACAAAACTGTGCGGAGTGGCAAATGATCACTCAAACCAATTAGATATTCAAGAAGATTTAGATAAATTACAGCAATGGTCTGAAAAGTGGCTAATGAAATTGAACACAAGTAAATGCAAGGTAATGCACATAGGTAAAAATAACAGTAAGTACGATTACAAGTTATTTGGAAATTCGTTAACAAAAGTGGATAGTGAAAAAGATCTCGGCTTTATTATCAGTGACGACCTCAAATCATCCAAGCAGTGTATTTCAGCCTCTGAGAAAGCAAATAAGATTCTGGGATTGATTGCGCGATCTTTTGATTTCAAAAGTCCATCACTCATTAACAAGCTATATAAATCGTTAGTTCGTCCACATTTGGAATATGCTGTTTCCGTATGGTCACCGAATCTCATTAAAGACATTGACAGACTGGAAAAAGTACAACGGCGAGCCACAAAACCGATTCCAAATATCAAAAATAAATCATACGAAAATCGACTTAAGCACATGAATCTGTTTTCCCTAAAAAAGCGTAGACTCAGAGGTGACTTGATACAGGTCTTTAAGATTTTAAAGGGAATTGACAACATCAAAAGTGACCAAATTTTCACATTGAATGAGAATCAGACAAGAAACAATGGTTTCAAACTGTCCGGAAATAGATTCAATTTGGAAGTAGGTAGAAACAACTTTGCCAACCGTGTAGTTAATGAATGGAATAAACTTCCTGCACAGGTAGTGCAATGTATTTCAGTTAGAAGCTTTAAGAATAATTTAGATAAATACCTAAGTAAGATGCTGTAATGATTATAATTTATGTTATATTATTTGTTTTTGTTTTGTTATAATTTGTCTGTGATTTTCATTTATTATTAGTTATATGTCAATTTATTATCATTTACTATTTACCTGTTTGTTTATTATTTTAACTATACCTATGCATTTATTTATGTATTTTATTTATTTACATTATTATAGTTTTTATTATTTTATTATTAATATGATTTTTTTTTTTTTGGCATCCGACCTAGATATGGATCAAAAGGTCTCCTGTCGGCATGCTCCGCCTTTGTAATCCTTTGTAATCTACCACCCTCTCCCATGTCTACTTATGCTCGACTTTCTTCCTAAACACTGTATCAACTCTCTAGACACATCTCCATCAACTCTCCATTACAATTTTTTCATGGAACTTCACACTTACCAACCACTCCATCTATTGGTTCATTTCCTAACCTAGCATTAAGGTTTCCCAATACCACTACATTGACATTTCTCCCTAATCCCTCTATTCATTTATCTAAATCTATCCAAAAAGCCTCCCTTTCCTCTACACTCTTCTCACCACCAAGCCCATATGCACTTACAAAAACCCATCTCCCTTCCCAGTTTCACAATCCACATTAACCTTGAAGAAACCTTCCACTACACTAAACACTTACCTATCTCTTCACTTCCTAGTATAGCCACCTCTACCTTGTCATCTCTTCACTCCTGAGATCCTCCCAACTCTACTCCCAAACTCAAATTTACCCCACCCTCTCAAATTAGTTTCACTCAATGCCAACACATCCATCTTTTTTCTCACAAACATACTGCCTATCTCCTCCCTTTTACTCTCATCTGTACCACATCCACACACATTAAAAGATCCAAACCTTAGGGTATTGGTTGGAAAACTCCTCCCAGACCCTCTTATGCCTTTACTTTTTTTAGGAATGTCCCATTTGGGGCTACAGGGAGAAGGATGCCTAGTCCTATCCCCGTCCCATTTTTGCTTCATACAACTCAAGTGGAAAGACTTGGTGGCAGTATTCTTTTCCCCCACCACAGGGTTTGGCAAAACAAGAAAATTAATATTCAGAGAAATGGTACAGGACAGTAACAAGAGTTGGGGACAGCATAATGGAGGGCCAGTTACAGTATAATAAAGTATCATCATTTCTCTATTAATAGAGATTTCCTCTACCACAGACAAAATCATGTGTGGCTCTGGTACATAGGGGCATCCCAGAGACCATAAAGTATCAGTTGCATGCTACTTAGCAGCTTTTAACCCCACAATAACATGCAGCCAATACCCAAGTAGAGTATATTAATAATTATATATTAATAACCACAGAAAATATGATCATGACAGTTCACAGAATATGGGGCTCACTCAGCTACAACTACAAAATAAATATAATCAAGAGACTCCAAACACCGGCATCCTCATATACCCACACACGCCTCATAACGCCTACATAAGTATCATTGTATGGAAGGGACTAAAAGGGCAAGGGATCACTAAGAAACGTGTATTTCATGTTTTTTTTTTTTTTGCCAAAGTCCCCTGGCATGGCAATGTGCATCCCAGTGTGGGTCTATGGGGATAAAGCATCTTGGTTAGGCAATATACATCCCAATCCTAGGTTAGATTAGGCTGCACTAGATTTGGTTGGGTTATGATTAAGTTAGATTAGGTTATGGTATAAAGAATTTTCCTGCTTGTTTTCTTGCTCCCTTCCTCCTAGGGAGGAATGGTGGATGGATATAGAATGGGGAGTGGGTACATGCTTTTTGATTTCGCTACCTCTAATACAAGGAGGAAAAAGCCTTTGTTATATAGATTGATAGTTTTCCTGCCGATTTTATTTTTTTTCCTACCAGAAATCACTCGCATTTGCTCTACCTAAAAACATAACTTCCCAACATGGTCTCCCAGATTTTTGTGTTTGCAGTTTTACATAGAAACAAATGTCGGATTCTTTCAAGATAACTATGGAAAAAATTAATTTTTGCAACAAAATCATGAGTATAGATATTTCCAATTTTTTCAAAGGAAAGTGAGGAGCCTACTACAGGAGGTCCATAGCTGTGACTGAACCTATCACTTTTGCCCTACCCACTTGGACTGTTGGGGCAAACAGTCACTGCTGGGAATACCTCATTAATATATTCCTTTCATGAACAAAAGTTAAAAAATACAAGCAATTTATGGCTCAAAATAGCAGTGTTAGTATTTCTGAAATCCCTTTCACAATGTACACACACTTTATAATTGCAGTGATGTACAGATACAGTTGTAACATCTTTCATGAAGGTTATCTGCTACTGACATTATTGTATCATGAAAAAATTATTCATTTCAAATGTGCATCGGGCAGCATTAGCTGCCCGACGTGTGATGTTGCGTCATAATAATCACATTATAAAAAATAAAGTCAGTGCTCAATCGTTTGTTCTCTTTCACCCGTGAATTTTGATAACCATAGAAAATATGATGAAGCCAGTTTAGGGAGAATGGAGGTTACGTAGGTATGACTACAATAAATACAATCAAGACACTGATGTCAGCATCATCGCGTACCCACTTGCTTCTCATGACGCCTACGTAGGCGCCACCGTAGGGAAGTGGTTAATAAAAAGAAACATCACCATTAAGGCAAGGTAAAAGTGGCAATATTGTAGTGGGAGGAATTGTAGATGGAACTAACAATGAATGGAACAATGTTCTAAATGACAAATGAAGCAGCTGACAAAGCAATTTTATTCTAGTACTACAGTAAATAAAATTTGTATTTTCAAAATGGCTCTATTGTGACAATTTGGTTATGGAAATACGTCTCAGAATATGCAGACCTACATGAAGAGCAAACAACAATAGCTGTCAATTAATCAATCCATTGCACCTGGTCTCTCTTGCAAAAGACCCATGGGTTTCAGGTAATCAGTAATAAGCCCCAAGGGGTCAACACCTGAAATAGTTATATTGGTATAAAATATACCAAACCTTTTCACTGCCCTCAACAGACCCTTTCCCATACATCTGCCAACACACACCTTCAAATCCATTTAAGTCTAAAAGACATCCTTACCCTTAGCCAAACACTTCTCACATATCTGCCTTACTACAAAAACTTAATCTACACGTCCTTTCCCTCTCCTAAACCCACACTCCTCCTCTCCTTGGCCTTGCTCTTGGAAAAGAATGACACATTGAACCTACGAGATTCCCCAACCTTAGATGACACAAGCCAAGTAATCAACAAATTTGGTGTGAAAATAGTAAAATAGCTGGCACTTCTTCACATGGGTACATGAATCCTACAAATCTGTAAATACAATTTCCTCCCCCACCCCTTTAGTATCTACCTAATTGTAGCATATAGCAGTACTACTCAAAGTGGTGGTCCACGGACCAATGCCAGTATGAGAGCCATCAGCTACCAGTACACAGCCAGTGTCTGGGTCTTGTTAAGGAATCATTTGAAGAAGTGGTAGAATCTATGGAATAATATGGATACTCATTCTCCACTGTATGTGGCACTGTAACTGAACTACAACTGGATAGATTGACAAAGAAGTAGGCTCACCTTTCACACTAGTAAAAACTAAGGTTATACGTTTATTTTTGTGTTAATAAACTGCCTTTTTTATTACTTTTTATATAGCGAGATTTAAGTTCCGTACTGAAAATACATATTATAGTGTTTGAATATTGTAAAAAGGATAAAATAAATAAAATAAACTAATGTACATGTTTAATCTGATATAATCAGTATCTCTGGTGGTTAATATACGAAACCTAATGCCATCGTAAGTCGACGTTTACCTGTATTTTGATATTGTATTTTTTTACAAAATAAATATACAATAAAAATGTCAATTTTTATATTCATTATATATATATATATATACAGGTAGTCATCGACTCACGACCGAGTTCGGTTCCGACAGACAGGTCGTAAGTCGATCTGGACGCAAGTCGGTCTATATATATATACAGTATATATTACCCTTAATATATAAATATATATATATATATATACACATATATATATATATATATATACACATATATATATATATATATATATATTGTATATTTAGCATACTGAAATCTTGGCATCTTTGAACTATGTTGTATAGTATTTTTAACCTTTGTATAATTTTATCTGATTTTCTTTGGGAAACGTAGCCTAGGCCTAGGCATATTGAATAAAATTCTATCATCTTTGACCTATGATATCTAATACTGTATTTGTTAACCTTTGTATTATTTTACCATCAGACTTTCTTTAGGAAACGTATACATACTGAATAAAATCTTATTATCTCTGAGCTACATTGTTTAATATTCATTAAATTTTTATCATTTTCGTTAGGAAACGTAACCTAGGCCTACACATACTGAATAAAGTCCTGTCATCTTTGACCTACAAATCCTTTTTTGTTGGTTACATTAAAATCATTGTAAAGCAAAATTAGGAAAAAAATATTTCGAAACACATTCTTTTCATTTACGTACTGTACCGAAAATATTGTTATCGACAACAGACTAGGCATAAACAAAGTTTACTGTTACATTTTATTAATCGCAAAACATAAAAATACAAAATGCTGTACCGAACATTTTGTCATCGACAACAGACTAGGCATAAAAAAATACTGTTATATTTCATTAATTGCAAAAAAGATACAAAATGTAAGGCAAAATTAGGATTTTTTTTATTTCAACAACACACATTCTTTTCGTTTAAGTACTGTACCAAACATATTGTTATCGACAACAAACTAGCCTAGGCATAAAAAGTTTGTTATATTTTATTAATTGCAAAACATACAAAAATACAAAATGCAATGCAAAATTTGGAAACATTTTACTTCAAACAAACAAAATGGGATGCGAAAACTATCGCACTCGCGTCTCGCAGCGTGCGGAGTAATGTACTGCACTCCCAGGCATAACATTGCAATTCTATTACTCTATTAAATGTTAGATATTATTGCACCATTTCGTGGTCGTAAAGTCGATCAGTCGTAAGTCGCATAGGTCGTAAGTCGGCGACTACCTGTATATATATATACATATCGATTCCAGTAAATTAATATTACTACAAATATCACCGGTACATGGCACAGTGATAATAAAATGACGGTCCACCACCTCAGACAGAGAAGCATTGGTATACAGGAAAGAAGCAATGCTCATTGGGTCCCATCTCCTACTCTCTAATTTATCATACCTAGCCTCAAATTCATGCACAGTTCCAACATAAGTCTATAGCCTTGATTCCCAATTATCATATTGTGTATATTGTTCCAGCTTGGGCAATTATCACCTTCCAAGTTATTCCAAGTATCTATGTATCATAAGCAAAAAAACAAATGTGAAAAATGGGATCCTGTTAAGATAAGCAAACCCAACATTTTCATGTCAAGAACTACTAACCCAATTATTCTCATGTAAAGAATGAAAAATCCAAATGTCTTCATGTAAAGAATAACAAACCCTTAACAAGTGAACTCTTTTCTTGATCAATACATACATATACCAAGGGCTTTTCCCCCCTTACAAGGGAGGTAGCCAAAAAGAAAAAGGCATAAAAACCATTCCCACCCATTCCATCCCTAAATACACTCCACTCCCCTCAACCTTCTACCTTCCCTCTTATCTTGGCACCTCCTGGATGACGGGTCATCCCTTCACCTTGTCCACTGCCCTGGGTCAGAGGCAGTGTCACAAGACACAGCACATCCACAGCAAGGCCGCTTCATTAAATTGGCGACCCCCTTCTCCATCCCCTCATGCAAAAAAGAAGAAGACGGGGAGAAATCTCTTCAGGCTGCGTCAAATTTGACTCACACATACTACCCCCCATTCCACCTCACGCATCACATCATCATCCATATAAAAACCATTCTCCATTCACCCCTGTCTTCTGTCCTCTCCCGTCCTTCCTCAACAGACATTCCCCTCTTCCCCAAAGCCCTTTTAACCCCATCCATCCATCTCATCCTAGGTCGCCCCCCTCATGTTCACTCACTCCACATCTGCCTTCCATACCTCTTTAGCTAGTCTTTCTTCACTCATTCTTTCCATGTGTCCAAACCATCCTAATACTCTTTCACCCACCCTATCTCCTAACTCCCTTACCACCCCTGTTCTCTTCCTCACCACCTCATTTCTCACTCTATCTAGCCTAGTAAATTCTATCATACTTCTCAGACACCTCATCTCAAACACATTCAAACTCCTTCTCTCTTCCTCTCTTATGTTCCATGTTTCTGCCCCATACAGTGCTGTTGGCACAATCACTCCTTCATACATTCTCCTCTTAGCATCCATTCCCAAATGTCTATTCCTCATTATATTTTTTAATCCACCAAGGCATTTACTCGATTCTCTCAATCTACATTCTACCTCTACCTCCACTCCACCCTTCCCTGCCACATTCACACCCAAGTATCTAAAACTATCCACTTCCTCCAGTCGCTCTCCCTTAATGCTCACTTTCAGTCTGTTGCCACTTTCACCCCATGTACATCTCATCACCTTACTTTTGCCCACATTTATCTTCAACTTTCTTCTTTCACACACTCTCCCAAACTCTGTCACCAACTTCCTCAATCCCTCCTCGGATCCTGCTACAAGTGCAGTGTTATCCGCAAACAACTGCAGGCTCACCTCCTACTTTTCTCCAATTTCTTTAAACATCTCCAATCCCTAACCCACCATCCTTGCATTTACATCTTGCACCATCCCATCCATGTATAAGTTGAACAGCCTGGGCGACATAACACATCCCTGACGAAGTCCCACCTTTACTTTGAACCACTCACTCTCTCCATTTCTAATCCTGACACATGCTCTACTACTCTCGTAAAAAACTCTTGACAGCTCCTAAAAGCTTTCCTCCAATCTACAAAACCTCCCACATTGGCTTCCTGTCTACCCTATCATAAGCCTTTTCCAGATCCATAAAAGCCCAAAAGACAACTTTACCTTTTCCTATGGCTTTCTCACATATCTGTCTTACCACAAAAATCTGATCTATGCAACCTCTACCTGTCCTAAACCCACACTGTTCCTCACCAATTACTCCTCCTCTTCCTCCTAATCCTCTCAACCAAGATCCTCCCATAAGCCTTCCCAAATACACTTAACAAGCTAATCCCTCTGAAACTGCTACACTCACACTTGTCCCCTTTTCCCTTGTAACATGGAACTATACAGGCACTCCTCCAGTCCTCTACCCTCTCTCCAACAAACATTAAATAACCTCACCAGCCAGTCCACCATCACTGTACCTCCTTTCTTCAGACATTCTACATGGCATCCATCCAGACCAGGTGCCTTACCTGCTCTCATCATCTTAACTGCCTTCACTTCATCCTTCCTTGTTTCTCCTCCATTGTCCTCACTCATCATTCTCATTTTCTTAGCACTTCCCACTGCAGCTATCTTTCCCTCCCTATCCTCCTTCACATTTAGCAACTCCCTAAAATACTCTGCCCATCTTTCCCATACTGCCTTCTCTTCCATTATCATCTCTCCATCTGCACCTTTTACCTTTTCTTCTCTACTTGATTCGCCTCCTCTTCCTTTCTTAATTTCTTTCCAAAACATCTTTTTATTACTTTCAAAAATTTGTCATACTCTTACCCCATTTCACATCTGCTCTCTACCACTACATAGTCCATTAATGCTCTATCTACCACCCTTCCATCCACCACCCTCTCCAATGTGTACTTATGCTTGACTTTCTTCCAAAACACTGTGTTTGCTATCATCAACTCTCGTTCTAGATACATCTCCACCATCAACTCTCCACTACGATTCTTTCCTGGAACTCCACATTTCCCAACCACTCCATCAATTGGACCATTTCCTACCCTAGCATTAAGGTCTCCCAATACTACTACATTGACGTTCCTCCCTAATCCCTCTATGCACTCATTTAAATCTATCCAAAAAGCCTCCCTTTCTTCTACACTATTTTCATTACCAGGCCCATATGCACTTACAAGAACCCACATCCCCTTTCCCAGTTTCATCTTCATCCACATTATCCTTGAGGAAACCTCATTCCACTCCACTACATGTTTACCTATCTCTTCACTTACTAGTATGGCCACCCCTTCTCTCCTTCACCCTCTCTTCACTCCTGAGAACCTCCCAATTACACTTCCAAACTCACACTCGCCCTTCCCTCTCAACTTAAGTTTCACTCAAAGCCAATACATCCATCTTTCTTCTCACAAACATACTACCTATCTCTGCCCTTTTACTCTCATCTGTACCACATCCACGTATATCAAAAGACCCAAACCTTGTGGTGCTGGTTGCAAAACTCCTAGACCCTCTTATGCCTTTACTTTTTTTAGGAATGTCCCCTGTGGGGCTACAGGGAGAAGGATGCCTGGTCCCAATCCCCATCCCGTTTTTCTCGCCTCTTATGATCCAAGTGGAAATACTTTGTCGCAGTATTCTTTTCCCCCCACCACAGGGTAGGCAAAACAAGGAAATGAAATTCAGAGAAATGGTACAGGCCAGCAACAAGGGGTTGGGGGACAGCATAACGGAGGGACAGTAGCAGTATGATAAAAGTTTCATCATTTCTCTGTGAGCAGAGTCCTCCTCTATCACAGACAAAATGATGTGTGGCTCTGGTCTGTAGGGGCACCCCATATAGACCCAAAGTATCAACTGTATGCTACTTTGCCATAACAACATGCAGCCAATACCCCAGATGAGGTATTGATTGATTAATGAGCTATCAAAATGAGACGGGGTATTGATTGATTAATGAGCTATCAAAATGAGACGGGGTATTGATTGATTAATGAGCTATCAAAATGAGACAGGGTATTGATTGATTAATGAGCTATCAAAATAACATTAACTTTTCATGAAAAAACATACAAAATATTTAGTTACTGAAAGGATAGTGTATGGTGATTCAATTACAGAACCCTAATAACCTGTTAACCCTAAGCACACAAGGACACCAACATCGAAAACCTGAGGCAAGTGGCTTATACGAGGGTACTGATGTCAGCATCTTGAAGCACAAGTGGCTAAACAAGGATGCCAGCATCAGTGTTGTGATTATATTCATTTTGTAATTGTATCAGAAACTGAGTGACCCTTGTATTCTGTGAACTGGCTTGATCATGTTTTCTGTGGTTGTTCACATTCAGGGAGAACAAAAACAAGATAAAGGAAAACATTACAGCTATAATTTTATATAACACACGTATTGTGATGCATCATCGAATCCCTGTACATCAGGCAGCCTAACATTTGCATGCAAATATTTGACTCGTATTTGACATGAATTGATTTAAATAACGGACAATTTTTTAAGCATACATCCACACGATATACCAATAGAAAATTAAATTAATTTTTTTTTTAATTATAATACATCAATGTAATATACGTTATTCTTGGCAGAAATCAATAACAGAAAAAGTTGTCAAAAGCTATAAACAAACAAACTTAGCCACTTCGGTTGCTTTACACATCTTTGTTTTGGTAGAGGCAGAGTCCAAAGAAATTAAAGCATGATAAATTTGTCTATTCTAACCTAACCTACCTACCATCCAACCTACCTGCATTTAGTAATACAGTACCTGTAATTCTAGAGGTCATCAGGGTCATAGTCATCACTGACCTCTGAATCTATCAAAACAAAGATGGCATCTAAAGGAGTCGAAGCAATTTCATTTGTTTCTATATAGGTTTTAGCAACATTTTCCGATATTGATTTCTACCAAGAAAAAATCACATTAATGTATTATAATCTACAAAATTAATATTTAATTTTCTAATGTTATACTGCAATATATAAATATATATATAAAATTGCATCCGCATCCTCAAACACACTCCATTTTAGTCCAGTATGATTCTATATGTCATTGTGGATGCCTGTGTGTAGGTCAATGAAGTGCAATGAGTGATTGACGGTTCTGTGCTGGTAGTTACGATTATAAATTTCTGTAAGTTAATCATTCATCACTGTGAATGCTTGATTCATGCATTTATCTGGTTGTATCTTATGGGAAGGGGATCTATGCTCATGGTGTCCCATCTCTGTATCTCGCCACATCTAATTTGCTCAATTCTTGTATTGTTTTTGAACACACTATTGTTTTGTCTAATATGTTCCATACATCCATCACTCTGTGGGGAAAGCCGTTTTTTCAGGTCTCTCCTATAACAGTCCTTTTTGAGTTTCTTTCCATGTCCTCTTGTGTTTCTCTTATCCCAATTTAGTAAGTCATTTCTATCAAGGATTTCCACACCTCCCATAATTCTGTAGATGGTCAACAAGTCACTTCTTTCTCTTCTTTGTTCCAAAGTCAGCAGTTCTAGTTTTGACAATCTTTCCTCATATGACATTTTTGGTAGTGTTGGGGCCATCTTCATAGTTGCTCACTGGATTCTCTCATTTTGCCTTACATTCTTTTAAGTACTGGGTGACCATAGTGTCGCTGCATACTCCAATTTAGGCCTTATCAGTGTTAATAGTATTTTCTTTACCATTCCTTCATCCAAGTAAGTAAAAGCCACCTTTATTGATCTTAGCAAGTTATAGGTTTTACTATTTTGTTTACCGGGTATATGTTTGTAAGGGGACATATCTTTCGTTATGATCACTCCCAGGTCTTTTTCAGATCCCACTTTAATTACTTCCTTTTCACCAATTTTATATAGTCCCGATACATTTTTTTTTTTTTTTACTTTTTCGAAATTCCATTATGCTACATTTCTTTATGTTGAAGTCCACTTCCCACTTCTGACTCCATTCTCAGAGCCTGTTCAGATCTCTGCAGTGATTCACAGTCAGTTTCAGTACTTACTTTAACAATTTTGTATCATCTGCAAAGAAGCTCATATAACATTCCACACCTTCATGCATGTCATTCACATAGCCAAAATTATTGGAGCCAATACTAATCCTTGTGGAACTTCATTAATTACCTCTTCCAAAGTAGAACTCTTTCTCTGAGTACTACTCTTATTTTTCTTTCATGCAAAAAGTCCTCCATCCATTTCAGTAGTTTACCTTGTATCCCTCCTATGGTTTCCAGTTTTCTTAATAGTTTTTTGTGAGGAACTTTATCAAAAGCTTTTTGTAGATCTAGGAATGCACAATCAGCCCATCTGTCCCTTTCTTGTATTATGTCTAGTAGTCTTGAGTAAAATCAGATCAAATTTGTGGTACATGATCTTCCCTGTCTAAATCCAAATTGTCTCAGATTTAGGATCTTGTTCTCCAGATACTTTATCCACCTAGTTTTTATAATGTTTTCACAAATTTTAGCTACAGTGCCTGCAAGGGAAACCAGTCTGTAATTTGTTGGGTCTTCCTTATTTCTTCTTTTATAAATTTGTACAATAGCTTTTTTCCAGTCTTCTGGTATTTTTCCTTCTTTGAGTGAGCAACTTATTATGTTATATATTTTGTTTATTAGTTCTTCTTTACACTTTTAATATCCAGTTTGCTATTCCATTCGGGTTGTGCGATTTCCTGACATCCAAGTTCATTACATTCCATTATTTCTTTCTATGTTACTCTTATTTTCCTCATGGGGGGGGGGGTTATTTAATTTCTCTCCCTTCATCCTGATGTTGCATTTTTCTTTGGTGAAAACCGACTTCAAGTGTGTGCTCATAACTTTAGCCATTTCTGTATCTTCTGTGTATTCCATATTCCCTTGGCATAATTTCACCATTTCCTGTTTATTTTTTAGTTTACCATTTACAAATCTATAGAATAGTTTTGGCTGATCATTAAATTTTTTTCTATTATGTCTTTTTCATATTTTCTTTTTCCCTGCATATTTTTACAGATTTGTTCCTTTAATTAATATATATTTGCCACTTTCCAGGTTTTTTGTATTTTCTTCATCTTTTCCAAGCTTTATCTCTTCTGTCTTTCGCTTCGCTGCACCTTCTATTAAACCAGCATTTAATATACACCTTTTCCCCCTTTTTGCTTTGGGATATATTAATCCACTCCTTTGTAGATTTTCATAAGAATCATCCATTTTTCTTTCACTTGTGTTTCTTCCTTGTGGAATTTTTCCCAGTTTGCTTTAAGAAAAAATTTCCTAAGTTTCTCAAAGTCTATCATTCTTCCCTTTCTGTGTTTCTCATTTCTCTTTATATTTCCTCCCTTAGTTCTAACTCATGTAGTATGTGGTCACTTTGCAATTGGTGTCTTGTATTCAATTTTGTCTACTATTTCAGGTTCTGATGTAAATAATAAATCTAGTCTTGATGGTTCTTCATTATTTCTAAATCTAGCATTTTCTTTCATCAATATATAAATAAAAATATAACTCTTTCAAAATGATTCTGAAATGACCTCAGCGGTGATGGTGTTTGGGGGACACTTCCATAAGGGTGACTGGCTGTACATTACCGACTACCAATATGATGCCAGGAGACAAAATGGCGAAGAAGCATAGAAGTGGCTAATGGCTACCAAGGATATAACAAAGAAGACATTCCAAGAAGATAAGGTGTTGGCAGCTAGACTAAGGGATGAGCACAGTAAAACGTTCCCTGGGTTGTACACTGACATCAAGACCTTTAAAGTGAAAGCATCTATACGTGAGTTCCAAAGGAAGGTGATCGCTTTCAAATCAACTCTAGGAAACAATAAACAATTCGAATACAGTGATGATATGTTTGACAAATTGGAGTGTTTGGATGATATGACAGATGAGGATTCAGAGGCATTCATGCATCATTACTTCTCAGAATATAAGAACTTCATCAAATACAGTGCAAAGTCTCATCATAGGAACTTTCAGATGCATTTCTTAGATAGACTTTTCAAAATGTCAAAAAGAAATGTTATTTGCAACAAATACACTATAATAAAGGTAAAAGCTAAGAGGGAGGGTGGAGGGGTGTGGAGTGTATTCAGGGATGGAAGGGGTGGGAATGATTTTATGCCTTTTCCTTTTTGGCTACCTCCCTTGTAAGGGGAAAAAAGCCTTGGTATATGTATGTAAAAGCTGCGATTAAGCATAAAAATGAAATTAAAAAAAATATATATATATATTTGGATGATGGAGAACATAAACACAGGGGAAGGCTCGGAACCCTAAACACTCTAACGTTTCGTTCACGTAGAACTTCTTCAGAGAGTGTATGTAGAACTGCAATTGCAGTTCTACATACACTCTCTGAAGAAGTTCTACGCGAACGAAACGTTAAGAGTGTTTAGGGTTCCGAGCCTTCCCCTGTGTTTATGTTCTCCATCATCCAAATAATTTGTCTAAAATACTTATCAATATATATATATATATATATTGTACATGACACTCCATCTACCTCAAACCAAGAACATAACTCTTTCAAAATGATTCTGAAATGACCTCAGCGGTGGTGGTGTTTGGGGGACACTTCCATAAGGGATTCTCTGATTATCTATACCAAAACCACTAAAGAAAATGGAGAAATAGTAACGAATATTTTTTTAATTGAACATGGAGTAATCAATCCTCCTGAAGACTATCAAGATGATTATGCCAGACTACAACACCGACTACATGTCAACCACTGGAGATTCATAGGATGATATTAAGGACATTAAGGATGAGATTTTGGACAAACTAAGGGAGGAAAATAAGGAACTACACAAAAAGTTAGAGAACAATGAGAAGTTGGATCAGATCTTGACCATGATTAAGAAGATAAGTGATGAAGACAGCGACAAAGAACATAGGTCACCGAAATGTAGGTTCCATGCAAAAAAATAATCTGAGGTAGAATCTGACGAAGGCAAACCATCTACTAAGAAACAATACATATCAGTGGATTCTATGGCCTATGAGCGAAGTAAGCAATCACCGCAGGACAAGCAACCTGCCGAAGTCAGGTGCGGCAAAGCCGCTGCTTGTATATCTACAAGAAGTTTCCTGTTCTCTCATTTCATTACACCAACTATATGAATCCATTACTGTAATTTCACTTTTGATTGAGTAAAAAATTACTCTTATTTTTTTGTTTTTCTTTAGAAATGCACACCAACACAATGTAGCATTAGAAAATTAAATATTTTCTAAATTATAATACATCAATGTAATTTTTCTTGGTGGAAATCAATAACTGAAAATGTTGCTAAAAACCCATGCACAAATGAATGAAGCCACGTCTACTCCTTTAGATGCCATCTTTGTCTTGAAAGACTTGGAGGTCAAAAACAACAACCCTGATGACCTCTATAATTACTAAATGCAGATTAGTTAAGCAGGTAGGTAGGTAGGTGGACAGGTTAGGTATGTATGGTTAGGTTAGAACTAATGAATTTATACTTTTAATTTCTTTGACCTCCACTTCTACCAAAACAAAGATGGCATTTTAAGCAGCCGAAATGGCTACATTTATTTGTGTATAACTTTTAGCAACTTTTTCTGTTATTGATTTCTGCCAAGAATAATAATATATTGATGTATTAGAAATTGCAAAATTTAATTTTCTATTACTATATCACATATGTGTGCACTTCCAAAAATTTACCTTCTTTTATTATTGCTACATTTCATAAAGTTTAACTAGTGAACAGAATCTTTGAAAAGGTAAATTTTAGAAGTGCACACCTATGCGATATAGCAATAGAAAATTAAATAATTATTGGTAAATTATAATACATCAACATATGTTATTCTTGGCAGAAATCAATAATAGAAAAAGTTACGGTATTTTTTTTTTATAAGTGCACACCTATGCAATATAGCATGAAAAAATTAATTATTAATTTTGTAAATTATAATACATCAATATATACATTTTTCTTGGCAGAAATAAATGACAAAAAACTTTGCTAAAATCAAATATACTACCAAATGAAGCTGCCTATATAGGATCAAGACATCATGTTCACCTGTCCAGTCCAGTCACTGTCAGTTAGACAATGGCTTTCACGTTGTGTACCAGGTGTTCTCCAACTTCAGGTGACATTAATAAATGCTGTTACAAAGACAACAGCTTCCTTGGACTTTATGAGAGAACACGGGGTTCTGCCGTCGTCTGTTAATTGCCCAAGGTACAATAATGATCAGGCTGTCAGCATCCGTGACGACAATGATGATGACCCAGATGATCTTTAGAATCAGGTACCAAATAACTAAATACAGGTTAGGTTAGAATAGAAGAATTCTTCCTTTCATTTCTTTGACCACGGCATCTATCAAAACAAACATGGCATATCATTCAATCACTGTGATTTGTTCATTAGTTAATCAGTTTTAGCAATATTTTTTGTCATGGATTTCTACCACGAAAATCCCATATTACGTTGATGTTTTATAATTTACGAAATAATTAATATTCTATTGCTATATTGCATAGGTGTGCACTTCTAAAAATTTTACCAAAGTTGCTGAAAGCTAAAAACATAGTTGCTTTGACTACTTGAGATGCCATCTTTGTTTCGGTAGAGGTGAAGGTCAAAGAAATAAATGTACGACAAATTCGTTTATTCTTACCCAACCTAACCTATTTAACATAACTTGCATTTGGTAAAGCAGTACCTATAACTCTAGAGGTCATCAGGTCTTTGTCTCCAACCACCGAATCTATCAAAACAAAGTTGGCACCTAAAGGAGTCAATGCAACTTCATTCATTTCAGCATAGCTTTTAGCACTTTTTTTGATACTGATTTCCACCGGGAAATATATATATATCATTAATGTATTGTAATATACAAAATTAATATTCAATTTTCTAATGCTACACCATGTAGGTGTGCACTTCTAATAAATTTGAGTTTATGTCTAGAACAGCTAACCAGATTATTCTCATGTAAAGAGTAATGAGCCCGATTATTCTCACGTAAAGAATAACAACCCCAATCATCTTCTTGTAATGAATAGCAAACCCTGCTGTGAGTGGGTTTACTAATTGACGAGTTAAACACCATTTCACTAATCACCAATTCACTAATCTTGACAAGATCTGAAAGATGTTTGCATGATACTGGAATTGAACAGACACTAAACCCCACACTAACAATCCTTTGGAAACAATACAACATAACCTTCCTGAGTAACTTGTAGAGCTCCCCCGAGGTCAATGCCAATTTCCTAAAGGCTGAGGAACTTCTGCAAGAGACACCATGAGCAACAGATTGATCGATTGACACCTTATCATTCAAACTATTTCCCGAAAAATAACTCCAATGACCTCTAGAATTACAAGTACTAAATGCAAGTTAGATTAGGCAGGTTAGATTAGGTTAGAACAAAGGTAAATGTTCAGTTGTGTACATGGACGCGATACAGCGTTAGAAAATTAATTCTTAATTTTGTCAATTATAATGTATCAACATAATATGCAATTTTCTTGGAGGGAATAAAAAACAAAAAAGTTGCTAAAACAGATTTCGTAAGTAACGAAGTCACGCCGGATGAATGGTACACCATGTTTGTTATGATAGATGCCGACGTCAAAGAAATGAAAAGATGATAAATTCGTCTAACCTAACCTAATCTAACGTATATCTAGTAAATCGATACCTGTAATTTAAGGTCATCCGGATCATCGTCGTCACGAATGTTGGCGGCCTGTTCAATCACTCTTTCTGATTTTGGGGTATATAGGTTTTTCATAGCTTGAAGGAATGCATGGATTTCAGCTCCATACCATTCCTTCAAGAATATATACCTTGCAAGGTACTGGCAGAAATGCTGAGGGCATACACCAGGCCTCAAATGGGCTGGGCAGACAACAATTAACAAACAAGATGGCGTCCAGATCCTATGCTAGCGACTTCATTCGTTTGTATATCTACTTGTAGCAAGGTATTTCTTATTTTCATTTCTGCCAAGAAAATCACATATTACTTTCATTATAATTTACAAAATTAATATTTAATTTTCTAATGCTATATTGCATCCATGTACATAATTGAACAAATACCCAGACAAATTCATCATACTTTGTCTTTAATTTTTTCGACCTCCGCTTCCACCAAAACAAAGATGGTGTCTCAAGCAACCAAAGCAGCTATATCTGTGTTTATACCTTTTAGTAACTTTTTCTATTACTGATTTCTGCCAAGATTCAAGAATAATGTACAAGTAACAATACATAGAATATTGATGTATCATAATTTACAAGATTATTTCATTTTCTATTACTATATTGCATAAGTATCCACTTTTAAAAATTCACCCTAGGTACCTCTGCATCTAGTCTCTGGATAATTGTTTTTTTTACAAACTTTTGAAAATTAAATTACCTCATAAATTCTTTCATAATGGGTCTACACAACATTCTGATCTCTCACTTATTTCTGACCCAAACTGACATGAAATATCACAATGACTTAGTACAAAGTAGTATTTGTTTTATGATAAAGTTTAACATTTAGTTTTTGATTAAGTACCACTATCCAAAACCGTTCCTTCCAAAACATTTAACTCTCTATAAATAACGAAGTATGTCACCTTGGCGTTTGAGCATGAATACTGATGTTCCCGAAGTAATACAATTAATTTGTAAGATTACTCCCTTGCATTTAAAGACTTAATTACATTCCTTGGTTACGTACATGTACTTCGGCTTACCGTCTTTCAGTACTAGTCTATCCTAAAGACCATATCAGCTGTGTAAACAACAATAATTTCTTGCTTCACAAACACCAGTTCATAAAGCATACCTAATTCTCTCGGTGACCAAAAGTTTCTTAAATAAATAATTAGCATTATTAAATGAGTTATAAATGGATATAAAGTAGGTAGTAGGTATATTTTACCTTCAAAAAATAGAGCAGCATTCCTCAGTAAGACGCCATCTCTTGTGAACGAGGAGCGCTGTCCCCTCCCTTGTTTATGTCAGCTGGACGTGACGTCATTGGCGGCCAAATTAAAACCAAATACTTGCGTTTTAGATACAATAAAATAGATGCTACTAATGGTTATACCGCTATCTAATATAATACCTAATTTCTTCTATCATTGCATTATATAATAAGAATGAAACTGCAAGTCTAACAAGTGAGTCTGGGCATACATTACCTGTGCGCATGGATAACTTCATAACCTGTCGGCAGCTTTACCACGCATTCTGTGACTATACTATATACCGCTATAGTATAGCAGTTATTAATCAAGTGTCTCGTTAAATATTCCAGACAGAAGACTAACTCTTCAAATAATTAGTTATGAACGACATTTTAACAGTATTTGTTTGTCATTGGACTACTTTAGGGTTTGTTCAAATTTCTTTTAATAATAATATGGTCATCGCTTTTGTATTTCATAAAAATAATTCTCCTGGATCTTCACACATATTCTAAACTGATACCTGTCCGTGGGTTTGTATATCCCTTTCTTTAATGAGGCTCATTGAGTTCGAGGATTCCGTGCAATAGCATTCTTTGGGCATTGCTCCGATAGTTCTTTTTCATGCATAACGCAATCTAAAAAAAGTTCTTGTTGACACAGACGATTTCATTCACTTAAGAGGAATCCCTAGATTTGAAAGGGATTTAAATTACATCGATTAATCCTTTCTCTTCCATGTAAAGCTAGGGTGATAAGATCATAGACATTTTACCTGAACAGGCATTCATAATTGTTTTGAAATATGATTTTTTGGAATATCACAAAAATACTCCAAATACATAAGCTATATATTCCCAGTTGTAAGTTGATGTTCGTGTGTTGGTTCATGCTAGAGTATTTTATTAATTTTTAGTAACCTCTAATTCTATGGGTTATTACTATAACTGGTGGCCTTGGGGAGTGTTGATAAAAGACATCCTGTCACCTGATAGACATAATAGGATTGTAGGAGAGACATATGGACTACTGCAGAATATCAAATAGGTATTTTACTATATGGATGAAAAAAAAAATCAAAACACTGATACGACCAAGATATATGTGTCAGTAGTATGGTCCTCACACAATGTGAAGGGTATAAGTAAGATCGAAAGAATACAAAGGGTAGCAACCAAACTGGCCCCCAGCCTGGCAGATAAACGATGCGAGGAAAAATGAAAAGCACTGGGTTTGCCAACTTTGAAAGATCGAAGAGAAAGAGATGATATTATTACCTTCACTAATCAGGTCACTAAAGTGAATAGACTGCATTGACAGAAACAAATCTGATTAAAGATGGGAGGGCTTTAGGAGGTAATGGGAGAAAATGAAAGACCACATGTCTAAAAGATGTGAATAAATTGCAAGTAGCAGACCCACGAAAACTCAAGCTTTTAGAAGTAGTGTATACAAGAGAATATAACTTCAATATAAACATCCAAAGTAATATGATTTCAAGCATTAACTTGTACAATAATTCTCTCTCCCATATGGCGAACCCCATCATCCCTCTCCCTCCAACAACCCCTCCGCCTCCACCCAAACCTCCCATACCGACGCTGTCAAGACAGGTCATATTTGCCCTCTCCTTCCCTCCTCTCACCCACTCCCTCCATCTTCTCTCCAACCGACCCCGCTGCCTCCACCTCACCGTTCCATACCGACGCTGTCAAGACAGGTCAAATTTGCACTCTACCTCCCTCCTCTCACCCACTCCCTCCCTCATCCCCCTCTATCCCTCACGCTACCCTCCTCAACTCCCTCACCCCACTGTGACCGTTAGGCTGCAGCATCGGCTCCACTATATAAGCTAATGACACATGCTCTCATATGTCATTTCTTTAATTTGTAAGTATTGTTCCCCAGCAGTCCTGTAGTGACGTGATGCATCCTACGACCCGCCACACATTAATCAAAGAAATCTTCCAAGTTCCTGTAGTTGGCAAGCGTAGTTCGCAAGGGTGTCCCTGCCAGCCAGCGGTCAGCCAATCAGGAACTTGAAAGCTCCTCACGTTCCCGCCAGCCTCCTTTAAAAGGTCGGCGTTTCGCCGAGATGGGCAGAACAGTACCTGGGGCTAATCAGGAACGCCCTCTAAACGCGGGAAGTGAAATCTACTCACTAACCGTAAATTACACACACACACCTCTCACGAACATAGCCGCATCCCACGCACAAACATATACACTTCCTTTTTCTTCGACTAAAATTCGCTTCCTTTCTCACTTTCTCTTATACTACATCTTCTCATTTCAGTTTACCTCCCACTAAAGATTTTTCCGTTTTTCCCCCTTTCTCTACTACTACGCCTCCTACCATTTTCTCAACTTTCGTTGGTGATCCTAACCCCGTTGGTAACCCCGTTGGTAATCCCAACCTCCTAACCTCCGGCGTCGGGCGCTTCCCTCCAAGCTCCTGGTCAAGTCCTCCTATGCCATGACAACAATCTAGCCCCTAATTGCTCGCGATTCGCCCGGTGGCAATAGCCCTCTTTTATACACTACTATCTTTTCATTTTCTAACAGACGTTCTTCCCCTCCCACAAAACCCGATCCCGCGCAAGCGAGGTGGTCTTTTCTTGAATTCCAGAATTCCAGAACAGTACCGACCAGGGCACAAACTACATCTCGTCCAGTCTTCTAGCTGTCCCATCGAGCCTCGCCGTCATCATCTGCTACCGCCTCGCTGACGTTAGGCTCCACGTCCAGCTACAACCATAAGCTCCACTAAGTTGTGGCCTTAGTCCGAGCTTCACCTATATTTCTCATGTGACACTTCTAGTGTCGCACCTTGTGGCTAATTACCAAAAGAAAGAGATTAGATATTTTGTGTTGATTTTCATTTGTCCTGCCGTTGTTCCGAACTAAAACTACTACAGTCCATTTATCTGTACTTGTAAATTATTTCATTTATTGTAAACTTTTATGTTTATTTCCTGTACTTGTAAAAGTTTTCTAAATTCAAGATTTAAATATCAATGTATTAATCCAAATTCTTTATTTCTGCATGATTGTAATTTACATGTTCCAGACTTTTCCTGGTGATTTCTCTATGCAGACGAAATGTTGAAAATAAAATTTATCATTTTGGTAAGCTGGTATTTGCCCACCCCCCAAATTGTCGAATCCTTGTTGGGAAAATTGAAAATGGACACAAGAAGATTAACAACTGACAAAATGCTGTCGATTTTGTCAACACATGCCTATATATATGTATATATATATATATATATATATATATATATATATATATATTATATATATATATATATATATATATACCAGACTACAGGAACACCAAAGGGCGGTAGGCAGAAAGGACCAGAGTTCGGCAGTGTACAAGCACATGGAATTGCATCAGCACGAGTTCGACTGGCAAGGCGCTAAGGTTCTGTACAGCGACAAAAAGAAAGGAAGCAGATTGTTCTTAGAAGCGTGGGCTACCAACGATAATAACATTAACAGGGCTATTACACTCAACTCCATATACGCAGAAATAAGAAGCAGGTTCTCCCCCTCCTCCCCCCCTGTCCCTCCGCCAACACACACTCCCGCTTGACCCAGGTCACAGCGCCTACCTTCACCCCCTCCACCGCCACACACTCTCGCTTGACCCAGGTCACAGCGCCTACCTTCTCCCCCTCCACCACCACACACTCTCGCATGAACCAGATCATAGCGCCTGCCTTCTCTCCCCCCCCCCCTATGACAGGTTACCGCGTCCCCCCCTCCCCGGCGGGCGTAGCTATTAGTATATTAAGACCATGTAATTCACTGTATCCCATTGTATCCCCTGAGGACGAGTCCCGGACAGGACTCGAAACGTCGGGAATAAATTACCTACTCCTGAGTCTTGTGTTTTCTACGTTTCCACCATTATGGTTCCCGAACTCCAGTTTTTTTCGCACGCACACACACACACACACACACACACACACACACACACACACACACACACACACACACACACACACACACACACACACACACACACACACACACACACACACACACACACACAAAGATAAACCGAAACTGTTTTACATATTTGTAAATGGTAAAATGAGACACAAGGAAGTAATCACCAAGCTAATAGTGAGTAGTGAGGTCTCTGAGGAGCCCTCAGCTCAGGCAGAATCAATGAATGAAAGTTATCAATCTGTCCTCACAAAAGAGAACAGTTTTTGGAGGAAATCGAGATCAATACATCGGGTTTGGAATATATAAATGTAGAAGTACGGGAAGTCAACAGTTTTATAACTAATTAAAGTAATTGATGATTGGACTCGTGCGCTAGAGGACGGAGATACAGTGGATGTGACCTACTGCTATTTTAGGAGGGCCTTTGATAAAGTACCACACAAGTGGCTACTGTGAAAAAAAATAAGAGTTATGATATCGGTGATGAGTAGTGGAGGTGGACAGAGTCATTTGTAGTGGGGAGAAAACAATCGGTGATTGTAAACGGTCATAAGTCAAGAGAAGAGTTCCTCAGGAGTTAGTGCTGAGGCCACTTCTTTTTATTATATATATATAATCGATTTTCCAGAAGTTGTAAAATGAGAGTAAGAATTACTTATAAGTTATTGCCAACCAAAGTTTACAAAAAATCAGGACCCAAATTGACATCGAACATCTCCAGGAGCATATACGAGTAAACTGCATGAAGGAATGGTCCAAGAAATGGTTGTTGTCGTTTCACCCAAAGAAATGCTGGACACGTAGACTGGAAGTTGTGGAGGTTGTCGACTAGAAGTTGTGGAGCGAGAAATAAAGGGTATCATATGGGAGACCCAATGAATGAGGAGAAATATACTGGAGTATTGGTTGACAATAAGTTTTTTTTTCAGAACACCTGACACAGAAGAGGAACAAAGCAAACTGTATAGGAGTAATAAGGAGAACATTTGTGACTTTGGATGAAGAGGTCTTTAAAGGTCTGTATATTGCACCAGTTAGACCGCATTTAGAGTATGCGAACCAAATTTGGGCTTCCTACCTTGTAAAAATTCTAGAAGCAGCTGCGAATGTACAGAGGAGAACAAGTAAACTGATACCATCCCTGAGGAACCTGACTTATGAAGAGCAGCTGAGGAACATAGGGCTGCCAACGTTGGCACACATAAGGGCAATAGTAAGTGTAGGCCAGTGGCGGATCCAGGATAAGAATTTTTTTTGGGGGGGCTAACCTGAATTCCTTCCTCTGAGTAGTCTGATGTATCAGAAGTCTGGAGTATACTTAATAAGGTTTTTCAGATTTTTCTGTATTTTAGACATATATAATAGAATAAATATTCGTTTTCTATTGTTACACGCTTGTGCTAGTCAGTGATAAGGCACTGGCACGCGTATACTCTCGCATAGACAGAAATTATTGTAGGATCCGTGCGTAGTGTTAGTGCACATGGACTCATGGAAGTAATAAAAAATAGAAGTAGCTTCAAAAACAGAAATACAAACAAAAACGTGTATGAACTTCTGAACCTGTTAATAAAAGTATTTAAATTACATTAATAACACATAGCATTGTTCATGGGATCTCACACGAACATCAGCCTCCTGTTGTTGTTGTTGTTTTTTGGGGGGGGCAAATACACTGATTACACTGTCTATTTCTGTCAGAATCTTTCACCATTTGTGTCGATTCTTGACTGTCCATTCTGGTCATTCTCCCTTCCTCCACTCTTCGCGCTTCGGAGTTTGAGTTTCGAAGTTTCGGAGGTTTGAAGCTTCAGAGTTTCCAAGTCTTGGTATTTGATGCTTCAGAGTTTCGAACTTCGATTACGCAAATTGGTGATACTCTCGCAAACCACTTAGTTTCTTCAAACTGTAATTGATGTATTAGTTAATGAGCTGTTTATGTATATGTATAATTCAGCCAAATTTTACGAGTCACAAGTGATCTGTGACACTCGCCCACACAAAAAGATATTGCTCCACGCAATGTCTAACCAATTACTCCAGTAATAATTACATAGAGACACTGATATGTAATTGAATTGAAATCTAACTGCACAACTATAATATTCTATAAAAGTACAATTACTACACTTTTACGTCTTTCTCGAGCAGTCGGGACATCAGGTCAGCTCCAACATTTGAACTTCCTTTGATGTACCGGATGACCACGTTGAACTGCTGGAGGTACAATGCCCACCTCATGATTCGGGCGTTGGCGTTCTTGGAGGTCCTAAGGCTCGAAAGAGGCAAGTGATCAGTCTCTAAAATAAATTTATCTCCGTAGAGGAAATAATAATACTTTTTGATGCCCTCTACAACTGCAAGCAACTCCTTTTCCACCATACTATAGTTCAACTCCGCTGGCTTCAGCTTCCTACTATGATAACTAACAGGAAAAATATCCCCATCCCTTTCTTGCATCAGGATAGCTCCAATGCCTTCTTGGGACGCATCCGTCCGGAGGATAAAAGGCTGGTTGAAGCCCGGTAGTTGAAGTATCGGCTCCTTGCAGAGGAGGTTCTTAAGCGTCGTAAACGCTTCCTCCTGTTCAGGCCTCCATGTCAACTTGATAGGAGCATTCTTGTTGAGAAGCTCTGCGAGTGGCAAGGCGAGGACAGCAAAATTCGGAATGAACCTGCGGTAGTAGCCCACAATAGAACACCCCCACAAACCACAAGAAAGGTGGGGGTGTTCTATTGTACGTTAAAAACAATGTTCATGCTTGTGTTTTAGAGAAAGTGAAACAGGATGCATATGACAGTTTGTGGGTTGAGTTAACCCAAACAAATGGACAAAAAATGAATATAGGTGTAATATATAGGCCAAAGACATTATCATTAGCAGACGACAAACTGTTATTTCAAGAACTGTCTAGTTTCTGCAACCGTGATTTATTGATAATGGGTGATTTCAATTTTACTGACATTGATTGGATGACCCTTGAACATGGCCATATAGGTAGTCGCTTGATTGATTTTCTTGGTGACAATTACTTAATTCAGCATGTAAAAGAGCCCACAAGATATGGAAACTTGCTCGATTTATTGATCACTAGCCGCGAAAGCATGGTAACTGATGTAGAAGTCGGTGAATCTGTTGCAAATAGCGATCACAATTTAGTCAGATTCAAACTCCTAAACAATTTTAGAATAGATACTTGTGCTTCTAAAATACCCGATTTCAGTAAAGCTCAGTTCATAGAACTACGTCAGGAGCTTCAGCTTACAGATTGGGAGGCAAAATTAAACGAAAGGCCTGTAGATCAGATGTGGGAAATATTTCAAAATACGCTCACTAAGATGATTCAAACTTACATTCCTTTTAAGGACAGACGTTCCCCAAATCAGGCTCGCCCAAAGTGGCTCGACAAAGAAACTGAAAAAAGTATTGCTAAAAAGAGACAGGCTTATAAGAAATATAAGTGCTCGGGTGCATCTAATGACTATGAAAGTTATGTATCAATACAGAGAGATTTAAAAAAGACAATAAGAAAAAGAAAACGACAATACGAAATGAACATCGCTGATAAATCCAAAGAGAATCCCAAAGAATTCTATAGTTACATTAGAGATAAAAAGGTTGTTAGGAATCACATTGGTCCACTATTATCTGCTGACGGTCAACTTGAATATTCAAATGAAGGAATGTGTAATATCTTAAACAATTATTTTAGCTCGGTATTCGTAAACGAAACACCTCAAAGTGAATTCCAAACTGAAACCTGTGAAAAGTCTGGGGTAAACTTACTCACTACGGTAAATATAACAAAAGAAAAAATTAAAAGGTGTATAGACAAACTCAAAGTTAATAAAACACCAGGGCCTGACGGTTGGCATCCAAGAATCTTAAAGGAAATGAAAAATGAGATTGTTGTTCCATTAGAAATTATTTTCAAGAAATCCATCATATCCGGAGATGTCCCAAGAGAATGGAAGCTAGCTAACGTTACTCCCATATTCAAAAAAGGTGACAAAAAGAAACCAAATAACTATAGACCTATAAGTTTGACTTCGATCGTAGGAAAAATAATGGAAACTATCATCAGAGATGATATCGAATATCATTTAGAAAGTAACCGTTTGATAAATGATAGCCAGCATGGTTTCAGACGGAAACGTTCTTGCGTGACTAACTTACTCGAATTCTACAACACAGTTATCTCGAATTATGACAAAAGAAACAATATAGATTTAATATATCTAGACTTTGCAAAAGCTTTTGATACCGTCCCACACGAAAGACTACTTACTAAATTAGCTTTGCATGGAATAAGTGGTAGCCTATTAGGTTGGACTAGTAATTGGTTGAAAGGTCGAAAACAGAGAGTTGTTTTAAATGGAAAAACTTCTGGATGGAAAAATGTTGCAAGTGGAGTTCCTCAGGGTTCCGTTCTTGGGCCACTTCTATTCATAGTATATATAAATGATATAGACAATGGACTAAAATCTACTGTTTCCAAATTTGCTGATGATACAAAACTGTGCGGAGTGGCAAATGATCACTCAAACCAATTAGATATTCAAGAAGATTTAGATAAATTACAGCAATGGTCTGAAAAGTGGCTAATGAAATTTAACACAAGTAAATGCAAGGTAATGCACATAGGTAAAAATAACAGCAAGTACGATTACAAGTTATTTGGAAATTCGTTAACAAAAGTGGATAGTGAAAAAGATCTCGGCGTAATTATCAGTAACGACCTCAAATCATCCAAGCAGTGTATTTCAGCCTCTGAGAAAGCAAATAAGATTCTGGGATTGATTGCGCGATCTTTTGATTTCAAAAGTCCATCACTCATTAACAAGTTATATAAATCGTTAGTTCGTCCACATTTGGAATATGCTGTTTCCGTATGGTCACCGAATCTCATTAAAGACATTGACAGACTGGAAAAAGTACAACGGCGAGCCACAAAACTGATTCCAAATATCAAAAATAAATCATACGAAAATCGACTTAAGCACATGAATCTGTTTTCCCTAAAAAAGCGTAGACTCAGAGGTGACTTGATACAGGCCTTTAAGATTTTAAAGGGAATTGACAACATCAAAAGTGACCAAATTTTCACATTGAATGAGAATCAGACAAGAAACAATGGTCTCAAACTGTCCGGAAATAGATTCAATTTGGAAGTAGGTAGAAACAACTTTGCCAACCGTGTAGTTAATGAATGGAATAAAGTTCCTGCACAGGTAGTGCAATGTAGTTCAGTTCGAAGCTTTAAGAATCATTTAGATAAATACCTAAGTAAGATGCTGTAATGATTATAATTTATGTTATATTATTTGTTTTTGTTTTGTTATAATTTGTCTGTCTGATTTTCATTTATTATTAGTTATATGTCAATCTATAATCATTTACTATTTACCTTTTTGTTTGTTATTCAACTATACCTATGCATTTCTTTATGTATTTTATTTGTTATTTTTACATTGTTATAGTTTTAATTCATTATTAATATGATTTTTTTTTTTTTTTTTTTTTTTTTTTTTTTTTTTTTTTCGCATCCGACCTAGATATGGATCAAAAGGTCTCCTGTGGGCATGCTCCGCCTTTGTTATCCTTTGTAAAGTCCCAAGAACGATCGGACCTGTTTCTTCGTGGTCGGCCGAGATGCATTCTTGATCTTCATTATCTTGCTATCCTGGCATCCACATCGTCCTTCGCCTAAGGTATGTCCCAGGAACTGTACTTCCTGTTGGAAAAGTTCGCATTTAGACGGCTTGACTGTCATATTCACTGAACTAAGTCTCTTAAGTACCTTCTCCAGGATCTCCAGATGTTCCTCGAAGGTAGAAGAGTGGATGAGTATATCGTCCACAAAAGCTTCCACTCCATGGATGCCGCGCAGAACTTGACGCATGGCACGGTTAAAAACTGCTGGGGAGTTGGTAAGTCCAAAAGGTAGTACTTCGAACTGGTAAAGTCCGTTGGGTATTGCGACTGCCGTGACCTGTTTGCTTCTCTCCTCCAGCGGAATCTGGAAGAATCCTTTCGCCAAATCCATCTTGGAAAAGATTTTGGAGTTGGCGGCCTTTGCTAATATTTTCTGCTGATTGCTCATTGGCTCTGCATCCACCTGGGTTACTGCATTTACTCCGCGGTAATCTCCACAGATTCGTACACCTCCATACTTCTTGCGTACAACGACTATAGGACTGCAGTAGGGAGACGATGACTTCTCTATGATGCCTGCAGCTTCCATGTTGTCTATCTCCTTCTTGACCGCATCCACCAGACGAATGGGTATCGGGTATGGCTTCAATCTGACGGGTACGCTGCTCGTCAGCTGTATTTCGTGGCAATCCACCTTGGCGACTCCAGGCTTATCGGAGAACACTGCTGAATGTCGCTGGAGAATAGATTTTATACGTCTCTTCTGCTCTGGACCAAGCCTCGGAGGTACTTGCACATCCTCCACCGTTTCGCCTTGAATAGCTTCACGGGTAAGGGGTGCGCAATCTGTCAATTCCTCAACCTCTGGTATAACCACGGCAGCAGAGACCATCTGCGACTGCTTAAACTGGCCTTCGACAATCTACAGACACTCGTACTGTTCAGGTGATAGCACACGATCTCCCCTATTCAGCAAACATTCTTGACCAACTGCCGAACATGTAACTTGAGGTGTGTAATATTTCTTCAGCATATTAATGTGGAACCTCTTTTGGTCTGGTCCCACTTGCACCAAGTAGTTCAAATCATTGAGACGTTTGACTACTTCAAAAGGTCCTTGCCATTGCGACAGCAACTTGTTGTGCGCGGTGGGTAGAAGGAGGAGGCACTGGTCTCCTTCCTCGAGGATCCTCAGCTTAGTTTTCTTGTCGTAGTACGCCTTCTGAACTTCCTTAGCTTTCAGTAGCTCTTGCTTTGCTACTTCACAGGTCTCTCGTAGTCGTTCGGCCAAGTCCAGCACATATGCATAAGTTGTCTTCACTGCGGGGTCAGGCTCTTCTTCGTCCCAGAGTTCTCGCAGTACTTGCAGAGGACCACGAACTGACCTGCCGTAGACTAACTCAAATGGTGAGAACTGTAGTGAAGCTTGGGGTACTTCGCGGTTGGCGAATAGTAGAGGGGCGATAAATCGTGGCCATTCCTTAGGTTGCTCTGCTGCCATCCGCTTCAGCATCTTCTTGAGGGTGCAATTGAAACGCTCACAGAGTGGTAAGGGGTAGTCCTGAGCCCTTTTACAGCCAGTAGCCTCAGCAACTCTTCCATCATGACTGAAGTGAACTGGCTCCCCCGGTCGGACAACACTTGCTTAGGAATGCCCACGCGACAAAAGATTTCGAACATTGCTTCGGCGACAGTTATGGTTTCAATATTGCGAAGGGATACTGCTTCAGACCATCTCGTCGCGAAGCCCACGCAGGTAAGGGTGTATTTGGCTCCGTCAGCTGCCCTTGGAATGATAGGTCCAACGATGTCCACAGCCACTCGCTGGAATGGCTCAGAGATCAGAGTGGTGCAGGCTTCACTCGGCCGCGATCTGTAGTCTTCTGACATACGTCACATGACCTCATCATCCTCACTATCTCTCTGCCTATCCCAGGCCAGAAAAATTGAGACTGAATTCTATCTTGAGTTTTCTGTACTCCCATGTGTCCACCTAGTGCAGCATGATGACCCAGCTTAAACACTGCCAGGCGGTACTTCTCTGGAACGACGAACTGTAGTCTCGAGTCCCCGCTTGGATACACCGTACTGCGATAAAGTCTTCCCCTTTTCTTAAGGAATCTGGTTTCCGTTCCCCGAGAAGTTCTGCAATGTCCCTCTAGAACCTTCTTACAAACCATGGCAAGTGTGGGATCGGTCGTTTGCTCGGCAACTACGTCCTCACTATTTGCAAGATCTGAAACAGATGAAAGTATCAAAGGTTTTACCTGGTTGGTTGCTCTGGTGGCTCCTCTGGTAACCGCCGCTGCACAGGTTTGGGTGGTGTCTTCGTGTGAGCCGTAGCTAAGGGGCAGATCACCCGAGTCCCGTTGATAAGACTCACGGTTACATAATTTCCAGTGTAACTGTCAGGCGTTACAAGCCTCTCCTTGACACAACACCCCGTCGATCCGTTGTCCCTTAAGACTTCCGCGGTGACACCATTTACCTTGCCAGGCTGAACCAGGAGCCCTGTACCTCTGAGACTAGAACTCAATGCAGCTGATAAGTACACGTGTTGGGGAGTTGAAACGGAACCGGCGGTGACACACTCTTCTTGTGGAATAACCTTTGGGGAAAATTCCTCAGGTGCTCCTCCGTGGTGTACTGCTGCTGCTGCAGCGTGCTGATTCTTCTGACCCTTGTGACCCTTCCAACCACCTTGAGAGTAGGGCTGGTTCCTCACTTGCTGTGGTTGGCTGTGAGGAAAAAAAAGATTGAGTAAATCTTTGTGGTTTCGACTGCTGTGGAGATGACTGGTAACTTATTGTGGTGTTGGGCTTGCGTGTTAGACCCTTGTGGTGTCTGAGAATGTACAGGGGAAGGCAACTTCTTGTGAAGTTGTTTCCTCGTGTGGTACCCGTAAGCTGCGAAGTGCGCGTCGGCCAGGTCAGTCATTTGCTGGAGGTCCTTTACTTTCTGTGTCTTGAATTTAGCCACCAGCTCCGTGGGACACGACTTTTCCAGCTGGGTGCGCAGCATCAAGTCGCGCAGACCCTCGACAGTCTGCGGAGTCTCGTCCTTTTCCATCCAATGGTCCAAGTAACTCTTCAATCTAGCGCAGAACTGGGCTACCGTCTCCTTATCCTGCAACATAGCTCGCTGATATTGGTCACGCGCATCCTCCAATGTCTTACCATAAGCTAGAAGTAATGCTTTCTTCATACCTTCATAATCTCGCATTGAGGAGTCAAGACGGTGGATGATGTCGAGAGGTTTCCCGTCGAAGAGGTTCATAAACTCGACCTTCTTAACATCTTCGCTCAATTTGTACATAGTCGCCACCATCTGGAACCTGTCAATAAAAGGCTCAATCGCTTGACCTACCTCATACTTTGGAATGTTGAGCCGGTGTGTAGAGAACTGGGTGTGAGCAACAGGGTTGACACCTGGCGAGCTGGTACCATCGGTCTGAGGTTGGGAAAGTTTGAGCTGTAGCATCTCCTTCTCATGCAGCCGTTTCTCCTTTTCATGTTCCAACTTTAGTTTCTCGAACTCTCGTTCCTGCGCTCTGTCGTCCCGAAGTTGCTGTTGCCGTTTTCGGACGTACTCCCGGATTTCCTCAGTATCCTTATACCCCAGGGTTTCCGCCTCACTTGTCAATTCCTGCACGGACATGGCTCTCACACTTCTGTAATCAACTTCAATGTTACAATAAAAGTTTTACTGCCAGAGTGTGAATAACGCACAAGAAGGCCCCACGATGGGCGCCATTTATGTCAGAATCTTTCACCAGCTGTGTCGATTCTTGACTGTCCATTCTGGTCATTCTCCCTTCCTCCACTCTTCGCGCTTCGGAGTTTGAGTTTCGAAGTTTCGGAGGTTTGAAGCTTCAGAGTTTCCAAGTCTTGGTATTTGATGCTTCAGAGTTTCGAACTTCGATTACGCAAATTGGTGATACTCTCGCAAACCACTTAGTTTCTTCAAACTGTAATTGATGTATTAGTTAATGAGCTGTTTATGTATATGTATAATTCAGCCAAATTTTTACGAGTCACAAGTGATCTGTGACAATTTCAATGTTGATTTCATTGTAAACGCCGAGTAGCGCCAGGCCGTTGAAGCTATCTTGACCCATAGTATTCCTTAGGTAGGTCTTCAGTCGCTTCAGGGTTGAAAATGAACGCTCGGCCTCTACGTTCGAGACTGGGAGCGTGATCAAAACTCGGAGGAGCTTGGCCAGGTTCGGATACATTCGGGTCTGGGCGTGGGCAAGGGCATCTCCAATGGATTCGAACTTCATTGTTGTTGAATACCAGCGCTCTGCTTCCACCTTCACGAGGCTCAAGGTCTCGATGTCAGCCTCATAAACCTTTGCCGCTTCCAGTACAGCAGCAACATCTCCGTCAGCGCTGCTGAGCAGATTCTTGATCTTGAAGCCAACAGGAATAGTATCATTCCCGAACCGGGTCTGCAGCTCAGTCAATACATGGTCGAGGAATGGGACATATACACAGTGGCGGCGCCAGGGGGGGGGGGCTTGGAAAAGTGGCCAGCCACCCCATTAGCCCCCCCCCCCCAAACTGAAATGAGCAAATTGAAAATTTAAAACACTCATTGAAATAATTTTATTAAGTGGAATTTTTAATTGCCGGGGCTAAAAATTTGTCAGCCATCAGTGCTAGCCCAACCATTAACCTCCTCCCCTTCTGAAATGAGGATAATATATGTGTATTATCATATTACTATTAGCCCCACCAAAAATTTGCTCAGCCCCCCCTTAGCCTCCCCATCTAAAAATTCGTGGCGCCGCCGCTGCATATACAGATCTTCGGTAATACTCCCTCAGCTTCTGGAAGAGTAAATTCGCTCGCTGCGTTTGGCGCTTGCAAACTCGAGGTACAGGAATGGTGTCATGTGATGAACCGTTTCCTGGAGGAGCCCCTCTGCCTTCTTGAAGATGTTCTGGAAGCTGGTCAGTGCACCTTCCCGGGTCTTGTTTAGATGTGTCACCACATCACCAATCCTAGCGTACGCTGAGACTAGATCGACCATAGGGGACTGCAGGGCTCGGCTCGGCTCCACAGTGTGAGCTAGCACAGACTCAGCGACGGCGAGACCATTCAGAAAGCGCGGCTCTCGGATTGCTATTAGTAGTAGTCCCGCCGTCGCGTCCGAGTTGCTCTCGTTCTCCAGAAAGACGGCAATAACTGGCAGGAATTCCATAAACACAATGACCGAGTCGTGTCGCTCAACCCATCTAATAGCGCAGAGGCTGACCAGAAAGTACTAAAATCGATTAAATGAAATCCTTACAATGATTCATGGAAGAAACAATTTGGGGGAGTGGCTTCAGCCCCCTCAGCCCCCCCCCCCTGGATCCGCGCCTGGTGTAGACATAACTAAAACAAAATCTGTGGGTAAGAAGGGATAAAAAAAAAAAAAAAAGAGAGAAAGAGAAAACAAGAAAAAATAAAAGATAAAGATTATTTGATCAACTCCGTCTACCAGCTCCCTTTCTACCGTTGCTTTCTGCCTCATCTCCTCATCCCCCACCTCTCTCTCTCTCACTCACTCACACACACACACACACACACACACACACACACACACACACACACACACACACACACACACACACACACACACACACACACACACACACACACACACACACACACACACATGACTTGGTGACGCGGTTGGTAGAGTCCCAGACTGTCACTACGGTGGTCCGGGTTCGAATCCTGCCCAGGGCTGAAAATAATTTCAGTATTGCTGAGCTTCGAGTTATTACTCCAACTCTCGTGGGCGGGGAGTTGGGGGGGGTGTCCGTATAAGGTCAAAGCATTACCCATAGATCGGTCATACGAGCTCTGAGCTCTCTTCCGGGAGGGAAATAGCTGTCGATCACGAGTCCAACACGTGATCTAAAGACCAAGGTGAAACACACACACACATACACACACACACACACACATACACACACACACACGGCTGAAATAATTTCAGTATCGCTGCGCTACGGGGTGTTACTCCAACTCTCGTGGGCGGGGAGATGGGTGTGTGTGTGCGTGTAAGGTCACAGCATTTCCCATAGCTCGGCCATACGAGCTCTGAGCTCTCATCCGGGAGGTTAATCACTCTCGATCACGAGCCCAACATGTGATCCAAGACCATGGTGAATCGCACACACACACATCTATCCGAGAGCTGGCGCCTTGACGTTAATGAATAGGCTTGGGTATCTTAACGACTACAAGAATTATGTCGATAACAATTAAATTATTTGCAGAATCACCTACATAGAATCAGTTGCATACGAAAAATGTGACTAAAACTAGCTTGCGCATACAGTCCCCACTTTAGTATTAAAGTCGCCTATTACCAACGTGTACTTACATTTTTCTTGATCCATTACCTGACTTAAGTCATCATAACACTCAAATTCATCGTCTGAACTCTGTGAAGTTGGTGCATAAACCTGAACTTTTTTTTTAGAGTGTCCCTTTTACACAACCTAATCACAATCCAAGCAACCCTATCTGATAAACTACTGAACTTGACTACGTTACAAGCAACCTCTCGGTTTATCAAGAATGTTACTCCATTAGCTCGTTCTTTTTCCTTACCTCTACAGTAGAACAGGTAGTGACTATCTTGTAACTGTATCAGCTTTTCTTACGCTCTTCGGACTTCGCTCAGTCCCACGATGTCCCACTTGATGTTGTCTAGTTCTTCTATTAAACTCTCTAGCCTGTGGTCTTCTGAGAGAGTTCTTACGTTGTAAGTATAGATCTTCAGTTTTTTCATGCTATTTAATGCCCAAGACTATTTGGAACTGCTTGGACAGTGCTTACTTACATTTGGTCGCACACTATCCGTAAGCACACAAGACTATGTGATTGGACCTTTAGGAGACGATGATCCAACAGGATCGCCCGCTTTTCTTTTGGTTGTGCAATTAATTTTTGCTATGAAGGAATTTTGGCAGTAATCTCACCTCCCTGCCAACTGGTGTCTGGTGAGATATTTTTTTTGGTGTCACCTTATTCAGTACATTCAGTGGAGCTCTATATATCTATAGGGTGCCCAATGGTCCACGCCGTCATTATGACGGTACCCATATATCTATGAGGAATTTCCCTGTTCGCCATGGACGTGCCAGTTAGCACTGGGTCCTGCGACTGTGTGCGCGTGCGAACTGCTCTTTGTCCCAAATTTATTACAAAACCTGTTCGATATGGGTGATCCTGCAGAAATTTCCTCTGACTGGTATTATCTAAGAATTATCGAGGACACCGTCGAAGGTATGAATTTGAGTATAATGAATATCATTAGGGAATCGGCAGAGAAAGAAGGAAGTACAAAAAGTATTAGTGAAAACAAATACTCCAAAGCTACAAATGACCTAATTAAAAAAAGAAAGACTATGCAGATTAAAGGCAGGAGATACGAAATAAAAAGAATAGAACTAAACAAGCTTATCATCAAAAGGCAGAGATCAGAGGAAAGAAAGAGAAACATGGATGAAATAGAGGAAACTATTCGGAAAGGAAAAAGTATTAAAGGGGCCGAACGCAGACATGCTTTAGGAAGACAGCAAATTATAAGTTTGAAAGATGGAAATGGAGAGATCATTAAATGCAGACAGAATGGTAAAAAGAATAGAAGAATTTTACCAAGAGCTTTACTCGTCGAAGACCGTAGTTGAGTCAATAAATTCATCTGTAGACGTTAGTACTTAACCAGAAATTACAAAGAAAAAAGTAGAATTTGCTTTAAAATGTTATGAAACGAGGAAAACCACCTGGGGAAGATGGCATATCAATAGATCTTTTGAAAGACACAGGAAAAGAAGTTCATATTAAGTTCCCGAATCCTGGTGCAATGCTATAGTGATTTTGCTTTAAAAAAATGAGACTAGGAGGACCTTAGTAACTACCAACCGATTAGCTTGCCATCAAATATATATAAAGTATTCTCCAAGATTCTTACAAATAGATTGAGTCAAGTTTTAGATGGAAACCAACCGAGAGAACAAACAGGCTTTAGAAGCGGATATTTGGCTCTAGATCGTTTGCAGGCGATGAACCAATTAATCGAGAAGACGACAGAATACAATACACCTCTTTGTTTAGCTTTTGTAGATTACTATAAAGCCTTTGACTCGGTAGAACAAATAACAATACTAAACTCGCTACGCAAGCAGGATGCAAACGAACAGATCACAAGGGTTCTAGAAAAGATTTATGCTAAAGGTACCCCGGTAATTCAACTACATAAAGATACAAAAAAGATCAAAAGGAGTACGGCAAGGCGATGCAATTTCACCTAAATTATTTACAACTTGCTTGGGAGAGATTTTGAGAAGGTTGAGTTGGGAAGAAAAGGGTCTGAAGATCAATGGGGAATATCTTAACCACCCAAGATTTGCGGATGACATTATTCTTATTTCAGAAAGAGCAGAAGTCTTGCAAGATATTCTCAATGAATTGAATAGGAAAGCCTCAAAGTAGGTTTGAAAATTTATAAGATTAAAACCAAAGTAATGTTCAACACGAGAGTTCAAACCAAAGAAATTATAATCGATGGTGAGAGTCTTGAAGAAGTTGAAGAGTATAATTATGTAGGCCAGATGGTGAAAGTGACCAAAGATCATGATAATGAAATGGAAAGGCGTATTACAATTGGTTGGAAAGTGTTTGGTAAGTATAATTAAAATCCTGAGAGGCTTATGTTTGAGACGTAAAGTTTACAATCAATGGATCCTGCCAGCATTAATGTACGGGTGTGAAACTTGGAAACTGATGAAGGTGATGGAGACAAAACTAATGAGTGCACAGAAAAGAATGGAGAAATCAGTGATGGGAATAACGCTGAGATACCGAGAGTAAGTTGGGTGAGAGAGCAGACTAGAGTGAAATATATTGTGGAGGCGGTGAAAGAGAGGAAGTGGAATTGGGCAGGTAAGCTAGCGCGAACGACTGATGAGCGATGGAGCAAGTGTGTTAGGGCCCTTTCACACTAGGCAACTAGTGACTGTCACTAGTTACCTACCATTATTTTAAATTGAGCCTTTCACACTACGTCACTGCGGTTGCCCGGTTGCGCAACAGGCTATGGCTGTTGCCCGCTCCGGTTTGAGTGGAGGCCACGAGATGGGAAGCGTGGAAGAGGGAGACCAGGCAGAAGGTGGAGAGACGAGATACAGAAATTTGCAGGAGCGACGTGGCAGAGGTTGACGCGGTCGTATGAATTATGGAATGCTATGAAAGAGCCTTTTGTTCAGCAGTGGACTCAGGATGGTTAATTATATATATATATATATATATATATATATATATATATATATATATACATATATATATATACATATACATATAAATATACATATACATATACATATAAATATATATACATATATATATATATATATGTGTGTGTGTGTGTGTGGGTGTGTGTGTGTGTGTGTGTGTGTGTGTGTGTGTGTGTGTGTGTGTGTGTGTGTGTGTGTGTGTGTGTGTGTGTGTGTGTGTGTGTGTGTGTGTGTGTGTGTGTGTGTGTGTGTGTGTGTTTGTATACCGCGGGAGTAAAATTTCTCTCAGGCAGGCTTGGTTAAAAGCAACTGCAAGTTCAGCGCTGATCAATTTCCTCCTCAGAGTTTCCAACTTTCTGAAGGTGTTTCTTATACCAAGGGGTAAAAGAAAGAGGAGGTTTCCTAATCCGGTCATTATCAACTTGATGTTTCGAATCTGCATGAGTCGAAATGATAATGACTCATGCGGAGTCGAAACATTAAGTTAATAATGACCGGATTAAAAAACCTACTCTTTCCTTTCCCCCCTTGCTATAAGGGATACCTTCAGAAAGTTGGAAACTCTGAAGAGGAAATTGATCAGCGCTGAACTTGCAGTTGCTTTTAACAAAGCCTGCCTGAAAGAGAAAGAGAGAGAGAGAGAGAGAGAGAGAGAGAGAGAGAGAGAGAGAGAGAGAGAGAGAGAGAGAGAGAGAGAGAGAGAGAGAGAGAATAATATATATATATATATAAATATAAAATATATATACATATATATATATATATATATATATATATATATATATATATATATACATATAAATATACATATACATATACATATACATATACATATACATATACATATATTTTTTTTACCATGTAGTGTTTGTAGTTTCGATATGATCCCAAGCGAATGTATTTACTAAGACTCAATAACACTATACTGGCTGACACTTTCCCTTCATTTGGCGCAGTAGCCTTATTTTCCTGGACAAAGACGGTGGTGAATGATCTGCGACAAAGTACAATTTCCCCCTTTAATACTAATGCCTCCAGGTCACTTTATTCGTCACAGAACAGTTCGTTGCCTAGTGGCCCTTTTTCCTTTATTCTGGCTGTCGCTAGACAACTTCATTCATCAGTGCGTGACCCCCTCCAGCATCGTAGATTAACTGTTGTGGCGCAGTTTTATTCACCCTTCCACACCGGGCGGCACTTTTCATTTTCCTCTGGCTGCCGCGGCGACGCAATGGTACCGAAGTGGTTCATAAAAAAACAAAAGAAAAATATTTATCTACTTAATGTTTTAAACAAAATACTATATTTGCTAATTAACAATAGTATAAACGGCAATAATACCTTCTATTTTGGCTGTCGCGAGGCAATTCTATTCAGCCATTCACGTGCAAAAGTGGAGTTAATTAAGCTCGATTAACTTTTTCCCTTCTAATACCAACCTGTATATTTGTTTTTGTTGCTACCAGGCGATTTTATTCATCAAGAGAAACGCCCCTTGCTCGTTCTGAAGCGGCTTCATCAACACCATCCCTACACTGTCAACAATATTGTGCAGTGCGGATATCTATTCATATCTCAAGGAACTGCTAAAAGGCCCAAAAGAACACAAAAATAAAATACTCAGGGAGTAAACCAATTCAGAGTATGCCAATTCAAGTGTCGGTGTGGGAGGAGTGTTCTCCCTTTTAGAGGGTTAAAGTCATGGGCAACTGAGAAAGCATCAGGAAGAAATTCCAAAGCCTCCCACGCGACGGAAAGACAAATAGAGCGTAGTGGATTACTCGAGAAAAATAATTGCACAGAAAAAAGGGGGAGACGTTACAAAGAATCTAATAGTGTGTGGTCTCCAAATGAGGAAAGGCGAGTTCTGAAGAAGAGTGACCATGAAAAGAGCGATAGAAAGGAGATAAAGATGCAATATTACGGCAGGAGAGGAGAGGCCGAAGTTTGTCAGTAAGAAATGAAACGTCCATGAGGAGGAAAACTTTGGACACTACCTTGCCTAGGAGTACGAGAGTGGCGAGTCACCTCAAACATAAGGAGCGTACTTCCACGGGCAAATAATCTTTTCCGGGTCAGTCAGCAACTAGATTGGAGTTTGGAAAATTTAGGAGACCCATAATACACAATTTCATTGAAGTTGCTCTCGCAATAGTTGAGATGAGTCTTCCAGTATTTTACTAGTGTCTGATAGACTAAAAATGTTTAGTATACAGAAGAAAAAGAAAATCGTGCGCCATCGTTGAAAATGGGATATTTCTGTGTAAGTTTGTGACGAATGGACAGGTAGAGAAACTGAGTTGTCGATGAACGATGTTTATGATTCTTTGCCCCACTTAGATATAACAGCTAAGTCAGAAGACAGGTGTTCTACGGCAATCATTCTAGAATAGTGAAACCCAGTTTGAGAAGGACGTCTGGAGAATGTCATGGAAAATTGTAGATAAGTGTCAGCAGTATGAGGGTGTACATGGTGAAATATGTAGTGAAGTAGCTCATTTATGAATAGGGTAAAAATTAGGAATAGAACAGAACCCTGTGGTGCACCAGAAATTGTGTGGGAGAAGAGCAGCGACCGTTTACAAAAATAGTTATAGAATTATCAGATAGAAAACCAGAAATGAAGGAACAGAACCCTGTAGTGCACCAGAAATTGTGTGGGAGAAGAGCAGCGACCGTTTACAAAAATAGTTACAGAATTATCAGATAGAAAACCAGAAATGAAGAACAGAGACGGATTTACACTCTGTGAGGACATTTTATAAATAAAAAGATTGTGCCAAACTCTATCAAATATTTGTATATGCCTAGTGCAACAACATAAGACAAGCAGACAAAGTAGATAAATGGAGTTTTGTAATAGGAGACATCTCTTAGAATTTCTATTTCAGAATTTGTTACCTCGTAACAAGAAATGCTAATAATCTTTGAAATGCTATACTCACAGTTAGTTCAAGTCACCTGGCTACGGAATGACCACGGAATCTCCTTACAGATGGAAAGCGTTCGTGTTTCTGTTAATAATTTTGATAATTAAATAGTATAATTCAACTCAGTGTTAATGGTTTTCGCTAGGATAGGAAGTTGTCCTTCTACTAGTACCAAGTAAAACCAGTACTACCTGCCGCATGGGGTGATTGCCGGCGACTAAACTGCCCCCCTGGTCACCCTCCAGAGAGGAGGGTGTGATGGACACCCAGATGGAGGAAAAAGAAAACCATCAAAAGGACAGTTGAACTCTTTGAGTCAATGGCCATCCAACTCTTTTATGAGTCACTAATTCACGTGTCGCCTGTACGTAGCATCCCTGCAAGGCCTAGAAACGGGAGTTCTGGAGGCTGAGTGATGTCCTATTGCTGTGGTTGCACCGATGTCCCTGGGATAAGTAACACATATTTTTGGTCCTATATTCAAACAAGGACGGGAAGCCTCTCCAGGCTCGTAAAGGCAAATCAGATGGATTGTCTGACTTTTGAGTTAGGCACGCTCTAAGTCAAGCGGCTATCATCTGGGTCGACACCGCATGGTCTGTGTCTTTCTCCCCAAGATAGTGGATGTATATACTTTCCCACGACTCCTAGGACTGTTTTGTTAATATGTGTACCCAAATCCTGGTTTCCTCTTGTTGGCACCGGTGATGGATGGGACGTGGGAGGGGGGAATCTTTGACATATATGCATAACATCTATGAATGGCGCTTATGGTGACAGTGGGCTTGCAACCTGCCCCTGTCGAATCCACCAAGCCCGCTGTGTCGGTGGCTGGGGGTGTTGCAAACGAGGCACAAACACACTGAGCTAGGCCTGGAGTGAACCTCCGACGGGCTCTCCGTGTGGATACCTGGAACAATCTTTCTTTCTCCCAGGGCGATCGACTACCTTATATATCGGCGGAGTTCAGGAAATTTAGAGCGTGTATAATTGCTCTCTCAGAGCTGAGAAGCCCAGGCACTGATGAGATCAGTAGTGAAGGTTACACCTACTTCTGATCGGGTCACACCGATGGTGCCCATCTCATGAGAATAGTTACAGGCATATCTAGTCGACTACAGCATACTGTTATATAGGTTACTCTTGTTAATGAGTTTATAATGTTGGTGAAGTTGATACCTCTCTTACTGCAGTATATTCTCTTATCGAGGCGAATGAACTTGAAGAGGAGATTTTCTATGCTAAGCTTGACTCTGAACTATGAACTATGTATTGCATTCCATGGCCCTGTAAACAGGAACACTAACATTTCTTCCCTGAACTTTGCAAATTCCAGAATGCTGAGGATTGCTGGTTCATGGTTCCAGAGACGAGAGCCACACCGAAGGACTTGGTATGGCAATGCCAGAAAAGTGGCAAAGGAGATCGGTCACATTCTTGTTAGTACTCGATGGAAGATCCTACAGAACTGGGAATGATCACAGACTTGTGGTCGCAACACTCAGATTACTGGACTTGAGTCCAGGAGGATCCCATGATATAACCTAAATGGATTTCATCTGGAGAAGCCTAGGGATGAGGCATTCACTCAGGAGGACGCGGTAGCAGTTCCTAATCAGTTTGAATAATTGGCTGGCACCATTGAGGACCATGAAGAACTGACAGACGTCTTCAAACTATTAAGTGAGTTCCCTCTTTTTTCTCTCAGAAATTAACCCTCCAATAGTACTTCACGTAGGTCTTTCAGTTGCATGTCTTTTTGAAGATTTGCCTTCATTACCATATTGTGTATCAACTTCTGTGTTCATTATCTACCATACTCCTTTAGGCACGAAAATGTATTATCAAATATAAATTAAAAGATAGAAAACTATTCTACGTCCTCATTTGGAAAATTATTTCTACAGCTAACGCAATAAAATCTATTCCCAGATAAGTTCAACTTGTGTGTTCATTAAATGCGAACAGTGTTTTCATGGATATCGTTATCAAAACATATTGAGATAAATTTGGATTAAGTGTCTCATGTAGAGGATATCATTCTTACATCTCTTATTTTTCTTTATATATTTTCTTTTGCTTATTTTTTTGTGTTTATTATAATTTTAAATATATATTTTATAGCATTATAATTTTTCATCTTGTTATTATCGAGTTAGACTCACAACAGTGACCCTCCCCAACATATTTATTATCTGATGTATATATTTTGTTATGGCAAATCCCGTCTACTTTATCATACAACTGAGGAACGGATCCCTCCTTGATCGAGGTCTTGAACGACCGAGGCCCATTTCTGGCCGGAATGTGTGTGTGTGTGTGTGGGGGGGGGGGGCACATTCCAATGCGGAATCATGGTGACATTGTCTATACCAGTATTTTTCAACCTTTCAAGCTTTGTGGACCCTTTATATCGACTTATATATTCAGGGAACCTCTGGATACGGGATTCGATAGGATAGAGCCACTTTTTCTAAGTATTTACGTAGTAATAGAAACCTTATATCATACAAATCATCGCTACATTCTGGGAGACACATTGTGTAATCATGAATTTTAAAGACAGCCATGACAGGATTAACTGCAACATGTTGAATTCCACGTCCTACAGACACTTCAATAAGTTTCTGCAGGTCCCTGGTTGAGAAATACAGTAACACTGGTCTATACAGTGTGTAAAATCTTAAAGGAAATGAAAAATGAGATTGTTGTTCCATTACAAAATATTTTCAAGAAATCCATCACATCAGGAGATGTCCCAAGAGAATGGAAGCTAGCTAACGTTACTCCCATATTCAAAAAAGGTGACAAAAAGAAGCCAAATAACTATAGGCCTATAAGTTTGACTTCAATCGTAGGAAAAATAATGGAAACTATCATCAGAGATGCTATCGAACATCATTTAGAAAGTAACCGTTTGATAAATGATAGCCAGCATGGTTTCAGACGGAAACGTTCTTGCGTGACTAACTTACTCGAATTCTACAACACAGTTATCTCGAATTATGACAAAAGAAACAATATAGATTTAGTATATCTAGACTTTGCAAAAGCTTTTGATACCGTCCCACACGAAAGACTACTTACTAAATTAGCTTTACACGGAATAAGTGGTAGCCTATTAAGTTGGACTAGTAATTGGTTGAATGGTCGAAAACAGAGAGTTGTTTTAAATGGAAAAACTTCTGGATGGAAAAATGTTACAAGTGGAGTTTCTCAGGGTTCCGTTCTTGGGCCACTTCTATTCATAGTATATATAAATGATATAGACCATGGACTATAATCTACTGTTTCCAAATTTGCTGATGATACAAAACTGTGCGGAATGGCAAATGATCACTTAAACCAATTAGATATTCAAGAAGATTTAGATAAATTACAGCAATGGTCTGAAAAGTGGCTAATGAAATTTAACACAAGTAAATGCAAGGTATTGCACATAGGTAAAAATAACAGTAAGTACGATTACAAGTTATTTGGAAATTCGTTAACAAAAGTGGATAGTGAAAAAGATCTCGGCGTAATTATCAGTAACGACCTCAAATCATCCAAGCAGTGTATTTCAGCCTAGGAGAAAGCAAATAAGATTCTACGACTGATTGCGCGATCTTTTGATTTCAAAAGTCCATCACTCATTAACAAGCTATATAAATCGTTAGTTCGTCCACATTTGGAATATGCTGTTTCCGTATGGTCACCGAATCTCATTAAAGACATTGACAGACTGGAAAAAGTACAACGGCGAGCCACAAAACTGATTCCAAATATCAAAAATAAATCATACGAAAATCGACTAAAACATATGAATCTGTTTTCCCTTAGAAAAAAACGTAGACTCAGAGGTGATTTGATACAGGTCTTGATTCTAAAGGGAATTGACAACATCAAAAGTGACCAAATTTTCACATTGAATGAGAATCAGACAAGAAACAATGGTCTCAAACTGTCCGGAAATAGATTCAATTTGGAAGTAGGTAGAAACTTCCTGCACAGGTATTGCAATGTAGTTCAGTTCGAAGCTAAGAATAATTTAGATAAACACCTAAGCAAGATTCTGTAATGATTATAATTTATTTTATATTATTTGTTTTTGTTTTGTTATCATTTGTCTGTTTAATTTTCATTTATCATTAGTTATATGTCAATTTATTATTATTTACTATTTACCTGTTTGTTTATTATTTAACTATACCTATGCATTTTTTATTCATTATTTTATTATTATTATGATTTTTTTTCGCATCCGACCTAGATATGGACCAAAAGGTCTCCTGTCGGCATGCTCCGCCTTTGTAATCCTTTGTAAAATACAGTCCCACCCAATGAGGTTCTTCCCTAGTCTTGCTTGGGTAAGCGATTTTTATTCAGTGAAAGGTGGGAACTCAGAAAAAATAGGATCTCGACGGCTGAAAACCTCAGTTTTCCTTCCTTCAGCTTAAAGGTCAACTGAGAAGATTTTGGGTTTCTTTATTTTTTGTTATTCCATGTATGAAAATTTAACTTAGGAGTTAGAACACTAAAATGCACGTTTCTAGCATTTTATAATCTTGATTTTATCCAAACAGTATGATCTTAAAAGTGCCTGATAGTAGACGAACTTTTCAATGTCGTAGTTACATTTCCCACCGCTAGGGCAACTGATGCTGATGGGGATTTCACAACGAGTGAGGAACACTTATTGGATTTGGATGCCCTCTCGTGTTCCAATGTGGGTACGGTACAAGGATACATGTACGAACCAATTCGGATATCCAAACCAAGATCTAAGGAATAACAGGTCTAACCACTTCCGACCGAATTTCGAGGGAGTTGGCGCAGCGGGCCCGTGAACGTCACCTGGCTGTTCAAAGTGGGGTTCACGGGTCCTATAGCTGTCAGTTGAAGCTGGTCCGTCGTTTGGGTATGTTGTTGCCTTCGCTCGCACCGCTTCACGCAATTAGTTATATTCTGACAAATATTATATAAAATATATATATATATATATATATATATATAAATATATATAAAATATTATAGTTCCTGTCTATATATATGAATATATAATATATATATATATATAATATATAAAATATTATAGTTCCTGTCTTCCTTGGCGTTTCACAGTTTTCTTCAGTGTTTCACAAAGAGAAAATGGACCCAGCCTAATGACGTCAGAAGCTGCGCACAATAATTCAAACGGTCTGACCTGTATATTTAGACCTTGATCCAAACAAGACTCAACTGACGATGAACATATCGAGAGCGAGGAATCTTCAGAGGATGAACGCCCAGAACGAGCAGGAAATAAAGACTGGTGAGTTCGTCGGAATGCATCACTGCATGCACGCTTTACATATATAAATGCACACCACCAACCACGCACCACACGAGACTAGACACATGATTTCGTTGGTTTGTCATCAGACGTGCGGATGAAGGTTTGAAGGCATGAAATAGTAGGCCTAATACCTAGAAGACGCTGATGGGCCTGGCCCTATCTACCAGGCCCCAGCATGCCCAGCAGGGCTGGTTTTGTTTCTATTTTTTTTTAAACATCCATACAACCACCAAGATGACCACATTCACAGTGCATGGATAGTTCATCTGTTCATGCAAGGGGTTAGCATGGCTAGGCCTATGAACAAACAGAAAGTTTTTTAAATTAAATTTTCTAACATTTGCTCAGCTTCTTTATACCAGGTAGCCTGTAGCTTTCAGAAGTAGCTACCCCCCCCCCATTTCCCATTGCATGGCCTTGCTAAAATTCATGAATTTGACTATTTCAAGTGTAGCTGTGGACATTGCCTTCCACAGCGAAAGTGCAGAGAGAGATTGTGTTGCTCTGATTACAGCGCAATCCATTCTTTAAGATCTGATGAAATCCAAAGACGGAGCAAGGAAAGAAGTTAATACACCTATTGGAAGAGGCCCGAAATACTCCATCCATATGAGGTCTGCCCAAGATACACAAGCCATATATCCCATTACGACCCATCACCTCTGGGATCGGCAGTGCACCACATCGTCTAGCCAAAATCCTAGCCGCCCCACTTTCCGCGGCTTTTGGGTAGACTTAGCCAGGCACATCTTCGGAATTCATCAGATCTTAAAGAGAGGTTACAAGAAGTGAATTTTAGGGCAAATAAATTGGTGAGTTTCGATGTGAAAAGTCTGTTTACTAACGTCTCAATTGATGGAGCCCTAGAAGCAGTAGAGGAAGTACTATAAATGTTTTATGATAATGAATTACCCATGTGTAAACGCGATTATAAAAAAATATATATCAATGTGCATCTGGTTCGGTGCTTTTGAATTTAACGGAGAAGAGTACCGCCAACATGCAGGTTTAGCAATGGGTTCTCCCCTCAGTGCGGCTATGGCCTCACTAGATATGGATATGTTAGAAAGCAAGTTTTTTTTTCTCCGCATGATATCAGAAAATACTGTATGGCTAAGATACGTGGACGATGTTTTAGTGATTACCCACTACAATACAAAAATTGAAAACTTATTATCCAAGCTCAATAGTGTGAATTCTAACATCCAATTAACGATCGAAAGTGAGATAGACGGACAACTACCTTTTCTAGACACCGTAATAGTAAGGTCAGGGTATGGTGTTAAATTCAGAGTTTACAGGAAACCGACAAATAAGAATGACTTCATTCATTACTACAGTGCACTTGATAAGAGGACAAAGACTGGTGTGGTGATAGGTCTTTTCTTGAGAGCGTTTCTTATTTGCAGTGACGAATTCTTAGCGGAAGAAGTAGAAATTATAAGAATGACTTTTGAAAGACTCAAGTACCCTAAAGGATTACTTTGCACTCTGGAGGAGAAGGCCCGTTTATACTACACAACAAAAGAGAAAAAGCCAACACTAAGTATTGGGTGGTCCCAAATTCCATTCTAACGAGAGACCTAGACAAAATCTTATCGTCCTCCAACATTCGTCTTGTGACATCTACAGGTGTGAAAGTGAAGGACCTTATAACAAAGAAACAAGACCCAACCATAAATAAGAACAGTGTAGTATATGAAATCCCGTGTGGTGGATGTGATAAGAAATACATCGGTGAAACTAGCAGGGGCCTAGACACTAAAATAAAAGAACATCAAGCAGATGTTAGACACCACAGGGTTAGCAGTGCGATAGTAAATCATGTCGACGAACGAGACCATCTACCGAAATGGGACAATGCAAAGATTCTTATGGATAACCTTACAAGACAAGAAAGAAAGGCGATGGAGTCCGTATTCATCAACATCCAGGATAACATCAATAAAAGGACTGGGGATTTGATATGGGCTAAAGCAGCAGCACACTTCGTCATCTTGGACAAAATGCACAGAACCCCTGAACCAGACGGACAGCTCAGCCACGCGACGATCAAAAGGCGGATATTTTGTCCACTCGCTGCGATAACTCGTCACACCGGCAGATGACGTCAAGTGGGGGACCAATTAGACACATTGCCACGTTCCCTTTTTCTGCCATATATATATTGACCAGCCTAACTTCAAATACTTTTCATCTGAAGCTAGTCCACTTTCCTCTGAAGAAGCCTCTCAGGCGAAACTAGTCAGGAATAAAAGTATTTCCCTCAACCCGTGTTTCATTTACCTCCTATCCACATTATTATTATTATTATTATTATTATTATTATTATTATTATTATTATTATTATTATTATTATTATTATTATTATTATTATTATTATTATTATTATTATTACTATTATTATTATTATTATTATTATTATTATTATTATTATTATTATTATTATTATTATTATTATTATTATTATTATTATTATTATCATTATTATTACTATTATTATTATCATTATTATTATTAATTATTATTATTATTATTATTATTATATAATTATTATTATTATTATTATTACTATTATCATTACTATTATTATCATTATTATTATTATTATCATTATTATCATTATTATCATTATTATTATTATTATTATTATTATTATTATTATTATTATTATTATTATTATTATTATTATTATTATTATTATTATTATTATTATTATTATCATTATTATTATTATTATTGTTATTATTATTACTACTACTACTACTACCACTACTAAAACTACTACTACTACTACTACTACTACTACTACTACTACTACTACTACTACTACTACTACTACTACTACTACTACTACTACTACTACTACTACTACTACTATTATTATAATTATTTTATAATTGTATTTTTATTTATATGAGCGGATATTGTTCAAATGCGGACCAAAATTTGGTTTAAGTAGCTCGAGACATGTTTGGACCCCCGAGTCCGTCCGCCAAACAAACAACCACCACCACCCGGGGAACCAGTCGCCCCATCTCTCAGTCCATAAAATAGTTTTGGCTAAACTAAGTATCTACGAATTATGTAATCGGCCTTGCACTCTTATTCTTGAGACTGACTTAATGAGCGTCGAAATGCACCAGTAACAGGAGCAAGACCCACACCACAGACAACTCCTATTAATCAGGGTCTGAGTTCATGCGGACAAAGTTCACTTGGATTTTCAGCTAGGTACGTGTTGCCGATGGTGAGTAGGTACCTAATTTGCGAATTTCATTATCAATGAACGAAGATAAATACGGCTAACACCCCGGTAACTCACAAAAAGTTCTGACATAGGCTGCAAAATTAAGTAAACAGAACAAGTCATCACAAATAAAGAGGTACTATGAATTAAATACATGAACCTATGATGCACCCAACAGTTAGATTAAATAGCCTCTCCTACGAGATAAGAATCATATATTCTAACAATAACCAGCTCTTCTATCCATGTGAACAAAATCGCACAGAAGAAATGGGGTCACAGAGGTGATGTAGGGGAGATTTACGGAGGGAAGTAAAACTGAGAAATAAAAGAAAATAACTCGAGAATACTGGGACTCATATTTGTTACACAGATACCATTCACATCATAAATGAAAAATCTAATAGTGATGACAAATAAGAAGCTGAACATATTTAGAACAGTGGCAGGCAGAGGGTTTGGGCAACAGAAATACTTATCATTGAAAACAACTCGTAACTAACTATGCATTCATAGCATGGTACTCAGCAATTAAGAAAACAAAGAGATCCTACAAACAACACAAAATAAGATATCAAGTCAACACCAAACAGTACATAAACGACTTAGACGATGGGATAAATAATGATGTTTGTAAGTTTGCGGACGACACTAAAATAGGACGCCCAATTAGGTCAGAAGACGACGCAGAGATTCTGCAGGAGGATCTTCACAAATTGTTCACATGGCCGGTGAAATGGCAAATGAACTTCAATATCTCTAAGTGTGGCGTGTTAAACGTAGGGCTACACAACCCCGAAAATAGATACAGCTTAGATAACACGCTTTTAAAGAAAACTGAGTGCGAGAGAGACTTGGGAGCTCTAGTGAGTCCGGACCTTAAAACCAGGAAACAGTGCATTAGCGCCAAGAATAAAGCTAACAGAGCATTAGGTTTCAATGCTAGGACGGTAACGAACAGAAGTGCAGAGGAAATTATTAAACTCTATCTAGCTATAGTTAGACCCATCCTTGACTATGCGGTACAGTTTTGGTCTCCGTCCTATAGAATGAACATCAATTTACTAGAATCAGTACAGAGAAGAATGACCAAAATGATACATGGACTCAGAAATCTATCATACGAAGAGAGGCTTAGGCACCTTAACTTACACTCTCTGGAAAGACGCAGAGTGCGGGGTGATCTAATAGAGGTGTCCAAGTGGATCAAAGGCTATAACAAGGGTGATGCAAACAAGGTCATCATAATAAAACAACAGGGCAGGACTAGCAGTAATGGGTATAAACTGGACAAATTTAGATTTAAGAAGAAAATAGGCAATAATTTGTTTACTAATAGGGTGGTCGGTGAATGGAATAAACTTAGTAACCATGTAGTAAGCGCTGAAACTATCAGTTGTTTTAAGAAACGATTAGACAACTTTGTGGATGGGGATGACAGGTGTTGACGGATACGGAGCTGCCTAGTGTAGGCCTTATAGTCTCTTGCAGTCTCCTTCATTCTTATGTTCTTATGTAGATCTGTACTCACACCATATCACACCATATCGCCCCTCACACCATATCACAAAAACACAGCCCACTGAACGAAAAATCTAAACAACCCCAACAGTATTTTCCTCAAACGTCGACTGTCCCTACCCAGGAAAACTTCCGTACAAAAGCAGGCATCACATAACAAGCGCTCCACAATAAATCGCCAAGATCTACATTTCACTAAACTCAACCAGCAATCAACTTAACTGAGAAATCACTCCCAAGGTAGCTAAGATTTACACGGCTTACGTTCAGGTAACCACCCTCTATTAAAATGATAGGCTACCACCACAGAATCGGGCTGGCGATAGACTCCAGTTCCCCTACATGCAACGTCCATGCAGAGGACAAAGGTGACCTTATACTACACCGCTCTACACTCGCTCTTTCCAAACGGCGACACGAAACCTCTTCATCGAGCGTCTTCTGGCTGAACCGGTGCCGTGACCGGTTTCCTGGGGGGACCCCCCGCGTTTCTCCCGCCGGGAAAGAATCGAGACAACGGATTAACAGATTGACAGAAGTTTTAAACCATGATTCACCACGTTCTTGGAGCACGTGTTAAACTCATAGCTCACATATGACCCTATCTATGGGTAATTTTCAACCTTACACACACACACACACACACACACACACACACACACACACACACACACACACACACACACACACACAACTCGTGGCGCAGTTGGTGGAGTTCCCGACTGCCACAACGGCAGTCCGGGTTCGAATCCTGCCAAGGGCTGATATAACTTCAGTATCGCTGCGCTGCAGGTTGTTACTCCAACTCTCGTGGTCGGGGAGTTGGGAGTGTGTGTGCGTGTCAGGTCACAGCATTACCCATAGATCGGTCACATATGAGCTCGAGTCACATATGATCGGTCACATATGATCAGTCACATATGATCGGTCACATATGATCACGAGTCCAACACGTGATCCAAGACCATGGTGAATCACACACATACACACACACACACAGACACACACACACACACACACACACACACACACACACACACACACACACACACACACACCTTGTTGACCACAATGTTGTTCTCTCCAAAGCCATCCAACTGGGGATCCAGCCCCACCTAATAGCATGGCTGGCAGATTTCCTCACCGGACGACGGCAGGCGGTCAGGTACCAAGGGTCAACTTCCCCCCTCCTCCCTTTAACTTGTGGGGTCCCCCAGGGTACCAAAATGGGTCCCCTATGCTTCCTCATCCTTATCAACGACGCCCTCATGGACACTCCTCACAGATGGAAGTACGTGGATGACAGCACCATAGGCATCCCAATCAACACCAGGCGGCCTGATTACGCACCACTACAAAACACCCTGAACAAGCTCATGATGTGGACGGAAAACAACAACGTCACAATCAACACCAACAAGACCGTAGTGATGCACTTTTGTACCTCCACCCAAGCAGTACCTCCTCCACAACTTTCATTGGGCCCCCACCCCCTCCAATTGGTGCAATCCACCAAGATCTTGGGCATCACACTCGATGCTCAATTAAATTGGAACCAACATATCACCAATATAGTCAGGACAGCGTCTTACAAACTGTATATGCTGAGTAGGTTAAAATCACTAGGAACACCTACATCTGAGCTACAGGAGGTCTACAAAACTTTCATACTCCCCACCCTCATGTACGCCTCACCAGCCTGGTGCAGCTCACTCACACTCACACAGAGACAAAAGCTGGAGAGGGTACAAAAGAGAGCGTGCAGGATCATCCTGGGCGTGGAGTACAGCAGCTACGACCATGCTCTTACCACCCTTACTCTATCAAGGGTGTCCCAGCGGCACGGGGAGGCACTAAGGAAATTTGGGAAAAGCCTGCTTTCCCACCCTAGACACCGTCACCTCCTCCCTCCTGATGCTCCACCAACTCGCCACGCCACTAGACACATAAATAGACTCATACCAATCAAAGCGCCAAGGACAGACCGCTACAAAAACAGTGCTATCCCATCTATTGTGCACATAATTAACTCATTGTAAAATTGCTCCACGTATATATTCCAAGTTTTATATCTTTAATAAACTTTTCCAATGTATTATTGTCAGTGTACCACTGTAATAGAAATAAACCTTTTATTATTATTATTATTATTATTATTATTATTATTACACACACACACACACACACACACACACACAGACCAAGATTGGAATATGCAGCAACGATATGGTCACCAAGTACAAAAAAATGTATAAAAAAACTTGAAAGAATACAAAGAGCAATTACAAAATTGGCACCAACACTCTCAAAACTATCATATGAAGAGAGACTAGAAAAACTTGAACTACAGACACTAGAGCAAAGAAGAGAGGAGATTTGATAGCTATTTACAGAATCATGAAAGGCATAGAAATTACTGACAGAGAGAATCTGATAAAATGGGATGACAGAAATACAAGAGGACACGGAAAGAAAAGAAAATAAAAAAAAAAGACAGCTATAGAAGAGATTTGAAAAAGAAAAGCTTTCCTCACAGAGTAATAGACAGTTGGAACAAGTTAGATGAGAAAGTGGTTTGTGCAAAAACAATACATGAATTTAAAAATAGTTTAGATAAAATGAGATATGAAGACGGGACCCCACGAGCATAGCTCTCCTTCCCGTAAAATACAACTAGGTAAATACAACTAGGTAAATACACATACACACATCACTAGAGCAAAGAAGAGAGAGAGGAGATTTGATAACTATTTACAGAATCATGAAAGGCATAGAAATTATTGATAGAGAGGATCTAATAAAATGGAATGAAAGAAATACAAGAGGACACGGAAAGAAAATCAAGAAAGGCAGCTATAGAAGAGATCTGAAAAAGAATAGCTTTCCTCACAGAGTAATAGACATTTGGAACAAGTTAGATGAGAAAGTAGTGTGTGCAAAAATAATACATGAATTTGAAAATAGTTTAGATAGAATGAGATACAAAGACGGGACACCACGAGCATAGCTCCCCTTCCCGTAAAATACAACTAGGTACAAATAGGTAAATACATACAGTTTGGAAAAGGTGGATAAAAGATAAAAAACATGGAAAATGGCAAGTTTATATAGACTATAGAAATGAGTATGTTAAAGTGAAAAGAGGGGAAAAAAGGAACCATGAAAAGGATACTATAGATAAACGCAAAGAGCAACCCAAGCTATTCTATCGATACGTGAATGGTAAACTTAAAAACAAACAGGAAATGGTGAAACTACGCCAAGGGAATATAGAATACACACAAGAATTAGAAATGGCTGAAATCATGAATAATCAATTCAAATCGGTCTTCACTACAGACAAAGCACAATACTGGGACGAAGGAAATGAAAGGCGATCTTCCCCCATGAGCAAAATAACAATAACACAAAAAGAAATATTAGAACACCTATCAAACCTCGATGCCAGGAAATCACATGGCCCGGATGGAATTGCAAATTGGATTCTAAAAGAATGCAAAGGCAGAACTAACGGACAAAATACATAACATAATAAGTTGCTCACTTAAAGAAGGAAAAATACCAAAAGACTGGAAAAATGCTAACATTGTACCAATATATGTAGGAGGAAACAAGGAAGAACCCACCAACTATAGGCCAGTATCACTAACAAGCACTATAGCCAAAATTTGTGAGAAAATCATCAAGAATAGATGGGTAAAACATCTGGAAGACAACAATATAATAAACCCAAGACAATTTGGGTTCAGACAAGGAAGATCATATACCACAAACTTAATATGTTCCTACTCAAAATTAATATATATAGTGCAAGAAAGGAATGGATGGACTGATTGTGCCTTCCTGGACTTACAAAAAGCTTTTGCTAAATTACCACACCAAAAATTATTTTAAAAAAATGGAACATAGAGGAGGAATACAAGGGAACCTACTAAAATGGATGGAGGACTTCCTGATTGGTAGAAAGATGAGAATAGTGCTCAGAGAAGAATATTCAGGTTGGAAATAGGTGATCAGTGGAGTACTACAAGGATCTGTATTGGCTCCAATAATGTTTGCTATATATGTGAATGACATGGATGATAGTGTGAAATGTTGCATGAGCTTCCTTGCAGACGACGCCAAACTGTTAAGGAAAGTAAAAACTGAAAAGGATTGCGAATCACTGCAGGAAGACCTGAATAAAGTATGGAACTGGAGTCAGAAATGGGAAGTGAACTTCAATATCAAGAAGTGTAGCATAATGGAGTTTGGAAAAAGCAAAAACAGAATATCAGACAACATAAAATTGGAACCAAGGAGGTAAAGAAGGAGAGATCCGAAAAAAAATTGAGTTAATTATCTCAAACGACTTGTCCTATGATAAACAGAGAAACAAAATTGTCGGAGAATCCTACAACTTACTATGATCAATAAAAGTGGCATTTACATATTTGGACAAAGAAATTATTTAAAAAAAAAAATTGTCACACTAATAAGGCCTTGACTAGAATATGCGGCGACATTGTGGTCACCCAGTACCAAAAAGAATATAAAGAAAATAGAAAGAATCCAGAGAGCAGCAACAAAAATGGCATCTGCACTTGCAAACTTGTCATATGAGGAGAGATTGGCTAAACTGGAGTTACCGACTCTGGAGCAAAGATGAGAGAGAGGTGACCTACTGACCATCTACAGAATCATGAAAAGCACAGAAATACTCGATAGAGAGGACTTGTTAAACTGGGACAAGAGAAGCACAAGATGACATGGAAAGAAAATAAAAACATAACTACAGAAGAAATCTGAAGAAAAACAGTTTTCCACATACAATGGTGGACACTTGGAACAAACTGGACAATGAAATAGTGTTCGCAAAAACCATTCGTGAGTTTAAGAGCATACTAGACACTGCGAGATACAAAGGCGGGACAATACGAGCGTAGCTCCCCTTCCCGCAAAATACATCTAGGTAAATACAACTAGGTAAATACACACACACATACATCTCCTTGTCAGCAATGTGTGATTCACCACGGTCTTGGATCACGCGTTCGAATCGTGATCAATCGCTACTACCCTCCCGTATGAGAGCTCAGAGCTCACATATGGCCCGATCTCTGGGTTACACTACGACACACAGACACAACTCCTAGCCCACCAGTGTATGTATATGCATGCGTGTGTGTGTGTGTGTGTGTGTGTGTATTTACCTAGTTGTATTTACCTAGTTGTATTTTACGGGAAGGGGAGCTATGCTCGTGGGGTCCCGTCTTCATATCTCATTTTATCTAAACTATTTTTAAATTCATATATTGTTTTTGCACACACCACTTTCTCATCTAACTTGTTCCAACTGTCTATTACTCTGTGAGGAAAGCTGTTCTTTTTCAAATCTCTTCTATAGCTGTCTTTTTTTATTTTCTTTCCGTGTCCTCTTGTATTTCTGTCATCCCATTTTATCAGCTTCTCTCTATCAGTAATTTCCATGCCTTTCATGATTCTGTAAATAGTTATCAAATCTCCTCTCTCTTCTTTTCTCTAGTGTCTGTAGTTCAAGTTTTTCTAGTCTCTCTTCATATGATAGTTTTGAGAGTGTAGGTGCCAGTTTTGTAATTGCTCTTTGTATTCTTTCAAGTTTTTTTTATACATTATTTTGTACTTGGTGACCATATCGTTGCTGCATATTCCAATCTTGGTCTTATCAGGGTGATTAGGATTTTCTTCACCATTTCTTCATCCAGGTATGTAAATGCAACTTTGATTGTTCTTATCAAATTATAAGTTTCTCCAAAAATCTTATTTATATGTTTCTCAGGTGACATATTATTCATAACAATGACTCCCAGGTCCTTCTCATTTTCTACTTTTTTTATTCCTTCCTCTCCCAAATTATACGATCCTGTTACTCTGCTTTTGCTTTTTCCAAATTCCATTATACTACACTTTTTTGTATTGAACTCCATCTCCCACTTCCTACTCCATTCCTGTACTTTATATAGATCTCTCTGTAGTGATTCACAATCTTCTTCTGTTTTCACTCTTTTTAGTAGTTTTGCATCATCTGCCAAGAAGCTCATATAGCTTTCAATTCCTTCATCCATATCATTAATATATATAGCAAACATTATTGGGGCCAGTACTGTTCCCTGCGGAACACCGCTTATTACTTCATCCCATTCTGAGTGCTGGTCTCTTATCACTACTCTCATTTTTCTTTCTTGCAAAAAGTCTTCCATCCAATTTAGTAGTTTTCCTTGTATTCCTCCTTCAGTTTCTAATTTCTTAAGCAACTTCTTATGTGGTACTTTGTCAAACGCTTTCTTTAGGTCTAGAAATGCACAGTCCGCCCATCCATCTCTTTCTTGTATTATATCTATTAGCCTTGAATTGAAACATATTAAATTGGTGACGCATGATCGTCCTTGTCTGAATCCAAATTGCCTTGGGTTTAACACTTTATTTTTTTCTAAATATTTTACCCATCTACTTTTGATAATTCTTTCACAAATTTTTGCTATTGTACTTGTTAGAGAGACTGGTCTATAGTTGGTAGGTTCTTCTTTATTTCCTCCTTTATATATAGGTACTATATTTGCTTTTTTCCAATCTTCTGGAACTTTTCCTTCTTTCAAGGAACTGTTTAGTATGCTGTGTATTTTGTCTGCCAGTTCATTCTTGCATTCTTTCAGAATCCAGTTTGCTATTTCATCTGGCCCATGTGTGTGTGTGTGTGTGTGTGTGTGTGTGTGTGTGTGTGTGTGTGTGTGTGTGTGTGTGTGTGATTCACCACGGTCTTGGATCATATGTTGGACTCGTGACCGACAGCTATTTCCCTCCCGGAAGAGAGCTCAGAGCTCATATCTGACCGATCTATGGGTAATGATGTGACCTTACATGCGCACACACACACACACCCAACTCCCCACCCACGAGAGTTGGAGTAACAACTCGCAGCGCAGCAATACTGAAATTATTTCAGCCCTTGGCGGGATTCGAACCCGGACCACCGTGGTGGCGGCAGCGAACGCTACCACCGCGCTATCGAGTCGTAGTGTGTGTGTGTGTGTGTGTGTGTGTGTGTGTGTGTGTGTGTGTGTGTGTGTGTGTGTGTGTGTGTGTGTGTGTATTCGCCTTGGTCTTTGGATCACGTGTTGGACTCGTGATCGACAGCTATTTCCCTCTCGGAAGAGAGCTCAGAGCTCGCATGACCGATCTATGGGTAATGCTATGACCTTTCACACACACACACACACACACACAACTCCCGCCCACGAGAGTCAGAGTAACGACCCGAATCACAGCGATACCGAAATAATTTCGGCCCTGGGCAGGATTCGAACCAGGTACTGCGACCACCACCGTACTTCCCTGTCCAGTGCTCTACCAACCGTGTGTGTTTGTGTGTGTGTGTGTGTGTGTGTGTGTGTGTGTATTTACCTAGCTGTATTTTACGGGAAGAGAGCTATGCTCGTAGTTACCCGCTTTTGTATCTTTCAGCATCCAGTTTAACCTTAAATTCTTGTATAGTTTCTGCACTCAATGTTTCTTCATTGAGTTTGTTCCAGATATCTATCACTGTGTGGGAAGCTATTCTTTTTCAGATTTCTTCTGTAACTATCCTTTTCAAGTTTCTTTTCGTGTCCTCTTTTTTTTTTTTTTTTTTTTTTTTTTTTTTTTTTTTTTTTTTTTTTTTATCCCACATTAATAAGTCATCTCTATCATGGACTTCCATCCCTTTCATAATTCTGTGCATGGTTAGCAGGTCTCCTCTTTCTCTTCTTTGTTCCAGGGTAGGTCGTTCTCTTTGTCCGCGCGCGCGCGCGTGTGTGTGTCTGTATATGTATTTGTGTATTTACCTAGTTGTATTTTGCGGGAAGGGGAACTATGCTCGTGTTGTCCCACCTTTGTATCTCGCAGTGTCTAGTTTGCTTTTAAACTCATTAATGGTTTTTGCGCATACTATTTCATTATCCAGTTTGTTCCAAGTGTCCACTACTCTCTGTGGAAAACTGTTTTTCTTCAGTTCTCTTCTGTAGTTATGCTTTTTTATTTTCTTTCCATGTCCTCTTATGTTTCTCTTGTCCCAGTTTAGTAAGTCCTCTCTATCGAGTATCTCTGTGCCTTTCATGATTCTGTAGATGGTCAGTAGATCACCTCTCTCTCTTCTTTGCTCCAGAGTCGGTAACTCCAGTTTAGCCAATCTCTCCTCATATGATAAGTTTGCAAGTGCAGTTGCCATTTTTATTGCTGCTCTCTGGATTCTTTCTATTTTCTTTATATTCTTTTTGGTACTGGGTGACCACAATGTCGCCGCATACTCTAGTCTAGGCCTTATCAATGTAACCAATATTTTTTTTATCATGTCTTCGTCCAAGTATGCAAATGCCACTTTTATTGATCTTAGCAAGTTGTATGTCTCCCCGACAATTTTGTTTCTCTGTTTATCATAGGACAAGTCGTTTGTGATAATTACCCCCAAATCTGTTTCGGATCTCTCCTTCTTTATCTCCTTGGTTCCAATTGTATATTTTCCTGATATTCTGTTTTTGCTTTTTCCAAACTCCATTATGCTACACCTCTTAGTATTAAAGTCCACTTCCCATTTCTGACTCCAGTTCCATACCTTATTCAGGTCTTCCTGCTGTGATTCACAGTCCTTATCAGTTTCTACTTTCCTTAACAGTTTGGCGTCGTCTGCAAAGAAGCTCATGTAACATTTCACATCCTCGTCCATGTCATTCACATAAATAGCAAACATTATTGGTGTCAATACAGATCCTTGCAGTACTCCACTGATCACCTCTTTCCAATCTGAATATTCTTCTCTGAGCACTATTCTCATCTTTCTACCAATCATGAAGTCCTCCATCCATTTTAGTAGGTTCTCTTGTATTCCTCCCATGTGTTCCGGTTGTATTTTAGTAATTTTCTGTGTGGTACTTTGTTAAAAGCTTTTTGCACGTCTAGGAAGGCACAATCAGCCCATCCATTCATTTCTTGCACTATGTCTATTAGGCTTGAGTAGAAGCATATTAAGTTTGTGGTATATGATCTTCCTTGTCTGAACCCAAATTGTCTTGGGTTTATTATGTTGTTGTCTTCCAGATGTTTTACCCATCTATTCTTGATGATTTTCTCACAATTTTTGGCTATAGTGCTTGTTAGTGATACTGGCCTATAGTTGATGGGTTCTTGCTTGTTTTCTCCTTTATATATTGGTACAATATTAGCATTTTTCAAAGTCTTTATGTATCTTTCCTTCTTTGAGTGAGCTATTTATTATTTTGTGTATTTTGTCCGTTAGTTCTTCTTTGCATTCCTCTAGAATCCAATTTGCAATACCATCCGGGCCATGTGATTTTCTGACGTCAAGTTTTGATCGGTGTTCTGACATTTCTTTTTGTGTTGTAAACTCACTCATGTGGGGAGATTGCTTGTTATTATCTTCGTCCCAATTTTGTATTTTCTCTCCGATGAAGACGGATTTAAAGTGATTGTCCATGACTTCGGCCATTTCTAATTCTTCTGTGTATTCTATATTTCCTTGGCGTAGTTTCACCATTTCCTGTTTGTTTTTAAGTTTACCATTCACATATCGATAGAATAGTTTGAGTTGATTTTTGCATTTATCTATAAGATCCTTTTCATGGTTCCTTTTCTCCTCTCTTCTCACATTAACATACTCATTTCTATAGTTTAAATAAATTTGCCATTTACTAGTTTTTTTTTAAATATTTTCTCCACCTTTTCCAAGCTTTGTCCCCTCTGTCTTTTGCATCACTGCATCTTTTGTTGAGCCAACATTTGATGTACTCTCTCTCTCGCTTTTGTCTTGGTACATGCCTGTTTACCCCTTCATTGCAATTTTCCATCAAGATATTCCATTTCTCATCCTTTTTTGTCTCTTCCATATAGAATTTATCCCAGTGTGTGTGTATTCACTTGGTCTTTGGATCACGTGTTGGACTCGTGATCGACAGCTATTTCCCTCCTGGAAGAGAGCTCAGAGCTCGTAGGTCCGATCTATGGGTAATGCTGTGACCTTCCACACACACACACACCCAACTCCCCGCCCACGAGAGTCAGAGTAACGACCCGAAGCGCAGCGGTACCGAAATAATTTCGGCCCTGGGCAGGATTCGAACCAAGTACTACGGGCACCACCATGCTAGTAGTTCAGTCTCTACCAACTGCGCCACCGAGTCGCGCGCGCGCGCGCGTGTGTGTGTGTGTGTGTATTTGCATAGTTGTATTTTGCGGGAAGGGGAGCTACGCTCGTATTGTCCCGCCTTTGTATCTCGCAGTGTTTAGTTTGCTCTTAAACTCACGAATGTTTTTTGCGCACACTATTTCATTGTCCAGATTGTTCCAAGTGTCCACCACTCTATGTGGAAAATTGTTTTTCTTCATATCTCTTCTGTAGCTGTTTTTTATTGTTTCCATGTCCTCTTGTGCTTCTCTTGTCCCAGTTTAACAAGTCCTCTCTATCGAGTATTTTTGTGCCTTTCATGATTCTGTAGATGGTCAGTAGGTCACCTCTCTCTCTTCTTTGCTCCAGAGTCGGTAACTCCAATTTAGCCAATCTCTCCTCATATGACAAGTTTGCAAGTGCAGATGCCATTTTTGTTGCTGCTCTCTGGATTCTTTCTATTTTCTTTATATTCTTTTTGGTACTGGGTGACCACAATGTCGCCGCATATTCTAGTTAGTGTGACCAATGTTTTTTTTTTTTAATAATTTCTTCGACCAAATATGTAAATGCCACTTTTATTTATCTTAGCAAGTTGTAGGATTCTCCGACAATTTTGTTTCTCTGTTTGTCATAGGACAAGTCGTTTGAGATAATTACACCCAAATCTTTTTCGGTGTGTGTATGTATGTGTGCGTGTGTATGTACGAGTTTGTGCCTATTTGTAGTATACACAAATACAGGAAGGGAATTCTGTTCTTGGGAATATTATCTTATTCTCCAAGTAGCATAACTTATTTTGAACTAATATAGTATATGGTTCCAGCTTATGCTGTATTATCTCGGTTATTTCAGCTTATGCACTTTTAATGGAAAACTTTATTCGTTCACATCCTTCAGACTTTTCGTTAGATTGTTCCCATGACCTCGTGATACCTTCCTATCAATAACCGTGAAACCGAGAGTATTTCATAGTAAAAAAAATTCTATACAAGCCCTCTTCCTACTCAGTCAATGATGGCAAAACTGGTGTTTGTAATCTCTTTTTCGCACAACTTATCTACAAGGCTGTGGATAATTTTGGTTGCTGCTCTTTGTATTTAATTTCTATAGGGGCCATACCACTGTTGTGCATTCCAATGTAGGACGTGTTTGGATTTGTGGTTTCTATCATCTCACCATCCACGTAGTAAAGTGCCACATCTATGTTTTTTTAACAGTTTCTGCGTATCTCTCACAATCTTACTGATGTTTGTCAAGTGACAAGTTATCCCTTATCAACACTCCTGATCTTTCTCCTATACCGTCTGTCTGAATTCCCATAGGATTAATATTTTAGGCCTTACCCATTTCTAATATGCGTAAATTTGGACGCACGTGTATGGTGTGTAGATACAATGTCTATTAATATTCTCTGCGTAGGTATTCCTAATCAGACTCATTATCATTTCACATGTTGATTAAAACGACAAAGTATACGAGTATGTTTCCTATATTCGCAGCGCTGTTTGTGCGATTTGTCATAAAAATTTCGGAGCTGAGAGAAGAGACGAGCAATATGAATGCGTTTATAGAGTACTTATTACTACAATACAAGTCACGTAAATTTTTATTTGATTAGGATTATATCAATATAATACTCATAATTTTACTATATTTACTAAAGGGAATTCCTCATCCTAAATAATATACCTGTCATCACTGTACGACGCAATTTGTGAAACATCGCAGTTTTCGTCATTAACTAATAAAACTCAAATCTGTGTAACTAGTATGACTTGCAAACGAAGCCATCATGTCTCCACAATTCTCACGCTATGCTTCAGCACTCGAGTGTAATTAGAAAATCAATGAAACACTACTGTATCACTTGAAGTAAGTTACATCAACACAATCTATCAGACGAACTACTTGTCAGTTGTTAGTAATCCGTCTATGCATACAGAACGATTCCTCCACTAGAGAAATAAGTAAGCATGCATTGCACTTGCTCTCCATAACTCTAAAGAAAACAAAATGCTTCAATAACTGCTGCATTGATGATTTAGCGGTAAGATCGGCTACATGTAGCTCTTTGCGCTTCCGATACGCATTTGTTCAACAGCTTTATTTTGCTTCCCCGCTTGCTGACCAACCATTACGAAATCTACAACAGTCAAGATTTTAAAGCTAGGACAAAGGCAAGATCTTATTGAATTGTATAAGAAGGGGCAGTCTAACTGTGTGCTGGAGGAGCAAACCAAAGGTAATCGTGACAGACGTGCGAGACGTAGAAAAGGACGAGTGGGAGGTGGCTGGCCTATACAGTGGCCTCACTACATCCACTCACAACAACAACAACTGCAGAAGCAACAACACCACAGTAGCGACAACCCTAGGTTCCGATGCCCCAACCAGCGGTAGCAGCAGCAGCAGCAGGAAGACGTCATTCGTGCTGCACAAGGGAAATGGGGCCGTCCAGAGGGTAGAACAAGGCATATAACCATGGCATTTTTCTAACGAGCAGGTTATTGATACTGTCGTCTTCACGTAGCTGACAGTGACCATCGCCATCTCAGCAAGGTGAGCATATACCCAGTTTACCAGTAATTTATAAAGTAAGTTTTATTGTTTAATTTTCATCAGCTGTCATATGCGTTCATTTTATTGTAGATCCATTTTTTTGCTCATGATGATCTGGTGAAGATTGTAGGGACAGGAACTTCCCATGCCTGCCAGGCAGCATGCCACACTTCAAGTATTTCCTGTTAGGAACAGTCAACACCAACAACACTGTTTAACCCATCATATTGCTGTAACATGGTTGCATTTACCAAGTGAATACTAAATAAAGTGAAAAAAATATATGCATAAATGGTGTACAATAAGTAGCAAAAGTTTATTTTTTTCATATGTATAGGTAGCTTTGGTCTAATGTCAAGTGTATACATTGTTAAGACAAGTCTTGCAATAGATGTACAGATGTACTAGAGGAATTTCTCATATAAGATGTACATTTCTCCTGCTATATTTTAGGGAAATAGTATTCAAAGGCTGAAGAAATAACAAAATATTAATAGCTGAGTGGAAGTTTATTGAACTAGTATGTATGGGTAAAAATGTAATAAATGTGTCTAAGAACCCATAGACATGTTCAGAAAGAAATTTAGCAAGCTTTGATAGAGATATGGTTGTTTTAATGTGATTTTCATGTAGGTATGTAGGAAATTTTCTTTTTTCTTTTGCATTTGAGTTTTTTCCCAAAGTTATTATAAATTCAAAATTTAAGCCATTTGATATTGTGTAACTAACTAATACTATTGAGGCCTTTAAATTAAGTCTACATTGGTCCCTTGGGGATAGATTACTCTCATCTATTGATTGTTAGTAGTTTGTTTCTACACCACAGTTAAGTTACTGATATTAATAGAATAGTTTATCATGTATTGGGTATTTTTTCAGAAGTACCTATGCAATATTAGAAAATTAAATATAAATTTTATAAATTATAATATATCAATGTAATATACTTTTTACTTGATGGAAATCAATAGCAAAAAAATTACAAAAAAGCAAATACACTACCAAACAAAACTGTGATCATAGGATTTGGACACCATGTTGTCTGTTGAGTCTTGCTAAAAGCAAATGTGCTACCGAACAAAGCTGTGACAATATGATCTGGAATTTACCCTCAGTACTTCCGTCAGTACCTTGCATGGTACATATTTTTAAAATAGTGTTATGGAGCTGAGATTCATGCATTTCTTAAAGCAATGCAACTCCTGTACACCCTGCAGTCTGATCAGACACAGACACCAACACTGTCCATCAACATCCCTGAAGGCGACAGTGATGATGACCCCTATAGAATTACAGGTATCTCGTTACTAAATGCAGGTTAGGTTAGAATAGACAAATTTATCGTACTTTAATTTCTTCAACCACTGCATCTATCAAAACAAAGATGACATCTCGAGCATCCTCAGTGGCTTGGTTCATAAGTGTATCACTTTTAACAACATTTTCTGCTATTGATATCTGCAAAGAATAATGTATATTTTATGAATATTATAATTTACAAAATATTTGATTTCCTAATGCTGTATCATGTAGGTCTGATCCAAGAGTTAACACCTTGACATTGTGGATAGACTTGAGAATCTTAATGATTTCAAAAGCTATGTCGATAGAGAGGAAATATCTGCAGGGTTGATTGATATCATGTAGATACTTCCAAAAATTTACCACGTATTGCTTGTGTTCTACTACAACCCTGAATAACAAATAGCTTTATGTGGCAAACAGTTCTGCCCACTTGTGGCAGTCTCCCGCTTGAGCACTGTACAAAGTGGTGGATAAGCATGCCAGCAGATGTGTATTGTCAGTTTATGGAACTATCCTCAGTCAAACCTAGCTGTTGTAATCTGGGGCAGCCATTCGGGTGAGTGGAGGGCTGAGATGGGTGCTGGAGCAGAGGGCAAGTAGTATTTAGTGTATTTCTTGGCAATATCCAGTGCCTTTTTTCCTGTGGACAATATTACACCTGACATAGAGGTTGCAAATGAGAGATTTAAGGATGGTAGCAAATTGTATGGATAGGGGAAGTAAAAAATGATCAGTCTTTTTGATTCTCTTCATTTCTTTTTATGATAAAGAAAGAAGATTTACTCTTACACCTTAGGGTTATGGGTAAATGTAGGCTTAGCCTATTGATGTATAAACCATGTCTTTTAAGTACTTATCCAGTCTGTGGTTAAATATGTTTACCGAGTTTGCTTTAGTGACATGTAGTAACTTGTTCCATTGGTTTACAACTCTGAATAATGGCTGCTGTAGCTGCAACCTTGATTTGTCTCTTGCAAAACTTGGATGTAGCCCCTTAAAAGTTCAGTTCTCTTGAAGTCATTAAGAATCTTGGTGTTTATGTTCTTTCCCACTCATTATTTGTGGATTTTCAGTATATTTAATCTTTCATTTTACATCAATCAGATACCTTCAGCCAACAAGTTTGTCCTTTGTATGCAAAAGGTGGTTAATGTCTTTTCTGTAAAATGGTGTCCAAACTTGCAGATAGTATTCTAAATGTGGACAAATATACATTTATTAACAACTGAAAGCTTTTCTTGTCAGTGTACATAAAGTCGGATTTTATAGTCCTAATCACACTATTTTGCTGTCTTTGCCGTTTCAAGGCATTGTTTTGTAGGTATAATGTCATTAGTCAATAACATCAATAAAACACTTTGATCTTTCTCATTGTTGATTGCTTTAACTTTTTTCATGACTATTGCCCATAAGTAGTCATGTATCTTTAATCATGAAATAATACTATCTTAACCTTGTCTTTGTTGATGTCACTGAATTCCCTCAAATATTGATTGCATAAAAAATTGCTGTCAGTACCCCCATACAGGGGTGGGTATGTCACTCTTGCCAGATATCAAAAGAACCTGCAAAGAATATTGCAGCTTTTAGGATGCAAAGTATCCCAAATGATGCAGTTATATTGATTTATGACATAGGCTGGTAGTTTCATGTCTTGCATATAAAAATGTAAATATTTACTCAAAGCTAAGTGGTTTACTGATTAGAGTCTGTATTTAGTATTTAATTGTTTACAAGTTAATTTTATTTTACTTTTGGAAATATTATATGTAAACCTTTCTAATTTTTAGATAAGGATTATGATATTGTTAAGGTACAATTTCCTGGTATATAAATTAATTTTATGATTTTATTTATTACTTAACTAGTAATTTAAGGTTGATAAATGAATTATAAATTTTTTTTTACTTTAGCTTCATGAATTATAGCTATATATATATATATATATATATATATATATATATATATATATGTATATATGTATATATATATGTATATATGTATATATATATATATATGTATATATATATATATATATATGTATATATATATGTATATAATGTATATATATATGTATGTATATATATATATATATATATATATATATATATATACAGGTAAACGTCGACTTACGATGGCTGCGACTTACGATTGTTCGACTTTACGATGACGACGACGACATGATATGATATATTTAACCCTTCCATACGGTGCCGCACACGTAGGCGTCATGAGGAGCAAGTGGATTCGCGACGCTGCCATTTCGACGTCTTGATTATATTTATTGTAGTCGCCCCTGTGTTTTTACATTCTCTCAAATGTGCCCTGAATCCCATTCTCTGTGGTTTTCAAAATTCGCGGGTGAAAGAGAGAACGATCGATATAAGCGGTGACTATATTTTATGATGCGAGTATTATTACGACACGTCGTACGGCTGGCATTGGCTGCTGCCCGCGAAATTTAAGTTCCGTACTGAAAATACATATTATAGTGTTTGAATATGGTAAAAAGGATAAAAATAATTAAATAAACTACTGTACATGTTTAATAGGCTATATTCAGTATCTCTGGTGGTTAATATACAGGTAGGCTAGGTACAGTGACCACGAAACAGAGTGATACACAAATTGGGGATCGACTTACGATGAAATCGTCTTACGATGGATCTATCGAAACCTAATGCCATCGTAAGTCGACGTTTACCTGTATATATATATATATATATATGAGAAATTCGCTAGTGAACAGCGACATCAATCAGACAATCTCCTTGACAGTAGCGCACGGGATTCGAACCCGCTGCATCTGGAAGTAAACTCCCAAGACACACTCGCCTTAGACCGCTCGACCACTTGACAGCATAAAACACACACACATATATATACAGTCGAACCTCGAATGCTCGGACCCTTGTATGACCGGTCAAAATGAACAAAGGGCAGACTTTTCAAGCAAAGTTCCCTATTTGTCCCCTATTTGTCCGGTAGGTGGCAACGACGGCCGTACGCGTGTACTCAAACGGCCCAGTCAAGCCGCCACCAGGGCTGCCGTTTCGTAGAATTTTGTACCAAAACGTAGTAAAATAGCGGCATGTGGCAACTGCACAAGGACATGAGGAAATATTTTCTACATATCAGCGGGCTGTTAAAAACATTAAAAAACTCACTTTTGTTTAAAAATCATAGAACTAGTCATCAAATAATAAATGGTACATCAAAATATGACTTTTATTGGTAATTGTGTTTCTTATAAAATATTATACCCTAAAAGATACGTTTTTACCGTGTAGAAAAATATTCTACGCTAAAGTTTCAGCTTTCTTTTAGCGATAATATAAAAAAGATATATCTTACTGAATATGTTAGGGCATGGGGGCCTTATATACATTCAAGAATAAAAAAAACTAGAACCAACATTTTGTCAAAGTTTGACAAGTATATCTTGCTATGAAAGTCTGCACACCCCCGAGAAAAATTGTATGCCCATACGGTATGGCAACACTCCCATTCTACACGGCAGTGTAGAAAACGCGGCAACCCTGGCCACCATCACTGTCCTGTGTGCATACCTTCTGATATTTACGGTGTACGTAATAAAAAATACAGTACAGTGCACTGTATAAACAGTACATTTATATGCCTGTATTATAGTTATTACAGAATTATTAGTATTATAGTATTATTATTACAGTGTTAGAGTATTATTATTATGTTTCTATGCCATATCATACATTACCTATACGTATACCGCTACGGAAATCTACAAGTGTTAGGGCGATAATTTCGATGACCGGATCACCCTTCCCCCCAATTAGTCCGGGCTTTCGAGGTTTGACTGTATATATATATATACATATATATATATATATATATATATATATATATATATATATATATATATATATATACATATATATACATATACAGACGCTCCTCTACTTACATTCATTCGTTTTACATTTTTTCGATTTTACGTTTGAACTGATTGTAAAAAAATGTGAAAAAATTCTTCTTTTTTTTTCTTTTCTTTTTTTTTTGTGAATTTTTTAGTTTAGCACACTCCGTAGTATGAGACTTTCAAACGATACTTACGCATGCCCCTGTGTCGATTGTTTACATGGCACAAATGACAGACTGAATGTGCCTTGCCTCCTCCTCCTCCTCCTCCTCCTACACCATCTCACTTTATGTCGCTTAAATTTATTTGAAATTAATGTTATCATTTTACAATGTTATGTTTATAATTAATGATTTAGGGATGTTTTATAAGATACGGTAATAGAATTTATGGATGTATAGTACAGTATGAATGGTCATACATTACTGGAACGTACAGTTATAACTTACGTTCATTTTCACGTTACGTTCGGCCATTCGGAACGTAACTAAAATGTAAGGTGAGGAGTGTCTGTATATATATATATATGTACACATACATATACAAAGGCTTTTTCCCCCTTACAAGGGAGGTAGCCAAAAAGGAAAAGGCATAAAATCATTCCCACCCATTCCATCCCTGAATACAGTCCACACTCCTCCACCCTCCCTCTTAGCACCTCTTGGATGACTGGTCATCCCTGCACCTTGTCCACTGCCCTGGGTCAGAAGCAGTGTCGCAAGACACAGCACATCCACAGCAAGGCCGCTTCATTAAATCGGCGACCCCCCCTCTCTGTCCACCCATGCATAAAAGGAGAAGACGGGGAGAAATCCCTTCGGGCTGCGTCAAAATTTTGCTCACACATACTACCTCACCCCCCATCCCCCCACCCATTCCACCTCATGCATCACAACATCATCCATATACAACCATTCTCCATTCAGCCCTGTCTTCTGTCCTCTCCCATCCTTCCTCATCAGACATTCCCCTCTTCCCCAAAGCCCCCTTCACCCCATCCATCCACCTCATCCTAGGACGTCCCCTCATGTTCACTCCCTCCACATCTGCCTTCCATACCTCTTTTACTAGTCTTTCTTCACTCATTCTTTCCATGTGTCCAAACCATCTCAATACTCTTTCATCAACCCTATCTCCCAACTCCCTTTCCACCCCCGTTCTCCTCCTCACCTCCTCATTTCTCACTCTATCTAGCCTAGTAACCCCCATCATACTTCTCAGACATCTCATCTCAAACACATTCAAACTCCTCTCTTCCTCTCTTATGTTCCATGTTTCTGCCCCATACAGTGCTGTTGGCACAATCACTCCTTCATACAGTCTCCTCTTAGCATCCATTCCCAAATGTCTATTCCTCATTACACTCTTCAATCCACCAAGGCATTTACTCACTTCTCTCAATCTACATTCTACCTCCACCTTCACTCCACCTTTTCCTACCACATTTGCACCCAAGTATAAAAAACTATCCACTTCCTCCAGTTGCTCTCCCTTTATGCTCACTTCCAGTCTACTGCCACTTTCACCCCTTGTACATCTCATCACCTTACTTTTACCCACATTTATCTTTAGCTTTCTTCTTTCACATACTCTCCCAAACTCTGTCACCAACTTCCTCAGTCCCTCCTCCGATCCTGCCACAAGCGCAGTGTTGTCAGCAAACAACAGCTGGCTCACCTCCCACTTTTCTCCATTTTCTTTAACCATCTCCAATCCCTGACCCACTACCCTTGCATTTACCTCTTGCACTACCCCATCCATGTATAAGTTGAACAGCCAGGGCGACATAACGCATCCTTGACGAAGTCCCACCTTTACCACGAACCACTCACTCTCTCCATTTCTAATCGTGACACAAGCTCTACTACTCTCATAAAAACTCTTGACAGCTCCTAGAAGCTTTCCTCCTATCCCATATATCTGCATAACCTCCCACAGTGCCTTTCTGTCTACCCTATTGTAAGCCTTTTCCAAATCCATAAAAGCCCAAAAAACATCCTTCCCCTTTCCTATAACTTTCTCACATATTTGTCTTACCACAAAGATCTGATCTACACAACCTCTACCCGTCCTAAATCCACACTGTTTCCTCACCAATTACTCCCTCTCTTCCTCTCCTAATCCTCTCAATCAAGATCCTCCCAGAAGCCT
>NC_134806.1:27668767-27813767 GCF_046742065.1 Oratosquilla oratoria
GTTTCACCATTTCTTGTTTGTTTTCAAGTTTACCATTCATGTATCGATAGAATAGCTTGGGTTGCTCTTTGCATTTATCTATAATATCCTTTTCATGTTTTTTTTTTCCTCTTCTCACTTTAACATATTCATTTTTATAGTTTATATAAACTTGCCATTTTCCAGATTTTTTATCTTTTCTCCACCTTTTCCGAGCTCTGTCCCTTCTGTCTTTTGCCTCACTGCATCTTTTGTTGAACCAGCATTTAATGTACACTCTCTCTAGCTTCTGTCTTGGTATGTACCTATTCACCCCTTCATTGTAATTATCCATCAAGATATCCCATTTCTCTTCCACTTTTGTCTCTTCCATGTAAACATTTTTCCCAGTTTGCATTCTGTGTTTATATATATATATATATATATATATATATATATATATATATATATATATATATATACATATATATATATATATATATATACACACACATATATATATGTATATATATATACCTATATATATATATTGTATATATATATACACACACACACACACATACGAGTATGTATATATATATATATATGTATATATATATATATATATATACACACACACATATATATATACATATATATAAATATATATATGCATATATATATATATATATATATATAAACATATGTATTGATCAAGTTGGAACAATACATGAATTTGAAGTTAGGTAAAATACATTGAAGAGCAGGAGATAGGATCCCCACAGACTTTGCTATTTTTTGTAAATAGCCACCCCTCCCATAATGCAGCTTCATGAACTGCAGTTCTGTGTATTATCAGTCCATATACTGAGACAGTCTGGTGGCAAGGTAAGGTTTTGTGCATCTGCAGGTTATGTGCATATCCGTGGCACCACTGCAATGGACCACTCTGAGATGTGGCAATGGTGTTACTATGCAGCCCACACACATTTATATTTTCGCCAGCCAGAGATAAACGAGACGCCCCTGCTATGCAATGCCAATGTTTTACTTGGTGCTTTTTCTACAAGTTATAGTGATATATACCAGCATTTCAGGATTGTGTTGTTGCCAATGGGTTTTGGTAATTCGTGAGTGAACATGTGCACTCTATTTGTTTGTGATAATATTGTGTGTAGTTGTGAATTAGTAAATATTTTTGCTTGTTAGGCCATACAAGTAATGTAGCTTCCTCAACCACAGTTTTACAGTTAGCTCTGTTCTCCAGGAATTAAATACTGACGTTTGGGGAGGGGTGACTGTACAACAATTAGGCAATCACAGCTGGTTGAATACACCCACATACAAAACATACAGCACTCTTCAACTACACTATCCACATAATAATTTTGTTTTTACATCAGTTTTCCTTTAATGACCATTATGTAATTGGTATGCATGAAACATTACTAACAGTGCAATCCCCATACACTTAATGCTGGATAGTGGAAACACCCACAACACATTAGCCTACTTGCTTGAAAAATGTCAATTCAAAGAAAGAAGAGGTGACATGGAGCACATGCACATCTAGTGAAGGAACTGTTAGCCATCATGAAAGATGCCTCACCTGCTGGCCATGTACCAGATAGAAGTATTCAGAGAGCAGGGAGGAGAACATACAGGCCCAATTTAAACAGTACTTAGAGACAGGGGAAGCCTGGAGGGCCAAGCCATAATGATCCTATAACCCTTAGGTTTGCCTCTCTATTCATTCCTATTTATACTTGCCAAGATCTTCTGTGCCAGTAGAAGGCATTCTAATGGAGCACTTCTTCATCAGGGGTGATATTATCATGCATGCTTACTGTTCATGGCTGTCATCAATCAAAGATGTTAGAAATGCAACCAGTACATTGAGGACACAACCTTATATTACACTGCACCCAGACAGCAACACAGTATAATATATATATATATATATATATATATATATATATATATATATATATATATATATATATATATATATATAGTGACTTATGGGCCAATACAGTGGCTGTTGCTGTTTACCTGGGAACCATGGATCGCCTACAAAGGAGATCTGGGGCAGTGGATTGATGGGTTTTGCTGGTTACCTGGGAGCTGTGAATCTCTTACAAGGGAGACCTGGGGCAACAGATTGATAGAAGACAAACATAAGTGCACCAAAACATACGTTACTTATTTCTGATTTGAAAATACTTTGAACTCCTAAAGTTAATGCTTTGTTGCATTTGGTTAGATTGATTCTGAATGGACTGGATATCATGGGAGCTTTTAAGGTGCATGTTTCCTAAACTTTATTTGTTCCATTTACTGATTTGCTGTTATTGTTAATATTAAGGTATATTATTTCCTGAACAGAAGATTTTTGTTAACAGATGACGACAGCACCAACATCAGCTGATGCCTGCTTGAGCATTGTGCATTCACTCATGTGCCATCGTCAGGGAGGAGAATCAGAAGGCTTTGCAAAAAGGGCTATAGAGAGTCTTGTAAAGAAACTCAAGGTATGAGAAAAATTTGTGAAAGTTTTTGGTTTTGTTGGGTGTTTTAAATTATATTAATTATAGATTCTGTTTATATGTGCAAAGACCAGTGATTGGTACATGCATGTGGTGGTCCTGAAAGATGGACAGGAAAGCTCCCCATTTTCAAAGCCTGTCAACCCCTTTACCTCTATCAGAAGCTACAACCCTGAGAGGCTGACACTCGTTCTCCAGATTGGGCTCAGGATATCTCTGTTAACTTTAACTATATTTCTTACACTTTCTAGTATGTAAGTAGCTGACAATCAGTGACTGCTCTCCTCTTCTTACCATTTTCAGCCAGTAATGTAGAAAGAGTCCCACACTGATACAATACAGACAATATTCCCAAGTTTCTTACCAGAGAGATCTGTGGTAAGTTCTGAGGACTGTTGCTGACCTTTATGGTGTTGTGGGTTTTCCACTTTGTGTAAATCAAGGCAGCAATTGAGTGATTGATTTGTATGTGCATAGAATAAAATTTTATTCAGTAGTTTATATTATAGGTTATTTATTAACTTTTTTATTCAGTGATTCTTTTCTAGTTTCACTTCTCCAATGTGTAACTCCATGAATAAGGATTTGCTTTATTCTTAGTATTGCTACCCACTTCCTCTTCTTCCAAGCCCTACACCTGCCACACCAGTAATTTAATAAGTCTGAAATAATTATTTATCCTATCTGTTGCCCAAGTCTCTTACAAGAGACCCATGACTCTCAGGTAACTAGAAATGGCTGCCAAGCTAGCCCTTTGATCAATTGGGGAAGAAATATTGTAGTGTCTAGAAGTTGTTAGTGTGAGGCAGTGTAATATGAAGTGTTCAGTGTTTTCTTTGTGGTGGTTGCACCATGACTAGTTTGATTTAGTGTTGATGTTATCTATCTTGAAGACTTGTTTTGTGATCTAGGTGCAAATGTGCTTTTGTGTGGTACAGGTGGTGAGTTGTATGTGTTTTAGTAAACTGGTGCTGCTCCCCCTCCTTTATGAAGGAGGCAGCGAACCTAGGCATGCTCCCATTCCTCTGCCATACATCCCCATCCATCACTCATTTGTTTTCCTTCTGTCTTAGCTCCTCGTGGGTGAAGGGTCATTCTTGTCTCCCATTCACTGCCCTGGATCATAAGCATTGTAACAAGATGCAACACATCAACAGTAGAGCCCCACCTCATCATTTACATGGCAACCCTCTCTTCTTCCCCTTATGTGAAAAAAAAGATAAGGAGAAATCTCTTTGGGCCTCTTTAATTTATAGTACATTCATAAACTTTCTCCATCTTTTTGCATCTCTTCCCTTCTCCCTCCCCTGCTCAACAAACATTCCCCTTTTACTTAAGACCCCCTTTACCCTGTCCATTTCATTCTCAGTCTTCCCTTGAAGTTCACTTCATCCACCTCTGCCTTCAACACTATTTGCTAGTCTTTCCTCACTTGTTCATTTACACGTTCCCAAACTACTGTATCCCAGTATTTTTATATAAGCCCTACCTGCCCTCCCTTTTCTCTCCCACTCCCCTCCTCACATTCTCATCTCACACTATCCACATAACCCGCACCTTATTTCCCAAACAAATCATCTCGAATACTTTATATTCTTTCTGACTTTGCATATGTATTTACCTAGTTGTATTATATGGAATGGGGAGCTATGCTTGTAGTGACCAGTCTTTGTATCTCGCAGCATCTAGTTGTTATTAAATTCTTGTATGGTGTTTGCACACACTATTGTTTTGTCTAATTTGTTCCAGACATCCACCACTTTTTTTTTTTTTTCCAGATTTTTTCTATAACTATCCTTTTTGAGTTTCTTTTCATGTCCTTGTTTTTCTTTTATCCCACTTTATTAAGTCTTCTCTGTCCAGGACTTCCATGCCTTTCATGATGTAAATGGCCAATAGATTCCCTCATTCTCTTCTTTGTTCCAGGGTTGGTGGTTCCAGTTTAGACAATCTTTGGATATCAATTTTGAAAGTGTTTGTGCCATCTTTGTCATTGCTCTTTGATTCTTTCTAATTTCTTTATATTCTTTTTGTACTGGGTGTTCATAGTGTTGCAGCATACTCCAATCTTGGTCTTATCAGTGTGACTAATATTATTTTACTATTACTTCATCCAAGTAATTAAAAGCCACCTTTATTGATCTTAGTAAATTTAGGTTTCTCTGACTATTTTGTTTATATGCTTGTCTGGTGACATGACTTTGGTGATAATTACTCCTAGGTAATTTTCAGAGCTTTCTTTACTTTTGTACCAATTTTATATTGTCCTGATATTCTTTTTTTTTTACTTTTTCCAATCTCAATTATACTACATTTTTTTATGTTGAAGTTCACATCCAACTTTTGACTCCATTCCCAGACATTGTCTAGGTCTCCCTGTAGTGATTCAGTCTTTTTCTGTACTTACTTTCTTTAGTAGTTTTGCATCATCAGCAAAGAAGTCCATATAACATTCTACCCCTTCACCCATGTCATTTATATATATAGCAAACATTATTGGAGCTAATACAGAACCTTGTGGGACTCCACTTATCATTTCTTCCCAGTTTGAGTTTTTATCTCTAAGTACCACCCTCATTTTTCTCCCGTACAAGAAATCTTCCATCCATTTCAATAATTTTCCTTGTACACCTTTTGTTTTGATTTTTTTAATAGCTTTTTGTGTGGTACTTTATCAAACTCCTTTTGTAAATCCAGGAAAGCACAATCTACCCATCCATCCCTTTCTTGCATTATATCTAATAAGGGAGTGTTGGATCACTTTATAGAGTATGTGATTTTTTTTTTTTTTTTTCAAATATGTGTTTAATGAATATAGGTATAAATACCCCTTACATTAGTGTATAATTCCTCAGAGTATTGTGTTCCTCCCATGTATATAAAAGGCATAGTGAATATTTAGTGAAGATATAGTGAGCTTTAGTGAAGCTCTAATTACTTAATGGAAAATCCTTCCACATCATTCAGCTTGGTATGAAATGAAAGCTTAGAGTCTGGGGAACAAATCTTATGGAATACATTTTTCAAAATAATACCTCTGATTTTTTATTAATTTGTTTCTCTGAATAAATTTTTTTTTTTTTGCAAAATTCGGGTTTCATAAGTAATTTTTTTAATTCAAATTTATTTTATTTTTTCTGTAGAAAATAGAGAGCACAATGTTTTCTTTCAAATGAAATGAAAGTTACAAAAATCCATAAAGAACAACCGAAGATATTGCAACAAAAAGAACTTTACAGGATGGGGGATTTAAATTTTTGCGACCATTTGTTTGATGGTTAGGATGTATAGCAAATCTCCAATTTCGTCTTCTTTGCTGATGAGGTGTGAGGTGAGGGTGAGTGGTGTGGCATGGGTGGAGGTGTAAGGTGGGCATGTCTAGTAAATGCTTGCAGAGTGCTGGGTGCAGCTGTCCTTTTCTCTTTCTTTTTCCTTCTTCTTGTTTCTATTTCAGACACTCACGGGCCCTCTTTATATTATGCCAGTTTCCTCTCTTGTTTCTTGTTAATTTTTCCATGATCACAGCACCAATACAGGGCAAGGAATCAAAATTGTTGCATATGGTGAGAGCGCCAGGAGCGATGTCACCTTACTTTGATATTTTAAAGAGTACTGGTGCCCTGTCCACTGTCTTTGTGGGGTATGCTGGTGGGAGGAGTTGCCAAATATCTCCATGAACACAATTCTGTAGCAAAAAACAAAATAGCTATAGAAATGTTGATGCTATTTCAATATACAGAATATTTTTTTATGCAATGGGGTTGCGAGAGGTTGCCAATATTTTAGTTTATGCTGTGGTTGGGGAAAAGAATGCTACCACCAAGTCTTCCCACTTGAGTCGTAAGAGGCGACAAAACATGGGACGGGATGGGATTAGGAGTCCTGCTACCTGTAGCCCCAAAGGGGACATTTGTAAAAAAAGTAAAGGCATTAGAGGTTTTGGGAGTTTTCCAACCAGTACCCTAAGGTTTGGGTCTTTTAATGTGTGTGGATGTGGTACAGATGAAAGTAACAGGGAAGAGACAGGCAGTATGTTTGTGAGAAGAAAGATGGATGTACTGGCTTTGAGTGAAACTAAAATGAAAGGGAGGGGTGAGTGTGAGTTTGGGAGTGTAGCTGGGAGGTTCTCAGGAGTGAAGAGGGGATGAGGGAGAGAAGGGGTGGCTGTACTAGTAAGTGAAGAGATAGGTAACCGTGTAGTGGAGTGGAAGGTTTCATTAAGGTTGATGTGGATGAAGGTGAAGCTGGGAAAGGAGATGTGGGTTTTTGTAAGTGGATATGGGCCTGGTAGTGAGAAGAGCATAGAGGAAAGGGAGGTATTTTGGATAGATTTAAATGAGTGCATAGAGGGATTGGGGAGAAATGTCAATGTAGTTGTATAGGGAGACCTTAATGCTAGGGTAGGAAATGAACCAATAGCCAGAGTGATTGGGAAGTATGGAGTTCCAGGTAAAAGTTGTAGTGGAGAATTGATGGTGGAGATGTGTCTTGAAAGAGAGTTGATGATAGGAAATACAGTGTTCAGGAAGAAAGTCAATCATAAGCACACATGGGAGAGGGTGGTGGATGGAAGCATTAATGGACTATATAGTGGTGACCAGGAGTATAATAGGAAGAGTTAAGGATGTACATGTTCTAAGGGGAGAATGTGGGGGAATATCAGATAATTTTCTGGTGGAAGGTAAGTTGAGAGTGGAGAATAGGTGGAGAAAGAGGAAAAGGGCAGAAGGTAGGGATAGGGAGGTACTTCGAGTGAACTGCCTACCGGAATGAGTACCGGTATAAGAATAAGCTGAGAGAGGAGTGGGAGGGAGTGAAAGATAGAGTAGAACTAGGAGTGGGGATGGTTCAAGGAGGGAGTCATAAGGTGTGCAAAGATGGTGTGCGGAACAAGGAGGGCGGGAGGAAATAGAAGGGTAGTGAGTGGTGGGATGAGGAAGCAAAGAAGGGTGTAGAAGAGAAGAAGCAGACTTTCATAGATTGGCTACAAATTAGGATGACGGAATCGTATGAGAGGTACAAAGTAAAGAGAAGGGAAGTTAAGCATAAGATAAAGGAAGCAAAGAGGAGAGCAGATGTGAAATTGGTTAAGCTTATAACAGAAAATATTAAAAGTAATAAAAAGATGTTTTGGAAAGAAATTAAAAGAGGAAGAGGAGGTGAATCGAGTAGAGAAGAAAAGGTAAAAGGTGCAGATGGAGAGATGATAATGGAAGAGAAGACAGTGAAAGGAAAGTGGGCAGAGTATTTTAGGGAGTTAATAAATATGAAGGAGGATAGGGAGGGAAAGGTAGTTGCAGAGGGAAGCACTAAGAAAATGAGTGATGAGTGAGGAAAATGGAGGAGAAATAGGGAAAGATGAAGTGAAAGATCCCCCCAATGAAAGAAATAACAGAAGGAAATAAGAGACCAAATAATAAACCTTGATGACAGAAAATCACACAGTCCATATGGAATTGCAAATTGGACATTAAAAGAATGTATAGATGAACTAATAGACAAAATATACAAGATAATTGATTACTCACTCAAAGAAGGAAAGGTACCACAAGACTGGAAAAATGCAAATATTGTACCAATATATAAATGGAAAAAGGAAACCCAACTGAATATAGAGCAGACTCCCTTACAAGCATATATATTACCAAAGGCTTTTTACCCCCTTACAAGGGAGGTAGCCAAAAAACAGTCATAAAAACCATTCCCACCCATTCCATCCCTAATACACTCCCCTCTACCCTCCCTCTTATCTTGGCACCTCCTGGATGACAGGTCATCCCTGCATCTTGTCCACTGCCCTGGGTCAGAAGCAGAGTTGCAAGATGCAGCACATCCACAGCAAGGCCGCTTCATTAAATCGGCGACCCCTCCCCATCACGCCCCCTCATGCAGAAAAGGAGAAGACGGGGAGAAATCCCTTTGGGCTGTGTCAAATTTTGCTCACACATACTATCTCACCTCCCATCCCCCACCCATTCCACCTCATGCATCACAACATCATCCATATACAACCATTTTCCATTTGCTCGTATCTTCTGTCCTCCCCCGTCCTTCCTCAACAGACATTCCCCTCTTCCCAAAAGCCCCTTTCACCCCATCCATCTATCTCATCCAAGGTTGCCCCCTCATGTTCACTCCCTCCATATCTGCCCTCCATACCTCTTTTTCTTGCCTTTCTTCACTCATTCTTTTCATGTGTCCAAACCATCCCAATGCTCATTCATCCACCCTGTCCCCTAACTCCCTTACCATCCCCGTTCATAAAAACCATTCCCACCCATTCCATCCCTAATACACTCCCCTCTACCCTCCCTCTTATCTTGGCACCTCCTGGATGACAGGTCATCCCTGCATCTTGTCCACTGCCCTGGGTCAGAAGCAGAGTTGCAAGATGCAGCACATCCACAGCAAGGCTGCTTCATTAAATCGGCGACCCCTCCCCATCACGCACCCTCATGCAGAAAAGGAGAAGACGGGGAGAAATCCCTTTGGGGTGTGTCAAATTTTGCTCACACATACTATCTCACCTCCCATCCCCCACCCATTCCACCTCATGCATCACAACATCATCCATATACAACCATTTTCCATTTGCTCGTATCTTCTGTCCTCCCCCGTCCTTCCTCAACAGACATTCCCCTCTTCCCAAAAGCCCCTTTCACCCCATCCATCTATCTCATCCAAGGTTGCCCCCTCATGTTCACTCCCTCCACATCTACCCTCCATACCTCTTTTTCTTGCCTTTCTTCACTCATTCTTTTCATGTGTCCAAACCATCCCAATGCTCATTCATCCACCCTGTCCCCTAACTCCCTTACCATCCCCGTTCTCCTCCTCACCTCCTCATTCCTCACTATCCATCCTAGTAACCACCATCATACTTCTCAGACACCTCATCTCAAACACATTCAAACTCCTCTTATGTTCCATGTTTCTGCCCATACAGTGGTGTTGGCATAATCACTCCTTCATACAATCTCCTCTTAGCATCCATTCCCAAATGTCTATTCCTCATTACACTTTTTAATCCACCAAGGCATTTACTCGCTTTTCTCAATTTACATTCCACCTCCATTCCTCCCTTTCCTGCCACATTTGCACCCGAGTATCTAAAACTATCCACTTCCTACAGTTACTCTCTGCTACCACTTTCACTCCTTGTACATTTCATCACATTACTTTTAACCACATTTATCTTCGACTTTCTTCTTTCACACACTCTCCCAAACTCTGTCACCAACTTCCTCTATCCCTCCTCTGATCCTGCTACAAACTCAGTGTCATCTTGAAACAATAGCTGGCTCACCTCTCACTTTTCTCCATTTTCTTTAACCATCTCCAATCCCTGACCTACCACCCTTGCATTTACCTCTCGCACCACCCCATCCATGTATAGGTTGAACAGCCAGGGTGACATAACACATCCCTGACAAAGTCCCACCTTTACCTTGAACCACTCGCTCTCTCCATTTCTAATCCTGACACATGCTCTACTATCGTAAAAACTCTTGACAGCTCGTAAAAGCTTTCCTCCTATCCTGTATATCTGCATAACCTCCCACAGTGCCTTCATGTCTACCCTATCATAAACCTTTTCCAGAGTCCATAAAAGCCCAAAAAGCATCCTTACCTTTTCCTATAGCTTTCTCACATATTTGTCTTACCACAAACATCTGATCTACGCAACTGCTACCTGTCCTAAATCCACACTGTTCCTCACCAATTACTCCCTCTGTTCCTCTCCTAATCCTCTCAATCAAGATCCTCCCATAAGCCTTCTCAACTACACTTAACAAGCTAATCCCTCTGAAACTACTACACTCACACTTGTCCCCTTTTCCCTTGTAGAGTGGAACTATACAGGCACTCCTCCAATCCTCCGGCACTCTACCCTCTCATAAACAAACATTAAATAACCTCACCGACCAGTCCACCATCACTGTACCTTTTTTTTTTTTTATATTCTGCATGGCATCCATCCAGACCAGGTGCCTTACCTGCTTTCATCATCTTAACATCTGCCTTCATTTCATCCTTCCTTATTCCTTCTACATTGTCCTCACTCATCATGGTCATTTTCTTATCACTTCCTACTGCAACTATCTTTCCTTATTCTCCTTCACATTTAGCAACTCTCTAAAATACTCTGCCCATCTTCCTCGTACTTCCTTCTCTTCCATTATCATTTCTCCATCTACACCTTTTACTTTTTCTTTTCTACTTGATTCACCTCTTTCCTAATTTCTTTCCAAAACATCTTTTTATTACTTTCAAAATTTTGTCATACTCTTACCCCATTTCACATCTGCTGTCCTCTTTGCCTCCTTTACCTTGTGCTGTACTTCTCTTTTCTTTGTACCTCTCATATGACTCCCTCGTTCTAATTTGTAACCAATATGTGAAAGCTCACTTCTCTTCTACAACCTTCTTTGCTTCCTCATCCCAACACTCACTACCCTTCCTTCTATTTCCTCCCATCCTTCTTGTTCCACACACCATCCTTGCACACTTTGTGACTCCCTCCTTGAACCATCCCCATTCCTCCTCCACTCCTAGCTCTACTCTATCCCTCACTCCCTCACACTCTTCTCTCAGCTTCTTCTTGTACTCTTTCTCCTTTTCCTTCTCATTTAAAGAGTTCACTCTAAAAACCTCCCTACCTTTTGTCCCTTTCCTCTTTCTCCAGCTATCCTCCACTCTCAACTTACCTTCCACCAAAAAATGATCTGATATTCCTCCACTCTCTCCCCTTAGAACATGAACATCCTTCACTCTTCCTATTATACTCCTATCTACCACTACATAGTCCATTAACACTCTATCACCTTTCCATCCACCACCCTCTCCCATGTGTACTTATGCTTGACTTTCTTCCGAAACACTGTATTTGCTGTCATTAACTCTCTTTCTAGACACATCTCCACCATCAACTCTTCACTACAATTCTTTCCTGGAACTCCATATTTCCCAACTACTCTATCAATTGGATCATTTCGTACCCTAGCATTAAGGTCTCCCAATACTACTACATTGACGTTCCTCCCTAATCCCTCTATGCACTCATTTAAATCTATCCAAAAAGCCTCCCGTCCACACACTTCTCACTACCAGGACCATATGCACTTACAAAAACCCACATCTCCTTTCCCAGTTTCACCTTCATCCACATTAACCTTGAAGAAACCTCCTTCCACTCCACTACACGCTTACCTTTCTCTTCACTTATTAGTATAGTCACCCCTTCCCTCCCTCGCCCTCTCTTCACTCCTGAAAACCTCCCAGCTACACTCTCAAACTCACACTCGGCCTTCCCTCTCAACTTAGTTTCACTCAAAGCCAACACATCCATCTTTCTTCTCACAAACATACTGCCTATCTCTTCCCTTTTACTCTCATCTGTACCACATCCATGCACATTAAAAGACCCAAACCTTAGGGTACTGGTCCGAAAACTCCCAGACCCTCTTATGCCTTTACTTTTTTTAGGAATGTCCCCAGTGGGGCCACAGGGAAAAGGATGTCTAGTCCCAATCCCCGTTCCGTTTTTCTCGCCTCTTACAATCCAAGTGGAAATACTTGGTGGCAGCATTCTTTTCCCCCCACCACAGGGTAGGCAAAACAAGGAAATGAAATTCAGAGAAATGGTACAGGACAGCAACAAGGGGTTAGGGGACAACATAACGGAGGGACAGTAGCAGTATTTTAAAAGTTTCATCATTTCTCTGTGAGCAGAGTCCTCCTCTATCACAGACAAAATTAGGTGCGGCTCTGGTACGTAGGGACGCCCCATATAGACCCTAAAGTATCAACTGCATGCCACTTTGTCATAACAACATCCAGCCAATACCCCCAGATGGGGGTAATAATTGTAATTTTAAACTACAAATAGCTGTATTTATGTATATTATTTCTATGCTCTGTCATCAAAAATAACTTCTGGAACCTCGGGTACAGGGATGGGGATTGTTGCCAAATTCTTTGTACTCTCTGCTTGAGAGATGCTAGATGTGGTGGTCCTGGAGCTGTTTTTGCTTGAAGGTGCATCAGACATGATGGAGATGGGCTGAAGAGGTGGATGCAACTGACTCCTCAGACTTTGTGTATTACCTTTCAATGATTGGGGGGGAGGGCATTGGTTTGAAAAATGAGATTTTTTGTTGAACCTGATTTGCATCCTTCAGCTTGAGAATCTTCATCCTCATGATGTGCAGCCCCTCATAGTGTTCAGCCAAGGGCTGTCCATCATTATTGATGAGTCTGAGGCAGGTTTGCTTCTAGCCCTGCTACCAGAGATGGACCCCACTGTGCATCTGGTGCCTCTTATTTGAATTGGGTCATGAGGTCCTTCCTCTTGATGCCTTTTTCATACAGTTTGATCACCTTCAGTTTCTAACTCATGCTGAGACTTTTCCTCTTTCCTTTTCTGGATGATGTAGAAAGCACAGCAGCCTTGGAAGCCATCACAAAGTACTAATACATATACCAAGGCTTTTTCCCCCTTACAAGGGAGGTAGCCAAAAAGGAAAAGGCATAAAATCATTCCCACCCATTCCATCCCTGAATACACTCCACACCCCTCCACCCTCCCTCTTATCTTAGCACCTCCTGGATGACGGGTCATCCCTGCACCTTGTCCACTGCCCTGGGTCAGAAGCAGTGTCGCAAGACACAGCACATCCACAGCAAGGCCACTTCATTAAATCGGCGACCCCCCCCCCCTCTCTGTCCCCCCATGCATAAAAGGAGAAGACGGGGAGAAATCCCTTCAGGCTGCATCAAATTTTGCTCACACATACTACCTCACCCCCCATCCCCCCACCCATTCCACCTCATGCATCACAACATCATCCATATACAACCATTCTCCATTCACCCTTCTTCTGTCCTCTCCCGTCCTTCGTCAACAGACATTCCCCTCTTCCCCAAAGCCCCCTTCACCCCATCCATCCACTTCATCCTAGGACGTCCCCTCATGTTCACTCCCTCCACATCTGCCTTCCATACCTCTTTTACTAGTCTTTCTTCAATCATTCTTTCCATGTGTCCAAACCATCCTAATATTCTTTCATCAACCCTATCTCCTAACTCCCTTTCCACCCTTGTTCTTCTCCTCACCTCCTCATTTCTCACTCTATCCAGCCTAGTAACCCCCATCATACTTCTCAGACACCTCATCTCAAACACATTCAAACTCCTTCTCTCTTCTTCTCTTATGTTCCATGTTTCTGCCCCATACAGTGCTGTTGGCACAATCACTCCTTCATACAGTCTCCTCTTAGCATCCATTCCCAAATGTCTATTCCTCATTACACTCTTCAATCCACCAAGGCATTTACTCACTTCTCTCAATCTACATTCTACCTCCACCTTCACTCCACCTTTTCCTACCACATTTGCACCCAAGTATCTAAAACTATCCACTTCCTCCAGTCGCTCTCCCTTAATGCTCACTTCCAGTCTACTGCCATTTTCACCCCTTGTACATCGCATCACCTTACTTTTACCCACATTTATCTTTAGCTTTCTTCTATCACATACTCTCCCAAACTCTGTCACCAACTTCCTCAGTCCCTCTTCCGATCCTGCCACAAGAGCAGTGTCATCAGCAAACAACAGCTGGCTCACCTCCCACTTTTCTCCATTTTCTTTAACCATCTCCAATCCCTGACCCACTACCCTTACATTTATCTCTCGTACTACCCCATCCATGTATAAGTTGAACAGCCAGGGCAACATAACGTATCCTTGACGAAGTCCCACCTTTACCTCGAACCACTCACTCTCTCCATTTCTAATCCTGACACAAGCTCTACTATCATAAAAACTCTTGACAGCTCCTAGAAGCTTTCTTCCTATCCCATATATCTGCATAACCTCCCACAGTGCCTTTCTGTCTACCCTATCGTAAGCCTTTTCCAGAACCATAAAAGCCCAAAAAAACATCCTTCCCCTTTCCTATAGCTTTCTCACATATTTGTCTTACCACAAAGATCTGATCTACACAACCTCTACCCGTTCTAAATCCACACTGTTCCTCACCAATTACTCCCTCTGTTCCTCTCCCAATCCTCTCAATCAAGATCCTCCCATAAGCCTTCCCAACTACACTTAACAAGCTAATCCCTCTGAAACTACTACATTCACACTTGTCCCCTTTTCCCTTGTAAAGTGGAACTATACAGGTACTCCTCCAGTCCTCCGGCACTCTACCCTCTCTCCAGCAAACATTAAATAACCTCACCAGCCAGTCCACCATCACTGTACCTTCTTTTTTTAGACATTGTGCATGGCATCCATCCAGACCAGGTGCCTTACCTGCTTTCAGCATCTTAACAACTGCCTTCACTTCATCCTTCCTTATTTCTCCTCCATTTTCCTCACTCATCACTCTCATTTTCTTAGCATTTCCCACTGCAACTATCTCTCCCTATCCTCCTTCACATTTAGCAACTCCCTAAAATATTCTGCCCATCTTCCCCTTACTGCCTTCTCTTCCATTATTATCTCTCCATCTGCACCTTTTACCTTTTCTTCTCTACTTGATTCGCCTCCTCTTCCTCTCTTAATTTCTTTCCAAAACATCTTTTTATTACTTTCAAAATTTTCTGTCATACTCTTACCCCACTTCACATCTGCTCTCCTCTTTGCCTCCTTTACCTTTTGCTTTACTTCTCTTTTCTTTTCTTTGTACCTCTCATATGACTCCCTCGTCCTATTTTGTAACCAATCTGTGAAAGTAAAGGCATAAGAGGGTCTGGGAGTTTTCCGACCAGCACTCTAAGGTTTGAGTATTTTAATGTGCATGGATGTGGTACAGATGAGAGTAAAAGGGAAGAGATAGGTATGTTTGTGAGAAGAAAGATGGATGTGTTGGCTTTGAGTGAAACTAAGTTGAAAGGGAAGGGTGAGTGTAAGTTTGGGAGAGTAAGTGGGAGGTTATCAGGAGTGAAGAGAGGGCAAGGGAGGGAAGGGGTGGCTATTCTAGTAAGTGAAGAGATAGGTAAACGTATAGTGGAGTGAAAGGAGGTTTCCTCAAGGATAATGTGGATGAAGGTGAAACTGGGAAAGGAGATGTGGGTCTTTGTAAGTGCATATGGGCCTGGCAGAGAAGAGTGTAGTATAAAGGGAGGCCTTTTGAATAGATTTAAATGAGTGCATAGAGGATTTAGGGAGAAATGTCAATGTAATAGTACTGGGAGACCTTAATGCTAGGGTAGGAAATGGTCCAATTGATGGAGTGGTTGGGAAATGTGGAGTTCTAGGAAAGAATCGTAGTGGAGAATTGATGGTGGAAATGTGTCTAGAAAGAGAGTTGATGATAGCAAATACAGTGTTTCGGAAGAAAGTCAAGCATAAGTACACATGGGAGAGGGTGGTGGATGGATGGGTGGTAGATAGAGCGTTGATGGATTATGTAGTGGTAAATAGGACTAGAATAGGAAGAGTTAAGGATGTACATGTGCTAAGGGGAGAGGGTGGGGGAATATCAGATAATTTTTTGGTGGAAGGTAAGTTGAGAGTGGAGGATAGCTGGAGAAAGAGGAAAGGGACAAAAGGTAGGGAGGTGCTTAGAGTGAACTCTTTAAAGGAAAAGGAGAAGGAGAAGGAGTACAAGAAGCTGAAGGAGGAGTGGGAGGGAGGGAAGGATAGAGTAGAGCTAGGTGTGGAGGAGGAATGGGGATGGTTCAAGGAGGGAGTCACAAAGTGTGCAAGGATGGTGTGTGGAACAAGAAGGACAGGAGGAAATAGAAGGAAGAGTAGTGAATGGTGGGATGAGGAAACAAAGAAGGTTGTAGAAGAAGTACTATTAGGGCAGCAAATAACATAAGTGAGGATCAGCCAAATGATCGTATGTCCGATTGGTAGGGTGACACAATGTTATCTGACCAAGGAGCAATGTGCATCAACATGGGTGGCTGGTTTGACAGGAAACTATACTAGATACCTGCCGCATATATCGCTGCCATCTGATTTAGATAAAAATAATCTGGTGGCTATATAGAGTCCAATTTACCAGATATCTGATTTATAGAGGGTTTATTGTTATAGTAATGATGATTTTAAAATAATGGTAATTAATGATAATTAATAATATAACAAAGATAATTAAAAAAAGAAAAAAATTAGTTATGGTATCCATTGCTAATACATGGATGGGGTGGTGCGAGGGGTGAATGCTAGGGTAGTGGGTCAGGGATTGGAGATGGTTAAAGAAAATGGAGAAAAGTGGGAGGTGAGCCAGCTGTTGTTTGCGGACGACACTGCGCTTGTGGCAGGGTCAGAGGAGGGATTGAGGAAGCTGGTGGCAGAGTTTGGGAGAGTATGTGATAGAAGAAAGCTAAAGATAAATGTGGGTAAAAGTAAGGTGATGAGATGTACAAGGGGTGAAAGTGGCAGTAGACTGGAAGTGAACATTAAGGGAGAGTGACTGGAGGAAGTGGATAGTTTTAGATACTTTGGTGCAAGTGTAGCAGGAAAAGGTGGAGTGAAGGTGGAGGTAGAATGTAGATTGAGAGAAGTGAGTAAATGCCTTGGTGGTTTAAAGAGTGTAATGAGGAATAGACATTTGGGAATGGATGCGAAGAGGAGACTGTATGAAGGAGTGATTGTGCCAACAGCACTGTATGGGGCAGAAACGTGGAACATAAGAGAAGAAGAGAGGAGTTTGAATGTGTTTGAGATGAGGTGTCTGAGAAGTATGGTGGGGGTTACTAGGCTGGATAGAGTGAGAAATGAGGAGGTGAGAAGGAGAACAGGGGTGAAAAAGGATTTGGGAGATAGGGTTGATGAAAGAATATTAGGATGGTTTGGACACATGGAAAGAATGAATGAAGAAAGACTAGTAAAAGAGGTATGGAAGGCAGATGTGGAGGGAGTGAACATGAGGGGACGTCATAGGATGAGGTGGATGGATGGGGTGCAGGGGGCTTTGGGGAAGAGGGGAATGTCTGTTGAGGAAGGAAGGGAGAGGACGGAAGACAGAGGTGAGTGGAGAATGGTTGTATATGGATGATGTTGTGATTGCATGAGGAGGAATGGGGGGTGGGGTAGTATGTGTGAGTAAATTTTGACGCAGCCCGAAGGGATTTCTCCCCGTCCTCTCCTTATATGCAAGGGGGAACAGAGAGGGGGGGGTCGCCGATTAAATGAAGCGGCCTTGCTGTGGATGTGCTGTGTCTTGCGACACTGCTTCTGACCCAGGGCGGTGGGCAGGGTGCAGGGATGACCCGTCATCCAGGAGGTGCTCAGATGAGAGGGAGGGTGGGAGGGGTGTGGAGTGTATTTAGGGATGAAATGGGTGGGAGTGTTTTTATGCCTTTCCCTTTTTGGCTACCTCCCTTGGAAGGGGGAAAAAGCCTTGGTATATGTATGTAGCCATTGCCATAAACGAAACTCGCTACTTCAACAATAACCCAAAGAAATATCCTTATACAGATGTAAGAACTACACTGGCACACTATTCAAAACACCATCTAGCATTAAAACTATATCAACACAGAGTCAAACTGCCCAAGATGCAACCACCACACAGAAGACACTCAACACCTTATCCCATAATGGCCCACACTAACAATCCCAAGACAACACAATATTTCTTACCTGAGTCACCTATGGGCCCACCTGGTGACAGTAACCAGTTACCTGGGAACCATGAGTCACCTGTAATTGAGACCTGGGGCAGTGGAATGAGTTATTGAAAAGTCCAAGGATTAAATGATATTCCCTCAGATGATAGTTGTACAGTATTCTTTTGTGATTGGAGACTAACCTCCATTAAAAATAAATGCTGATCATGTTTAACTTTTAATATCCATCCATTCTACTACCTTTCTGAAATCTCTCCTTTACCACCTCAGTAACTCCACATCTTTTGTGCAATAATGTCTTAAAAAATATAAAAGGGCTGGTTATTGCCAGTGACATACTGTGGGGGTAAAAATGCCTATTGGAAGTCAATAAAAGTTCCAAGTCCTTCGGGAATAGTAGTGTTTGCCATGCTTACAGCCCCATAGCTGCTGGCAGTGATCCTTAAGCTTTCCAATAGATCTCTCAAGGAAGGAAGTCTGTTATCTGTGTTGTTTTAGTGTGAGACTTTGTCATTAGCTTTTAGTAGTAGGAGGGAAGCTGTTGTTGGTTTTCCTTGTGTAAAATGGTTAAGGAAATGTTGAAAAAAAAAGAAATATCCAGTTCTATCAAGGGACTAAGTGTCATTTTCTTGGGACTGCACCTCTAGATTGAAATGAAGGTGTTGACCAGTTATGAAAATGTACTGTTGGGAGATGGTTCTCTCTGACCACAACTTGCAGATATTCATCTGGTCCCTTATTGGAGAATATGTAGGTAATAGATTTAGATGTATGTTTATTGCCTCAAGACCTGATAATGATACTTTATCTGAAGAATGTCAATGTAGGACCACTGGCATAAAAAATTCTCAATGAATATTATGAAATTTTGCACCTTAAAACAGATTTAATGTATAAGATTTTTTTATTCATTGGGCCTGTGTTAGAATTAGAAATGGAGAGAGTGAGTGATTTGAGGCAAAGGTGGAACTTTGCCAGGGATGTGTTGTGTCACCTTGGCTGTTCAATTTATATATGGATGGGGTGGTGTGAGAGCTAAACACAAGGGTAATGGGCCAGGGATTGGAGATGGTTAAAGAAAATGGAAAAAAGGGAGATAAGCCAATTGTTGTTTGCTGACAACACTGCGCGTGTAGCATGATCAGAGGAGGGATTAAGGAAGTTAGTGATGGAGTTTGGGAAGGTGTGCAAAAGAAGGAAGTTGAAGATAAATGTGGGTAAAAGTGAGGTGATGAGATGTACAAGGGGAGAGGATGGCAGCAAATTGGAAGAGTATTAAGGGAGAGAAACTAGAGGAAGTGGATTCCTTTAAATATTTGGGTGCAAATGTGGCAGGAAAGAGAGGAGTGGAGGTGGAGCTTAAATGTAGATTGAGAGAATCAAGTAAATGCCTGGGGGGGATTAAAAAGTGTAATGAGAAATAATCATTTGGGAATGGATGCTAAGAGGAGATTATATAAATGAGTGATTGTGCTGACAGCACGGTTTGGGGCAGAAACATGGGACATAGTGAGGAAGAGTTTAAATGTGTTTGAGATGAAATACCTGAGAAGTATAGTAGGGGCATTGGGAAAGAGGGAAATGTCTCTTGAGGAAGGAAGGGAGAAGACAGAAGGTCGGGGGTGAGAGGAGAATGGTTGTGTATTTACCTAGTTGTATTTTGCGGGAAGGGGAGCTACGCTCGTGGTGTCCTACCTTTGTATCTCACAGTGTCTACTTTGCTCTTAAACTCATGAATGGTTTTTGCGCACACTATTTCATTGTCCAGTTTGTTCCAAGTGTCTATGTGGAAAACCGTTTTTCTTTAGATCTCTTCTGTAGCTATGTTTTTTTTTTTTTTTCTTTCCATGTCCTCTTGTGCTTCTCTTGTCCCAGTTTAACAAGTCCTCTCTATTGAGTATTTCTGTGCCCTTCATGATTTTGTAGATGGTCAGTAGGTCACCTCCCTCTCTTCTTTTCTTCAGAGTCTGTAACTCCAGTTTAGCCTATCTCTCCTCATATGACAAGTTTGCAAGTGCAGGTGCCATTTTTGTTGCTGCTCTCTTGAATCTTTCTATTTTCTTTATATTCTTTTTGGTACTGGGTGACCACAATGTCGCCGCATATTCTAGTCTAGGCCTTATCAGTGTGGCCAATATTTTCTTAATCATTTCTTCATCCAAATATGTAAATGTCACTTTTATTGATCTTAGCAATTTGTAGGATTCTCCGACAATTTTGTTTATCTGTTTATCATAGGACAAATCGTTTGAGATAATTACACCCAAATCTTTTTCAGATCTCTCCTTCTTTACCTTCTTGTTTCCAGTTTTATATTGTCCTGATATTCTTTTTTTTTTTTTTTCCAAACTCCATTATGCTACACTTGTTAATATTGAAGTCCACTTCCCATTTCTGACTCCAGTTCCATACCTTATTAAGGCCTTCCTGCGGTGATTCGTAATCCTTTTCAGTTTTTACTTTCCTAAACAGTTTGGCATCGTCTGCAAAGAAACTCGTGTAACATTTCATATCACCATCCATGTCATTCACATATATAGCAAACATTATTGGAGCCAATACAGATCCTTGCAGTACTCCACTGATCACCTCTTTCTAACCTGAATATTTTTCTCTGAGCACTACTCTCATCTTTCTACCAATCAGGAAGTCCTCCATCCATTTAAATAGGTTCCCTTGTATCCCTCCTATATGTTCCTTTTTTTTTTTTTTTTTTTTTTTTTTTTTAATAATTTTTTTGTATGGTACTTTGTCAAAAGCTTTGTGTAAGCCCAGGAAGGCACAATCAGCCCATCCATTCTTTTCTTGCACTATGTCTATTAATCTTGAGTAGAAACCAATTAAGTTTGTGGTACATGATCTCTGTCTGAAACCAAATTGTCTTGGGTTTATTATATTGTTGTCTTCCAGGTGTTTTAGCCATCTATTCTTGATAATTTTCTCACAAATTTTGGCTATAGTGCTTGTTAGTGAGACTGGCCTATAGTTAGTTGGTTCTTGCTTGTTTCCTCCTTTATATATTGGTACAATGTTAGTATTTTTCCAGTCTTTTGGTATTTTTCCTTCTTTGAGTGAGCAACTTATTATGTATTTTGTCCATTAGTTCTTCTTTGCATTCTTTTAGAATCCAATTTGCAATTCCATCTGGGCCATGTGATTTCTTGACATCAAGGTTTGATAGATGTTCCATTATTTCTTTTTGTGTTATTGTTATCTCGCTCATGGGGGGGAGATCGCCTTTCATTTCCTTTTTCCCAATATTGTGCTTTGTCTCTAGTGAAGACAGATTTGAAGTGATTATTCATGACTTTGGCCATTTCTAGTTCTTCTGTGTATTCTGTATTCCCTTGGCGTAGTTTCACCATTTCCTGTTTGTTTTTAAGTTGACCATTCACGTATCGATAGAATAGCTTGGGTTGCTCTTTGCATTTATCTATAATATCCTTTTCATGGTTCCTTTTTTCCCCTCTTCTCACTTTAACATACTCATTTCTATAGTTATATAAACTTGCCATTTTCCAGTTATTTTTTTTATCTTTTCTCCATCTTTTCCAAGCTCTGTCCCTTCTATCTTTTGCCTTACTGCAGCTTTGGTTGAACCAGCATTTAATGTACACTTTCTCTAGCTTCTGTCTTGGTATGTGCCTATTCACCCCTTCATTGTAATTATCCATCAAGATATCCCATTTCTCTTCCACTTTTGTCTCTTCGATGTAAAAATTTTCCCAGTTTGCATTCTGGAAGTATTTCTTTAGTTTTGCAAAGTCCATTTTGTTGTACATCAATCTTCCTTTCTTATGCTTTTCATTTCTCTCCAGGTATATTTCTTCCTTTAGTTCAGTCTCAATGAGTATATGGTCACTCTTTCCAATTGGTGTCTTGTATTGGATTTTATCCACAATTTCAGGTTCTGTTGTAAATATTAAATCTAGTTTTGACGGCTCCTCATTATTTCTGTATCTGGTGTTTTCACTGACCCAATGAGTCATTGTATATTCCATGGTCATGTCCAGTAGTACATTACCCCACAAGTCTTCTCCTCTCACTGTCATGTTCTCCCAACAAATTTCTTTGCAATTGAAGTTCCCCATAATTATTAGATTACCCCCGCCCATTAGTATCTCATTTAATGATTGCCTTGTATCTTCTAGCATTTTTGTATGCTCGTTCTCCTTCTTTTGGGGGCACATAAGTCACCACAAGCTTTCTGCTTTTCATGTTCTTGTCTTCAACTTTTATCATGATCAGTTCTACATTACCTTTGCCCTCTGCAATCTTTGTCACATTCAAGTTTTTCTTGGCCAAGAACATGATTCCTCCCTGTTTCTTGTCTCTGTTTTTAATCCAGTAATTGTATAGTCCATGCCCAACATCGATGGATGGTATTTCACCCCTTAGTTTAGTCTCCACAATTCCCATTATGTCTGGTTTTTCTTCTAGCATGTAATCATTAAGTTCATTCAGTCCTGAAATTAATCCATCAATGATGGTATAGGCCACTTTCAATTTTCTTCTTTCTCCATTTATTTTTCTGTCTTTGGTTCGCCCATTCTGATGTACCATTTCCTCAGTCTCATGTCAATTACTCTCCAATAGAATTCCTTGCATGGGAGTGTGTGGGGATGGGGTGGTGAGGGAGTACCGTATATGTAAATTATATTTTAATGCAGCATGAAAGGATTTCTCCCCGTCTTCTCTTTTTCTGCATGAAGGGACGGAGAGGGGGTCACTGATTAAATGAAGCAACCTTGCCATGGATGCACTGTATCTTGTGACATTGCTTCTGACCCAGGGCAGTGGGCAAGATGCAGGGATAACCCATCATCCAGGAGGAGCCCAGAAAAGAGGGAGGGAGGAGTGGTGAATGGGAGTGGAGTATGTGGAGATGAAATGGTTGGGAGTGGATTTATGCCTTTGACTTTGGCCACCTCCCTTGCAAGGGGGAAAAACCCTTTGGTGTATGTATGTATTGGGCCCACAGTTTTCAGCGGTGATTTACATTGATACGTATTAATTCTTTGAATCCTCCATCACAGGAATTTTGATGGATAAAGTTTTATCCTCTTTCTTTTTGTTTCTATCTAAACATTTTATTGCTTAATTTTAGTGTCAATTTTATATTCATTAGTGTTCTTTTATTATACAAGTATTTGCTTTGTAGAAAAAAGTTCTTAAGTTTCAACATTGCATTTTGCTTCTTGATCACAGGTGAGGCTGAAATTAGGATTAAGTTGGTCTTTTCTTCACAGGAAAAGAGAGATGAACTAGATTCCCTGATTACAGCCATAACCACAAATGGTGCGCATCCCAGTAAATGTGTTACAATCCAAAGAACTCTTGATGGAAGGCTTCAAGTAAGTTGTTGCATTGAAAATGTTTGTTGTTACCTTGGGTGCAGTGTAGAAGTATTTAAAGTTTGATTTAAAGCATTTACTGAAATGTCATAGAAGAATGCTTATGAGATAATGGCAGTTTTCAGACTGCCCATTTGTATAAAGCAGAGGTGTTGACTGGTGAATATTCTAGAAAATAATTTTCATGGCACAACTCTACTTCAGTTTAAATTTTATGAAATTGATGACAAATTTGGCAGTCTTACTGTATTATAGAAGAGAAAGTAGGAAAAAATGAAAGTGGCAGAGTACATGGAGTTGTAACATATAAGGAATAGGGTAAATATAAGAGATGGGGCTACAGATATACTTGTAGAATCTGATTGGATTCCTGGAAAATGGATTGTAATTACTCAATTATATTCGCCTAATGGTGGTGATGCATTGGGCTCACCTGAAGTGTCACTGAATACAGAAGGACAAAAGCCACAAGAGATGTACCACCCCCTCATTGCATTGATGTTCATTGGAAAAGCAAAGTGTCACAACACCCTCACCTCCACCCAGAGTTGCCTAGAGGAGCCAGTACCTGATCACAAGAACAGGCCCAGAAACTCATTCTATATCATTCTTCCATTTGCTACCACCCAATCTTCACTACTTTCATCTTTTATTTTTATTGTTTATTTATTTTTTATTCAAGGAGGTCAGTACTCTAATGCCCACACTCCCATACCTTCAGGTCAGTGAAGTGGACACCAACCCAGGTTCCTACACATATCTAACATGCACATACTTATGTACATACATATACCAAGAGTCTTTTCCCATTTTAAGGTGGGTGGCTGAGTCAAAACCACCTACCGTACACCCATCCCACACTCAACAAAGAAAATCCATTTGTTCCTCCCATAATAACTTTTTGTGACTAGTTATCTCTCCTGTGTGTGGGCCAGAGGCAGTGCAGCAAGACACAGCTCATTCATATCAGGGCCAGCTGCTTTATTTACGTGGCAGCCATCCCTCCTTGCCCCATCATATGAAAATAGAGAAGATGAGAAATCTCTTGGTGTAGTATCAATTTATAGTTCATTCACAACCATTATCCACCCACATCTTTCTCTTGCCTTCTCCCATCTCTGCTCAACAGACATTACCCTTGTGTTCAAGGCACAACCATTCATCTCATTCATGGTCTTCCCCTCAAGTTCACTCGATCCACCTCTCCCTTCCACATTATATTTGGTAGTCTCTCCACACTTATTCTTTCTGTTTGCCTAAACCATCACAGCATTCTTACATCAGCCTTATCAGTCAGTTCCTTTTCCAACCCTGCTCTCCTCACTCCCTCGTTTCTAATTCCATCCATCCTTGTAACCCCCACCATAATTCTCAAACACTTAATCTTGAAATTGTTCATTTCCCTTATATACGTACGTAAGTACGTACATACATACACCAAGGTCTTTTTCCCCCTGACAAGGGAGGTAGCCAAAGTCAAAGCCATAACTCCACTCTCACCCATTTCATCCCCACATACTCCACCCCCATTCACCATCCCTCCCTCCCTCTTTCTTTTCTCCTTTATGCTACCTCTAAGTTCCAAGTCTCTGCCCGTGTTATAGGCACAATTCCCCTTTCATTCAGTCTCTTGTATCTATCCCCAGATACATGTTTCTCATGACACATTTCATTCGCCCAAGACAACTTTCTTCCCTCAATCTACAGTTAACCTCCAACCCCTACTCCTTCATTCTCTGACACATGTGGTCCTAAATACTTAAACTGTCCACTTCCTCTAACCTCTCTCATGTAAGACTTGGCTCAAATTTACTGCCTCCATAATCTTGTTTTTATATACATTCACCTTCAACATTCAATCACATATCTTCACAAACTCTGTCACTGTCTTCAGCAAACACCTGGTTCACCTGCCGCTTCACTTCAGTCTATCTAACCAACTCCAATCCTCTGCCCATAACAGTCCTGGCACAACTTGACCTTCACCTCAACAGCTTACTCTCACCATTCCCAACCCTAACCCAAGCTCTGCTACTTGGGTAAAAGCTTTCAACTACCCTTAACAGCTTTCCCAATCCCATATATCTGCAACACCTCCCACAATGCCTTCCTGTCTACCCTGTCAAAGCCTTAACCTCTTCAGTACAAGTAAAATTCTTGCAGGTAGCATCAGCTGCCTAGTGTACAGTGATTCGATGATGCACCACAGTACTCTCAATACAAAATACAAAGTTACAGATATATTACTTGTACTCCTTTACTCTGAATATTAATAACCATATCTGAATATTAATAACCCTGTCTGGGGTATTGGTTGCATGTTATTGTGGCAGAGTAGCATGCAGTTGATACTTTAGGGTCTATATGGGGTGCCCCTACGGACCAGAGCTACACATCATTTTGTCTGTCATAGAGGAAAACTTTGTTCATAGAGAAATGATGATACTTTTATACTATGACTGTCCCTCCGTTATGCTGTCCCCCAACCCCTTGTTACTGTCCTGTACCATTTCTCTGAATATTCATTTCCTTTTTTTTGCCTACCCTGTGGTGGGGGAAGAGAATGCTACCACCAAGTCTTTCCACTTGAGTCGTAAGAGGCAACAAAAAATGGGATGGGGGATGGGATTAGGAGTCCTACAACCTGTAGCCCCAAAGGGGATATTCCTAAAAAAAGTAAAGGCATTAGAGGGTCTGGGAGTTCTCCAACCAGTACCCTAAGGTTTGGGTCTTTTAATATGCATGGATGTGGTATAGTAAAAAGGAAGAGATAGCCAGTATGTTTTTAAGAAGAAAGATGGATGTGTTGGCTTTGAGTGAAACTAAAATGAAAGGAAAGGGCTAGTGTGAATTTGGGAGTGTAGCTGGGAGGTACTCAGGAGTGAAGAGGGGATGAGGAAGAGAAGGGGTGGCTGTACTAGTAAGTGAAGAGATAAGTAAGTGTGGAGTGGAAGGAGGTTACTTCAAGGTTGATGTGGATGAAGGTGAAGCTGGGAAGGGAGATGTGGGTTTTTGTAAGTGTGTATGGGCCTGGTAGTGAGAAGAGCGTAGGGGAAAGGGAGGATTTTGGGTAGATATAAATGAGTGCATAGAGGGATTAGGCAGAAATGTCAATATAGTTGTATTGGGAGACCTTAATGCTAGGGTAGGAAATGAACCAATAGACAGAGTGATTGGGAAGTATGGAGTTCCAGATAAAAATTGTAGTGGAGATGTGTCTAGATAGTTGATGATAGCAAATACTGTGTTTAGGAAGAAAGTCAAGCATAAGTACACACGGGAGAGGGTGGTGGATGGAAGGGTAGAAGATAGAGCGTTAATGGACTATATAGTGGTGAGCAGGAGTATGGTAGGAAGAGTTAAGAATGTACATGTTCTAAGGGGAGAGAGTGGGGGAATATCAAATCATTTTCTGGTGGAAGGTAAATTGAGAGTGGAGAATAGGTGGAGAAAGAGGAAAAGGGCAGAAGGTAGGGAGGCACCTAGAGTGAACTACTTAAATGAGAAAGAAAAGGAGAATGAGTATAAGAAGAAGCTGAGAGAAGAGTGGGAGGGAGTGAAGGATAGAGTAGAACTAGGAGTGGAGGAGGAATGGGGATATTTTTAGGAGTCACAATGTATGCAAAGATGGTATGTGGAAGAAGGAGGATGGGAGGAAATAGATAGAAGGGTAACAAGTGGTGGGATGATGAAGCAAAGAAGGTTGTAGAAGAAAAGAAACAAGCATTCACAGATTGGTTGCAAAATAGGGCAAGAGAAGTATTTGAGAGCTACTAAGAAAAGAGAAGTAAAACATAAAATAAAGGAGAGCAGATGTGAAATGGGGTAAGAGTATGACAGGAAATATTGAAAGTAATAAAAAGGTGTTTTGGAAGGGAATTAAGAGAGGAAGAGGAGGCAAATCAGGTTGAGAAGAAAAGGTAAAAGGTCCAAATAGAGAGATGATAATGGAAGAGATGGTAGTAGAAGGAAGATGAGCAGAATATTTTAAGGAGTTGCAAAATGTGAAAGAGGACAGGGAGAAAAGGTAATTGCATTGGGAGCCGCCAAGAAAATGACAGCGATGAATGAGGAAAATGGAGGAGAAATAAGAAAAGATGAGGTGAAAGCGGTTATTAAGATAATGAGAGCAGGTATGGCACCTGGGTCATGTGGAGTTTCTAAAGAAGGGAGGTACAGTGATGGTGGATGGCTGGTGAGATTGTTTAATGTTTATCCAAGAGAGATTAGAATTCCAGAGGACTGGAAGAGTGCCTATATAGTTGTGCATTACATAGGAAAAGGGGACAAGTACGAGTGTAGCAGTTTCAGAGGGAACAGTTTGAGTGTAGTTGGGAAGACTTATGGGAGGGTATTGATTGGGAGCTGGGAGATAGGGTTGATGAAAGAGTATTAGGATGGTTTGGACACATGGAAAGAATGAGTGAAGAAAGATTAGTAAAAGAAGTGTGGAAGGCGGAGGTGGAAGGAGTGAATATGAGGGGGCGTCCTAGGATGAGATGGATGGATGGGGTAAAAGGGGCTTTACAAAAGAGAGGAATGTCTGTAGAGGAAGGACGGGAGAGTACAGAAGATAGGGGTGAATGGAGATGGGTTGTGTATAGATGAGGCTATGATGCATGAGGGGGAGTGGGTGGGGGGTGGTGGGTGAGGAAGTATGTATGAGAAAAAATTTGATGCAGCCCAAAAGGATTTCTCCCCGTCTTCTCCTTTTCTGCATGAAGGGACGGAGAGGAGAGGTCGCCGAATTTATGAAGCGGCCTTGGTGTGGATGTACTGTGCCTTGTGACACTGCTTCTGACCCAGGGCAGTGGACAGGATGCAGGGATGACCCGTCATCCAAGAGGTGCCAAGATAGGAGGGAGGGAGGAGGGTGGAGGGGAGTGGAATATGTGGGAAATGAAATGGGTGGGAGTGAGTTCTATGCCTTTTTCTTTTTGGCTACCCCTGTGTAAGGGGGAAAAAGCCTTTGGTATATGTATGTATGTATTGATTGGGAGGATTAGGAGAGGAATAGAGGGAGTAATTGGTGAGGAATCATGTGGGTTTAGGACAAGTAGGTTTTGTGTGGATCAGATTTTAGTGGTAATGCAGATATGTGAGAAAGCTTTAGGAAAAGGTAAGGATGTTTTTTGGGTCTTTATGGGTTTGGAAAAGGCTCATGACAGGGTAGACAGGAAGGCACTGTTAGAGGTATTGCAGATATATGGGATAGGAGTAAAGCTGTTAAGTGCAATCATGAGTTTTTATGAGAGTAGAAGAGCCTGTGTTAGAATTAGAAATGGAGAGAGTGAGTGGTTTGAGGTAAAGGTGGAACTTTGCCAGGGATGTGTCATGTTGTCATGGCTGTTCAATTTGTACATAGGTGGGGTGGTGCGAGAGGTAAATGCAGGAGTAATGGGCCAGGGATTGGAGATAGTTAAAGAAAATGGAGAAGAATGGGAGATAAGCTTGTTGTTGTTTGCTGATGACACTGTAGCAGGATCAGAGGAGGTAATAAGGAAGTTAGTGGCAGATTTTGGAAAGGTGTGTGAAAGAAGGAAATTGAAGATAAATATGTGTAAAAGTAAGGTGATGAGATGTACAAGGGGAGAGGATGGCAACAAATTAGAAGTATGGGAGAGAAATTGGAGGAAGTCGATATCTTTAAATACTTGGGTGCGAATATGGCAGGAAAGGGAGGAGTGGGAGTGGAGGTTAAACGTAGATTGAGAGAATCAAGTAAATGCCTTGGGGGAATTAAAAAGTGTAATGAGAAATAGACATCTGGGAATGGACACTAAGAGGAGATTGTATGAAGGAGTGATTGTGCTGACAGCACTGTATGAGGCAGAAACATGGAACATAAGAGAGGAAGAGTTTAACCCCTTCCATACGGTGCCGCATACGTAGGCGTCATGAGGAGCAAGTGGATACGCGAGGCTGCCATATCGGCGTCTTGATTATATTTATTGTAGTTGCCCCTCCGTAATGACATTCTTTCTAAACTGTCTGTAATCACATTTTCTATGGTTATCAAAATTCATGGGTGAAAGAGAGAACGATCGATATAAGCGGTGACTATATTTGATGATGCGAGTATTATTACGACACGTCGTACGGCTGGTATCGGCTGCTGCCCGTGAGATTTAAGGCCCGTACTGAAGAGGTTAAATGTGTTCGAGATGAAATGTCTGAGAAGTATGGTAAGGATTATTAGGTTGGATAGGGTAAGAAATGAGGAGGAGAGCAGTGGTGGAAAAGGATTTGGGAGATTGGATTGATGAAAGAGTATTGGGATGGTTTGGACATGTGGAAAGAATTAATGAAAAAAGATTAGTGGAAGAAGTGTGGAAGACAGAGGTGGATGGAGTGAACATGAGGGGTTGACCAAGGATAAGATGGATGGATGGGGTGAAAGGGGCATTGGGAAAGAGTGAAATGTGTGTTGTATATATGTATATACATACATACATACATATACCAAAGGCTTTTTCCCCCTTACAAGGGAAGTAGCCAAAAAGAAAAAGGCATAAAAACCATTCCCACTCATTCCATCCCCAATACACTCCACTCCCCTCCACCCTCTACCCTCCCTCTTATCTTGGCACCTCCTGGATGACGGGTCATCCCTGCATCTTGTCCACTGCCCTGGGTCAGAGGCAGTGTCACAAGACACAGCACATCCACAGCAAGGCTGCTTCATTAAATTGGCGACCCCCCCTCTCTGCCCCCTCATGCAGAAAAAGAGAAGACAGGGCGAAATCCCTTCGGGCTGCATCAATTTTTTCTCACACATACTACCTCACCCCCCCCATCCCCCCACCCATTCCACCTCATGCATCACAGCATCATACATATACAACCATTCTCCATTCATGCCAGTATTCTGTTGTCTCCCGTCCTTCTTCAACAGACATTCCCCTCTTCCCCAAAGCCCCTTTCACCCCATCCATCCATCTCATCCTAGGTTGCCCCCTTATGTTCACTCCCTCCACATCTGCCTTCCATACCTCTTTTATTAGTCTTTCTTTACTCATTCTTTCCACGTGTCCAAACCACCCCAATACAGAGGGTCACTGCAATTCGACAGGGATGGGGCGGTATATCGGTCGAACCTGGGTTTTGTCGAATCATGATGCAGTTTTTCCCATAGGAATACATTGTAATTAGGGGGGATAGGGACCGACCTCCAGCCCAGACCCCCAAAATATCACTATGACCTCTAAAAAACACTAACTTAGACTAAATCAGTAATATTAAAGGCTTCATTTATATCTAATTTTGTTTATTAAACACATTAAGCTGCTGTACAGTACATTTTTGGTGGTGGATGTTGTGGCCTGCAAGTTCTCCCACAGTGACAAGGCACGCTCCTGCACGAGCCCCATGCTGATCGGCATCTTGCGTTGTGTCCTGTCCTCTATCCACTTGATCAACATGTCCTCCATCATGTCGAGACGGGAGTCCCTTGAGCCACGGAGAACAAGGGAAGTCGTGGAAGATGTTGATGCAGCGGCCTGGCGGTACTTGTGCCTGTTCTTCCAAATCGTTGATACTGTTGATCTCGGGACACCCATTTCCGCTGCAACGGCAGAATGAGCCATACCTGCCTCACACTTTCTTATAAGCTCAAGCTTATCTTTGAAAGGCAGGAAAGTGTGTTTCTTAGGGGTGGGGCCGGAGGTGGATTTGCGCGGCATGGTGGAGATGGAACAGCGGAGCGTGGCTTGCCTCGATGATGGCTGGGGCGATAGTGAGACAGAGTGGCACATCGGGAGTGGCGGCAAATTCGACTGGGTGCATGGCGCGCTAGATTTGAATGTCAAATTGTCGAGTCTGGCTGTCGAACTTTGAGGGTTGGGTATAAATTAGCTACTGTCGAATTTGCGATAATTCGAATTGCGAATGGTCGAAATGCCTATCTCCCAACTCCCTTACCACTCCTGTTCTCCTCCTCAACTCCTCATTTCTCATTCTATCCAGCCAAGTAACCCCATCATATCTCTCGGATACCTCATCTCAAACACATTCAAGCTCCTCTCTTCCTCTCTTATGTTCCATGTTTCTGCCCCGTACAGTGCTGTTGGCACAATCACTCCTTCATACAATTTCCTCTTGGCATCCATTCCCAAATGTCTATTCCTCATTACACTTTTTAATCCACCAAGGCATTTACTTGCTTCTCTCAATCTACATTCTACCTCCACTCCACCCTTTCCTGCCTCATTCGCACCCAAGTATCTAAAACTATCCACTTCCTCTAGTCGCTCTCCCTTAATGCTCACTTTCAGTCTGGTTCCACTTTCACTCCTTGTACACCCCATTACCTTTTACTCACATTTATCTTCAACTTTCTACTTTCACACATTCTCCCAAACTCTGTCACTAACTTCCTCAATCCCTCCTCTGATCCTGCTACAAGTGCAGTGTCATCTGCAAACAACAGCTGGCTCACCTCCCACTTATTTCAATTTCCTTAAACATCTCCAATCTCTGACCCACCAACCTTGCATTTACCTCTCGCACCACCCCATCCATGTATATGTTGAACAGCAGGGCAGCATAACACATCCCTGACAAAGTCACACCTTAACCTCGAACCACTTCTCCATTCTAATCCTGACACATGCTCTTCTACTCTCATAAAAACTCTTTACAGCTCCTAGAAGCTTTCCTCATATCCCTTATATCTGCAAAACCTCCCACAGTGCCTTCCTGTCTACCCTGTCATAAGCCTTTTCCAGACCAATAAAAGCCCAAAAAACATCCTTACCTTTTCCTATAACTTTCTCGCATATCTGTCTTACCACAAAAATCTGATCTACACAACCTCTACCCATCCTAAATCCACACTGTTCCTTGCCAATTACTCCCTCTGTTCCTTTCCTAATCCTCTCAATCAAGGTCCTCCCATAAGCCTTCCCAACTACAGTACACTTAACAAGCTAATCCCTCTAAAACTACTACATTCACACTCGTCCCCTTTTCCCTTGTAAAGCGGAACTATACAGGCACTCCTCCAGTCCTCTGGCACTCTACCCTCTCTCCAGCAAACATTAGATAACCTCACCAGCCAGTCCACCATAACTGTACCTCCTTTTTTCAACATTCTGCATGGCATCCATCCAGACCAGGTACCTTACCTGCTCTCATCAACTTAACAACTGCCTTCACTTCATCCTTCCTTCATTTTCCTCACTCATCACAGTCATTATCTTATCACTTCCCACTACAGCTATCTTTCCCTCCCTATCCTCTTTCACATTTAGCAACTCCCTAAAATACTCTGCCCATCTTCCCCTTACTGCCTTCTCTTCCATTATCATCTCTCCATCTGCACCTTTTACCTTTTCTTCTCTACTTGATTTGCCTCCTCTTCTCTTAATTTCTTTCCAAAACATCTTTTTATTACTTTCAAAATTTTCTGTCATACTCTTACCCCACTTCACATCTGCTCTCCTCTTTGCCTCCTTTACCTTTTTCTTTACTTCTCTTTTCTTATCTTTGTACCTCTCAAATGACTCCCTCTTCCTATTTTATAACCAATCTGTGAAAGCTCGCTTCTTCTCCTCTGCAACCTTCTTTGTCTCATCCCACCATTCACTACCCTTCCTTCTATATCCTCCCATCCTTCTTGTTCCACACACCATCTTTGCACACTTTATGACTCCCTCCTTGAACCATCCCCATTCCTCCTCCACTCCTAGCTCTACTCTATCCTTCACTCCCTCCCACTCCTCTCTCAGCTTCTTCTTGTACTCCTCCTTTTCCTTTTCATTTAAAGAGTTCACTCTAAGCATCTCCCTACCTTTTGTCCTTTTCCTCTTTCTCCATCTATCCTCCACTCTCAACTTACCTTCCACCAAAAAATGATCTGATTTTCCCCCACTCTCTCCCCTTAGCACATGTACATCCTTAACTCTTTCTACTATACTCCTATCTACCACTACATAGTCCATTAACGCTCTATCTCTCCTCCATCCACCACCATCTCCCATATGTACTTATGCTTGACTTTTTTCCGAAACACTGTATTTGCTATCATCAACTCTCTAGACATATCTCCACCATCAACTCTCAACTCGATTCTTTCCTGGAACTCTAAATTTCCTAACCACTCCGTAGCATAGTTGGAAGAGCAATGACCTGCCACCCGCAAGTCTTGGGTTTGAGTCCGGGGAGAACTGTCGGAATCATTTGATAGACATCATCGTCATTGGCGATTCTATTCAGTTATTACAATGACGAAAGTCTTTCAAGGATACGTATCAGCTTAACCACTAGCTACAAGTGGGCTTGGTTCTTTGTAAAATTGAGATTAGGACAGCAGTTAGCAGTCAACTCGAATCCTGCGGGGTTAGATTAACCCCGAGGTTGAAGAATCTTGTAGTCTCGGTAGCATAGTTGGAAGAGCAACGACCTGCCACTCGCAAGTCTTGAGTTCGAGTCTGGGGACAACTGTCGGAATTATTTGATTGACATCGTCGTCATTGGCGATTCTATTCAGATATATATATATATATATATATATATATATATATATATTTATTTGTATTTTGCGGGAAGGGGAGCTATACTCATGGTGTCCTGCCTTTGTATCTTGCAGTGTCTAGTTTGCTCTTAAACTCACGAATGGTTTTTGTACACACTATTTCATTGTCCAGTTTGTTCCAAGTGTACACCACTCTATGTGGAAAACTGTTTTTCTTCAGATCTCTTCTGTAGCTATGTTTTTTTATTTTCTTTCCATGTCCTCTTGTGCTTCTCTTGTCCCAGTTTAACAAGTCCTCTATATCAAGTATTTCTGTGCCCTTCATGATTCTGTAGATGGTCAGTAGGTCTCCTCTCTTCTTTTCTCCAGAGTCGGTAACTCCAGTTTAGCCTATCCCTCCTCATATGACAAGTTTGTTGGTGCTCTCTGGATTCTTTCTATTTTCATCATATTCTTTTTGGTACTGGGTCTAGGCCTTATTAGTGTGACCAATATTTTTTTTAATAATTTCTTCATCCAAATATGTAAATGCCACTTTTATTGATCTTAGCAAGTTGTAGGATTCTCCAACAATTTTGTTTATCTGTTTATCATAGGACAAGTTGTTTGAGATAATTACACCCAAATCTTTTTCGGATCTCTACTTCTTTACCTCCTTGGTTCCAATTTTATATTGTCCTGATATTCTATTTTTGCTTTTTCCAAACTCCATTATGCTACACTTGTTAATATTGAAGTCCACTTCCCATTTCTGACTCCTTATTCAGGTTTTCCTGCAGTGATTTGCAATCCTTTTCAGTTTTTACTTTCCTGAACAGTTTGGTGTCGTCTGCAAAGAAGCTCATGTAACATTGCACATCATCATCCATGTCATTCACATAAATAGCAAACATTATTGGAGCCAGTACAGATCCTTGCGGTACACCTCTGATTACCTCTTTCCAACCTGAATATTTTTCTCTGAGCACTACTCTCATCTTTCTACCAATCAGGAAGTCCTCCATCCATTTTAGTAGGTTCCCTTGTATCCCTCCTATATGTTCCAGTTTTTTTTTGTTTTTTTTTAATAATTTTTTGTATGGTACTTTGTCAAAAGCTTTTTGTAAGCCCAGGAAGGCACAATCAGCCCATCCATTCTTTTCTTGCACTATGTCTATTAATCTTGAGTAGAAACCAATTAAGTTTGTGGTACATGATCTTCCTTGTCTGATTCCAAATTGTCTTGGGTTTATTATATTGTTGTCTTCCAGGTGTTTTAGCCATCTATTCTTGATAATTTTCTCACAAATTTTGGCTACCTCCCTTGTCAAGGGGAAAAAGCCTTTGGTATATGTATGTATGCTTTAATGAGACTGGCCTATAGTTAGTTGGTTCTTCCTTGTTTCCTCCTTTACATATTGGTACAATGTTAGCATTTTTCCAGTCCTTTGGTATTTTTCCTTCTTTAAGTGAGCAACTTATTATGTTAAGTATTTTGTCCATTAGTTCTTCTTTGCATTCTTTTAGAATCCAATTTGCAATTTCATCCGGGCCATGTGATTTCCTGACATCGAGGTTTGATAGATGTTCTATTATTTCTTTTTGTGTTATTGTTATCTTGCATAAATACATATATATGTATATAAATTTATGTAGAAATTTCTGAAACAGCACCCCCCCATTAATTTTAGCTAAGAGTTGCCAATGATAAATGGCTTGGTAAGGCTGAAAGCAAGGGTAAGCACATGGTGTGTTAAAAATCACTGATGACACCTAGGATAGGGTTCTGCCTGCACCCAAGTGAAATGCATATGTACAGTTTTTATCAAAGTGTTTATGCATACATGTTTATATAATTCTTATGCAGGAGTGACTGTTCCTGATATAATATGTACCTTTGATTTATCCATTTTAGGTAGCAGGGCGAAAAGGCTTTCCTCATGTGATTTATGCACGGATATGGAGGTGGCCTGACCTCCATAAGAATGAACTTAAGCATGTCAAGTATTGCCAGTTTGCATTTGACCTCAAGTGTGACTCTGTGTGTGTCAATCCATACCACTACGAACGTGTTGTATCCCCAGGTATTGGTAAGTGATTAAATTTTTGTTTGTTTAGGGATGTATGTTGCATTAGATTTTATACAATTAATATAATAATCCCTTAATATTTGTGAGGGCCAGGGACCAAAGAACTTTATAGATTTTAAAAATTTGTGAATAATTATTGACACCACCCACCCCCACCCCCACTCTACTATTTACCTATTACATACGTATACCAAGGACTTTTTCCACTCTTCCATGCATCACAATGTCATCTGTAGAGAACCATTCTCCACTCACCCTTATCTTCTGTCTTCTCCCTTCTCCCTTCTTTCCTCAACAGACATCTTCCTCTTTCCCAATGCCCCTTTCACCCCATTATATACATTGTGTGTGTGTATATTTACCTAGTTGTATTTTACGGGAAGGGGGGCTATGCTTGTGGTGTCCCGTCTTCATATCTTGTTTTATCTAAACTGTTTTTAAATTAGTGTATCATTTTTGCACACACCACATTCTCATCTAACTTGTTCCAAACATCTATTACCCTGTGGGAAAAGCTGTTCTTTTTCAGGTCTCTTCTATAACTGTCTTCCTTGATTTTCTTTGTGTACTCTTGTATCTCTACCATCCCATTTTATTAGATCCTCTCTATCAATAGTTTCTATGTCTTTCATGATTCTATAAATAGTTATCAAGTCTTCTCTCTTCTTTGCTCTAATGTCTGTAGCTCAAGTTTTGCTAGTCTCTCTTCATATGATAATTCTAAGAGTGTTGGTGCCAATTTCGTAATTGCTCTTTGTATTCTTTCAAGTTTTGTTATGCATTTTTTTGTACTTGGTGACCACATCGTCGCTGCATACTCCAATCTTGGTCTTATCAAAATGACTAGTATTTTCTTCACCATTTCTTCGTCCAGGTATGTAAATGCCACTTTGATTGTTCTTATTAAATTATAAGTTTCTCCAAAAATCTTGTTTATATGTTTTTCACGGGACATATTATTCATAATAATGACTCCCAGGTCCTTCTCATTTTCTACTTTAATTTCTTCTCCCAATTTATATGATCCCACTATTCTTTTTTTGTTTCTTCCAAATTCCATTATACTGCACTTCTTAATATTGAATTCCATCTCCCACTTCCTACTCCATTCTCATACTTTATTGAGATCACTCTGCAGTGACTCACAATCTTCTTCCGTGTTCACTTTTTTAAACAATTTTGCATCATCCGCAAAGAAGCTCTTATAACTTTCAGTTCCTTTATCCATATCATTAATATATATAACTAACATTATTGGGGCCAGAACTGTTCCTTGTGGAACTCCACTAATCATTTTATCCCAATTAGAGTTTGTCTCTAATCACCACTCATTTTTCTTTCATGCAAGAAGTCTTCCTTCCACTTCAGCAGTTTGCCCTGTATTCCTCCTGCAGTTTCTAATTTCTTTAGCAATTTCTTATGTGGCACCTTATTAAAAGCTTTTTTCAGGTCTAGAAATGCACAATCAGCCCATCCATCTTTTTCTTGTATTATATCTAATAGCCTTAAATAGAAACACATTAAGTTTGTGATACATGATCGTCCTTGTCTAAATCCAAATTGCCTTGGATTTAGTATGTTTTTTTTTCCAAATGCCTTACCCATCTACTTTTGATAATTCTTTCACAAATTTTAGCTATCGTACTTGTAAGAGAGACCGGTCTATAGTTAGTAGGGTCTTCTTTGTTTCCCCCTTTATATATTAGTACTGTATTTGGTCTTCTCTAATCTTCTGGAACTTTTTCTTCTTTCAATGAACTGCTTATTAGACTATGTATTTTGTCTGTTAGTTCATTCCTGCATTTTCTCAAAATCCAGTTTGCCCTTTCATCTGGTCCATGCGATTTTCTGACATCGAGGTTACCCAAGTGATTCATTATTTCATTCCTTGTTACTTCTCTTTCATAGGGGGGACTTTCTCCTCCCACTCGATATCTCTAGGTTGTATGTCTCCCTCGTAAACACAGATTTAAAATGCTTGTTCATAATTTCTTCCATTTCTATTTCCTCTGTGTATTCAACTCCTTGTCATAGTTTCTCCAATTCTTGTTTTTCAGTTTGTTGTTTACAAATCTGTAAAATAGTTTTGGTTGATCTTTACATTTTTCTACGACATCTTTTTCGTATTTTCTCTTTTCTTCTCTGCACACTTGTACATATTCATTTCTATACATACATACATATACCAAGGCTTTTTCCCCCTTACAAGGGAGGTAGCCAAAAAGGAAAAGGCATAAAATAATTTCCACCCATTCCATCCCTGAATACACTCCACACCCCTCCACCCTCCCTCTTATCTTAGCACCTCCTGGATGACGGCTCATCCCTGCACCTTGTCCACTGCCCTGGGTCAGAAGGAGTGTCAAAAGACACAGCACATCCACAGCAAGGCCACTTCATTAAATCGGCGACCCCCCCCCCCTCTCCGTCCCTCCATTGCATAAAAGAGAAGACGGAGAGAAATCTCTTCGGGCTGCATCAAATTTTGCTCACACATACTACCTCACCCCCCATTCCACCTCATGCATCACAACATCATCCATATACAACCATTCTCCATTCACCCCTGTTTTCTGTCCTCTCCCGTCCTTCCTCAATAGACATTCCCCTCTTCCCCAAAGCCCCCTTCACCCCATCCATCCATCTCATCCTAGGACGTCCCCTCATGTTCACTCCCTCCACATCTGCCTTCCATACCTCTTTTACTAGTCTTTCTTCACTCATTCTTTCCATGTGTCCAAACCGTCCTAATATTCTTTCATCAACCCTATCTCCCAGCTCCCTTTCCACCCCTGTTCTCCTCCTCACCTCCTCATTTCTCACTCTATCCAGCCTAGTGACCCCCATCATACATCTCAGACACCTCATCTCAAACACATTCAAACTCCTTCTCTCTTCCTCTCTTATATTCCATGTTTCTGCCCCATACAGTGCTGTTGGCACAATCACTCCTTCATACAGTCTCCTCTTAGCATCCATTCCTAAATATCTATTCCTCATTACACTCATTTCTATAATTAGTATATATATTCCATTTTTCAGGTATTTTGTCTTATTTTCCTTTTATCCAAGCTTTATCCCTTTTGTCTTTTAACTCCCTACATCTTTTGTTGTACCAACACTTTACATATCCTTTTTCTTGTTTTTGTCTTGGAACATACTTTTCCACTCCTTTATAGATTTTTGTCAAAATATTCCATTTCTCTTCTGTTGTTTCCCCCTTGTGTATCCTTTCTCAGTTTTTTTTTTATTTCTCTTGTTTTATCAATTTTTTTTTCCATACATCAATCTTCCCTTTCTGATATTGTTCATTTTTTCCATGTATTTTTCCTCATTTAGTTCCAGTTCAACCAATATGTGGTCACTTTTACTTATTGGTGTCTTATATTCAATCTTGTCCACTATTTTGGGTTCTGATGTGATTATTAGGTCCAATCTCTATGGTTCTTCCTCATTTCTATACCTAGTATTCTTTTGTATCCATTGCGTCATTGTATGTTCTATAATCATATCAAATAGTACATTTCCCCAAAGATGATCTTCATTTCATTCAAACCTGTTATTAAGCCATCTATATTTGTGTAAGACACTTTTAATTTTCTGCTACTTCCATTGTGTTTTCTGTTTCCCTTCCGTTTTTCTCTGCTATGAACAATTTTCTCACTCTCCAGTAGAATTTCTCTTTTTCTGACTGTTCTCATTTTTTTCCCTTAGCTTCTAGTCTTTTTGTTTTTTCATCCTCTCCTCTTTATTCATTTCTCTTTTTATCCAAAACTGTTTATACTGATCACTTTCTGCTAGTTTCCATGTTTTGCTAATATATCATCTGTTGTTTGTGACCTGAATTTAACCTTAATTGGTCTGGTCTTCTTAGTTTTGTATTTCCCTATTCTATATATTTCTTCAATTTCTTACCCTGTTTCTTGTCATCCTCTTGAACTACTAATATCTTGTTTACTTTTTCCTTCTCTTTTACTCATGTAGTCCTATTTGGATTATGCTTTTCTTCCATCCCTAATATAATTATACATTTATTTTTGTGTGCTAAGTCTCTTACTATATTCCCCTTCTCTCTCATCACTTTAACCACTTCACTACGGGACTTAAATCTCGTGGGCAGCAGCCAATGCCAGCTGTACGACATGTTGTAATAATACTCGCATCATAAAATATAGTCACCGCTTATATCGATCGTTCTCTCTTTCACCCGCGAATTTTGAAAACCACAGAGAATGGGATTCAGGGCACATTTGGGAGAATGTAAAAACACAGGGGCGACTACAATAAATATAATCAAGACGCCGATATGGCAGCGTCGCGAATCCACTTGCTCCTCATGACGCCTACGTAGGCGGCACCGTATGGAAGGGGTTAATAACTGTGTCCTCAGTTTGTTCTTTCATCTGCTGTGTCACTATATCTTTAATACAATTTTGTTGTTCTCTTGGACTTTTTTTCAACCTTTTACTTCTTTTGCTATGGACTCTTTATTCTTCTTCTTTAACTCTGTCAAGAATTTCCATCCCTTTCATAATTATGAAAATGGTCAACAAATCGCCACTTTCTCTTCTCTGTTCCAGTGATGATAGATGTAATTTTTCCTTTTTTATGTCAGGTTTATCAGTGTAGGCGCCATCTTTGTTGCTGCTCTTTGTATTTTTTCTAACTTTCTTATGTTCTTAGTGTTGCAGCATATTCTAGTTTAGGTCTTATCAGTGTAACAACTATTTTTTTAACCATTTTCTCATCTATGTAGTCGAAGGCCACTTTCATTGACCTCAATAAGTTATAAGTCTCTCCAAATAATTTATTGACATGTTTATCAGGTGTCAATTCACTTGAGATGATTACTCCCAGGTTCCTTTCTGAATTGACTTTTTTGACCTCTTTGTTTCCAATTTTATACTGTCCTGATACTCTATTTTTACTTTTTCCAATTTCCATTATGCTACATTTTTTGATGTTGAAATTAATCTCACTTTTTCAACTCCATTCCCATACTTTGTCTTGGTCTTCTTGTAGTGATATGCAATTTTCTTCTGTTCTTACTCTCTTGAGTAATTTGGCATCATCAGCAAAGAAGTTCATATAACAGTTTACTACCTCATCCATATCATTTATATATATGGCAAACATTGAAGGAGCCAGTACAGAGCCTTGTGGGATGCCACTTTTTTCAAACTAATACCTCTGATTTTTTATTAATTTGTTTCTCTGAATAATTGAAAAATTATGCAAAATTTAGGTTTCATAAAAAAAAAAAAAAATCATTTGTTTTTTTACTGTAGAAAATAAAGAGCTTTTTTCAAATGAAACAGAAATGAATTCATAAAGAACAACTGAAGATATTACAACAGAACAAAAACAAACTTTACAGGACGGGGGATTTAAGTTTTCACAACCATTTGTTTGATGGTTGCAATGTATAGCAAATCTCCAATTTCTTCTTTGCTGATGAGGTGTGAGGTGAGGGTGAGTGGTGTGGTGTGAGTGGAGGTGGTGTAAGGTGAATGTGGCTAGTAAATGCTTGTGGAGTGCTGGGCATAGCTGTGCTGCTTTTCTCCCCTTTCTTTTTCCTTCTTGTTTCTATATCAGGCACTCACAGGCCCTCTCTATATTCTTTCAGTTCACTCTCTTGCTAATTTTTCCATGATCACAGCAACAATACAGGGCGAGGGATCAAAATTGTTTACCTTTTCAAGGGTACTGGTGCCCTGTCCATTGTCTTTGTGTGGTATGCTGGTGGGAGGAGTTGCCAAATATCTCCATAAACACAATCCTGTAGCAAAAAACGAAATAGCTATAGAACTGTTGACGCTATTTCAATATACAGAATGTTTTTATGCAATGGGGTTGCCAGAGGTTGCCAATATTTGATCTATTTTATGCTGTATAAAAAAATAGAAACTAAATATAGTTGTAAAAATTTGTATGAATGTTGCCACCATCATAGAGATTCTTTTGAAATGTTTACCTAAAATTCACCCATGTACCAGAATCTTTCAAATGATTGCTGGTGACACTCCCTTAACTCTTCCTATTATACTCCTATCTACCACTGCATAGTCCATTAATGCTCTATCTACCACCCATCCATCCACCACCCTTTCCCATGTATACTTATGCTTGACATTCTTCCAAAACACTGTATTTGCTATCAACTCTCTAGACACATCTCCATCAACTCTCCACTACGATTCTTTCCTGGAACTCCTGGTTCATTCCCTACCCTAGCATTTAGGCCTCCCAATACTATTACATTGAAGTTTCTCCCGAATCCCTCTATGCACTCTTTTAAATCTATCCAAAAAGCCTCCCTTTCTTCTACACTCTTCTCACTACCAGGCCCATATGCACTTACAAAAACCCACATCTCCTTTCCCAGTTTCACCTTCATCCACATTATCCTTGAAGAAACCTTCCACTCCACTACATGTTTACCTATCTCTTCACTTAGTAGTATAGCCACCCCTTCTCTCCCTCACCCACTCTTCACTCCTGAGAACCTTCCAGCTACACTTCCAAACTCACACTTGCCCCTCCCTCTCAACTTAGTTTCACTCAAAGCCAACGCATCTTTCTTCTCACAAACATACTACCTATGTCTTCCCTTTTACTCTCATCTGTACTACATCCACACACAGTAAAAGACCCAAACATTAGGGTACTGGTTGGAAAACTCCTAGACCCTCATAGGCCTTCACTTTTTCTTTTTTTTTAATGTCCCCTGTGGGGCTACAGGGAGAAGGATGTCTAGTCCCAATCCCTGTCCCATTTTTCTCGCTTACAATTCAAGTGGGAATATTTGGTGGCAGCATTCTATCCCCCACCACAGGGTAGGCGAAAAAAGGAAATGAATATTCAGAGAAGTGGTACAGGACAGTAACAAGGGGTTGGAGGACAGCATAAAGGAGGGACAGTCACAGTATAATAAAAGTGTCATAATTTCTCTGTGAACAGAGTCCTCTATCACATACAAAATGTGTGGCTCTGGTCCATAGGGGCACCCCATATAGACCCAAAAGTATCAACTGCATGCTACTTTACCACAATAATATGGAGGCAATACCCCAGAGAAAAAGAAGAGAAAAGAATTGCAAAGGAAATTCTGAAAGTGGTTCAGGAAGAGGGACAAGAATTGGACAAAGATATCAAGGAGGTGCATAGAGAAAAACAGTAAGCCATTAAAAATCAAACTAAGGACTCGATAGCCGAAGAGGTACTACCAAAAGTAGCAAAGCTAGGAAATAGCGAAAATTATAAAAGTGTATGGATAAAAAAGGAAATGAACGATGAGGAAATAGAGAAACAAAAGAGACTTAGAAATGAAGCAAATGAAAAATGAGAGAAGAATGGAGACTGAAAAGAATGAGATTTTTTGGAGAGTACTGGACCCGATGCTGAGAAAATGGTACGTAAAAAAAAAAAGAAAAAAAAAAAAAGAGAAATTAAAAATAGCATATACAAACATAGTATGATTTCTGAACTAAACGAATTGAACAACTATCTGTTAATAGAGAAACCTGACATAATGGGAAATGTGGAGACAAAATTAAAAGGTCCACTACCATCAAATACTATAGGACAAGGTCTGTACAACCATTGGGTGAAAAATAGAATGAAAAAACAGGGTGGAGGAGTCATGGTTTTGACTAAGAAAGTATTAAATGTGACAAAGATAACAGAAGGAAAAAATAATGTGGAGTTGATTAGGATTAAAATTAAGAACAGAAATATGAAAAGTAGAAAATTCATAGTAGTATATGTGCCCCCAAAAACATAGGCTTGGACTAATAATGATCATTCCAAAATACTACATACATACATACATATACCAAGGCTTTTTCCCCCTTACAAGGGAGGTAGCCAAAAAGGAAAAGGCATAAAATCATTCCCACCCATTCCATCCCTGAATACACTCCACACCCCTCCACCCTCCCTCTTATCTTAGCACCTCCTGGATGACAGGTCATCCCTGCACCTTGTCCACTCACTGCCCTGGTTCAGAAGCAGTGTCGCCAGACACAGCACATCCACAGCAAGGCCGCTTCATTAAATCGGCGACCCCCCTCTCCGTCCCCCCATGCATAAAAGGAGAGGACGGGGAGAAATCCCTTCGGGCTGCGTCAAATTTTGCTCACACTACCTCACCCCCCATCCCCCCATCCATCTCACCTCATGCATCACAACATCATCCATATACAACCATTCTCCATTCACCCCTGTTTTCTGTCCTTCCTCAACAGACATTCCCCTCTTCCCCAAAGCCCCCTTCACCCCATCCATCCACCTCATCCTAGGACATCCCCTCATGTTCACTCCCTCCACATCTGCCTTCCATACCTCTTTTACTAGTCTTTCTTCACTCATTCTTTCCATGTGCCCAAACCATCCTAATACTTTTTCATCAACCCTATCTCCCAACTCCCTTTCCACCCCTGTTCTTCTCCTCACCTCCTCATTTCTCACTCTATCCAGCCTAGTAACCTCCATCATACTTCTCAGACACCTCAACTCAAACACATTCAAACTCCTTCTCTTCCTCTCTTATGTTCCATGTTTCTGCCCCATACAGTGCTGTTGGCACAATCACTCCTTCATACAGTCTCCTCTTTGCATACTTTCCCAAATGTCTATTCCTCATTACACTCTTTAATCCACCAAGGCATTTATTCGCTTCTTTCAATCTACATTCTACCTCCACCTTCACTCCACCTTTTCCTGCCACATTTGCACCCAAGTATCTAAAACTATCCACTTCCTCCAGTCGCTCTCCCTTAATGCTCACTTCCAGTCTACTGCCACTTTCACCCCTTGTACATCTCATCACCTTACTTTTGCCCACATTTATCTTTAGCTTTCTTCTATCACATACTCTCTCAAACTCTGTCACCAACTTCCTCACTCCCTCCTCTGATCCTGCCACAAGCGCAGTGTCGTCTGCAAACAACAGCTGGCTCACCTCCCACTTTTCTCCATTTTCTTTAACCATCTCCAATCCCTGACCTACTACCATTGCATTTATCTCTCGCACTACCCCATCCATGTATAAGTTGAACAGCCAGGGCGACATAACACATCCTTGACGAAGTCCCACCTTTACCTCAAACCACTCACTCTCTCCATTTCTAATCCTGACACAAGCTCTACTACTCTCATAAAAACTCTTGACAGCTCCTAGAAGCTTTCCTCCTATCCCATATATCTGCATAACCTCCCACAGTGCCTTTCTGTCTACCCTATCATAAGCCTTTTCCAGATCCATAAAAGCCCAAAAAACATCCTTCCCCTTTCCTATAGCTTTCTCACATATCTGTCTTACCACAAAGATCTGATCTACACAACCTCTACCCGTCCTAAATCCACACTGTTCCTCACCAATTACTCCCTCTCTTCCTCTCCCAATCCTCTCAATCAAGATCCTCCCATAAGCCTTCCCAACTACACTTAACAAGCTAATCCCTCTGAAACTACTACATTCACACTTGTCCCCTTTTCCCTTGTAAAGTGGAACTATACAGGCACTCCTCCAGTCCTCCGGCACTCTACCCTCTCTCCAGTAAACATTAAATAACCTCACCAGCCAGTCCACCATCACTGTACCTCCTATTTTTAGACATTGTGCATGGCATCCATCCAGACCAGGTGCCTTACCTGCTTTCATCATCTTAACAACTGCCTTCACTTCATCCTTCCTTATTTCTCCTCCATTTTCCTCACTCATCACACTCATTTTCTCATTTCCCACTGCAACTATCTTTCCCTCCCTATCCTCCTTCACATTTAGCAACTCCCTAAAATACTTTGCCCATCTTCCCCTTACTGCCTTCTCTTCCATTATCATCTCTCCATCTGCACCTTTTACCTTTTCTTCTCTACTTGATTCGCCTCCTCTTCCTCTCTTAATTTCTTTCCAAAACATCTATTTATTACTTTCAAAATTTTCTGTCATACTCTTACCCCACTTCACATCTGCTCTCCTCTTTGCCTCCTTTACCTTTTGCTTTACTTCTCTTTTCTTTTCTTTGTACCTCTCATGACTCCCTTGTCCTATTTTGTAACCAATCTGTGAAAGCTTGCATCTTCTCTTCTACAACCTTCTTTGTTTCCTCATCCCACCATTCACTACCCTTCCTTCTATTTCCTCCCATCCTTCTTGTTCCACACACCATCTTTGCACACTTTATGACTCCCTCCTTGAACCATCCCCATTCCTTCTCCACACCTAGCTCTACTCTATCCTTGACACCCTCCCACTCCTTCAGCTTCTTCTTGTACTCCTCCTTTTCCTTTTCATTTAAAGAGTTCACTCTAAGCACCTCCCTACCTTTTGTCCCTTTCCTCTTTCTCCATCTATCCTCCACTCTCAACTTACCTTCCACCAAAAAATGATCTGATATTCCCCCACCCTCTCCCCTTAGCACATGTACATCCTTAACTCTTCCTATCATAGTCCTATTTACCACTACATAATACTGGAAGAAAGAATGCATTGAATTATTGAAAGGTGGAGGAAATATTGTAATTATGGGTGACTTTAACTCAAAGGAAATATGTTGGGAAGAAATTACAGTAAAAGGTGGAGAGGAACTTTGGGGAAATATTATACTGGATATGACCATTGAATATATATTGACTCAATGGGTGAAGGTAATTACCAGATATAGAAACAATGAAGAACCTTCAAGACTAGAGCCTTAAATCATGGACATAAATACAAAACACCAATTGGGAAAGGTGACCACATACTAATAGAGTTCGAATTAAAAGAACAAAATGATGTGAGAAGAAATGAGAAACATTGAAGAGGAAGACAAATGTACAACAAAGCAGACTTCGAAAAACTGAGAAAAAAATTCAAAATGCAAACTGGGAAAAAATTTTACATGAAGAAACAGAGATGGAAGAGAAGTGGAACATAGTAAAAGAAAAATACAAGGAGGGAACAGATAAATATGTGCCAAAGAAGAAACAAGTATGTGTATACATAAAGTGTTGGTATAACAAAAAGTGTAGGGAAGCTAAAGATAGAACAGACAAAACCTGGAAAAGATGAAAAAAAAAGACAAAATGGCAAACATACATCAAACTAAGAAACGAATATGTAAAAATACGCAGGGAAGAAAAAAAGAAACTATGAAAAACACATGATAGAAAAATGCAAGGACCAACCTGTAAGAGGCCGGTAGATAGAGGTAGACATTTAGGTAGATCGAGGGTAGGAGGAAAGGAATGTAAAATTTATAGTCATTTTATTAGGTTATGATACAATGGCCGACTGCGGGTTGCATAGTTGCAGATTTGCAGAATTTGCAGAGTTACCATCTTGTGTTTTGTTAATATGGATTGGGATATCGAGAGGTGCTGATGTGACTGATTTGTAAACACAGTGCTCGTTCTGCTTGCGACAAACTGCTTGCGGAAACAGTATCACTTGAGACCGTATAATAGTCTTTCTGATTGGAGAAAAGGGTGGAGGAGGAGAAAAATTATTGGTGCATGGAGGTAAACTCACGCCCTAAAAGGGTGGCACTTATTTGTAACATTCAAAGTTATTGGATGAATTAAATAGTAACATCGGAGCATAGGCAGCTTGGTGGGATGTAAGAGGATCCCTGAGGGAATCCTCGGGTGTACCTAAGACCATACGTTGTACCAGAATTTGTGAAGAAAATGAAGAAAAGTTTACCGTAAGTTCAATTTAATTCACCTTCGTTCCTGAGTAATGGAACTTGACCTGGTGCATAAGTTACGGAATAATAACACAAGTGACTAAGTGTTAGTGGCAGCGAAGCTAACACAACCTAAATTATTCTACAGATATGTAAATGACAAACAGAAAGTCAAACACAAAATAGTGAAATTGCATGAAGGAAATAAAGAATATATAGATGTAGAAATAGCTGAAATTATGATCAAACATTTTAAGTCTGTATTCACATTTGAAAGCTCACAAAATTGGAAGGAAGGACAGAGAGAAAGATCTCCCACAATGAAAGAAATAACTGTGACACAGAAACAAGGGACCAAATAAAAAAATCTTGACATCAGAAAGTCACATGGGCCAGATGGAATTGGATATTGGAAGAATGTATAGATGAACTAACAGACAAAATACACAAGATAATTGATTTCTCACTCAAAGAAGGAAAAGTACCACAATATTGGAAAAATGGAGGGGACAAAGAAAGTCCAACCAGCTATAGACCAGTCTCCCTTACAAGTACAATAGCAAAAATATGTGAAAAATTTGTCAAAAGTAAATGGATTAAATGCTTGGAAGAAAACAAAATGCTAAATCCTAAACAATTTGGATTTAGACATGGAAGATCATGTGCCACAAACTTAATATGCTTTTACTCGAGGCTATTAGAAATAATACAAAAAAGGGACAGATGGGTAGATTGTGCCTTCTTAGATTTACAAAAGGCATTTGACAAAGTACCACACAAAAAGCTACTAAGAAAAATTGAAACAATAGGTGGAATGGAAGGAAAGTTATTGGAATGGATGAATGATTTCTTGAACAGGAGAAAAATGAGGGTGGTACTCAGAGACAAGACTTAAAATTGGGAAGAAATGATAAGTGGAGTCCCACAAGGTTCTGTATTGGCTCTGATAATGTTTGCCATATATATAAATGACATGGATGAAAGTGTGGAATGTTATATGAACTTCTTTGCAGATAATGCAAAACTACTAAAGAGAGTAGGTACAGAGGAAGATTGCATTTCATTACAAGAAGACCTGGACAAAATCTGGGAATGGAGTCAGGAATGTGAAGTGAAATTCAACATCAAGAAATGTAGTACAGTGTAATGGAATTTGGAAAAAGCAAAAATAGAATATTGGGACAATATAAAATTGGTACATACATACTTATACCAAAGGCTTTTTCCACCTTATAAGGGAGGTAGCCAAAAAGAAAAAGGCATAAAAACCATTCCCACCCATTCCATCCCTAAATACACTCCACTCCCCTCCACCCTCTACCCTCCCTCTCATCTTGGCACCTCCTGGATGACGGGTCATCCCTGCATCTTGTCACCTCCTGGATGACGGGTCATCCCTGCATCTTGTCCACTGCCCTGGGTCAGAAGCAGTGTCACAACACAGCACATCCACAGCAAGGCCGCTTCATTAGATTGGCGACCCCCCCTCTCCGTCCCATGCAGAAAAGGAGAAGACAGGGAGAAATCCCTTTGGGCTATGTCAAATTTTTCTCGCATACTACCTCACTCCCCATCCCCCCCACCCATTCCACCTCATGCATCACAACATCATCCATATACAACCAATATCCATTCACCCCTATCTTCTGTCCTCTCCCTCAACAGACATTCCCCCCTTCCCCAAACCCCTTTTCACCCCATCCGTCCATCTCATCCTAGGTCGCCCCCCCATGTTCACTTCCTCCACATCTGCCTTCCATACCTCTTTTACTAGACTTCACCCATTCTTTCCATGTGTCCAAACGATCCCAGTACTCTTTCATCCACCCTATCTCCCAACTCCCTTACCACCCCTGTTCTCCTCACCTCCTAATTTCTCACTCTATCCAGCCTAGTAACCCCTATCATACTTTTCAGACACCTCTCAAACACATTCAAACTCCTTCTCTCTTCCTCTCTTATGTTCCATGTTTCTGCCCCATACAGTGCTATTGGCACAATCACTCCTTCATACAAACTCCTCTTAGCCTCCATTCCCAAATGTCTATTCCTCATTACACTTTTTAATCCAAGGCATTTACTCGCTTCTCTCAATCTACATTCTACCTCCACCTCCACTCCACCCTTTCCTGCCACATTTGCACCTAAGTATCTAAAACTAACCACTTCCTCCAGTCGCTCTCCCTTAATGCTCACCTCCAGTCTGCTGCCACTTTCACCCCTTGTACATCTCATCACCTTACTTTTACCCACATTTATCTTCAACTTTCTTCTTTCACACACTCTCCCAAACTCTGTCACCAACATCCTCAATCCCTCCTCTGATCCTGCTACAAGCCCAGTGTCATCCGCAAACAACAGCTGGCTCACCTCCCACTTTTCTCCATTTTCTTTAACCAACCCCAATTCCTGGCCCACCACCCTTGCATTTACCTCTTGCACCACCCTATCCTTGTATAAGTTGAATAGAATACCCAGAACGACATAACACATCCCTGACAAAGTCCCACCTTTACCTTGAACCACTCACTCTCTCCATTTCTAATCCTGACACATGCTCTACTACTCTCATAAAAACTCTTGACAGCTCCTAGAAGCTTTCCTCCTATCCCGTATATCTGCAAAACCTCCCACAGTGCCTTCCTGTCTATCCTGTCATAAGCCTTTTCTAGATCCATAAAAGCCCAAAAAACATCCTTACCTTTTCCTATAGCTTTTTCACATATCTGTCTTACCACAAAAATCTGACCGACGCAGCCTCTGCCTGTCCTAAATCCACACTGTTCCTCACCAATTACTCCCTCTGTTCCTCTCCTAATCTTCTCAACCAAGATCCTCCCATAAGCCTTCCCAAATACACTTAACAAGCTAATCCCTCTGAAACTACTACACTCACACTTGTCCCCTTTTCCCTTGTAACATGGAACTATACAGGCACTCCTCCAGTCCTCTGGCATTCTACCCTTTCTCCAGCACACATTAAATAACCTCACCAGCCTGTCCACCATCACTGTACCTCCTTTTCTTAGATATTCTGCATGGCATCCATCCAGACCAGGTGCCTTACGTGCTTTCATCATCTTAATAACAGCCTTCACTTCATCCTTCCTTATTTCTCCTCCATTTTCCTCACTCATCACGGTCATTTCCTTATAACTTCCCACTGCAACTATCTTTCCCTCCATATCCTCCATCACATTTAGCAACTCTCTAAAATACTTTGCCCATCTTCCCCTTACTGCCTTCTCTTCCATTATCATCTCTCCATCTGTACCTTTTACCTCTTCTCTACTTGATTCGCTTCCTGTTTTTCTCTTAATTTCTTTCCAAAACATCTTTTTATTACTTTCAAAATTTCTGTCATACTCTTACCCCATTTCACATCTGCTCTCCTCTTTGCCTCCTTTACCTTTTGCTTTACTTCTCTTTTCTTTTCTTTATACCTCTCATATGACTCCCTTGTCCTATTTTGTAACCAATCTGTGAAAGCTTGCATCTTCTACAACCTTCTTTGTTTCCTCATCCCACCATTCACTACCCTTCCTTCTATTTCCTCCTATCCTTCTTGTTCCACACACCATCTTTGCATACCTTATGACTCCCTCCTTGAACCATTCCCATTCCTCCTCCACTCCTAGCTCTACTCTATCCTTCACTCCCTCCCACTCCTCTCTGTTTCTTCTTGTACTCCTTTTCCTTTTCATTTAAAGAGTTCACTCTAAGTATCTCCCTACCTTTTGTCCTTTTCCTCTTTCTCCATCTATCCTCCACTCTCAACTTACCTTCCACCAAAAAATGATTTGATATTCCCCCACCCTCTCCCCTTAGCACATGTGCATCCTAAACTCTTCCTATTATACCCCTGTCTACCACTACATAGTCCATTAACGCTCTATCTACCACCCTTCCATCCACCACCCTCTCCCATGTGTACTTATGCTTGACTTTCTTTCGAAACACTGTATTTGCTATCATCAACTCTTTCTAGACACATTTCCACCATCAACTCTCCACTACAATTCTTTCCTGGAACTCCACATTTCCCAATCACTCCATCAATTGGTTCATTTCCTACCCTAGCATTAAGGTCTCATAATACTATACATTGACATTCCTCCCTAATCCCTCTATGCACTCATTTAAATCCATTCAAAAACCCTCCCCTTCTGCACTCTTCTCACTACCAGGCCAATATACACTTACAAAAACCCACATCTCCTCTCCCAGTTTCACCTTCATCCACATTATCCTTGAAGAAATCTCCTTCCACTCCACTACACGTTTACCTATCTCTTCACTTACTAGTATAGCCACCCCTTCTCTCCCTTGCCCACTCTTCACTCCTGAGAACCTCCCAATTACACTCCCAAACTCACACTCGCCCCTCCCTCTCAACTTAGTTTCACTCAAAGCCAACACATCCATCTTTCTTCTCACAAACATACTACCTATCTCTTCCCTTTTACTCCCATCTGTACCACATCCATGCACATTAAAAGACCCAAACCTTAGGTTGCTGGTTGGAAAACTCCTAGACCCTCTTATGCCTTTACTTTTTTTAGGAATGTACCCTGTAGGGCTACAAGGAGAAGGATGCCTGGTCCCAATCCCCATCCCGTTTTTCTTGTCTCTTACAATCCAAGTGGAAATACTTGGTGGCAGTACTCTTAGCCCTCACCACAGAGTAGGCAAAACAAGGAAATGAAATTCAGAGAAATGGTACAAGGCAGCAACAAGGGGTTGGGGGACAGCATAACGGAGGGACAGTAGCAGTGTAATAAGTTTCATCTTTTCTCTGTGAGCAGAGTCCTCCTCTATCACAGACAAAATGATGTGTGGCTCTGGTCTGTAGGGACGCCCCATATAGACCCTAAAGTATCAACTGCATGCTACTTTGCCATAACAACATGCAGCCAATACCCGAGATGGGGAAATTTGGAAAGTCAACTTGGAAAGGGACATAGGAGTAACTATGACCAGTGACATGGCACCAGACAAACATATCAGCAAATTAGTCAGAGAAATGTTAAATTTATTAAGATCAGTGAAAGTGGCCTTTGACTACATGGATGAAGAAATGGCAAAGAAAATATTAGTTACATTGATGAGACCAAAATTGGAGTACAATGCGACACTATGGACACCTAGTACTAAAAAGAACATAAATATAAAGAATTCAAAAAGCAATGACAAAGATGCCAACAACACTCTCCAGATTGACATACAAAGATTTGAAAAACTCAAACTACCAACCCTGGAACAAAGAAGAGAAAGAGGAGACATACTAACCATCTACAGAATTATGAAAAGGATGGAAGTCCTTGATAGAGATGACTAACTAAAGTGGGGATGGAAGAAAAACAAGAGGACACGAAAAGAAACTTAACCACTTCCATACGGTGACGCCTACGTAGGCAGCATGAGGAGCAAGTGGGTACTCGATGATGCCGACGTCGGCATCATGATTATATTTATTGTAGTTGTACCTACGTAATCTCCATTCTCTCTAAACTGGCTTCATCAATTTTCTATGGTTATCAAAATAAACGTGTGAAAGAGAACGAACGATTGAGCACTGACTTTATTTTTTTATAATGCAATTATTATGACGCAACATTGCACGTCGGGCAGCTAATGCTGCCAGACGTGCGATGTGCCCTGGAGTGAAGAGGTTAAAAAGGATAGTTACAGAAGAGATCTAAAAAAAGAATAGCTTTCCACACAGAGTGATAGATATCTAGAACAAACTGAATGAGGAAACAGTGAGTGCAAAAACTATACAAGAATTTAAGATAAAACTGGATGCTGAAAGATACAAAAGCAGATCACTACAAGCATAACTCTTCCCATTGAATACAACTAAGTAAATACAATAACTGGGTAAATATAAAAATATTGAACAAGATAGCATCATATTCCTTATTGGAGATTTTAATTGTGGTGAGGTCAACTGGGAAGAATGGGAAGCAAGCAGCAAAGCAGATTCCTGGGAAAGTACCCTGTTGAGTATAGCAATGGAGAACACAATGAGCCACTGGGTAAAGGAAATGACCTTGGTAAGAGGAGATGACACTCCCACAAAATTAATGTGTTACTAACCAAAGAGCCAGACATAATCAGCTCTTTGACCTTACCTTTGCCCAATAGGAAAAAGTTACCATATTACAATTAAATTTCAGCTGGAGGATGAGGAAATAGAGCCAAGGAATGAATCACACAGGCAAGGGAGACAGAATTTTAGGAATCCAGATTACTTTGGGTTGAAAAAAATTCTTAACCACTTCCATACGGTGCTGTATACTTAGGCGGCATGAGGAGCAAGTGGATATGTGGGGCTGCCATATCGGCGTCTTGATTATATTTATTGTAGTTGCCCCTGCATAATGACATACTCTCTAAACTGTCTTCATCACATTTTCTATGGTTATCAAAATTCACGGGTGAAAGAGAGAACGATCGATATAAGCGGTGACTATATTTTATGATGCGAGTATTATTACGACACATCATACGTCTGGCAGATAATGCTGCCCGCGAGATTTTGGCCCGGAGTGAAGAGGTTAAGTAACCAACTGGGAGGAATTTATGAATACCATGGACTAGAGAAAGGAAGAAGCAGAAACAGGACTGGTTTAACAAAAAGTGTGAAGTTGTGAAAAAGGCCAGGGATGTGGCTTGGGGAGAATGGAGGAAGAAAAGAAACAATTACACAATAAGTTTACAAACAACCCAGGAATGAATACAGAAGAATTCAAAGGAAGAAAGCAATTTTGAAAGGTGTAGTAAAAATAAATGCAAAGATGAACCAAAACTGTTTTACAGGTAAACTGAGACACATGAAAAGATCGGAGACAGAATGCAAAGAATTCCAGTGGAGAGTAATAGACTTGAGATTAAGACAATGGCGCTTCAAAACGAACAAAACAAGGGAAGAAGAAACCAGGGAGAAGGAAGAAAATTAAAAGTGGCCTATACCAACATTGACTAATTTCGGGACTGAACGAACTCAATGATTATCTGTTAGAAGCAAAACCAGACATAATGGGAATTGTAGAGACTAAACTAAGAGGTGAAATACCATCCACTGTTATCGGACAAGGTTTATACAACTACTGGATAAAAAACAGGGACAAGAAACAGGGAGGGGGAATCATGTTCTTGGCCAAGAAAGACCTAAAGGTGACAAAAATTGCAGAGGGCAAAGGTAATGCTGAATTGATCATGATAAAAGTCGAAGGCAAGAATATGAAAAGTAGAAAGTTTGTGGTGACTTATGTGCCTCCAAAAACAAGCGCTTGGAAAGAAATTGAACATAAAAAAATGCTAGATGACACAAGAAAATCACTCAATGAGATACTAATGGGTAAGGGTAATCTGGTAGTTATGGGGGACTTCAATTGCAAAGAAATTTGTTGGGACAGCATGACAGTGCAAGGAGGAGATGACTCGTGGGGCAATGTACTGCTAGATATGACCATGGAGTACACAATGACCCAATGGGTCCATGAAAACACAAGGTACAGAAATAATGAAGAGCCATCGAAACTAGATCTAATATTTACAACAGAGCCTGAAATAGTGCATAAAGTCCAGTATGAGACACCAATTGGAAAGAGTGACCATGTACTCATCGAAACTATACTAAAGGAAGAAATAGACATAGAGAGGAACGAAAAGCATAGGAAAGGAAGTCTGATGTACAACAAAACAGACTTTACAAAACTAAAGACATTCTTCCGGAATGCAAACTGGGAAATATTTTACAGGGAAGAAACAGCAGTGGAAGAGAAATGGAATATATTGATGGAAAACTACAATGAAGGGGTAAACAGGCATGTACCAAGACAAAAGCAAGAGAGAGAGTACATTAAATGTTGGTTCAACAAAAGATGCAGTGAGGCAAAAGACAGAAGGGACAAAGCTTGGAAAAAGTGGAGAAAAGACAAAAAACAAAGCAAATGGCAAATTTATGTTAACTATAGAAATGAGTATGTTAATGTGAGAAGAGAGGAGAAAAGGAACCATGAGAAGGATATTATAGACAAATGCAAAGAGCAACCCAAACTATTCTATCGGTATGTGAATGGTAAACTTAAAAACAAACAGGAATTGGTGAAACTATGCCAAGGAAACATAGAATACACAGAAGATTTAGAGATGGCCGAAGTCATGAACAATCACTTTAAATCTATTTTCACCAGAGAGAAAATACCGAATTGTGACATAGACAAAAACAAGAAATCTCCCCTCATGAATGAGTTTACAGCATCACTAAAGGAAATATCAGAACATTTATCAAGGCTGGATGTCAGAAAATCACATGGCCCAGACGGTATTGCAAATTGGATTCTAAAGGAGTGCAAAGAAGAACTAACAGACAAAATACACATCTTAATAAACAGCTCACTCAAAGAAGGAAAGATACCCGAGGACTGGAAAAAACGCTAACATTGTACCAATACACAAAGGAGGAAACAAAGAAGAACCCACCAACTATAGGCCAGTATCACTAACAAGCACCATTGCCAAAATTTGTGAGAAAATAATCAAGAATAGATGGGTAAAACATCTGGAAGACAATGACATATTAAACCCAAGACAATTCGGATTCAGACAAGGAAGATCATGCTCCACAAACTTAATATGCTTTTACTCAAGACTAATAGACATAGTGCAAGAAAGAAATGGATGGGCTGATTGTGCATTCCTAGACTTGCAAAAAGCCTTTGACAAAGTACCACACAGAAAACTACTAAAAAAACTGGAACACATAGGAGGAATACAGGGAAACCTACTAAAATGGATAGAGGACTTTCTGACTGGTAGAAAGATGAGAGTAGTGCTCAGAGAAAAATATTCAGACTGGAAAGAGGTGATCAGTGGAGTACCGCAAGGATCTGTGCTGGCACCAATAATGTTTGCTATCTATATGAATGACATGGATGAGGACGTGAACTGCTACATGAGCTTCTTTGCCGATGACGCCAAACTGCTAAGGAAAATAGAAACTGATGAGGACTGTGAAGCACTGCAAGAAGACCTAAATAGGGTATGGAACTGGAGTCAGAAATGGGAAGTGGACTTTAATACTAAGAAGTGTAGCATAATGGAGTTTGGAAAAAGCAAAAACAGAATATCAGGAAAATATACAATTGGAACCAAAGAAGTAAAGAAAGTAGGATCCGAAAAAGATTTGGGAGTAATTATCACGAACGACTTGTCCTATGATATACAGATTAACAAAATTGTCGGGGAGACTTACAACTTGCTAAGATCAATAAAAGTGGCGTTTACATACTTGGACGAAGACATGATGAAAAAAATATTGGTTACATTGATAAGGCCTAGATTAGAGTATGCAGCGACATTGTGGTCCCCCAGTACCAAAAAGAATATAAAGAAAATAGAAAGAATCCAAAGAGCAGCTACAAAAATGGCACCTGCACTTGCAAACCTATCATACGAAGAGAGATTGGCTAAACTGGAGTTACCGACACTGGAGCAAAGAAGAGAGAGAGGTGACCTATTGACCATCTACAGAATCATGAAAGGCACAGAGGTACTCGATAGTGAGAACTTACTTAACTGGGACAAAAGAAACACAAGAGGACATGGAAAGAAAATAAAAAAACATAGCTATAGAAGAGAACTGAAGAAAAACAGTTTTCCTCATAGAGTTTTGGACACTTGGAACAAACTGGACAATGAAATAGTATGCGCAAAAACCATTCATGAGTTTAAAAACAAACTAGACACTGCAAGATACAAAGGCGGGACAACATGAGCATAGCTCCCCTTCCCGCAAAATACAACTAGGTAAATACAACTAGGTAAAGGTAAATACAGGGAAGAAAACACCAAGTTAATAGTGGGTGGTGAGGCCTTTGAAGAGGCCTCAGCTCAGGCAGAAAAATAATGAATGAAAGTTTCCAATCAGTCTTCACAAAAGAATGTGATTTATTATTATTAGTTTTATTTATTTATTTATTCATTTTCAAGTGAGGGGAGCAAAGGACCAGGTTTAGTATATATAAATGTAGAAGTGAGGGAAGTGCTCAGTCTCTTGGGATCATTAGATGTGACAAAAGCTTCAGGACCTGTTGAGATCTCAAACTTGATACTTAAAGAATGTAGGGAACAACTAATGGACAAGTTCCACAGTCTTATTACATGTTTATTGAATGAAGGCATTGTGCCACTTGATAGGAAAAGGGCAAACATGTTGCCAAATCAAAAAGGTGGAAATAAGGAGACACCACTAAGTTATAGGCTAGTAACACCAGCCAACATGATAATGAAATAATGTGAAAGGATTGTGAAAGATTGAGGGACCAAATATCTTGAAAAGATGAACATTCTGGCAGTTTGGCATCAGATCTGGAAGGTCATGTGTGTCATACCCTTTAAACTTTTATTCAAGAATGATGTGCTGCAAGAGAAAGAGTGTTGGGTGCATGTGTACCGCAACCTAGAGAAGGCATTTGATAAAGTACCTCATAGTTAACTTATGTGGAAATTGGAGCACATTGGAGGACTGAGTGGCAAACTACTAAAATGGATTAAAGGCTTGAAGGAAAGATACATGAGGACAGTAGTAAAGGATAAGATGTCAAGCTGGACAGTAGTAATGAGTGGAGTTCCACAAGGTTCAGTGCTTGCACCAATAATGTTTCTTGTCTATGTCAGTGACATGATGGAAGACACAAGCTATTTCAACATGTTTGCGGATGATGCAAAAATCATGAGGACTGAAAAATGAAGATGGTAGACTATTGCAAAAAGATCTAGACACTTATTTTGCTTGGAGCCAAGAAAGGGAAATGAAGTTCAATACCAAAAAATGCAAAGTACTAGAAATGGGCAATAATGGCAAAAGGGCATTCTTAAATTATTCCTTGGGAAGTGAACCCAGTAAAAAACAAAAGAGGAATCTTGATAAAAGACAACCTGACACTTGACAGACATATCAGCAGGATTGTGGGAGAGACATATGGACTACTGCAGAAGATTAAACTGGCATCCCACTATATGGATGAAGGGATGATGAAAAACCCATTGAAATCCTGATACATCCAAGTCTGGAATATGCATCAGTAGTATGGTCCCCACACTGAATGATATGAGCAAGGTCAAGAGTATACAGAGGGCAGCAATGAAACTGGTCCCCACCCTGGCAGATAAACCATATAAGGAAAGACTAGAAGTACTGGATCTGCCAACTTTGAAAGATCAAAGAGAAAGAGGTGATATTAGTGTTAAGGTCACTAATGGGGATAGATTTCATTGACAGAAGAGATCTCCAGATTAAAGATGGGAGGGCTTTAAGAGGTCATGGAAGTAAATTAAGAAAGATCTCATGTCTAAAGGATGTGAAGAAATAGTTTTCCATATAGATGCATAAATATGTGGAATAGCTTAGATGGTGATATAGGCTAAGCTCTAAAAGTACAAGTTCTAATCTAAATATAATAATTGGAAATCAAGGATATAGATGAAGTTGGGCCTTTACATGAACTTAAATCTATATGTTAGAAATTTGGAGAATAGGAGACAGGACCCAATGAGCATTGCTCCTCAACACATTCCCAAACTCAAATTCACCCCTCCCCTTGAACCTTATTTCACTCAGCACTAGCACATCAATCTTCCTTCTCACAAACACAATGCCAATCTCTTCATGTTACTTTCATCTTTACCACAAACATACCCAGTTACCAGTGTTCTCTAGGGTATATATGGGGCACCCCTACAGACCAGAGCTATACATCATTTTTTCAGTGGTAAAGGAAATCTCTATTCATAGAGAAATGATAATACTTTATTATATTGCAACTGTCCCTCTCTTATGCTGTCCCCCCACACCAAGTATTTCCACTTCAGTCATAAAAGGTGACAAAAACAGGATGGGGATAAGACTAGGCATCCCTCTCCCTGTAGCCCCAAAGGGGCTATATCTAAAAAAAGCAAAGGCATAACAGGGTCTGGGAGGAGTTTTCCAACCAGAACCCAGATTGGGTCTTTTAATGTATGTGGATGTGGTAAGATAAGAGGGAGGGTGGAGGGGTGTGGAATGTATTCAGGGATGGAATGGGTGGGAATGATTTTATGGCTTTTTCTTTTTGGCTACCCCCCTTGTAAGGGGAAAAAAGCCTTGGTATATGTATATGTATGTATGTATGGATGTGGTACAGATAAGAGTAAAATGGAAGAGATAGGCAGTATGATTGTGAGAAGATGGATGTGTTGGCATTAACCCCTTCCATACGGTGCCGCACACGTAGGCGTCATGAGGAGCAAGTGGATTCGCGACGCTGCCATATCGGCGTCTTGATTATATTTATTGTAGTTGCCCCTGTGTTTTTACATTCTCCCAAATGCGCCCTGAATCCCATTCTCTGTGGTTTTCAAAATTCGCGGGTGAAAGAGAGAACGATCAATATAAGCGGTGACTATATTTTATGATGCGAATATTATTACGTTACGTCATACGGCTGGCATTGGCTGCTGCCCGCGAGATTTAAGTCCCGTACTGAAGTGGTTAAGTGAAAGTTGAAAGGGAGGGGTGAGTTTAAGTTTGGGAGTGTAGTTGGGAGGGTGTCAAGAGTGAATAGAGGATGAGGAAGAGAAGAGGTGGCTATACTAGTAAGTGAAGAAATAGGTAAGCGTGTGGTGGAGTGGAAGGCGGTTTCTTCAAGGTTTATATGGGATGAAGGTGAAACTGGGGAGATATGGGTTTTTGTAAGAGCATATGGGCCTGGAAGTGAGAAGAGTGTAGAGGAAAGGGAGGCTTTTTGCATAGATTTAAATGACTGCATAGAGGGATTAGGGATAAATGTCATTGTAGTGGTACAGGGAGACCTTAATGTTAGGTTAGGAAAGGAACCAATAGACAGAGTGGTTGGTAAATGTGGAGTTCCAGGAAAAAATTATAGTGGAGAGTTGGAGATGTGTCTAGAGAATTTATAGCAAATACAGTGTTTAGGAAGAAAGTCAAGCATAAGTACACATGTGAGAGAGTGGAGGGTGGAAGGGTGGTAGATAGGGCTTTAATGGACTATATAGTGGTAACCAGGAGAATAGTAGGAAGAGTTAAGGGATGTACATGTTCTAAGGGGAGAGAGTGGGGGAATATCAGATAATTTTTTGGTGGAAGGTAAATTGAGAGTGGAAGATAGATGGAGAAAGAGGAAAAGGACAAAAGGTAGGGAGGCACTTAAAGTAAACTGCTTAAATGAGAAAGAAAAGGAGACAGATTACAAGAAGCTGAGAGAGGAGTGTGAGGGAGTGAAGAATAGAGTAGAACTAGGAGTGGAGGAGGAATGGGGATGTTTCAAGGAGGGATTCTCAAGGTTGCCAAGATGGTGTGGAGAACAAGGAGAATGGGAGGAAATAGAAAGAAGGGAAGTGAGTAGTGGGATGAGGAAGCAAAGAAGGTGGTAGAAAAGAAGTGAGTATTCACAGATTGGTTACGAGACAATCATAGAGATGTACAAAAAAAAGAGAAGTAAAACATATATAAAGGAGGCAAAGAAGAGAGCAGATATGAAATGGGATAAGAGTATGAATTTTTTTTTTAAAAGTAATAAAAAGATGTATTGAAAAGAAATTTAAGAGAGGAAGAGGTGAATCAAGTAGAAAAGAAAATGTAAAAGGTGGAGATGGAGAGATGATAATGGAAGAGAAGGCAGTTAGAGGAAGATGGTCAGAGTATTTTAGGAAATTGCTACATGTGAAGGAGGATAGGGAGGGAAAGGTAGTTGCAGTGGGAAGCAAAAGAAAATGAGTGTGATGAGTGAGGAAAATGGAGGAGAAATAGGAAAGAACAGGTGAAGGCAGTTGTTAAGATGAGAGCAGATAAGGCACCTGAGTTGGATGGCTGTCATGCAGAATGTCTAAAAAATGGAGGTACAGTGATGGTCGACTGGTTGGTGAAGTTATTTAATGTTTAAGAGAGGGTAGAGTGCCTCTATAATTCCACTTTTTAAAGGAAAAAGGACAAGTGTGAGTGTGGTGGTTTCAGAGGGATCAGTTGTAGGGAAGGCTTATGGGAGGATTTTGATTGAGAGGATTAGGAGAGGAACAGAGGGAGTAATTGGTGAGGAACAGTGGGTTTAAGACAAGTAGGGGTTGTATGGATCAGATTTTTGTGGTAGGACAGATAAGGGAGAAAGCTTTAGGAAAAGGTAAGGATTTTTTTTATGGGGGGGGGCTTTATGGATTTGGAAAAAGCTTATGACAGGTTAGACAAGAAGGTACTGTGGCAGGTATTACAGATATTTGGGATAAGAGGATAGCTTTTAAGAGCAATCAAGATCTTTTACGAGAGTAGTAGAGCTTGTGTTAGAAATGGAGAGAGTGAGTGGTTTGAGGTAAAGATGGGACTTTGCCATGGATGTGTTATGTCGCCTTGGATGTTCATTTTATACATGGATGGGGTGGTGCAAGAGGTAAACACAAGGGTAATGAGTTGGGGATTGGAGATGGTTAAAGGAAATAGAGAAAAGTGGAAGATAAGCCAGTTGTTGTTTGCTGACAACACATTGCACTTGTGTCAGGATGAGAGGAGGGATTGAGGAAGTTAGTGACAGAGTTTGGGTAGGTGTGTGAAAGAAGGAAGTTAAAGATAAATGTGGGTAAACTAAGGTGATGAGATGTACAAGGGGAGAAAGTAGCAGCAGACCAGAAGTGAATATTATGGGAGCCGTCGCGCTCGAGAACAAACTTCGTCAATTACGATCAGAATTTCACAAAATTTTAATGTGTTATATATATACTGAGATGTTCACCACCAATTTTCATATCATTTGGTTGAAAAATGATGAAGTGATTAAAAAAAAACTTTTTTGAAAAATCACAAACGTTCTATCTCCTCATTTATCCATTGACTGAACATGCTGAAAAAAATACCACAAATGCTCTATAGCAATACCTAAATAATTATTGTACAGTTTTTGGAATTTCCTCTTAGTTTAGGAGAAAGAATTTGTTGTTTTTTAATGTCCATTTTTGTTTTTTTCATAGAATACAATATATGGACTTCTATCACAAAAAATAAAAAATGCCACAATGAAAAAATTGCAAATTTATTCAGTTTTCAAATTATCTAAACACCATTAAAATCAGCCAAGTAGTTATGGAGGAGATAGAAAAAATGTAGAGAAAAGTATAGTTTTGAGATATTGAGCTTTGAAGTTCAAAATACATTTCCCTGCATTTTTCATATTTTCCATTTAGATTTTTTTTCTCTGCGCCAATCTTCATGCATTCTATGTCATTCATATGTTATCATAAAGTGTAGCTGGTACCTGGTCCTCCCTTTTACGAGGTATTAGCCACTCAGAAGGCGAGTGTTTCAGGAGGCACCACCTCCCTCATTGTCGCTATGATCATCTCCAGTAATAACCAAGGCAGAAGTACACTCTTTCTCAATAATTTGATTCAGTTTCTTATCTCTTTCATGAAATGCACATTTCTTCTTCGAATGTTTAGGCATTCTTGAAATGATTATAGCTTCAAGTAAAAGTAAATAAAAGTTCTCCAAGGAACGACAATTCACTTTCTCCACCTACTCACAATAATTCTCTGTTTACTCATGTGTCTGACGTATTCGAGTGCAAAGTGCTTTCCCCACATGTAGGACAAGTTTCCAGCTAGCCTTTATTAGTGAATAACAAAATACATCGCATTTGTGCCATTTTTATTGCGATGAAATAACTTAGTCAAATATATGTGCAGCGAAGGTGTAGTGGGAAGTGTGGGCTGTCAGAAAAATAGTCATAACTCCTTTATTTCTTAGTATTTTGCAGAAATATTTTAGGACAGGGTTGACAAAGGCCACTAGATGGAAGGGAAATTGTTTTTGATTTTATATGTATATATGCACAAACATAATACAGCAAAGGGTCAAGGGTGGTGTAGGAAGTGGGGGGGCTCAGAAATTTAGTCATAACTCCTTTATTTTTTAGTATTTTGCAGAAATATTACAGAATGGGGTTACTAAAGGCCAATAGATCATGGGGAAATTGCTTTCATTTTTTTTTTATCTTTTTAAGATATATACACGAACATGTTACACCAGTGGTCGAGGGTGGTAGTAGGAAGCAGGGGGGTCAGAAAACTAGTCATAACTCCTTTATTTTTTGGTATTTCGCTGAAATATTTCAGGACTGGCTTGCCAAAGGCCACTAGATGACAGGGAATTTTTTTCTTCAAATATTTCGATTTTTTGAAAATATTAATCGGAAATTCATCGTGACGGCCCCCTTAAGGTAGAGAGACTGGAGGAAGTGGATAGTTTTAGATACTTGGATGTGAATGTGGCAGGAAAGGAAGAAGTAGAGGTAGAGGTAGAACGTAGATTGAGAGAAGCAAGTAAAGGCCTAGGGGGACTAAAAAGTGTAATGAGAAACAGACATTTGGGAATGGATGCCAAGAGGAGATTGTATGAAGGAGTGATTGTGGCGACAGCACTGTATGGGGCAGATACATGGAACATAAGAGAGGAAGAGAGAAGGAGTTTGAATGTGTTTGAGATGATGTGGCTGAGAAGTATGATGGGTATAATCAGCTGGATAGTAGAGTGAGAAACAAGGAGGTGAGGAGAACGGGGATGGAAAGGGAGTTGGGAGATAAGGTTGATGAAAGAGTATTAGGATGATTTGGACACATGGATAGAACGAGTGAAGAAAGATTAGTAAATGAGGTGTGGAAGGCAGAGGTAGGAGTGAACATGAGCAGGTGACCAAAGATGAGATGGATGGATGGATGGATGGGGTAAAAGGGGCATTGGGAAAGAGAGGAATGTCTATTGAGGAAGGATGGAAGGGGACAGAAGATAGGGGTGAATGGAGAATGGTTGTGTATGGGTGATACTGTCGTGCATGAAAAGGAGTGTGTGGGGGATGGGGGTGAGGGAGTATGTGTGAAAAAATAATTTGAGGCAACCTGAAGGGATTTCTCCCCATTTTCTTTTTTTTCTGCATGAGGGGATGGAGAAGGAGAGGGGTGGTTATCAATTTAATGACGTGGCCTTGCTGTGGCTGTACTGTGTTTTGCAACACTGCTTCTGACCCAGGGCAGCGGGTGAGATGCAGGGATGACCCGTCATCCAGGAGAAACCAAGATAAGAGGGAGGGAAGGGGTAGATGGGAGTGGAGTATGTTAGGGATGGAATGGGTGGGAGTGGATTTTATGACTTTGTTTTTTGGCTACCTCCCATGCAAGGGTTACCCTTTGGTATACAGTAGAAGCCCGATTTAACGGATATCAATTTAGCAGAAGCTCAAATTAGCGAACTGCAAATAGTAATAACGAAAATGCTCAACTTAGCGGAAATGGTCCGCTAAGTTGACCATTTTCTGCTAGCTGGCCAGACGCGCATCTACGGAAATAGCTCAATTTAGTGGGAACGGTCCGCTAAGTTGAGCATTTTCCGTCAACTGGCCACATGCGTGTCCCAGAGTCCAATGTTACCAGATGTTACCAGATTGTGGTGATGGAGTCAAGGAAAAATTTATAATTTAGTATTTTGGAGGTATATAAATGTATATATTTATACATATATATATATATATGTACTATAATATATATACAATAATATATAATTCAGTATATGTATAAAGTATAATTGTAGCAGAAATATATTCAAGTAGAAATAGACGGTATAATAGGAAAACAAAATAATGAAACAGTAAGTTGATGGGAAAATTCAAAATCAGTACGCGAGAGTAATCACCACGAAAAACATTTCTATAACAACGAACTACGTTTTCTGCAACAACACAACAATAATGCTCACTACCAAACATAAAGCTATGACTAATATTCCGCGAAATTCACAGACAGCTCATATTATTGTTACACACACACACACACACACACACACACACACACACACACACAGAGTAGTGCTCAGAGAAAAATATTCGGACTGGAAAGAGGTGATCAGTGGAGTACCGCAAGGATCTGTGCTGGCACCAATAATGTTTGCTATCTATATGAATGACATGGATGAGGACGTGAACTGCTACATGAGCTTCTTTGCCGATGACGCCAAACTGCTAAGGAAAATAGAAACTGATGAGGACTGTGAAGCACTGCAAGAAGACCTAAATAGGGTATGGAACTGGAGTCAGAAATGGGAAGTGGACTTTAATACTAAGAAGTGTAGCATAATGGAGTTTGGAAAAAGCAAAAACAGAATATCAGGAAAATATACAATTGGAACCAAAGAAGTAAAGAAAGTAGGATCCGAAAAAGATTTGGGAGTAATTATCACGAACGACTTGTCCTATGATATACAGATTAACAAAATTGTCGGGGAGACTTACAACTTGCTAAGATCAATAAAAGTGGCATTTACATACTTGGACGAAGACATGATGAAAAAAATATTGGTTACATTGATAAGGCCTAGATTAGAGTATGCAGCGACATTGTGGTCCCCCAGTACCAAAAAGAATATAAAGAAAATAGAAAGAATCCAAAGAGCAGCTACAAAAATGGCACCAGCACTTGCAAACCTATCATACGAAGAGAGATTGGCTAAACTGGAGTTACCGACACTGGAGCAAAGAAGAGAGAGAGGTGACCTATTGACCATCTACAGAATCATGAAAGGCACAGAGGTACTCGATAGTGAGAACTTACTTAACTGGGACAAAAGAAACACAAGAGGACATGGAAAGAAAATAAAAAAACATAGCTATAGAAGAGAACTGAAGAAAAACAGTTTTCCTCATAGAGTTTTGGACACTTGGAACAAACTGGACAATGAAATAGTATGCGCAAAAACCATTCACGAGTTTAAAAACAAACTAGACACTGCAAGATACAAAGGCGGGACAACACGAGCATAGCTCCCCTTCCCGCAAAATACAACTAGGTAAATACAACTAGGTAAATACACACACCTGGAAAGAGGTGATCAGTGGAGTACCGCAAGGATCTGTGCTGGCACCAATAATGTTTGCTATCTATATGAATGACATGGATGAGGACGTGAACTGCTACATGAGCTTCTTTGCCGATGACGCCAAACTGCTAAGGAAAATAGAAACTGATGAGGACTGTGAAGCACTGCAAGAAGACCTAAATAGGGTATGGAACTGGAGTCAGAAATGGGAAGTGGACTTTAATACTAAGAAGTGTAGCATAATGGAGTTTGGAAAAAGCAAAAACAGAATATCAGGAAAATATAAAATTGGAACCAAAGAAGTAAAGAAAGTAGGATCCAAAAAAGATTTGGGAGTAATTATCACGAACGACTTGTCCTATGATATACAGATTAACAAAATTGTCGGGGAGACTTACAACTTGCTAAGATCAATAAAAGTGGCGTTTACATACTTGGACGAAGACACGATGAAAAAAATATTGGTTACATTGATAAGGCCTAGATTAGAGTATGCAGCGACATTGTGGTCCCCCAGTACCAAAAAGAATATAAAGAAAATAGAAAGAATCCAAAGAGCAGCTACAAAAATGGCACCTGCACTTGCAAACCTATCATACGAAGAGAGATTGGCTAAACTGGAGTTACCGACACTGGAGCAAAGAAGAGAGAGAGGTGACCTATTGACCATCTACAGAATCATGAAAGGCACAGAGGTACTCGATAGTGAGAACTTACTTAACTGGGACAAAAGAAACACAAGAGGACATGGAAAGAAAATAAAAAAACATAGCTATAGAAGAGAACTGAAGAAAAACAGTTTTCCTCATAGAGTTTTGGACACTTGGAACAAACTGGACAATGAAATAGTATGCGCAAAAACCATTCATGAGTTTAAAAAAAAACTAGACACTGCAAGATACAAAGGCGGGACAACACGAGCATAGCTCCCCTTCCCGCAAAATACAACTAGGTAAATACAACTAGGTAAAATACACACACACACACACACACACACACAGAAAACTACTAAAAAAACTGGAACACATAGGAGGAATACAGGGAAACCTACTAAAATGGATAGAGGACTTTCTGACTGGTAGAAAGATGAGAGTAGTGCTCAGAGAAAAATATTCAGACTGGAAAGAGGTGATCAGTGGAGTACCGCAAGGATCTGTGCTGGCACCAATAATGTTTGCTATCTATATGAATGACATGGATGAGGACGTGAACTGCTACATGAGCTTCTTTGCCGATGACGCCAAACTGCTAAGGAAAATAGAAACTGATGAGGACTGTGAAGCACTGCAAGAAGACCTAAATAGGGTATGGAACTGGAGTCAGAAATGGGAAGTGGACTTTAATACTAAGAAGTGTAGCATAATGGAGTTTGGAAAAAGCAAAAACAGAATATCAGGAAAATATAAAATTGGAACCAAAGAAGTAAAGAAAGTAGGATCCGAAAAAGATTTGGGAGTAATTATCACGAACGACTTGTCCTATGATATACAGATTAACAAAATTGTCGGGGAGACTTACAACTTGCTAAGATCAATAAAAGTGGCGTTTACATACTTGGACGAAGACATGATGAAAAAAATATTGGTTACATTGATAAGGCCTAGATTAGAGTATGCAGCGACATTGTGGTCCCCCAGTACCAAAAAGAATATAAAGAAAATAGAAAGAATCCAAAGAGCAGCTACAAAAATGGCACCAGCACTTGCAAACCTATCATACGAAGAGAGATTGGCTAAACTGGAGTTACCGACACTGGAGCAAAGAAGAGAGAGAGGTGACCTATTGACCATCTACAGAATCATGAAAGGCACAGAGGTACTCGATAGTGAGAACTTACTTAACTGGGACAAAAGAAACACAAGAGGACATGGAAAGAAAATAAAAAAACATAGCTATAGAAGAGAACTGAAGAAAAACAGTTTTCCTCATAGAGTTTTGGACACTTGGAACAAACTGGACAATGAAATAGTATGCGCAAAAACCATTCATGAGTTTAAAAGCAAACTAGACACTGCAAGATACAAAGGCGGGACAACACGAGCATAGCTCCCCTTCCCGCAAAATACAACTAGGTAAATACAACTAGGTAGGTAAATACACACACACACTTCAACGAACGGACGGCTTAGAAGACGTTCTGAAGAAAATTGAAGTTTCGTGGATCCCAACGCAAAGAGAAGTGCCTATTGTATTTACAGGGTGTGGGGGAAATTTCTCTTGAGGTAGTGGGAAAGTAGGGAAAGAGGAGAAGGGGAGGGATTGCTGAGGGAAATGGAAGGAAATGAGGAAGGAGAGGACTTGGCCCAGGCAGACAGGCGAAAGGTAAACAAACGGCCCCCCGACCAGCTGAGTGACAACGAAATGTCTAATAAAAATGTAAAGATTAGAAGTATAGAGAAGAGCAATACAGTAGAAAGTGATGAGAATATTTTCCAGGGATTTAAAGAGGGTGGGGGGGACACAAGCGAAGCTAACACAACCTAAACTATTCTACAGATATGTAAATGACAAACAGAAAGTCAAACACAAAATAGTGAACCTCAAGAACCAATGAGGAAAATGAAAAAGTAAGCAGTTTACTAAAATTAGTTCAGGAAGATGAACCAGAAATTATGAAGGAAATTGAGGAAAAATTCAGTCTCGGATAGTATAGTACAGATAAGACCAGACCAATTAAGATTAAATTCAGGTCACAAACGACGGCAGAGAATATCTTATCCAAAACAGGGAAACTAGCAACAAGTGAACAATATAAAAAGGTATGGATAAAAAGGGAAATGAATAAAGAGGAAAGAGAGGAAGAAAAGCAGAAAAGACTTGAAGCTAAGAAAAAAAACGAGAGCAGAACGGAGTCAGAAAAAGAGAGATTCTATTGGAGAGTAGTGAATATGAAACTAAGGCAGTTCGACATACAAGCGAAAAACAAAAGGGAAACAGAGAACACAATGGAAGTGGCAGAAAACTAAGAGTGTCTTACACAAATATAGATGGATTAATAACGATTGAATGAACTGAACGATTATTTGAAAGAAAAAGAACCGGACATAATGGGAATTGTAGAAACAAAATTAAAAGGCCCACTACCACCCAACAGTGTAGGACATGATGCATATAATTATTGGATTAGAAACAGAGAGAAAAAGCAAGGGGGTGGAGTTATGTTCCTGACTAAGAAGGATATAAACATGAGGGGTGTCATATATGGAAAGAATACAGTAGAGATGATTATCGAAGTGGAAGACAGAGATAAGAAGAGCAGAAAATTTGTGATAAATTATGTGCCTCCGAAAACAGCCTCATGGGAGGAGAGTGAACATAAAAGTATGTTAGAGGACACAAAGATAACATTAAATAAAATAATGGAAGATGGAGGAAGAATAGTTATGATGGGCGACTTTAATTGCAAAGAAATCTGCTGGGAAGAAATGACAGTAAAGGGTGGAGACGGCTCATGGGGAAACGCTCTACTTGAGATGGTTACTGACCATACAATGACACAATGGATACAGGAGAACACTAGGTATAGAAATGAAGAAGAACCATCGAGACTAGACTTAATAATTACATCTGAACCTAGAATAGTGGACAAAATTGAATATAAAACACCAATAAGTAAAAGTGACCACATATTGATTGAACTGGAACTTAATGAAGAAAAATATATGAAAAGAAATGAAAAATATAGAAAAGGAAGAATGATGTATGAAAAAACAAACTTTGATAAAATAAGAGATTTCTTTCAACTAGAAAACTGGGAAGAAATATACAAAGAAGAAACAACAGTGGAAGAGAAATGGAATATTTTGACAAAAATTTACAAAAAAGGAGTGGAAAAGTATGTCCCAAGACAAAAACAAGAAAAAGAATATGTAAAATGCTGGTACAACAAAAGTTGTAGGGAGTTAAAAGACAAAAGAGACAAAGCCTGGACCAGATGGAAAAAAGACAGAAGACCTGAAAAATGGAAAATATATACTGGTTATAGAAATGAATATGTACAAACGTGCAGAGAGGAAAAGAGAAAATATGAAAAAGATGTCATAGAAAAGTGTAAAGATCAACCAAAACTATTCTACAGATTTGTAAACAATAAACTGAAAAACAAACAAGACTTGGAGAAATTAAGACAAGGGGGAGTTGAATACACTGAGGAAATGGAAATGGCGGAAATTATGAACAAACATTTTAAATCGGTGTTTACAAGGGAGAACATACAACCTGAAGAGATTGAATGGAAAGAGAAAGTCCCCCCTATGGAAGAAATAGAAGTAACAAAGAATGAAATATTGACACACTTGAGTAATCTTGATGTCAGAAAATCGCATGGACCAGATGAAATAGCAAACTGGATTCTGAAAGAATGCAGGAATGAACTGACAGACAAAATACATAGCATACTAAACAGTTCCTTGAAAGAAGGAAAAGTTCCAGAAGATTGGAAAAAAGCAAATATAGTACCTATATATAAAGGGGGAAATAAAGAAGAACCTACCAACTATAGACCAGTCTCTCTAACAAGTACAATAGCAAAAATTTGTGAAAGAATTATCAAAAGTAGATGGGTAAAATATTTAGAAAAAAAGTGTTAAATCCAAGGCAATTTGGATTCAGACAAGGACGATCATGCGTCACCAATTTAATATGTTTCTATTCAAGGCTAATAGATATAATACAAGAAAGAGATGGATGGGCGGACTGTGCATTTCTAGACCTAAAGAAAGCTTTTGACAAAGTACCACATAAGAAGTTGCTTAAGAAATTAGAAACTGAAGGAGGAATACAGGGCAAACTGCTAAATTGGATGGAAGACTTTTTGCAAGAAAGAAAAATGAGAGTAGTGATAAGAGACCAGCACTCAAAATGGGATAAAGTAATAAGCGGTGTTCCGCAGGGAACAGTACTGGCCCCAATAATGTTTGCTATATATATTAATGATATGGATGAAGGAATTGAAAGCTATATGAGCTTCTTTGCAGATGATGCAAAACTGCTAAAAAGAGTGAAAACGGAAGAAGATTGTGAATCACTACAGAGAGATCTATATAAAGTACAGGAATGGAGTAGGAAGTGGGAGATGGAGTTCAATACAAAAAAGTGCAGTATAATGGAATTTGGAAAAAGCAAAAACAGAATAACAGGATCATATAATTTGGGAGAAGAAGGAATAAAAAAAGTAGAAAATGAGAAGGACCTGGGAGTCATTGTTATGAATAATATGTCACCTGAGAAACATATAAATAAGATTTTTGGAGAAACCTATAATTTAATAAGAACAATCAAAGTTGCATTCACATACCTGGATGAAGAAATGGTGAAGAAAATCCTAATCACCCTGATAAGACCAAGATTGGAATATGCAGCAACGATATGGTCACCAAGTACAAAAAAATGTATAAAAAAACTTGAAAGAATACAAAGAGCAATTACAAAATTGGCACCAACACTCTCAAAACTATCATATGAAGAGAGACTAGAAAAACTTGAACTACAGACACTAGAGCAAAGAAGAGAGAGAGGAGATTTGATAGCTATTTACAGAATCATGAAAGGCATGGAAATTACTGATAGAGAGAATCTGATAAAATGGGATGACAGAAATACAAGAGGACACGGAAAGAAAATAAAAAAAGACAGCTATAGAAGAGATTTGAAAAAGAACAGCTTTCCTCACAGAGTAATAGACAGTTGGAACAAGTTAGATGAGAAAGTGGTGTGTGCAAAACCAATACATGAATTTAAAAATAGTTTAGATAAAATGAGATATGAAGACGGGACCCCACGAGCATAGCTCCCCTTCCCGTAAAATACAACTAGGTAAATACACACACACACACACACACACATTGGTAAAGCACTGGCCTCACAAGCCAGAGAACCGGGGTTCGATTCCCCGGCCGGGCGGAGATAAGTTGGGTTTGTCTCCTTTCACGTGTAACCCCTGTTCACCTAGCAGTGAGTAGGTACGGGACGTTAGTCAAGGAGTTGTGACCTTGCTGTCCCGGTGTGTGGTGTGTGAGTGGTCTCAGACCTACCCAGAGATCGGCAAATAATGAGCTCTGAGCTCACTGCCGTAAGGTGGTGTCTGGCTGTCTCGACAGAGACTGCAGCAGATCCGAGGTGAATACACACACACACACACACACACACACACACACACACACACACACACACACACTTCAACGAATGGACGGCTTAGAAGACGTTCTGAAGAAAAGTGAAGTCTGTGGATCCCAACGCAAAGAGAAGTGCCTAGTGTTTTTGCAGGGTGGGGGGGAAATTGCTCGTGGAGTAGTGGGAACGTAGGGAAAGAGGAAAAGGGGAGGGATTACTGAGGGAAATGGAAGGAAATGAGGAGGGAGTAGACTTTGACCAGCCAGACAAGCGGAAGGTAAACAAAAGACTTAGCGAGGATCAAATGTCTAATAAAAATGTAAAGATTAGAAGTATAGAGAGGAGCAATACAGAAGAAAGTGACGAGAATATGTTCCAGGGATTTAAAGAGGGTGGGGGGGACACAACCCCCCCCCCCGACTGATAAGACTAGAGGAGAGAGTTGATAAGGTGATCGAGGACTTGGAGCGTAAGTTAGGTAACGTAGACTCCATTTTTAAAAGAATTGAAAGGTTGGAACAACTAGAGAAGGCTAACAGAAACTTAACTGAAGAAATAGAGGACCTAAAAAGACAGTTAGGAAATGTAAAGGAGGAGAATGAGAAATTGAAGAAGAATAGTAATGAAAACAGAGAGAAACTAGCTACAGAAGCTAAAAATTGGAGAATAACTCAAGAAGGGAATAAGGTTTCATTCACTGACATAGTCAAACAGCAATTGAAAGAACATAATGAAGACTCAGTTATTAAAGTGATGAGACAGAAGGAGAATATAGTAAGAGAATTAGCTGACAAAAAGAAATGTATAATTATATTAGGAATGGAAGAGAAACATAACCCAGATAGAACTGCAAGAATCAAGGAGGAAAATGAAAGAGTAAGCAGTTTATTAAAATTAGTCCAGGAAGATGAACCAGAAATTATAAAGGAAATTGAGGAAAAATTCAGACTCGGAAAATATAGTACAGATAAGACCAGACCAATTAAGATTAAATTCAGGTCACAAACAACAGCAGAGAAAATTCTATCCAAGACAGGGAAACTAGCAACAAATGATCAATATAAAAAGGTATGGATAAAAAGAGAAATGAATAAGGAGGAAAGAGAGGCAGAAAAGCAGAAAAGAATTGAAGCTAAGGCAAAAAACGAGGAAAGAACGGAGTCAGAGAAAGAGAGATTCTATTGGAGAGTAGTGAACATGAAAATAAAGCAGTTCGACATACTAAAGAAAAACATAAGGGAAACAGAGAATACAATGGAAGTGGCAGAAAACTAAGAGTGTCTTACACAAATATAGATGGATTGATAACAGGATTGAATGAACTGAATGATTATTTGAAAGAAAAAGAACCGGACATAATGGGAATTGTAGAAACAAAATTAAAAGGCCCACTACCACCCAACAGTGTAGGACATGATACATACAATTATTGGATTAGAAACAGAGAGAAAAAACAAGGGGGTGGAGTTATGTTCCTGACTAAGAAGGATATAAACGTGAAAGGTGTCATATATGGAAAGAATACAGTAGAGATGATTATGATAGAAGTGGAAGACCGAGATAAGAAGAGCAGAAAATTTGTGATCAATTATGTGCCTCCGAAAACAGCCTCATGGGAGGAGAGTGAACATAAAAGTATGTTAGAGGACACAAAGATAGCATTAACTAAAATAATGGAAGACGGAGGAAGAATAGTTATGATGGGCGACTTTAATTGCAAAGAAATCTGTTGGGAAGAAATGACAGTAAAGAGTGGTGATGACTCATGGGGAAATGCTCTACTTGAGATGATTACTGACCATTCAATGACACAATGGATACAAGAGAACACTAGGTATAGAAATGAAGAAGAACCATCGAGGCTAGACTTAATAATTACATCTGAACCTAGAATAGTGGACAAGATTGAATATAAAACACCAATAGGTAAAAGTGACCACATATTGATTGAACTGGAACTTAATGAAGAAAAATATATGAAAAGAAATGAACAATATAGAAAAGGAAGAATGATGTATGAAAAAACAAACTTTGATAAAATAAGAGAATTCTTCCAACAAGAAAACTGGGAAGAAATATACAAAGAAGAAACAACAGTGGAAGAGAAATGGAATATTTTGACAAAAATTTACAAAAAAGGAGTGGAAAAGTATGTCCCAAGACAAAAACAAGAAAAAGAATATGTAAAATGCTGGTACAACAAAAGTTGTAGGGAGTTAAAGGACAAAAGAGACAAAGCCTGGAACAGATGGAAAAAAGACAGAAGACCTGAAAAATGGAAAATATATACTGGTTATAGAAATGAATATGTACAAAAGTGCAGAGAGGAAAAAAAGAAAATATGAAAAAGATGTTATAGAAAAGTGTAAAGATCAACCAAAACTATTCTACAGATTTGTAAACAATAAACTGAAAAACAAACAAGACTTAGAGAAATTAAGACAAGGAGGAGTTGAATACACTGAGGAAATGGAAATGGCAGAAATTATGAACAAACATTTTAAATCAGTGTTTACAAGGGAAAATATACAACCTGAAGAGATTGAGTGGAAGGAAAAAGTCCCCCCTATGGAAGAAATAGAAGTAACAAAGAATGAAATATTGACACACTTGGGTAATTTTGATGTCAGAAAATCGCATGGGCCAGATGAAATAGCAAACTGGATTCTGAAAGAATGCAGGAATGAACTGGCAGACAAAATACATAGCATAATAAGCAGTTCCTTAAAAGAAGGAAAAGTTCCAGAAGATTGGAAAAAAGCAAATATAGTACCTATATATAAAGGAGGAAATAAAGAAGAACCTACCAACTATAGACCAGTCTCTCTAACAAGTACAATAGCAAAAATATGTGAAAGAATTATCAAAAGTAGATGGGTAAAATACTTGGAAAAAAACAACGTACTAAATCCAAGGCAATTTGGATTCAGACAAGGACGATCATGCGTCACCAATTTAATATGTTTCTATTCAAGGCTAATAGATATAATACAAGAAAGAGATGGATGGGCTGATTGTGCATTTCTAGACCTAAAAAAAGCTTTTGACAAAGTACCACATAAGAAGTTGCTTAAGAAATTAGAATATGAAGGAGGAATACAAGGTAAATTGCTAAATTGGATGGAAGACTTTTTGCAAGAAAGAAAAATGCGAGTAGTGATAAGAGATCAGCACTCAAAATGGAATGAAGTAATAAGCGGTGTCCCGCAGGGAACAGTTCTGGCCCCAATAATGTTTGCTATATATATTAATGATATGGATGAAGGAATTGAAAGCTATATGAGCTTCTTTGCAGATGATGCAAAATTACTGAAAAGAGTGAAAACTGAAGAAGATTGTGAATCACTACAGAGAGATCTAAATAAAGTACAAGAATGGAGTAGGAAGTGGGAGATGGAGTTCAATACAAAAAAGTGTAGTATAATGGAATTTGGAAAAAGCAAAAACAGAATAACAGGATCATACAATTTGGGAAAAGAAGGAATAAAAAAAGTAGAAAATGAGAAGGACCTGGGAGTCATTGTTATGAATAATATGTCACCTGAGAAACATATAAATAAGATTTTTGGAGAAACTTATAATTTAATAAGAACAATCAAAGTGGCATTTACATACCTGGATGAAGAAATGGTGAGGAAAATCCTAATCACCCTGATAAGACCAAGATTGGAATATGCAGCAACGATATGGTCACCAAGTACAAAAAAATGTATAAAAAAACTTGAAAGAATACAAAGAGCAATTACAAAACTGGCACCAACACTCTCAAAACTATCATATGAAGAGAGACTACAAAAACTTAAACTACAGACACTAGAGCAAAGAAGAGAGAGAGGAGATTTGATAGCTATTTACAGAATCATGAAAGGCATAGAAATTACTGATAGAGAGAATCTGATAAAATGGGATGACAGAAATACAAGAGGACACGGAAAGAAAATAAAAAAAAAGACAGCTATAGAAGAGATTTTAAAAAGAACAGCTTTCCTCACAGAGCAATAGATAGTTGGAACAAGTTAGATGAGAAAGTGGTGTGTGCAAAAACAATACATGAATTTAAAAATAGTTTAGATAAAATGAGATATGAAGACGGGACCCCACGAGCATAGCTCCCCTTCCCGTAAAATACAACTAGGTAAATACAACTAGGTAAATACACACACACTGATGGGCTGATTGTGCATTCCTAGACTTGCAAAAAGCATTTGACAAAGTACCACACAGAAAACTACTAAAAAAAACTGGAACACATAGGAGGGGAATACGAGGGAACCAACTAAGATGGATGGAGGACTTCCTGACTGGAAGAAAGATGAGAGTAGTACTCAGAGAAAAATATTCAGATTGGAAAGAGGTTGATCAGTGGAGTACTGCAAGGATCTGTACTGGCTCCAATAATGTTTGCTATCTATATGAATGATATGGACGAGGGCGTGAACTGTTACATGAGCTTCTTTGCTGATGACGCCGAACTGTTAAGGAAAGTAGAAACTGATAAGGACTGTGAAGCACTGCAAGAAGATCTGAATAGGGTATGGAACTGGAGTCAGAAATGGGAAGTGGATTTTAATACTAAGAAGTGTAGCATAATGGAGTTTGGAAAAAGCAAAAACAGAATATCAAGAAAATATACAATTGGAACCAAGGAAGTAAAGAAAGTAGGATCCGAAAAAGAGTTATTATCACAAACGACTTGTCCTATGATACACAGATTAACAAAATTGTCGGGGAGACTTACAACTGGCTAAGATCAATAAAAGTGGCTTTTGCTTACCTGGACGAAGACATGATAAAAAAAATATTGGTTACATTGATAAGGCCTAGACTAGAGTATGCGGTGACATTGTGGTCCCCCAGTACCAAAAAGAACATAAAGAAAATAGAAAGAATCCAAAGAGCAGCTACAAAAATGGCACCCGCACTTGCAAACCTATCATACGAGGAGAGATTGGCTAAACTGGAGCTACCGACACTGGAGCAAAGAAGAGAGAGAGGAGACCTACTGACCATCTACAGAATCATGAAAGGCACAGAGATACTTGATAGAGAAGAATTACGAAACTGGGACAAGAGAAACACAAGAGGACATGGAAGGAAATTAAGAAAACATAGCTATAGAAGAGAACTGAAGAAAAACAGTTTTCCACATAGAGTTTTAGACACTTGGAACAAACTGGATAATGAAATAGTAAGCGCAAAAACCATTCACGAGTTTAAAAGCAAACTAGACACTGAGAGATACAATGGCGGGACAACACGAGCATAGCTCCCCTTTCCGCAAAATACAACTAGGTAAATACACACACACACAACTAGGTAAATACACACACACACAATGTTGCAACAAATTACTGCACGTTACTTTATTAATTTTTTTTTATTATCTTTTTCTTTATGCTATTATTAATACTGTATAGGGTAAACAAAACACATGCATTATTAATAGTACATATTACTTTATTGTCTTCAATTGAATAGGCCATCCAGACTACTATAGTATATGAGAAAATGACCGAGAGGATTTAGCAAAAAAAGCTCAATGTAGCAGAAAATTCCGCTACGTAGGGAGTCAAATACCGAACCAGAGTTAGCGGAAATAGGCTTAAGCTAGCGGAAAATTCCGCTAAATAGGGGGTCGAAAACAACCTCCAATTTAGCGGAAAATTCACTTTAGCAGACTAGACCTTGGCTGAATTAGTTTGTTAAATCGGGCTTCTACTGTATGTATGAACCAGTGTTCGGGTTGGAATCCTCCCAGACCCTCTTTTAGCTTGACTTTTTGTACGAGGATATTAGTGCAGGATCCCTAGTTGTATCAGTCCACCCTATTTTGTTGTCTTTTATGACATACATAGAAAACATTGTGGTAACACCCCCCCCCCCACCAGGAAAGTGGCAAATATATATCAACCATAGAATTGAATATGTAAAAGTGAGCAGGGAGGAAAAAAGAAACTACGAAAAAGACATAGAAAAATGTAAAGATCAACCCAAACTATTTTATAGATATGTGAATGGTAAACTTAGAAATAAACAGGAAATGGTGAAACTACACCATGGAAATATAGAATATACAGAAGATTTGGAAATGGCTAAAGTCATGAACAACCAATTCAAGTCTGTTTTCACCAGGGAAAAAGTACAGCATTGGGACAAAGGAATTTAAGTGTGATCACCACCCATGAGGGAAATAACAATAACACAAAAAGAAATAAGGGATCATTTAATGAACCTTGATGTCAGGAAATCACATGGCCCAGACGGAATTGCAAATTGGATACTAAAAGAATGTAAAGAAGAATTAAGGGACAAAATATGTAACATAAGTTGCTCACTCAAAGAAGGAAAAGCACCAAAGGACTGGAAAAATGGCAAAATTGTACCAATATATGAAGGAGGAAACAAAAAAGTGTGGAAATCCTTGATAGAGAAAACTTGTTAAAATGGGATAAGAGAAACACAAGAGGACATGGAAGGAAACTCAAAAAGGACAGTTATAGAAGAGACATGAAAAAAAAAAAAAAAATTCCCCATAGAGGTGGATGTATGGAACATACTTGAAACCATAGTGTGTGTTGTAAAAACAGTACAAGAGTTTGAGCAAATTAGATATGGTGAGATACAGACACGACAACACGAGCGTAGCTCCCCTTCCTGTAAGGTACAACTAGGTAAATACACACACACACCACCACAGAGAGAGATATCCCCCTCAATGAAAGAAATAATTGTAATACAGAAGGAAATCAGCGAACAAATCAAAACCCTTGACGTCAGAAAATCACATGGTCCAGATAGAATTGCAAATTGGATACTGAAAGAATGCATGGAAGAACTAACAGATAAAATATCCAGTATAATTAGATTCTCACTTAAAGAAGGAAAAGTACCATAGGACTGGAAGACTGCAAACATTGTACCGATTTGTAAGGGAGGAAGCAAGGAAGACCCATCAAATTACAGACCAGTCTCCTTGACAAGCATAGTGGCAAAAATTTGCAAAAAGGTTGTCAAAAATAGATGGGTTAAACATTTGGAAGAAAAAACTATATTGAATCCAAATCAATTTGGATTCAGACAAGGAAGGTCATGTACATCAAACTTGATGTGCTTCTACTCAAGATTAATAGACATAATACAAGAGAGAGATGGTTGGACAGACTGTGCCTTTCTGGACCCACAAAAGGCATTTGAAAAGGTACCACACAATAAACTAATAAGGAAGATAGAGTCAGTAGGTGGCATCAGAGGAAAATTATTGGAGTGGATGAAAGACTTCCTGACTGGGAGGAAAATGAGAGTAGTAATTAGAGATAAATTCTCAAATTGGGATGAAATGAAAAGTGGTGTCCTGCAGGGATCAGTACGCAGTGCTTCCACTTTTAGGGTAATTACCCTATTTTAGGGTAATCAAGCCTATGCTGGGGTGGAGTTTAGGGTAATGTTTTTTTTAGGGTAATTGGGCAAATTTTGAGGTACAAATAGAGAATCTAGGGCAATCAGACACATTCACATTCCTTTAGAACAAAACCAATTTAGAATATTTTTTTTTTTATCTTTTCGACGTTGATGAATAACAAATATATATGATGGACAGGCATGATAATATTCTGTCCAGTAACTCCTTGGCCTTTTAAAATTGTGGAGCTTATTCCTAAATCTCTTGTGGATGTAATTAATGCTTTACCACAATTATCAAAATTTGTAGACAAGCAAAAGCTAGATGATGAGTGGAGATCTCACTATTTAGTAGATGGGTTATCCAAACATATGTCTTGTGATGAGTACTGGAACATGGTTTTCAACAAAAGAAATGCAGCTGGAATGATATGCTTTCCCAACCTAAAAACTGTGATCAGTAGCTTACTGTCGCTGCCCTTTTCAAATGCATCTGTTGAGAGGTTGTTCAGCAAACTAAATTTAACAAAAAAAACCCAGAGGAACAGTCTGAAAAATGAAACAATCTGTGGGCTCATGCACGCAATTTACCACATGAAGAACAACAATGCAAAAGCAAATACCTTAATTATTGACGAAAGTTTACTTAAAGCTGTTGGAAATGTGAAAAGCAGTGCTACTTGCAAAGAATCTGCTGCTCTAAGGGGAGAACCTAGCTCCAGTACTTCATAAAATAGCATGTTACACCTATTTGGAACCAGGAATTCTGTCTTTATTTTCTGGATTACGCTCAGTATTGTACTTGTTATTTTTATAGAAATACCTTAATCTTTACATAAAGGTGACTTTGAATTACATAATACTGTTCTTATTCAGTTCTATTATTTGCCAGCAAAAAAAAAAAAAAAAAAAAAAAATTGTGATAATGATATATATATATATATATATATATATAATATATATATATATATATATTTTTGACAAGAAGTAATTATTTTAGAACTTCCCCAGTCAATATTATGACCATAATCCCTTTGGTGGACAAATAATCCACTGGACACTTGCCCCGTTCTAATACTATATTTATGTTGGCCTATTCTTTTTTCTAAGCCTTTGCCTGTTTGGCCTATATAAATAAAATCACAATTTTTACATGGTATATTATAAATACATCCTTCTTTACTTCTTGGGGAATTTTTAATTAACAGACTCTTAATGTTGTTATTATTTTTGAATACTATCTGGATACCAAATTTTTCAAAAATGCTAGGAAGATGGATTAAATTTTCGTGGTACGGAATTGTTAGCATATTTTTATAATTAAATGGTTTGACCTGCGACGTATTAAGAAAACATTTCCTAGCTTTGATTTTTGTTTTATCAATAAGATGTTTTGGATATTTTAAATTTTCTCCAATGTCATAGATGAATTGTATCTCAGGAACATTGAAGAAAAAACTGACAGCTTGGATTTTTGACTGTGATACGAGTAAAAATGAATGTACGAGAGGACATTGGTCGGCTTCCTGTAAACGTCAAATTTAAAGTATCTTCCACATCGGTAAATATTTACATCTAAAAATGGTAACATATTATTTTCTTCAACCTCTACTGTGAATTTAATGGAATGCACCAAATTATTTAAATCTGACAAAAAAGTATCCAAAGTATCCAAAGAATTGTTTAGACGAACAAGTTATGCCCAAATCAATTCTCAACAATCGATTGTTGAGTCTACGCCAAAAACCTTTTGAGGATTTTGAAAGGATTATTTTTCAAAAGCATATAGATATTATTAAGATTGAAGTGAAAGAATCATTTTATATCACAAAAGAAAAGAAAGGCGTTTTTCAAACTTCTATTCCAAACCAATGGAAAGTGAAATTATTAGATTACATATATGCTAAATTAAGGTTCGTTTGCCATAAAGTAGATGTGGATATGGTTTGAAATTCGTTGCCAATAATCAGCAGGTGAACTATGTAGATATTGCTAAGAGTTTTTGCAATTTGGAAAAATATAGTGATGTTTCAAATCAAGATATTAATATTTGTAAGGGTTTTGTGTACCCCTAAACGTTTCTTCACTACTTTTAATAATAAAGAAGGATAAAGATTTACACATCACAAAGGCGGATAAAAGTAATTGCTTAGTCATCATGAACAAAGAGACATATGTTAAATTGAGCAAGAACCCTCTAGAAAATGTTAATAGTGAATTTACTTAGTCCTCTTGTTGGGACAATTTCCCACTCTCATATCAAAGATAATGTTGACTTAACCGAAAAGCTGCTTGGACATAATATCACATTTGATTTTAAGTTGGTTAGTTTCGATATTAAAAGTTTATTCACCCGAGTCCCGGTTTTAGATTTGTTAGGATTTCTAGAAAAAGAATTAAAGAAACATGACTTTACACTCCCTGCTCATACTATTATTAGTTTAATCAAATTATGTGTAATAGACTCTAAGTTTGAATTTAATGGAAACTTTTATACTCAAACATTTGGTATGGCCATGGGGAACTGTCTGTCTCCAATTCTTAGCAATTTGTATATGGAGTTTTTTGAAAGAGAGTTATTACCAAACATTCTTCCAATTAATGCAGTTTGGTACAGGTATGTTGACGACATATTATGCATTTGGCCTAATGATCAATATTTGGATACTTTTTTGTCAGATTTAAATAATTTGGTGCATTCCATTAAATTCACAGTAGAGGTTGAAGAAAATAATATGTTACCATTTTTAGATGTAAATATTTACCGATGTGGAAGATACTTTAAATTTGACGTTTACAGGAAGCCGACCAATGTCCTCTCGTACATTCATTTTTACTCGTATCACAGTCAAAAATCCAAGCTGTCAGTTTTTTCTTCAATGTTCCTGAGAGCTTATAGAATTTGTTCCCCTGAGTTCTTGGATCAAGAAATACAATTCATCTATGACATTGGAGAAAATTTAAAATATCCAAAACATCTTATTGATAAAACAAAAATCAAAGCTAGGAAATGTTTTCTTAATACGTCGCAGGTCAAACCATTTAATTATAAAAATATGCTAACAATTCCGTACCACGAAAATTTAATCCATCTTCCTAGCATTTTTGAAAAATTTGGTATCCAGATAGTATTCAAAAATAATAACAACATTAAGAGTCTGTTAATTAAAAATTCCCCAAGAAGTAAAGAAGGATGTATTTATAATATACCATGTAAAAATTGTGATTTTATTTATATAGGCCAAACAGGCAAAGGCTTAGAAAAAAGAATAGGCCAACATAAATATAGTATTAGAACGGGGCAAGTGTCCAGTGGATTATTTGTCCACCAAAGGGATTATGGTCATAATATTGACTGGGGAAGTTCTAAAATAATTACTTCTTGTAATAATATTATAGAAATAAATATTATTGAATCTTGTTTTATAAAAAGAAATTTTGGAAATAACATGAACTTGTGTGTGATAAAATGTAACATGGGACCTCTCCGAGTATCCTTGTCTTCTTATGTATCTATTGTTTCTTTCTGTATTGCTCTTTTGTACCTTTGAAAATGTCTAAATAGACGAAAACGTTCGGTATCTGTTTTTTCAATTTCCCGGTGGTTTCTGCAAAAATACTTTATCACGTGTGTTTTGTGATTTCTTTGCATATATATATATATATATATATATATATATATATATAATATATATAATATGTATATATATATATATATTTATATGTAAATTAAATAAAGTTATAATTTAGGGTAATTGACACAACTGTCTGGGGTAACGAAATTTTTTGCTGTGGAAGCACTGTCAGTACAGGCCCCGATCATGTTTGCCATATACATAAATGACATGGATGAAGGAGTAGAGTGTTATATGAATTTCTTTGCAGACGACGCAAAAATACTAAAGTAAAAACTGAGGATTGCAACTCGTTACAACAAGACTTGGACAAGATCTGGAAATGGACTCAAAAGTGGGAAGTGAAATTCAGTATCAAGAAATGTAGTATAATGGAATTTGGAAAAAGTAAAAACAGAATATAGAGATATTGGTGAAGAAGAGGTCAAAAAAGTAAACTCAGAAAAAACAGAATATCGAGAGATTGGTGAAGAAGAGGTCAAAAAAGTAAACTCATAAAAAGTAAAAACAGAATATCAAGAGATTGGTGAAGAAGAGGTCAAAAAAGCAAACTCGGAAAAAGACCTTGGAGTGATGATCAGCAAAGACTTGACACCGGATAAACATATTAACCTCTTCACTCCGGGGCACATCTCACGTCTGGCAGCATTAGCTCCCCAACGTGCGATGTTGCGTCATAATAATCGCATTATAAAAAATAAAGTCGGTGCTCAATCTTGAATTTTGATAACCATAGAAAATATGATGAAGCCAGTTTAGAGAGAATGGAGGTTACGTAGGTACAACTACAATAAATATAATCAAGACGCCGATGTCGGCATCATCGCGTACCCACTTGCTCCTCATGACGCCTACATAGGCGTCACCATATGGAAGTGGTTAATAAAATAGTCAGAGAAACCTACAATTTATTGAAGTCAATAAAAGTGGTATTTGCCTATTTGGATGAGAAAATTATGAGAAATTTTAACTACACTAATAAGACCAAAACTCGAGTATGCAACAACACTATGGACACCCAGTACCAAAAAGAATATAAAAAAATTAGAAAGAATACAAAGAGCAACAACAAAACTGGCACCAACTCTTTCCAAAATGACATATGAACAAAGACTGTCCAAATAAGAATTACCAACTCCGGAACAAAGAAGGGAAAGAGGAGACCTACTATCTATAGAATTATGAAGGGAATGGAAATCTTAGATAAGAATGATTTATTGAAATGGGACAATTGTAACCATGGGAAAGGGTTGTTGGTTACATAAGGAGGACTTAATGCGGGTGAGATAAACTCCAAAATGGGAGTTTACTTCTATTTATTAACAATTGAGGCAAATCTGGTTACAAATATGATAAGGTACAAATGGGCCCTTTGGGCAAAAAACAATATGTACCAGGCCTTGACCTGGGGCACAACTGGCTGGCAACCTCTCGGTCTGCCTAGCCTGGCGTCTGGCCGGTAGGCTCTTCTCACCTACCCAGCTCTGATGACTGGCCGGTAGGCTCTCCGCCTACCTAGCTTTGGCTGCCCCTGGTTACATGGATGTTAAAGGTTATATAGGTTGTTAGTAGGTTACTGTAAGCAAAGGCGTTAGTCTCGCTATTCTATGCATTAGGGTCAGTTTATATATGAGGGTTAGTCCTATAGTTGGTGGATGTTGTTAAGTATATTATATTTATATTAGTTTATGTGTAATATAGTAGGGCAGTTTATAATAAAGGATTTTAATAGGTTAGTCTGGTGACATTGGGCATCTATATCTTGTTTGTCTTGAAATGTGCTGCATTAGGTGAATGTTGTGGGAAATGCAAGGTAAGCAAGAGGGGGAGTCTCGCTATGTTGCAAGCATGTGGATCACGTGCGTGGTGGGTGATGGTTAGTAATGGTTACACAATGGAAAAACAAGAGGACACAAAAAGAAACTCAAAAAAGATAATTACAGAAGAGGTCTGAAAAAAAAAAATAGCTTCCCACACATAGTGATAGATACAGTCGAACCTCGAAAGCCCGGACCCCGAATACCCGGACCCTCATATGACCGGTCGAAATGAACAAGGGCGGACTTTTCAAGCAAAGTTCCCTATTTGTCCGGTAGGTGGCAGCAACGGCCGTACACGTGTACTCAAACCCGGCCTTGTCAAGCTGCCACTAGGGCTGCCGTTTCGTAGAATTTTGTACCAAAACGTAGTAAAATAGTGGCATGTGGCAACTGCACAAGGACATGAGGAATTTTTTTCTACTTATCAGCGGGCTGTTAAAAACATTCAAAAACTCCAACTTTTGTTTAAAAATCATAGAATTAGTTACCAAATAACAAATGGTACATCAAAATATGACTTTTATTGTGTTACTTATAAAATATTATACCCCAAAAGATACATTTTTACTGTGTAGAAAAAAAATCTACGCTAAAGTTTCAGCTTTCTTTTAGCGATAATAATATAAAAAAAAAAGTTTTTATATCTTACTGAATATGTTAGGGCATGGGGGCCTTATATACATTCAAGAATAAAAAACTAGAACCAACATTTTGTCAAAGTTTGACAGGTATATCTTGCTATGAAAGTCTGCACACGCCCGAGAAAAATGTATGTCCCGGTATGGTAACACTCCCATTCTACATGGGAGTGTAGAAAACGCGGCAACCCTGGCCGCCACCACTGTCCCGCGTGCATACCTTCCGATATTTACAGTGTACGTAATAAAAAATACAGTACAGTACACTGTATATGCAGTACATTTACATGCCTGTATTACAGTTATTATTACAGAATTATTAGTATTATAGTATTATTATTACAGTATTGTTATTATTACAGTGTTAGAGTATTATTCTTATGTGTTTCTATGCCATATCATACATTACCTATACGTATACCGCTACGAAAATCTACGGGTGTTAGGGAGATATTTTCGATGACCGGACTTTTGGCCTGACCGGACCACCCTTCCCCCCAATTAGTCCGGGCTTTCGAGGTTCGACTGTACTTGGAACAAATTAGACAAAGAAACAGTGTGTGCAAACACTATTCAAGATTTTAAGAAAAAACTTGATGCTGAGAGATACAAAGACGGGTCACCATGAGCATAGCTCCCTTCCCTTATAATACAATAGGTATAACTAGGTAAATACAGTGATGAATCAGGAAAAGGTAGTTATAGAAATGGTAAAGAATAGGTTCAAGGGAACAGCTGTGATATATAATTATTGTCATTCGTTTATGAGTAGATATTCTTTAACTATAATGTGGATAAATAATGTGTGGTTCTGATCCATAGGGATGCTCCCAAAAAGTCCAAAAAGTATTGGCTACATGTTACCATACAGTCAATACATCAGTATGATGAAAATAGAGGAATCATTTATTGTTATTACATGATTATCTTTCATAGCAGTATAAGAAAAATTATGTACACATTTCATTATTAGCTGAACGGTGTAATGAGCTAATTTTTCTTAGGGTACCATCACACAGGGTAATTTTGACAGGTGGTACAAAGTTGACCCAGTTAATAATAATTTCTAAAAGAAAACACTTAGATGCCAAAAATGTTGTGGTCATCTTTACACCACCAGTCAAAATTACCCCACATGACATTATAGTATTCTCTTTTGTTGAATTGATATATAGCATGAATCATTAACCACTTCAGTACGACTCAAATTCTTGCATGCAACATTGGTTGCCACATGTATGATTTATCACAGTACTCACATTATAAAATATGAAGTCATTGCTGTATTACTCAATCTCTTTTACTCTGAGTAATAATAAACAGAAAACATGATCAAACTGGTTCATGGAATCCAGGGGTTACTCATGTACAACTACAAAAAATATTTATATAATCAAGATGCCAACACCAGCATCCTTGTGTACCCACTCCCGCCTCATGACGTCTACATAGGCATCATCGTACCAAAGTGGTTAAGAAATATTTATTATACTTTTTGTTGATGTATTTGAGAATTGTAGGAATAGAATACAGCATTTTCTTTTTTGTTTGAATTGAAAATTATTCAGGTTAATACTTATTTGCAGCAGACCTCTCTAGCCTAAGTTTGCAAGGGGCTTCCCCTGGTCGATTGGTGAAGGATGAATATGGAGTGGCCATGGATTGTGATATTGGAGGCCAGGGGCGAAGTGAACAACCACAGGGCAGCACAGGCGTGGGCAGTACCATCCAGCATGCACCCACTCCAGCACCCACACATCAACCACCCTCCACATCACAGGTCTCCCACTTTATTTTTTTATGTGAATGTTGTAGCTTTTATTATGTTTCTGCAGCCTATATTAACCCACATAGTACAGTGGCATATTTGGCAGGTTTTGTTGATCTAATGCCAAATTTAATCACCTGAGATATTCACAATTGATTGATACAATTTTCAGTTATGTTTATATCCTTCATTCGAATGAATAGAACAAAATTTGTTAAAGGATTTGAGTTGAATGATCTCTCACATTCCCATTTTATCTCATGTTCCATATTTTGTTTTACCAGTCGATACTTTAGGAACATCCAAATGGACTAGACTTGCTCTGTATTATTTCATGATTAGAGACTAAATACACAGTTTGGGTGAACATCATAAACCCCACCCTTCCTCTCAGAGAGGGCTAGGACAGTGCTGCATTATGGAGGGTTTTGTGATGCAGGGCATTTGGTATAGCATACTCCTACTATGAACTTGCTTGCTACCAAGCAGGCTTGATAGGCCTCCACTCCAACCTCGTGTCCAAGTAGCAATGCTCAGCTATAAAGCATACCATACAAATACCCAAAGGTCCTTTCCCCTTTAAAATGTAGGGGTGGCTGAGTCCAAGCATGCACTCAATAATGTTATTCAGAAAAGTTTGTTGATCACTTTTAACTTCTATTCCTTCTTTCTACTACCCTTCTTTAAGCTGTGTTTGTCATTTCTAAGACAACCTCTGTGGCTCAACAGTGAACCCAGGAAGGGGCTTTGGTTATTGATGACAAAATACAAATCTTACCACTGCTCCATGTTATGATATGTAATTATTGAATGTTGATCTGTTTTATACTCATGATTACAATATATATTTTTTAATTACTAATGATGGAACATTCCCTCAGAAAAATATGAGCACTCCTGTGTTGGCTTTGTCTGTAAGGGAAATAATTACCACATGTATAATGATTACAGTAGGATTGTGTATAATGATTACAGTAGGATTGGCATGTGTAAGAATTGCTCTTTTTCTTATTCATGTACCATACTTGCATAACTTTTTAATTATTGACATTCATATGAAAGTAGGCTTAGAAGTATATTACAGCCTACAAAATTGCTTTTCAGAAGGCTTTGTTCACTGTCTTGTGTCTTGTTGCATTAGTAAAGTCATGTGCTGATAATTTTTTTAGATTTGTTGTGCTACTTTGAGTTTCATTATGTGAGTGATTTATGATATTTATTGACAAATTGTACATGTGATTTATGGTCCATCTTGTTAACATACTGTTACATAATAAGTTTGCCATGTTCCTCACTGGTTGTGTAGAATGTGATAATATCTTCTTTTATTCATCTTCAGTATCATCATCATTGTTGTCTTGTTTGTCTTTGTCTTCTTCATAGTAGTCATCTTCCTTGTTGTCATCTTTGTAGTTGTCATCATCATTGTCTTTTTCTTCTTTAGCTTTGTCATGGAAGCTCGCTGGCTGAGTGGGTTAGGGCACTGTTACTTGCGGCAAAGGTTGAGGGGATGGCAGTTCAAACCCTGCCAATGGTGAAGTTGAACCAAGGGCATGGTTTATGAAATTCCATGCTACAATGTCCTCTGTAAGGGTCACCATCCTAACCTCCCGATAGGGGGTAGTTTGTGATGTTAAACAATATCATCATCATCATCACCTTTGTTGTCTTTAACTTTTTCTTCATCTTTGTCTTCTTCCTGGTCTTTTCTTTTGTCTTTTTTGTCATCTTATTCTTTGTCTTCTTCCTCGATTTCTTTGTAGTCTTCTTTGCCTTTATCTTCTTCATATTTTTTGTCTATCTTCATTGCTTTCTTCTTTGTTATCTTTGTCTCTTTTGTTGTCATCTTTTTCATCTATTTTGTTTTATTTTTTATTTATTTATTTTATTTATTTATTTTTGTCTTCATCTGTTTTTCTTCTTTCTTCTCAGGACCAGTCACACAGCATCACAATTGGAATTGCATCCATATGGACAATTTTGTTTCTTGCCATCCTTTAGACATTAGGTCTTTTTCAATTTGTCCCCATGACTTTGTGACTCCCATCCCAAACCAGAGTTTGTCATTTTATCCAGTCCCTTAAATGACCTAGATGAAAATGTCAGTCACCTCTTTTGCTTCTTTCTTTTGTTGATGTCATGTCCAGTGTTTTTCAAATCTTCTTATATATTCTATTAGGAGGGCTGGGAGCCAATTTGCTTTCTGTTGTTTGTATCCCCTCAGCCTCTCTGTATTCTTTTATGTTTTCTTACATCTGCTTTCATTGTAGGCCAGCCAATATTACAATCTCTGCACATTCACTAGGCATTATCATGCCTAAGGTGGACTGCCATGGGACTGTTGTGAGTTTTGTGAAGTACTTGTAGTACCAATGTACATACATACATACATACATACACCAAGGCTTTTTCCCCCTTACAAGGGGGGTAGCCAAAAAGAAAAAGGCACAAAATCAATCCCACCCATTCCACCCCTGAATACACTCCACACCCCTCCACCCTCCCTTTTATCTTAGCACCTCCTGAATGACGGGTCATCCCTGCACCTTGTCCACTGCCCTGGGTCAGAAGCAGTGTTGCAAGACACAGCACATCCACAGCAAGGCCGCTTCATTAAATCGGCGACCCCCCCTCTCCATCCCCCCATTGCATAAAATGAGAGGACGGGGAGAAATCCCTTCGGGCTGCGTCAAATTTTGCTCACACATACTACCTCACCCCCCATCCACCCGCCCATTCCACCTCATGCTATCAAAACATCATCCATATACAACCATTCTCCATTCACCCCTGTCTTCTGTCCTCTCCCGTCCTTCCTCAACAGACATTCCCCTCTTCCCCAAAGCCCCCTTCACCCCATCCATCCACCTCATCCTAGGACATCCCCTCATGTTCACTCCCTCCACATCTGCCTTCCACACCTCTTTTACTAGTCTTTCTTCACTCATTCTTTCCATGTGTCCAAACCATCCTAATATTCTTTCATCAACCCTATCTCCCAGCTCCTTTTCCACCCCTGTTCTCCTCCTCACCTCCTCATTTCTCACTCTATCTAGCCTAGTAACCCCCATCATACTTTTCAGACACCTCATCTCAAACACATTCAATCAAACTCTTCTTCTCTTATGTTCCATGTTTCTGCCCCATACAGTGCTGTTGGCACAATCACTCCTTCATACAGTCTCCTCTTAGCATCCATTCCCAAATGTCTATTCCTCATTACACTCTTTAATCCACCAAGGCATTTACTCGCTTCTCTCAATCTACATTCTACCTCCACTTTCACTCCACCTTTCCCTGCCACATTTGCACCCAAGTATCTAAAACTATCCACTTCCTCCCTTAATGCTCACTTCCAGTCTACTGCCACTTTCACCCCTTGTACATCTCATCACCTTACTTTTACCCACATTTATCTTTAGCTTTCTTCTATCACATACTCTCCCAAACTCTGCCACCAACTTCCTCAATCCCTCCTCCGATCCTGCCACAAGCGCAGTGTCGTCCGCAAACAACAGCTGGCTCACCTCCCACTTTTCTCTATTTTCTTTAACCATCTCCAATCCCTTGCCCACTACCCTTGTATTTACCTCTCACACCACCCCATCCATGTATAAGTTGAACAGCCAGGGTGACATAACGCATCCTTGACGAAGTCCCACCTTTACCTCAAACCACTCACTGTCTCCATTTCCAATCCTGACACAAGCTCTACTATTCTCATAAAAACTCTTGACAGCTCCCAGAAGCTTTCCTCCTATCCCGTATATCTGCATAACATCCCACAGTGCATTATTTAGAGGGCATTATTTTCTGAATGTGAGCTTCCTGGGTATCTCTGAAAAATGTCCCACTGTCCAAGTACAATTCACAGGTACAGTCTGTCTATATACCAAGAGCTTTTCCCCCATATAAGGAAGTTAGCAAAGTCAAAGGCATTTACCTACTCGCACCCATTCCATTCAAACCCCCACCCACACACACACACACACTTTCAACGAACGGACGGCTTGAAGAACGTTCTGAAGAAAAGTGAAGATTGTGGATCCCAACGCAAAGAGAAGTGCCTTTTTGTATTTGCAGGGGGGGGGGAAATTGCTCGTGGGGTAGTGGGAAAGTAAGGAAAGAGGAGAGGGGGAGGGATTGCTGGGGAAATGGAAGGTAATGAGGAGGTGGAGGAAATGGCCCTGACGGGCCGCCGTAAGGTAGACAAACGACCCCAAGACGAGTTGGATGATAACATGTCTAATAGGAATGTGAAGATTAGAGGTATAGATAGGAGCAATATAGCAGAAAGTGATGAGAATATTTTCAAGGGATTTAAAGAGGGTGGGGGGACACAACCGCCCCCCGACTGACAAGACTAGAAGAGAAGGTCGATAAGGTGATCGAGGACTTGGAGAGTAGGTTAGGTCATATGAACACCATTTTAAAAAGGGTTGAAAGATTGGAAGAACTGGAAAAGGCGAATAAAAACTTAACTGATGAAATAGAAGACCTAAAAAGACAGTTAAGAGAGGTAAAGGTGGAGAATGAGGAATTGAAGAAGAATAGTAAAGAAAACAGAGAAACAATAGCTAAAGAAAGTAAAAATTGGAAGCAAACCCAAGAAGGAAATAAGATTTCATTCACTGACATAGTCAAACAGCAATTGAAAGAACATACTGAAGACTCAGTTATTAAAGTGATGAGACAAAAGGAGAATATAGTAAGGGATTTAGCAGACAAGAAGAAATGTATAATTATATTAGGAATGGAAGAGAAACACAACACAGATAGAACCACAAGAATCAAAGAGGAAAATGAAAAAGTAAGCCAATTACTAGAATCAGTTCAGGAAGATGAACCAGGAATTATGAAACAAATCGAAGAGAAATTTAGACTCGGAAAGTATAGCACAGACAAGACCAGACCAATTAAGATTAAATTCAAGTCACAAACAACGGCAGAGAATATCTTATCCAAAACAGGGAAACTAGCAACAAGTGAACAATACAAAAAGATATGGATAAAAAGAGAAATGAATAAAGAGGAAAGAGAGGAAGAAAAGCAGAAAAGACTGGAAGCTAAGACAAAAAACGAGAACAGAACGGAGTCAGAGAAAGAGAGATTCTATTGGAGAGTAGTGAACATGAAACTAAGGAAGTTCGACATACAAAAGAAAAACATAAGGGAAACAGAGAACACAATGGAAGTGGCAGAAAACTAAGAGTGTCTTACACAAATATAGATGGATTAATAACAGGATTGAATGAGCTGAATGATTATTTGAAAGAAAAAGAACCGGACATAATGGGAATTGTAGAAACAAAATTAAAAGGCCCACTACCACCCAACAGTGTAGGACATGATGCATACAATTATTGGATTAGAAACAGAGAGAAAAAGCAAGGGGGTGGAGTTATGTTCCTGACTAAGAAGGATATAAACGTGAAAGGTGTCATATATGGAAAGAATACAGTAGAGATGATTATGATAGAAGTGGAAGACAGAGATAAGAAGAGCAGAAAATTTGTGATCAATTATGTGCCTCCGAAAACAGCCTCATGGGAGGAGAGTGAATATAAAAGTATGTTAGAGGACACAAAGATAGCATTAACTAAAATAATGGAAGACGGAGGAAGAATAGTTATGATGGGCGACTTTAATTGCAAAGAAATCTGCTGGGAAGAAATGACAGCAAAGAGTGGTGATGACTCATGGGGAAATGCTCTACTTGAGATGATTACTGACCATTCAATGACACAATGGATACAAGAGAACACTAGGTATAGAAATGAAGAAGAACCATCGAGGCTAGACTTAATAATTACATCTGAACCTAGAATAGTGGACAAGATTGAATATAAAACACCAATAGGTAAAAGTGACCACATATTGATTGAACTGGAACTTAATGAAGAAAAATATATGAAAAGAAATGAACAGTATAGAAAAGGAAGAATGATGTATGAAAAAAACAAACTTTGATAAAATAAGAGAATTCTTCCAACAAGAAAACTGGGAAGAAATATACAAAGAAGAAACATCAGTGGAAGAGAAATGGAATATTTTGACAAAAATTTACAAAAAAGGAGTGGAAAAGTATGTCCCAAGACAAAAACAAGAAAAAGAATATGTAAAATGCTGGTACAACAAAAGTTGTAGGGAGTTAAAAGACAAAAGAGACAAAGCCTGGACCAGATGGAAAAAAGACAGAAGACCTGAAAAATGGAAAATATATACTGGTTATAGAAATGAATATGTACAAAAGTGCAGAGAGAAAAAAAGAAAATATGAAAAAGATGTTATAGAAAAGTGTAAAGATCAACCAAAACTATTCTACAGATTTGTAAACAATAAACTGAAAAACAAACAAGACTTGGAGAAATTGAGACAAGGAGGAGTTGAATACACTGAGGAAATGGAAATGGCAGAAATTATGAACAAAAATTTTAAATCAGTGTTTACAAGGGAAAATATACAACCTGAAGAGATTGAGTGGAAAGAAAAAGTCCCCCCTATGGAAGAAATAGAAGTAACAAAGAATGAAATATTGACACACTTGGGTAATTTTGATGTCAGAAAATCGCATGGGCCAGATGAAATAGCAAACTGGATTCTGAAAGAATGCAGGAATGAACTGGCAGACAAAATACATAGCATAATAAGCAGTTCCTTAAAAGAAGGAAAAGTTCCAGAAGATTGGAAAAAAGCAAATATAGTACCTATATATAAAGGAGGAAATAAAGAAGAACCTACCAATTATAGACCAGTCTCTCTAACAAGTACAATAGCAAAAATTTGTGAAAGAATTATCAAAAGTAGATGGGTAAAATACTTGGAAAAAAACAACGTACTAAATCCAAGGCAATTTGGATTCAGACAAGGACGATCATGCGTCACCAATTTAATATGTTTCTATTCAAGGCTAATAGATATAATACAAGAAAGAGATGGATGGGCTGATTGTGCATTTCTAGACCTAAAAAAAGCTTTTGACAAAGTACCACATAAGAAGTTGCTTAAGAAATTAGAATATGAAGGAGGAATACAAGGTAAATTGCTAAATTGGATGGAAGACTTTTTGCAAGAAAGAAAAATGAGAGTAGTGATAAGAGATCAGCACTCAAAATGGAATGAAGTAATAAGCGGTGTCCCGCAGGGAACAGTTCTGGCCCCAATAATGTTTGCTATATATATTAATGATATGGATGAAGGAATTGAAAGCTATATGAGCTTCTTTGCAGATGATGCAAAACTACTGAAAAGAGTGAAAACTGAAGAAGATTGTGAATCACTACAGAGGGATCTAAATAAAGTACAAGAATGGAGTAGGAAGTGGGAGATGGAGTTCAATACAAAAAAGTGTAGTATAATGGAATTTGGAAAAAGCAAAAACAGAATAGCAGGATCATATAATTTGGGAGAAGAAGGAATAAAAAAAGTAGAAAATGAGAAGGACCTGGGAGTCATTGTTATGAATAATATGTCACCTGAGAAACATATAAATAAGATTTTTGGAGAAACTTATAATTTAATAAGAACAATCAAAGTGGCATTTACATACCTGGATGAAGAAATGGTGAGGAAAATCCTAATCACCCTGATAAGACCAAGATTGGAATATGCAGCAACGATATGGTCACCAAGTACAAAAAAATGTATAAAAAAACTTGAAAGGATACAAAGAGCAATCACAAAACTGGCACCAACACTCTCAAAACTATCATATGAAGAGAGACTACAAAAACTTAAACTACAGACACTAGAGCAAAGAAGAGAGAGAGGAGATTTGATAGCTATTTACAGAATCATGAAAGGCATAGAAATTACTGATAGAGAGAATCTGATAAAATGGGATGACAGAAATACAAGAGGACACGGAAAGAAAATAAAAAAAGACAGCTATAGAAGAGATTTTAAAAAGAACAGCTTTCCTCACAGAGCAATAGACAGTTGGAACAAGTTAGATGAGAAAGTGGTGTGTGCAAAATCAATACATGAATTTAAAAATAGTTTAGATAAAATGAGATATGAAGACGGGACCCCACGAGCATAGCTCCCCTTCCCGTAAAATACAACTAGGTAAATACAACTAGGTAAATACACACACACACAAATGGCAAACATACATCAAACTAAGAAACGAATATGTAAAAATATGCAGAGATGAAAAGAGAAATTATGAAAAAAAGATAATGGACAAATGTAAAGAAGAACCCAAACTATTTTACAAATATGTAAATGGAAAACTGAAAAACAAACAGGAAATAGAAAAACTGCGCCAAGATAAGAAGGAATTTACAGAAGAACTGGAAATGGCTGAAATAATGAACAAATACTTCAGATCAGTATTCACAATAGAAAACTCGCCTAACAGTGAAGTTAGAGAGAGAGAATTATCCCCAGCAATGAAAGAAATAAACGTAACACAAAAAGAAATCAGTGATCAAATTAAAACCCTGAAAGTCAGAAAATCACATGGCCCAGACGGAATAGCAAATTGGATACTGAAAGAATGCATGGAAGAATTAACTGACAAAATATATGATATAATTACATCCTCACTTAAAGAAGGAAAAGTACCATTGGACTGGAAAAAAGCAAACATTGTACCAATTTATAAGGGAGGTGATAAGGAAGATCCATCTAACTACAGACCGGTCTCACTAACAAGCACAATAGCAAAAATTTGTGAAAGAGTGATCAAAAACAGATGGGTTAAATACCTGGAAGAAAAATCTATACTGAACCCAAATCAATTTGGATTTAGACAAGGGAGATCCTGTAAAACAAATCTGATCTGCTTTTACTCAAGATTAGTAGACATAATACAAGAAAGAGATGGATGGGCAGACTGTGCTTTTCTGGACCTGCAAAAGGCATTCGATAAGGTACCTCATAGGAAACTAATAAATAAGATAGTCAAAAGATGGCATCAGAGGAAAATTATTGGAATGGATGAAAGACTTCCTGATTGGGAGGAAAATGAGAGTTGTTATTAGAGAAAAATTCTCCAGCTGGGAAGAAGTAAAAAGCGGTGTCCCGCAAGGATCAGTACTGGCCCCGATCATGTTCGCTGTATACATTAATGACATGAATGAAGGCGTGGAGTGCTATATAAATTTTTTTGCAGATGATGCAAAATTACTTAAGAAGGTAAAAACGGAAGAAGACTGCAACTTATTGCAACAAGATTGGACACAATATGGAATTGGACTCAAAAATGGGAAGTAAAATTCAATATTAAGAAATGCAGTATAATGGAATTTGGAAAGAGTAGAAACAGAATATCAAAAGATTACAGAATTGGGGAAGAAAAAAAAAAACTATGAAAAAGATCTTGGAGTGATGATTGGAAAGGACATGAAACCAGATAAGCATATAAATAAGATGTTCGGAGAAACCTACAACTTATTGAGAGCAATCAAAGTGGCATTTACTTATATGGACGAAGAAATGATAAGGAAAATACTAACTAAACTAATAAGACCAAAACTTAAGTACGCAGCATCACTTTGGACACCCAGTACCAAAAAAAATATAAAGAAACTAGAAAGATTACAAAGAGCGACAACCAAACTAGCACTGACACTCGCCAAACTAATATATGAGCAAAGACTATCCAAATTGAACCTACCAACTCTGGAACAAAGAAGAGAAAGAGGAGATTTGCTAACTATCTACAGAATAATGAAAGGAATGGAAGTTTTAGACAGGAACAACCTATTGGTGTGGGAAAATGGTAAAAGAAGAGGACACGGAAAAAAATTGAAAAAGGATAGTTATAGAAAAAACTTGAAAAGGAACAGTTTCCCACACAGAGCGATAAATACATGAAACAAATTAGACAACAAAACAGTATGTGCTAACACTATACAAGATTTTAAGATAAAACTTGATGCGGAGAGATACAAAGACGGGTCACCACGAGCATAGCTCCCCTCCCATATATTACAACTAGGTACAACTAGGTAAATACAGAGATATGTGAATGGTAAAATAAAAAACAAACAAGAAATAGAAAAGCTGCGCCAAGGAAGTCATGAATATACAGAAGAACAAGAAATGGCAGAAGTTATGAGCAACCACTTCAAATCAGTATTCACAATTGAGAACACACCCAACTTGTGGGAATAGAGACAGAACCCCCCCCCCCAATAAAGGAAATAACTGTAACAAAGAAGGAAATCAGTGACCAAATAAAAAACATTGATAGAAAATTGCATGGTCAGGATGGAATTGCAAATTGGATACTGAAGGACTGCGTAAAGGAATTAACAGATAAAATACACACTATAATCAAATGCTTGCTCAAAGAAGGAAAGGTAACACAAGACTGGAAAAATGCAAACATTGTACCAATATATAAAGGAGGAAACATGGAAAATGCAACTAACTACAGACTGGTCTCCTTAACAAGCATGGTAGCTAAAATATGTGAAAAAGTAGATGGATTAAACACCTGGAAGAAAAATCTATACTAAATGCAAGCCAATTTGGATTTAGACAAGGAAGATCATGTACAACAAACCTAATCTGCTTCTACTTGAGACTAATAGATATAATAGATGAGAGGGATGGATGGGCAGACTGTGCCTATCTAGACCTACAAAAGGCATTTGACAGATTACCATACAAGAAATTAATAAGGAAATTAGAATCAGTAGGTGGCATTGCAGGTAATTTATTAGAATGGATGGAAGATTTCCTGACTGGGAGAAAAATGAGGGTAGTAATTAGAGACAAATAATTGAAATGGGAAGAAATGATAAGTGGTGTTCCACAAGGGTCGATGCTGGCTCCAATCATGTTTGCCATATACATAAATGACATGGATGAAGGAGTTGAATGCTATATGAATTTCTTCGCAGATGACACAAAAATAGTAAAGAAAGTAAGAACAGAAGAGGACTGTGATTCATTACAATCAGACCTGGACAAATCTGGAAATGAACTCAAAAGTGGGGAGTGAATTTCAATATCAAGAAGTGTAGCATAATGGAGTTTGGAAAAAGCAAAAACAGAATTTAAAAAAATTACAAAATTGGTGAAGAAGAAATAAAAAAAGTGCACTGGAGAGGGACCTTGGAGTAATAATCAGCAAAGACATGACACCGGATAAACATATAAACAAAATAGGCGGTGAAACCTACAACCTATTAAGGGCAATGAAAGTGGCATTTGACTACTTGGATGAAGAAATTGTTAAAAAAATATTAGTTACATTGATTAGACCAAAACTGGAATATGCAGTGACACTATGGACACCCAGTACTAAAAAGAATATAAGGAAACTAGAAAGAATACAGAGCAACAACAAAGTTGGCGCCAGCTCTTTCCAAATTAACATATGAACAAAGATTATCGAAATTGGAACTACCAACACTAGAGCAGAGAAGAGAAAGAGGTGATCTACTGACTATTTAGAATCATGAAAGGAATGGAAATCCGTGACAGGAATCATTTACTAAAAAATGACAATGGAAAAACAAGAGGTCATGAAAAGAAACTCAAAAAGGATAACTATAGAAGAGATCAGAAAAAGGATAGCTTCGCACACAGAATGCTGGATATATGGAATAACTTAGATATAGAAACAATGTGTGCAAATAGTATTCAAGATTTTAAGAAAAAACTTGATGCTGAAAGATACAAAGACGGGTCACTATCAGCATAGCTCTCTTCCTGTGTAATACAACTAGATAAGTACAAGAATATTAAAAATGTTCAATTCATTTCCTGACAAATAAATAAATAATGGTTTTCCAGAATATGGTCAACTAATTCTGCATGTAACTCCATGGGAAAGTACTGCTGTGGAGATGGGATTTACTAGAACATTTCTACTGAGGGCATAGGTTAGCAGGAGCTTTCCTTTGATTGATTGATCCTTTGAATATGAAGGACTATATTCTAGCATTGTTAACTGCCAGTATACTATTTTCCTTTGGAAAGACTTCTCTTTAAACTATTCTATACTGGTTGGTTGTTGTATACATTAGCTTCATATATCCTACATACATATATATACCAAAGGCTTTTTCCCCCTTATAAGTGAGGTAGCCAAAAAATAAAGGTATAAAAACCATTCTCATCCAATCCATCCCTAACATACTCCACTCCCCTCCACCCTTTTCCCTCCCTCTTATCGTGGCACCTCCTGGATGACAGGTCATCCCTGCATCTCGCCCGCTGCCTTCGGTCAGAAGCAGTGTTGGAAGACACAGCACATCCACAGCATGGAAGCTAGCTAATATTACTCCCATGTTCAAAAAAGGTGACAAAAAGAAACCAAATAACTACAGGTCTATAAGGTTGACTTGAGTTGTATGAAAAATTATGGAAATTATCATTAGAGATGCCATTGAACATAATTTAGAAAGTAACTTTTTCGATCAATGATAGCCACATGGATTCAGAGGGAAACGTGCTTGCATGACTAACTTACTCATATTCTACAACAGTCATCTCGAATTATGACAAAAGAAATAATATAGATTTAATATATCTAGACTTTGCAAAAGTCTTTGATACCATCTCCCATGAAAGACTACTTACTAAATTAGCTTCACACGGAATAAGTGGTAGCTCATTAAGTTGGACTAGTAATTGGTTGAATGATTGAAAACAGAGTTGTTCTAAATGGCAAAACTTCTAGATGGAAAAATGTTATGAGTGAAGTTCCTCAGGGTTTTGTTCTTAGGCCACTTCTATTCATAGTATATATAAATGATATAGACCATGGACTGAAATCTATTATCTCCAAATTTGATGATGATACAAAACAGTGTGGAATGGCAAATGAACACTTAAACCAATTGGATATACAAGATGATTTAGATAAACTACAGAAATGGTCTGAAAAGTGGCTAATGAAATTTAACGCAAGTAAATGCAAGGTAATGCACATAAGTAAAAATAACAGCAAGTACGATTACAAGTTATTTGGAAATTTGTTAACAGAAGTGGATAGTGAAAAGGGTCTTGGTGTAATTATCAGTAACAATCTCAAATCATCTAAGCAGTGTATTTTAGCCTCAGAGAAATAAGATTCTAGGACTGATTGCGCACTCTTTTGACTTCAAAAGTCCATCTCTCATTAACAAACTATATAAATCATTAGTTTATCCACATTTGGAATATGTTGTTTCCGTATGGTCACCGAATCTCATTAAAGACATTGACAGATTGGAGAAAGTACAACAGCGAGCCACAAAATTTATTCCAAATATAAAAGTTAAATTGTATGAAAATCAACTAAAACATAAATCTGTTTTCCCTAAAGAAGTGTAGACTCAGAGGTGATGTGATGCAGGTATTTAAGATTCTAAAGGGAATTGACATCAAAAGTGACCAAAGTTTCAAATTGAATGAGAATCTGACAAGAAATAATGGTCTCAAACTGTCAGGAAATAGATTTAATTTGGAAGTGGGTAGAAACAACTTTGCTATCCTTGTAGGTAATGAATGGAATAAACTTCCTGCAAAGGCAGTGTAATGTAATTCAGTTCAAAGCTTTAAGGTTCATTTAGATGAACATATAAGCAAAATGCTGTAATGCCTGCCATTTATTTTATATAATTTGTTATTATTTGTCTGTTTATTATTATTTGCTTGATTATGATTTATGTCTATTTTTTTTACTATTTACCTATTTAATTTATATATTATTATTATTATTATAATTTTTATCATTATTATATATATCTTTTTATGCATCCGACCTAGTTATGGACCAAAAGGTCTCCTGTCAGCATGCTCCTCCTTTGTAATCCTTAACCCATCGTAATAACCTGTCATCCAAGAGGAGCCAAGATAAGAGGGAGAAGGGTAAATGGGAGTGGAGTACATGGGGATGGAATGGATTGGAGCGGATTTTATGCCTTTGTTTTTTGGCTACCTCCCTTGTAAGGTGGGAAAAGCCTTTGGTATGTATGTATTTTTTTTTTTTTTTTTCACTCTGTACTGTCTTGCTGCACTGCTTATGAGACAGAGCAGTGGGTGGGAGACAGGGATGGCCCTTCATTCACAAGGAGCTAAGATGAGAGGGAGGAAATAGTGGTAGATGGGAGGGGAATGGGTGGGAGTAGGTATGTGGCTTTTGACTTGGCTACCTCCCCTATAAGGTGGAAAAAGTCCTTGGTATACAGATAGAAGTTTAAAAATGACAGGGTGGAGAGGAAGGCACTCTGGGAGATGTATGTGGTCAGGATAAAGCTGTTAGGTCAGTCAAGAATGTTTACAAGAGTAGTAGAGCTTGTGTTAGGATTGGGAATATAGAAAGCGAGTGGTTTGAGGTGAAGGTGGATCTGCATGAGGGCTGTGGCATATTGCCATAGCTGTTCTATGTGTACATGATTGGGGTGGTACAAGAGGTAAGTGCCAGGGTGATGGAGATGGTTAGTAGAGGGAAGTGGGAGGTGAGCCAGTTGTTATTTGCTGATGACAACGCTCTTGTGGTGTGGTCACTATTGTGTCAAAGGCAGTTAGTGATGGAGTTTGCAGAAGTATGTTATAGGAGGAAGTTGAAAGTAAATATGGGTAAAAGTAAGATAATGAGATGTAAAAGGAGAGAGGGTGGCAGCAAGTCTTAGTGGAGAGAAGCTGGAGGAAGTGGATAGTTTTAAATATTTAGGGTCTCGTGTAACAGGAAATGGAGTAGTTATGGTGGAGATGAAATGTAGATGTACAGTGTACAGCTTTTCATTCACAAAACTAAACTATTGGGATCCATGGCACTGCCTTTTGTTCACAAAACTAAACTGATAGGATGCATGGCACTACTTTTTACTCACAAAACTAAATAGAATCCATGGCACTGTTTTTCATTCACAAAACTAAACTGATGGGATTCATGGGACTACTTTTTACTCGCAAAACTAAATTAATAGAATCCATGGCACTGTTTTTCATTCACAAAACTAAACTGATAGGGTCCATGGCACTACTTTTTACTAAAAAAACTAAATTAATAGAACCCATGCCACTGCTTTTCATTCACAAAACTAAATTAACAGGATCCATGGTGCTGCTTCCCAATTACCAGTTTGTCAAATCGTGGAATAATTGTGGTAAGGCTGCATTTCGTATCATGCCCGGGGTAAGTTTGTTCCTCGACTTAATTTTTATACGAGTCAGAGTCGGGAAACCATGCTTGCAAAGGTGTGTTGTTACATATACATTGTCCAGACACCGAAGCGAAAGGAAGTGCTGTGTTGAGCACGTCTATCTAGCGGTTTTGTTGCCGACAACAAAGGAAACCAGTTGTTATTGTGCGGGATGGGTGAACTATGGTACTCGTATGACCGGTAAAAGTTTTTCCAGTTTTTCCAGTTCTTAAGATAAGTATAGTTTTTGGCAAAATGGAGAAAGATAAAGAAGAAAGAATAACAAATGAACCAACAGAAAGAGGATTAGACATAAGTATAGTGGAAAGTCCTAGAGGTGTCATCCCCAAACGCCCTTGTGTAATTGATACTCCAAGGAAAATCTAAAGGTGGGAAAGTAACTTTTTCTCAGGGCTTCAAAGAAACCCAGGTGAAATAGGAAAAAGCTTAGATATAGATAGAGAAATTAGATATAGTAATGCACTATGAAACCGTGAAACAAATTATTTAATGGAAGAAATTATAGATTTAAAATTGGACTACCGAGCTGAACAAGAATTGATTACTTTGCGTAACAGTAACGAGCAGATGATCAAAGAACTAAGTGACCTAAAGACCGAAATTGAAATCCTGAAAAGAGAAAGTGAGAGAACGAAAAATGAAGACAAAAATAAAAATGATGAACTGAAAAAGGAGGTCAAAGAGCAATTACAAGTAGTGACCGGAAAGGTGGAAGAGTCAATCAAAGAAACAGACCTCATTGAAATAAAAAATCAATGGAAACAAGAACAGGAAAATAAAAAAGTGTCTTTTAGAGAAATAGTACAAAAGCAGATGGAGGAAAACACAAAAGAAACAGTTATGAAAGTAATTAAAGAAAAGGAAAATTGGGTGAGAGATACAGTTGACAAAGGTAAGTGCATTGTGGTCCATGGTATCCAGGAAAAACACAATATGTATAGATACCAGAGAGAAAAGGAGAAGGAAATAGCTAAGGAGATTCTGAAAGAAATACAGGATGAAGGGCAAAATTTTGATAAAGAAATCAATGAAAACCATAGGATAGGCAAATACTCAAAAGATAAAAAACATAGACCTCTGATAGACCCAAATGATAGCCAAGGAGGTATTATCTAAAGCAGTTAAACTGGCAAACAGCAAGAAATTCAAACATATGATACAAAAGGAAATGAGTGATGAGGAAAAAGAGAAAGACAAAGCTCTCAGAATTGAAGCCAATGATAGAAATGAGAAGAGAACAGAGACAGAAAAAAAATGAGGTTTTTTGGAGAGTGCCGGACTTGAGACTGAAAAAATGGTACATCAGAAAAATGGAAATTTAAACCCAAAAAGAAAAGAAAATAAGAGACTAAAAGTGGCATACACAAATATCGATGGCATGATCTCAGGAATCAATGAACTAAATGTTTACCTAGAAACAGAAAAACCTGACATCATGGGAATAGTAGCGACAAAATTGAAAGTACTTCTATCAACAAGCATAGTAGGACATGGTCTATACAACCACTGGGTGAAAAATAGAACAGAAAAGCAGGGAGGAGGTGTCATGATATTGACCAAAAAGGGACTAAATGTAACAAAGATTATTGAAGGCAAAGGCAATATAGAATTAATTATGATCAAAATTGCTAACAAAAAGATGAAAAGCAAAAAATTTATAGCAGTGTATGTACCACCAAAAACATGTGTGGTCGGACAGCGAACATTCCAAATTATTGGAAGACACAATGATTGTGCTAAACGAGTTACTGAAAGAGGGTGGAAACATAGTAATCATGGGCGATTTTAATGCAAAAGACATAGTCTGGGAAGAAATGATAGTTAAAGGGGGAGATGAACTTTGGAGCAATATTCTACTGGATATGGCCATTGAATACACCCTAACACAATGGGTTATAAAAAATACTAGATATAGAAACAATGAAGAACCATCAAAACTAGAGTTAATATTTACTTCTGAACCAGATATTGAGAACAAAATGGGAATATAAAACACCAATTGGAAAGAGTAACCATATACTAATAGTTAGAATTAAAAGAACAGAACAATGTAGACAGGAATGACAAACACGGAGAAGGAAGATTAATGTACAACAAAACTGATTTTGTGAAACTAAGAAAAAAATTCCAAAACACAGACTGGGATGAATTCTCTAAAGAGGAAACAAAGATGGAAGACAATGGGACATATTCAAAGAATAGTACAAGGAAGAAATTAACAAATATTTACCAAAAAAGAAACAAAAAGAGATTTACATAGTGTTGGTTGAACAAAAGGTGTAGTGAGGCTAGAGACAGAAGAGACAAAGCCTGGAAAAAATGGAAAAAGGATAAAAAAAAAAAAAATCCAAATGACACACATAAAAAACTTAGGAACGAATATGTGAATATACGCAGGAAAGAAAAAAGAAATTATGAAAAATATTATAAACAAATGTAAGAATCAGCCCAATTTCTTTTACAGATCTATAAATGAAAAACTAAAGGATAAACATGAAATAGTGAAATAACATGAAGGAGATAAAGAATATATAGATGACGCAGAGATGGCAGAAGTTATGATCAGATGTTTTAGATCGGTTTTTACAATTGAGAGCTCACAATCGTGGGAAGATGGACAACAAGAAAGATCACCCAAGATGAAAGAAATAAAGGTAACACAAAAAGAAATGAGAAACCAGATAAGAACCTAGATGTCAGGAAATCGCATGGACTAGATGGAATTGCAAATTGGATACTGAAAGAGTGTATAGATGAACTGACAGATAAACTATACAAGATAATTGACTTTCACTCAAAGAGGGAAAGGTGCTGCAAGATTGGAAAGATGCAAACATAGCACCAATATATAAAGGAGGAAATAGGGAAGATCCTACAAACTTCAGACCAGTATCCCTTACAAGCACAGTAGCAAAAATATGCGAAAAGGTCATCAGAAACAAATGGACCAAACACTAGGAAGAAAATAAAATAATAAACCCCAAACAATTTGGCTTTAAAATGGAAGATCATGCACCACGAACCTAATCTGCTTTTACTTGAGATTGAGATAATACAAGAAAGAGATGGCTGGGCAGATTGCATATTTTTTGATTTGCAGAAGGCATTTGACAAAGTACCACACAAAACATTAAATAGAAAAATTGAAATAATAGGAATACAAGGTAAACTGCTGGAATGGATGAAGGATTTCTTAACTGGGAGAAAAAGGAGAGTGGTACTTAGAGACAATAATTTGAACTGGGAAGATGTGAAAAGTGGCATCCCACAAGGCTATGTATGGGCTCCTTTAATGTTTGCCATATATATAAATGATATGGATGAGGGAGTAAACTGTTATATGAACTTCTTTGTTGATGCCAAATTAATCAAGAGAGTAAGAACAGAAGAAGATTGCGTATCGGTACAAGAAGAGCTAGACAAAATATGGGAATGGAGTCGGAAAAGTGAGATTAATTTCAACATTAAAAAATGTAGCATAATGGAATTTGGAAAAAGTAAAAAAAATAGAGTATCGGGACAGTACAAAATTGGAAACAGAAGTCAAAAAAGTAAATTCAGAAAGGGACTTGGGAGTAATCATCTCAAGTGACTTGACACCTGATAAACATGTCAATAAATTATTTGGAGAGACTTATAACTTATTGAGGTCAATGAAAGTGGCCTTCGACTACATAGATGAGATGGTTAAGAAAATAGTTGTTACACTGATAATGCCTGAACTGGAATATGCTGCAACACTATGGGCACCTAGCACAAAGAAGAACATAAGAAAGTTGGAAAGAATATAAAGAGCAGTGACAAAGTTGGTGCCTACACTGACAAACCTGACATACGAACAAAGATTGGAAAAATTACATCTGTCATCACTGGAACAGAGAAGAGAAAGAGGCAATTTGTTGACCATTTTCAGAATTATGAAAGGGATGGAAATTCTCGACAGAGACGACTTATTAAAGTGGGACAGAAGAGAAACAAGAGGACATGAAAAGAAACTAAAGAAAGACAGCTACAGAAGAGACCTGAAAAAGAATAGCTTCCCACATAGAGTGATTGATGTGTGGAACAAACTGAACGGAGAAACAGTGAATGCCAAAACTATACATGATTTTAAGAATAAACTGGATGTGGAGAGATATGAAAACGGGTCACTACGAGCATAGCTCTCGTCCCGTAAAATACAACTAGGTAAATACAACTAGGTAAAAAATATGGGAGCAACATTTTCACTGCCTCAACTCCTACAATAGACTTCTCTTTCTTTTCCTAAACCCAGAATTCAGAGATACTTCCTTGAAGAAGTCCTTCAACACCTTTTCATTTTGAACCTTAATAAGTTGCTTTGGGAGTCGTGGAATGTTTTCTGGCAGGTCTTTGACATTTATGTTGTAAGGATTTCTCACCCATGACTGGGCTTGAATGTGTTCTTCTGGAATTCACCTGTCAACCTCTGCCATTAGCTCAGTCAAGTGTGGTACAATAAAACTTTTGGTACCATCCTGAAATGTCTCCTCCCATGTCTAGAAATTCTGCCACAGTTGAAAATGCTGCAAATTTCCATCACTTCACATTTCTTAGCCACATTTTTAGTTTGCAATTGTCTGGTTCTGGCCTTGCATGCTGATATATAGATTGTTGAGTGCACCAAATATGTCACATGAAATACCCCACTTGTAGGAGCCACATCTTGTTCATCAGTTTTCACTAAGCTGCATTTCTTTTCAGTCAGGAAAATTTCCAACTCATCCCAAAGATCCAGTAGTCATCATTGTACTTTTCCTCCTGAAAGCCATCTGATGTTTGAGTGGAAGAGGTGATGCTTGTGTTCTGCATTAAAATTGGCACATAACTGCTCAAACAACTAAGTATTCAGTGCACTAATTTTAATGTAGTTGACAATTTGAATTGCTTCATTCATCACTTCATTCAGGTGTTGACCAACCAGATTTTCACAATGGGATTAACCCCCACCCCCTCCCCCCAAGTGTTGTGAAGCCTTTTCATGCCCCAAGCATCGCTGGTACTCCATCAGAACAAATGCTGAAGCAGTCTGTCCATGAAAGTTCCTCTTTCAAGAACTGGTCAACCATTTGAAAAATATCTTCTCCCATAGTGGTTGTTGGCAGTGAACAACAAAAGAGAAACTCCTCTAGATCTGCTGGTCCCTCATACTTGAAATAATCTAACAGCTGGGTGTTATCACTTGTGTTTGTTGACTCATCTAGGTGCAAGCTAAATGTTCTCTTGCCCTTTATGCAAACTACCACTTGATGTTTGACATCAAGTGACAAGTCCACTATTCTCCTGCATACAGTGTCATTTGACAATGGGATAGTTTCCAGTTTTCTTGCTACGTCTTCTCCACACACGGTTTTTACCATGTCAATGGCTACATGCTTGTCAAGATGTTCTCCAATAGTGTGGGGTGCTTTCTTCTTTGAAATTCTCCATGTAACCTTATATGATGCCAATGTGGCTTGCTTCAAAGCCACTACTGCTGGATTGTCAGGGGCCTCAAACCTTTGTCGTTTGAGAGCAGTTTCTTTCCTCTCAAAAAAAGCTCCTTCTTGGAGAGCATCTTGATGGTGCTTTGAAGTCAGTTGTCTTTCAACTTGTTAGATTTCAATGACTTGTTTGACAGAACTTCACAGCAGATAACACACTGGGTCTTGATGATTCCATGATCAACAATGCTTGCTTGTGAATCCAAAGTCCAGGAAGGAATCCTCGTATGATTGTTTCTCCATTCTGGGGTTGGGGGGAGACCTTGTAATTTACAAATATTTCATATACCAATGGCTTTTTCCCCTTACAAGGGAGGTAACCAAAGTCAAAAGTATAAATCCACTCCCACCCATTTCATCCCCACATACTCTACTCCCATTCATCACCCTTCCTCCCTCTTTTCTTGGCTCCTGGATGATAGGTCATCCCTGCATCTCACCCACTGCTGTGTCAGAAGCAATGTAGCAAGACACAGCACATTCACAGGAAGGCCTCTTCATTTAATTGGTGATCCCCCTTCGCTGTCCCCTCATACAGAAAAAGAGAAAATGGGGTCGCATCAAAATATCATTCACACATACTCCCTCACTCCCATACCTTAACCACTCCCTTCCATGCATCACAGCATCATCTATACATAACCATTCTCTACTCGCCCCTATTTTCTCTCTTTTCCCTTCCTCAACAGACATTTCCCTCTTTCTCCTTTCTCAACAGACATTTCCCTCTCTCTCAGTGCCGTTTTTACTCTATCCATATCATCCTTGGTCACCCTGTAATGTTCATTCCTGCACCTCTGCCTTCCACACCTTGTTTACTAATCTTCACTCATTATTTCCATGTGTCCAAATTATTCTAACACTCATCAGCCCTATCTCCCAACTCCCTTTCCACCCTGGCTCTCCTCCTCACCTCCTCGTTTCTCACTGTATCCAACCTAGTAACCCTTACCATATATCTCAGGCATTTCATCTCAAACACTATAGACACCCAGTACCAAAAAAAGTATAAAAAAATAAGAAAGAATTCAAAGAGCAACAACAAAACTGGCACCAACTCTTTCCAAAATGACATGAACAAAGACTGTCAAAATTGGAATTACCAACTCAGGAACAAAGAAGGGAAAGAGGAGGCCTACTAATTATCTGTAGAATTATTAAGGGAATGGAAATCTTAGATAGAATGATTTATTGAAATGGGACAATGGAAAAACAAGACATGAAAAGAAACTCAAAGATAATTACAGAAGAGATCTGAAAAAAAAAAAAAATTGCTTTCCACACAGTGATAGATACTTGGAACAAATTAGACAAAGAAACAGTGTGTGCAAACACTATTCAAGATTTTAAGAAAAAACTTGATGCTGAGAGATACAAAGATGGGTCACCACGAGCATAGCTCTCTTCCCGTATAATAAAATTAGGTAAATAAAAAGATGTTTTGGAAAGAAATTAAGAGAGGAAGAGGAGGCGAATCAAGTAGAGAAGAAAAGGTTAAAGGTGCAGATGGAGAGATGATAGTGGAAGAGAAGGCAGTAAGGGGAAGATGGGCAGAAGGCAGTAAGGGGAAGATGGGCAGAATATTTTAGGGAGTTGCTAAATGTGAAGGAGAATAGGGAGGGAAAGATAACTGCAGTGGGAAATGCTAAGAAAATGAGAGTGATGAGTGAGGAAAATGGAGGAGAAATAAGGAAGGATGAAGTGAAGGCAGTTGTTAAGATGATGAAAGCAGGTAAGGCACCTGGTCTGGATGGATGCCATGCGGAATGTCTAAGAAAAGGAGGTACAGTGATGGTGGACTGGCTGGTGAGGTTATTTAATGTTTGCTGGAGAGAGGGTAGAGTGCCAGAGGACTGGAGGAGTGCCTGTATAGTTCCTCTTTACAAGGGAAAAGGGGACAAGTGTGAATGTAGTAGTTTCAGAGGGATTAGCTTGTTAAGTGTAGTTGGGAAGGCTTATGGGAGGATCTTGATTGAGAGGATTAGAAGAGGAACAGAGGGAGTAATTGGTGAGGAACAGTGTGGATTTAGGATGGGTAGAGGTTGTGTAGATCAGATTTTTGTGGTAAGACAGATATGTGAGAAAGCTATAGGAAAGGGGAAGGATGCTTTTTGGGCTTTTATGGATCTGGAAAAGGCTTACGATAGGGTAGACAGAAAGCCACTGTGGGAGGTTATGCAGATATACGGGATAGGAGGAAAGCTAGGAGCTGTCAAGAGTTTTTATGAGAGTAGTAGAGCATGTGTCAGGATTAGAAATGGAGAGAGTGAGTGGTTCAAGGTAAAGGTGGGACTTCGTCAAGGATGCGTTATGTCGCCCTGGCTGTTCAACTTATACATGGATGGGGTAGTGCGAGAGGTAAATGCAAGGGTAGTGGGTCAGGGATTGGAGATGGTTAAAGAAAATGGAGAAAAGTGGGAGGTGAGCCAGCTGTTGTTTGTGGACGACACTGCGCTTGTGGCAGGATCGGAGGAGGGATTGAGGAAGTTGGTGACAGAGTTTGGGAGAGTGTGTGATAGATGAAAGCTAAAGATAAATGCGGGTAAAAGTAAAGGTGATGAGATGTACAAGGGGTGAAAGTGGCAGTAGACTGGAAGTGAGCATTAACCTCTTCAGTACGGGCCAAAATTTCGCGGGCAGCATTATCTGCCAGACGTATGATGTGTCGTAATAATACTTGCATCATAAAATATAGTCACCGCTTATATCGATTGTTCTCTCTTTCACCCGTGAATTTTGATAACCATAGAAAATGTGATGAAGACAGTTTAGAGAGTATGTCATTACGCAGGGGCAACTACAATAAATATAATCAAGACGCTGATATGGCAGCCTTGCATATCCACTTGCTCCTCATGCCGCCTACGTATGCGGCACCGTATGGAAGGGGTTAAGGGAGAGCAACTGGAGGAAGTGGATAGTTTTAGATACTTGGGTGCAAATGTGGCAGGAAAAGGTGGAGTGAAGGTGGAGGTAGAATGTAGATTGAGAGAAGCGAGTAAATGCCTTGGTGGATTAAAAAGTGTAATGAGGAATAGACATTTGGGAATGGATGCAAAGAGGAGACTGTATGAAGGAGTTATTGTGCCAACAGCACTGTATGGGGCAGAAATGTGGAACATAAGAGAGGAAGAGAGGAGTTTGAATGTGTTTGAGATGAGGTGTGTGAGAAGTATGATGGGGGTTACTAGGCTAGATAGAGTGAGAAATGAGGAGGTGAGGAGGAGAACAGTGGTGGAAAGGGAGTTGGGAGATAGGGTTGATGAAAGAGTATTAGGATGGTTTGGACACATGGAAAGAATGAGTGAAGAAAGACTAGTAAAAGAGGTATGGAAGGCAGATGTGGAGGGAGTGAACATGAGGGGACGTCCCAGGATGAGGTGGATGGATGGGGTGAAGGGGGCTTTGGGGAAGAGGGGAATGTCTGTTGAGGAAGGACGGGAGAGGACAGAAGACGGGTGAATGGAGAATGGTTGTATATGAATGATGTTGTGATGCATGAGGTGGAATGGGTGGGGGGATGGGGGGTGAGGTAGTATGTGTGAGCAAAATTTGACGCAGTCCGAAGTGATTTCTCCCCGTTTTTTCCTTTCATGCAATGGGGGAACGGAGAGGGGGGGTCGCCGATTTAATGAAGCGGCCTTGCTGTGGATATGCTGCATCTTGCGACACTGCTTCTGACCCAGGGCAGTGGACAAGGTGCAGGGATGACCCGTCATCCAGGAGGTGCTAAGATAAAAGGGAGGGTGGAGGGGTGTAGAGTGTATTCAGGGATGGAATGGGTGGAAATTTTTGTATGCCTTTTCCTTTTTGGCTACCTCCCTTGTAATGGGGAAAAAGCCTTGGTATATGTATGTATGTATGTACAACTAGGTAAAAGTAAATACATATAAACTCTTTCTTCCTCTTATGTTCTGTGTTTCTACCCCATACAGTGCTGTTGGCACAGTCACCCTTTCATACAATCTCCTCTTGCCATCCATTCCCAAATGTCTATTTCTCATTACACTTTTTAATCCCCCAAGGCATTTTTTATTTGATTCTCTCAAACTACATTCGACCTCCACCTCCACTTCTCCCTTTCCTGCCACATCCACACCCAAGTATTTAAAATTATCCACTTCCTCCAGTCTCTCCGTTTATACACACTTCCAAATTGCTGACATCCTCACCCCTTTTACATCTCATTGCCTTACTTTTACCCACATTTATCTTCAACTTTCTTCTTTTGCACACCTTCCCAAATTCCATCACTAACTTCGTTAATCCCTCCTCTGATCCTGCTGCAACTGCAGTGTTTACAGCAAACAACAGCAGGCTTATTTCCCTTTTTTCTCCATTTTCATTAACCATCTCCAATTCCTGATGCATTACCCTTGCATTTACCTCTTGCACCACCCCATCCATTCATAAATTCAACTGCCATGGAAATATAACACATCCCTGGCAAAGTCCCATCTTTACCTCAAACCACTCACTCTCTCCATTTTTAATTCTAACACAGGCTCTACTACTGTCATAAAAACTCTTGATTGCTCTTAACAGCAAATATCTGCTCCCACAGTACCTTCCTGTCTACCCAGTAATAAGCCTTTTCCAAATCCATAAAAACCCAAAAATATCCTTAGCTTTTCCTAAAACTTTCTTACATATCTGTCTTACCAAAAAAATCTGATCCATGCAACCCCTACCTGTCAAAAACCCACACTGTTCCTCACCAATTACTCCCTCTGTTCCTCTCCTAATTCTCTCAAACAAAACCCTCCCATAAGCCTTCCCATCTATACTCAACCAACTGATCCCAGTGAAACTACTACACTCACACTTGTCCCCATTTCCCTTGTAAAGCAGAACTGTACAGGCACTCCTCCAGTCCTCTGTCACTCTACCCTCTTTTAGACCAACATTAAACAAACTCAGCAGCGTCCACCATCACTGTACCTCCTTTTTTAGACATTCCGCATGACACCCATCCAACCCAAGTGCCTTACCTGCTTTCATCATTTTTATAACTGCTTTCACCTCATCTTTTTTATTTCACCTCCATTTTCCTCATTGATCACTCATTTTCTTAGCACTTCCTACTGCAACTACCTTTCCCTCCTAATCCTCCTTGGCATTTAGCAACTACCTAAATTATTTTGCCCATTTTCCTCTTACTGCCTTCTCTTCCATTATCATCTCTCCATTTGCACCTTTTACCTTTTCTTCTCAACTTGATTTCTCTCCTCTTCCTATCTTGATTTCCTTCCTAAACATCTTTTTATTACCAAAATAAATTTCATACACTTACCCCATTTCACATCTACTCTCCTCTTTGCCTCCTTTATCTTACGTTTTACTTTTCTTTGTACCTCTCGTATGATTCATTCTATTTTGCAACCAATCTGTGAATGCTCATTTCTTCTCTTCTGCAGCCTCCTTTGCATGCTTGTTTCATCTCTTCTACAACCATTTTTACTTTGTCATACCATTAGTCACTACCCTTCAATTTTTTCCCTTCCTCCTTGTTACACACACCATCATTGCATACCTACCTCAGGACTCCCTCCCTGAAACATCCCCATTCCTCCTCCACTCCTAGTTCTATTCTATCCTTCACTCCCAGTCTTCTCTCAGCTTCTTGTACTCCTTTTCTTTCTTATTTAAGTATTTTACTCTAAGCACCTCCCTACTTTCTGTCCTTTTCCTTTCTCCATCTATCCTCCACTGTCAACCTACCTTCCACCAAAACATTATCTAATATTCCCCCACTATTTCCCCTAAGAATGTGTGCATCCAAAACTCTTCCTACTTTTCTCCTGGTTACCACTACATAGTCCATTAAAGCCTTATCCACCACCCTTTCCCATGTGTACTTATGCTTGACTTTCTTCCTAAACACTGTATTTGCTATCATCAACTCTCTAGACACATCTCCATCATCTCCACTACAATTGTTTACTGGAACTCCACATTTCCTGACCATCCCATCTAATGGTTAACCACTTGCCCAGCAAGGACGAGTAAACTCTTCATCACCTAATTTTGAGTGCAATGAGTAAATTCATCCAAACACAATATTTAAAAAACAGACATAGACAAATATAATTGTTGAATTAGGGTCCTTCTCAGCAGTCATCAAGTATACTCAGTGAATCATGTGTCTGGTAGCTGTCTCTTCCACCCCGAGATGCATTTGTTAGTGATAAGGTATCGGTCAAAGAAAGCAGACCCATCACTTTTGAGCACATACACTGTTTTATATATATATTATGCCCAGATGTAGAGCTTAAATGAGAATAAATATGAAACTTCAATTAAGAGCTTGGATACATCAGATGAGAGTGCAAGTTCATCTGATGATGGCTATTCTCTCTCAGGTGAGGAGGATTTATGACATTGATGTTGGCATGATGTTTTGCAACAATGTATGCCTCCTCCATTACACATATTCACTGGAAATCCTGGATTATCAATTGTAAAATAAGGTATAAAAAAGAGTAAAATAGATGTGTAATGTCCCTTTACTTTTGATTCTAAAGTTGGGAAAAAGACAAAAAAGAAGCAAGTTATCTTATTTATGCTGGAAATGGTATCGTCAAAATAAAATTTCAAGTAAAATATTGGTAATAGATAAAAATAGATAATTTCCATAATCAGTATGAAAAATATTACAAAAAGATGCAATAATTTTTTTTTTTTTTTTTTTCTCTCTCTAAAAAAATGAAATGTTTCCTCAGAAAATAGTTGCCAGACAAGGGGTTAATCTCATACCCTAGCATTGAAATCTCCCAATACCACTACATACACATTTCTCCCTTAACACTCCATACACTCGTTTAAATCTATCCAAAAAGTCTCCCTTTCCTTTACACTCTTCTCGCTGCTAATCTTTCTTCACTCCTTGGAGATCATCTTGAGGGTGTTTTGAAGTCAGATGTCTTTTCAACTTGTTAGGTTTCAGGGACTTGTTTGACAGAACTTCACAGCAGATAACACACTAAGGTTTGATGATTCATCTATTGGTTCATCTCCTACTCTAGTATTGAAAACTAGTAATATTGGCACTTAAAGACTATTTCCCATCCCAATTTCATTTTTGCCCACATTATCCTCAAAGCTGTGTGCTGGTGGAGTAGTCCTGTTTGAATCCATGATGGTTTGGGATGGTGGGTGGTTTAATTGTTTTGCTACTAATCTTTTCATCGGCTTGGATATTGTCTATGGGAAAAAAAATTAAACCCACCCCACCTATGAAGCAGTTGGAGCAAACAAGGGAAAATACAATTACCAAAATAGCAATGCAACATCACCTCCTTTCCCAGTTTCACCATCCACATTAACCTTGAAGAAACTTCTTTCCACTTCATCACACATTTACCCATCTCATACAAATACATACTGGTACATAAAAGTGTATATTTATCTTGTATTACCTTTTATTTTATTGTCATTATTATTGTTATTATGAAGTGGCCTTGCTGAGGATGTGCTGTTTCTTGTTGCATTGCTTCTGACCCAGGGCAGTGGGCAAGATGCAGGGATGACCTGTCATCTAGGAGGAGCCAAAAAATGAGGGTGGGAGGGATGGTGAATGGGAGTGGAGTATGTGGGGGATGAAATGGGTGTGAGTGGATTTATGCCTTTGACTTGTAAGGGGGAAAAAGCCCATGGTATGTATGTATTATTATTTAATTTTTTCTTTTGTTTGTTTATTTATTCTGTCTCTCTAAACAGAGTGGAGGGTTACACACTGTTGTGGCCAGTGGGCCTCAGCAGACCATCCAGCATCATCCAGTTTCCCATCCACAACAGTTCAACTTGATGTCTCCCACAGGTCAGGGATCATATCTCACTTAGCCAACTCAAGACTTTGATAGTTGCTATATTTGTCAGTAAACTTTTTATGTTAAATTGCATGAAGAAATAAGTAAAGTATGGTTATGAACTCATGATATGTACCATCATACTTAGTGGTATATACTGTGTTCATTGGAAAGTCTTTCTTAAAAACAATTTATTAGGTGTCAAGTTCTGGTATGATTTAATCTTTAAAGTGTATGATATAATTTTTAAGGTTGCATTTGAATATTGCAGGAAGTACATCAAGCCATATCTCACAAAGCCTTCAGTCCCCAACACCCTCCACACCCGGAACAACCCAACAGTTCTTCCCAGATGCTGCCCAGAGTGAGTATCAACTTGGCGTAGGTAAGGATCCACTTGTATCGTGTTCTGTTTCTTTCCTTAGTTCCATTTTTTTATGTTCAAAATGGCTTCCACATGTTCTGCCTGCAAGAGGCTGCCCAGCCATCCATGAGGAAAGCAGAAGATGGATGGAAGTCCCCACATCATCAATTGGGCCTCTGCAGAATCGAAGATGCAAAGCAACACAAGAACCACAACTCTACAAGGTGGTGTAGTCCCAAGGAGCTGGTGGTACCTGGTCTATAGATCAAGCCCTATAACTCACTCTATTTGCCAATTACCTTCCCATCTTTCTTGTTTTTTCACATAAGGAGATTAGTAACCTAGTGCCTGCCTTCCCACACCACCTAATAGCTGGAGACATTGAAACCAACTTGGGGCCCCATACACATGCCCAATAAACAGTAAGCAGGAACAAAAATGGAAGAACTAATATAGCAGATGGGAAAGAAAAAAAAAATTCAATCTTTCAGTAAAAGAATGTGGAGAACAATAAAAAAATGAAGTAGAATAAAATAAATAAACCCACCCCACCCATGAAACAGTTGGAGCAAACAAGGGAAAATACAATTACCAAAATAGCAATGCAACATCAACAAACACTTCTTCAAAAAAGTTTTAAATTTACTACTTCAAAAAATAGAAAAAAGTAATATAAAAGTAGATACAGATACTACCCCCTCCCTTTTCCAAGAAAAACATAGTACTGAAGAAGTTTAAAAACTCAAGCTGAAAGCTCAGATAAAATCCCAATAAAGCTCAAATGCAATAAAAGCCTTAACAAATTTCTTCAACCAATCCTGGTCATAAAGTAAGACTTCAGCTATCTGGAAAAGAATCCACATGATCCATACTAAAAACAAACCACCTAAAAGCCCTGCATCCCACTTACTAATATCACCTCAGTTGACCATATCCAAGCTGATGAAAAGATTTGCAGCAAAAGAAACCACTAAACTACCCACCATCCCAAATCATCATGGATTTAAACAGGGCTACTCTACCAGCACACTGCTCAATGTCTTCGAGGGTAATGTGGGTAAATGTGAAATTGGGATGGGAAATAGTCTTTTTTAAGTGCCTATATTACTAGTTACCTCTTGCACCAAGGTAAATGCAAGGGTAGTGGGTCAGGGATTGGAGATGATTATAGAAAATGGAAAAAAGTGGGAGATAAGCCAGTTGTTGTTTGCTGATGACACTGCACTTGTTGCAGGATCAGTGGAAGGTTTGAGAAAGTTAGTGACAGTTTGGGAGGGTGTGTGAAAGAAGAAAGTTGAAGATAAATGTGGGAGGATTCAGAGAGGAACAGATGGAGTAATTGGTGAGGAACAGTGTGGGTTTAGGACAGGTAGGGGTTGCGTAGATCAGATTTTTGTGGTAAGACATACGAGAGTGTGAAAAGTGTGCAAAAGAGGGAAGTTGAAGATAAATGTGTAAAAGGTAATGAAATGTACAAGGGAAGAAAGTGGCAGCAGACTGGAAGTGAGTATTAAGAGGGAGAGACTCGAGGAAGTGGGTAGTTTTAGATACTTTGGTGTGAATGTGGCAGGAAAGGGAGGAGTAGAGGTGGAGGTAGAATGTAGATTGAGAGAAGCAGGTAAATGCCTTGGGGGATTAAAAAGTGTAATGAGAAATAGACATTTGGGAATGGATGCTAAGAGGAGATTGTATGAAGGAGTGATTGTGCTGACAGCACTGTATGGGGTAGAAACATGGAACATACAGCAGGGGACAAAAACTTAGGTGCCAGAGTAAAAATAAAAAAAATCCTCAAATAACCTACATTATTAGGTACTTACCAGCTCTCTAGTACTTTGTTGGGCACCCCTTTCTCTTGATATATTCTTGGAGATGTTTAGAGACAGATGCTGCAAGATTTTGAAGCCACACAGGGTCCATATTCTTCCTTGATGGCTACCTCCAGCTTGGGGATCGATGAAGTGTCATGCTCACATAACTTATCTTTCATGAGTGCCCAGAGGTTCTCAATTGGGTTTAAATCAGGCAAATTACCTGGCAAGTCTTTTATATACTCCACATCACAGAATGTAAACCATTCGTTAATGGGATTAACAGTGTGGCATGATGCACCATCCTACATAAAGACACTGAATAAAACAGTCCTCCAAATGATCATTAATTAGTTCAAAATATTGGTCTGCATTCAGTAACATTTTTTGGTAGTATCACTAATGATCCCACACCATGGTAGTCAAAAAGCACCTCAAACCATTGGTGAATCAGGATGTTTTACAGTACTGTGTGTGAATTTTGAGTCCACAGGATCACTGCCAGGATGACAGTACACTTTGCCAAACAGTCCAGTAATGGTGAAAGTGGCTTCGTTACTCCACAACACATTTTTCCACTTCTACATCCCACTGTAAATATTTGCAGCAAAAAGCAACCCAGTTCTTTTTCTGTTTTATGGATACAAGTGGTTTCTTGAAAGCATTGTGGTGTGTGAATTGCAAATAATCATGCAAGTGGCGGCATTCTGTTCTCACAGACACATGACCAAGTAATTTAGGGTTCTTTTTGTGGACCATCCACCTGTCTCCTTGGTACCTTCAGAGTACGAGCATTAGTCTTCCTGGGCCTCCCTGTGGGCTTGTTCTGTAATGGCAGATTGGCTCCATCAGCATCACAAGTTTTCTTGGCCCACTGCTGCACACTACGCAGTGCCAGCCCCATTATGGTGGCTCATTGTTGCTTTTCCTGCCTTACACAATGCTGCAATGGCCGCTGCCTGGTCATGTGTCAACTGCTTCTCTTTGCCCATACCGTATCTACGGCCACAAAAACAATCTGAGATAAACCAATATCATGGGACATGCCAAAGATAAGTGCACAACACAACCACTTGCTACTGCTGTTCACAAGCGACTGAAGTGCCTCCGGATGATTGTGGGAGTAGCTTAGACCCTTCCCTAGCCACAGCATGTGTGCCAAGATATATAGCTGATTTAGAATGATATTACATGGGTATGACCATTTTTGGCCAGAAGCTTTGGCATGAGCCCTCTGGCGCATAAGTTTTTGTCCCAGACTGTAAGAGAGGAAGAGAGGAGTTTGAATGTGTTTGAGAAGTATGATAGGGGTTACTAGGCTGGGTAGAGTGAGAAATGAGGAGGTGAGGAGGAGAACCAGGGTGGAAAGGGAGTTGGGGAGGTGAGGAGGAGAACCAGGGTGGAAAGGGAGTTGGGAGATAGGGTGGAAAGGGAGTTGGGAGATAGGGTTGATGAAAGAGTATTGGGATAGTTTTAGACACATGTAAAGAATGAGTGAAAAAAGGTTAGTAAAAGAGGTGTGGAAGGCAGAGGTGGAAGGAGTGAACATGAGGGAGTGACCAAAGATGAGATGAATGGATGGGGTAAAATGGGCTTTGGGGAAGAGGGGAATGTCTGTTGAAGAAGGATGGGAGAGGACAGAAGATAAGGGTGAATGGAGAATGGTTGTGTATGAATGATGCTGTGATACATGAGGGGGAGTGGGTGGGGGATGGGGGGGTGAGGGAGTATGTGTGAAAAATAAATTGATGCAACCCAAAGGGATTTCTGTTTTCTTCATTTCTGCATGAGGGGATGGAGAGTGGGTCTTGCTGATTTAATGAAGTGGCCTTGCTGTTGATGTACTGTGTCTTGCAACACTGCTTCTGACCCAGGGTGGTGGGCGAGATGCAGGGATTACCCATCATCCAGGAGGAGCAAAGATAAGAGGGAGGGAAGGGGATGGATGGGAGTGGAGTATGTGGAGATGAAATGGGTGGGAGTGGATTTTATGCCTTTGTTTTTTGGCTACCTACCTTGTAAGGGGGAACAATCCTTTGGTATGTGTATGTTACTAGTTATCTCCAGGAAAAAATCATAGTGGAGATTTGTCTAGAGAGTTGATGATAGCTAACACATACATACATATACCAAGGCTTTTTCCCCCTTACAAGGGAGATAACCAAAAAACAATGGCATAAAAAACATTCCCACCCATTCCATCCCTAATATAATCCACTACCCTCTACCCCCTCTTATCTTGGTACCTCCTGGATGACGGGTCATCCCTGCATCTTGTCAATTGCCCTGGGTCAGAAGCAGTGTCGCAAGACACAGCACATCCACAGCAAGACCGCTTCATTAAATCGGTGACCCCCCTCTCCATCCCCCCATGCATAAAAGAAGACGGGGAGATATCCCTTCAGGCTGCGTCAAATTTTGATCACACATACTACCTCACCACCATCCCCCCGCCCATTCCACCTCATGCATCACAACATCATCCATATACAACCATTTTCCATTCACCCTTGTCTTCTGTCCTTCCTCAACAGATTCCCCTCTTCCCCAAAGCCCCTTTCACCCCATCCATCCATCTCAGCCTATGTCGCCCCCTCATGTTCACCCACTCCACATCTGCCTTCCATACCTCTTTTATTAGTCTTTCTTCACTCATTTTTTCCATGTGTCCAAACCATCCCAATACTCTTTCATCTACCCTATCTTCCAACTCCCTTTCCACCCCTGTTCTCCTCCTCACCTCCTCATTTCTCACTCTATCCAGCATTGTAACCCCTATCATAATCCTCAGACACCTCATCTCAAACACATTCAGACTCCTTCTCTCTTCCTCTCTTATGTTCCATGTTTCTGCCCCATACAGTGCTGTTGGCACAATCACTCCTTCATACAATCTCCTCTTAGCATCCATTCCCAAATATCTATTTCTCATTACACTTTTTAATCCAACAAGGCATTTACTCGCTTCTCTCATTCTATATTCTCCCTCCACCTCCACTCCTCCCTTTCCTGCCACATTCACACCCAAGTATCTAAAACTATCCACTTCCTCCAGTCACTCTCCCTTAATGCTCACTTCCAGTCTGCTGCCACTTTCACCCCTTGTACATCTCATCACCTTACTTTTACCCACATTTATCTTCAACTTTCTTCTTTCACACACTCTCCCAAACTCTGTCAACAACTTCCTCATTCCCTCCTCTGATCCTGCTACAAGCGCAATGTCATCTGCAAACAACAGCTGGCTCACCTCCGACTTTCCTCCATTTTCTTTAACCATCTCCAATCCCTGACCCACCACCCTTGCATTTACCTCTCACACCACCCCATCCATGTATAGATTGAACTGCCAGGACGACATAGCACATCCCTAACGAAGTCCCACCTTTACCTTGAACCACTCGCTCTCTACATTTCTAATCCTAACACATGCTCTACTACTCTCGTAAAAGCTTTCCTCCTATCCCATATATCTGCAAAACCTCCCACAGTGCCTTCCAGTCTACCCTGTCAATTTGGATTCATATAAGGAAGATCATTGTGAGAATAAACACCTTGTGAGATCGAAACCTTTATTGGTACTACGTTTTGCTTGTTACAGCTTTTTCAAGTACAGACATGACACACACTCTGAGCACATATAAGCCAACAGGGAAGGAACTGGGAGAGGTTATCAGGGAGGGGTGGGTGGTAGGTGGAGGGGGAGGAGGGGGACGGGTGGGACTTGGTGGAGACAAAGGATGACATTTCGGACAGTTTGTTGAAGTGGACTAAGGGGGACATTTCATACATTTATTTAATGCGGGTAACAGATGGATGATAGGAGGGGCGATGTTAAACATACCTCTGTTCTGCTCAATGGTTTTGAACAGAGGCATGTTTAACATCGGCCCTCCTATCATCCATCTGTTACCCGCATTAAATAAATGTATGAAATGTCCCCCTTAGTCCACTTCAACAAACTGTCCGAAATGTCATCCTTTGTCTCCACCAAGTCCCACCCGTCCCCCTCCTCCCCCTCCACCTACCACCCACCCCTCCCTGATAACCTCTCCCAGTTCCTTCCCTGTTGGCTTATATGTGCTCATATTGTGTGTCATGTCTGTACTTGAAAAAGCTGTAACAAGCGAAACGTAGTGCCAATAAAGGTTTCGATCTCACAAGGTGTTTATTCTCACAGTCTTGTCGGCTTTTGCCATTGTGATTCAAGGAAGATCATGGACAACAAACTTGATCTGCTTCCACTCAAGATTAATAGACATAATACAAGAGAGAGATGGTTGGGCAAACTGCCTTTCTGGACCTACAAAAGGCATTTGATAAGGTACCACACAATAAACTAATAAGGAAGATAGAGTCAATAGGTGGCATCAGAGGAAACTTATTGGAATGGATGAAAGACTTCCTGACTTACGGCAAATGAGAGTAGTAATTAGAGATAAATTCTCAAATTGGGAAAAAATTAAAAGTGGTGTCCTGCAGGGATCAGTACTGGCCCTGATCATGTTTGCTATATACATAAATGACATGGATAAAGGAGAAGAGTGTTATATGAATTTCTGTGCAGATGACACAAAAATACTAAAGAAAGTAAAAATTTAGGAGGATTGCAATTCATTACAACAAGACTTGGAAAATATCTGGAAATGGACTCAAAAGTGGAAAGTGAAATTCAATGTCAAAAAATGTAGTATAATGGAATTTGGAAAAAGTATAAACAATATCAAGAGATTATAAAATTGGTGAAGAAGAAGTCAAAAAAGTAAACTGAAAAAGACCTTGGAATGATGATCAGCAGACTTGACACCAGATAACCATATTAATAAAAAAGTCAGAGAAACCTACAATTTATTTAGGTCAATAAAAGTGGCATTTGCCTATTTGGACAAAGAAATTATAAAAAAAATTAATTAACTACACTAATAAGACTAAAACTCGAGTACGCAGCAACACTATGGACACCCAGTATCCTAAAGAATATAAAAAAAATTAGAAAGAATACAAAGAGCAACAACAAAACTGGCACCAACTCTTTCCAAAATGACATATGAACAAAGACTGTCCAAATTAGAATTACCAACTCTGGAACAAGGAAGGGAAAGAGGAGACCTACTATTTATAGAATAATGAAGGAAATGGAAATCTTAGATAAGAATGATTTATTGAAATGGGACGATGGAAAAACAAGAGGACACGAAAAGAAACTAAAAAAAGATAATTACAGAAGAGATCCGAAAAAAATAGCTTCCCACACAGAGTGATAGATACTTGGAACAAATTAGACAAAGAAACAGTGTGTGCAAACACTATTCAAGATTTTAAGAAAAAACTTGATGCTGAAAGATGCAAAGACGCGTCACTACGAGCATAGCTCCCTTCCCGTATAATACAACTAGGTAAATACATACATACATATACCATAGGCTTTTTCCCCCTTACACGGGGGGGTAGCCAAAAAGAAAAAGGCATAGAAACCACTCCCACCCATTCCATCCCCTACATATACCACTCCCCTCCACCCTCCTCCCTCCCTCTTATCTTGGCACCTCCTGGATGACGGGTCATCCCTGCTTCCTGTCCACTGCCCTGGGTCAGAAGAAGTATCGCAAGACACAGCACTTCCACAGCAAGGCTGCTTCATTAATTCGGCGACCCTCCCTCTCCATCCCCTCATGCAGAAAAGGAGAAGACGGGGAGAAATCCCCTTTGGGCTGCGTCAGATTTCTCATATGTACTTCCTCAACCCCCCATCCCCCACCCACTCCCCCTCATGCATCACATCATCTATACACAAACCTTCTCCATTCACCCCATCTTCTGTCCTCTCCTGTCCTTCCTCCAAAGACATTCCTCTCTTTTGTAATGCCCCTTTCACCCCATCCATCCATCTCATCATAGGATGCCTCCTCATATTCACTCCTTCCACCTTTGCCTTCCACACCTTACTTTTTCCTATAGCTTTCTCACATATGTCTTACCACAAAAATCTGATCTACACAACCTCTACCTGTCCTAAAACTACACTGTTCCTCACCAATTACTCCCTCTGTTCCTCTCCTAATCCTCTCAATCAAGATCCTCCCATAAGCCTTCCCAACTACACATAACAAGCAGAAACTACTCTGAAACTACTACGCTCACACTTGTCCCCTTTTCCCTTGTAGAGTGGAACTATACAGGCACTCGTCCAGTCCTCCGGCACTCTACCCTCTCTCCAACAAACATTAAATAACCTCACCAGCCAGACCACCATCACTGTACCTCCTTTTTTTTTTTTTTAGACCTGTATGGCATCCATCCAGATCAGGTGCCTTACCTGCTCTAATCATCTTAACAACTGCTTTCACTTCATCCTTTCTTATTTCTCCCCCATTTTCCTCACTCATTACGTTCATTTTTTTCTAATTTCTTTATATTCTTTTTAGTGCTGGGTGTCCATAGTGTCGCAGTGTACTTCAATCTTAGTCTTATGAGTGTAACTAGTATTTTCTTTACCATTTCTTCATCCATGTAGTCAAAGGCCACTTTCATTAATCTTAGTAAATTGAAGGTTTCTCTGACTATTTTGTTGATATGTTTGTCTGGTGCCATGTCTTTGCTGATAATTACTTCTAGGTCTCTTTCCAAGCTTTGTCTCTTCTATCTTTAGCCTTGCTACACTTTTTGTTGTACAAGCACTTTACGTTCACTCGCACTTGTTTCTTCTTTGGTATGTATTTGTCTATTCCCTCCTTGTAATTTTCTTTTAATATGTTCTATTTCTCTTCCATCTCTGTTTCTCTATTTAAGAAGTTTTCCCAGTTTGCATTTTGAAAGTATTTTCAGTTTCTCAAAATCTGTTTTGTTGTACATTAGTCTTCCTTTTCTATGTTTCTCATTTCTCAAATCAGTTTGTTCTTTTAGTTCAAACTATTAGTATGTGGTCACTCTTCCCAATTTGTGTCTTATATTCCATTTTATCCAAGATTTCAGTCTCAACGGTTCTTCATTTTTTCTATATCTGGTTTTTCCTTCACCCATTGAGTCAATGTGTATTCAATGGTCATATCCAGTAGAGTATTTCCCCAAAGTTGTTCACCTTTTACTGTCATTTCTTCCCAACTTATTTCTTTTGAGTTAGTCATCCATAATTACTGTGTTTCCTCCTCCTTTCAGTAATTCAATTCATTCTTTGTGTCTTCCAGTAATTTGGAACGATCACTATCTGTCCAAGACTATGATTTTGGGGGCACATTTATTACTACAAATTTTTGTACTTTTCATGTTTGTTTTCAACTTTGATCCTAATCAATTCCACTTTATTTTTTCCTTCTGTTATCTTTGTCACATTTAAACCTTTCTTAGTCAAAAACATGACTCCTCCACCCTGTTTCTCCATTATATTTTTTGCCCAGTGGTTGTATAGACCTTGTTACACAGTATTTAAGAGTAGTGGACCTTTTAATTTTGTCTCCACAATTCCCATTGTGTCTGGTTTCTCTTTTAACAGTCATTTAATTTGTTTAGTCCTGAAATCATGCGGTCTGTTAGGATAAGTTTTTTTTTTTTTTTTTTTTTTTTCTCTCTTTTTGGCTTATATATATAATTTTTTTTTTTTTTTTTACACCATTTTATCAGCCTCAGCTCCAGTACTCGAAAAAAAAAAAATTCAGTCTGTTCTCTCTTTTTTTTCATTTGCTTTATTTCTAAGTGTCTTTTCTTTCTATCCTCATCGCTCAATAAATTTTTGTAATTTTTCACTTTTTGCTAGCTTTACTGCTTTTGATAGTACTTCAGCTATCGTTTGAGACCTTAGTTTGATTTTTAGTGGCCTATATTGTTTTTCTCTGGAGTACTGTCCTATTCTATGCACATCTTCAATATCTTTGTCTATTTCCTGTCCCTTTTGTGTATCTCTTTAAGAATTGCTTTTGCAATTTCTTTTTCCTCTTTTTCTGTTTGGTATTTGTATACATTGTTTTTCTTTAATACCATAAACTACAATGCACTTTTTTATCCACTGTGTCTCTTACCCACTTTTCCTTGTCTTTAATTACTGTTTCTTTAGCATTTTCCTCTACCTGCTGTTGTGCTATTTGTTTAAATGTTATTTTCTGATTTTCTTGTTCTAGCTTTCATTGAATCTTTATTTCTAGGAGATCTGTGTCCGTAATTGATTCTCCAAATTTTATGGTCACTGCTGGTATTGTTCTTTGACCTTTTTTTTTTTTTTTTTCAACGCTTCATTTTTCATTTCTATCATCATTTCTGACTATATTTAACTCATTTTTAGATCATTAAGCTCTGTTCATCTCATCATTAGCTTTTTGTAGATAGTTTATCTCTACATTGTTCTATATTCAACTTTCAAATCCATTAGTTCTTCTATCAAATCAGTAATATCCTGATTTCTTAGTACATTGTTATACCTAGTTTCTCTTTCTACATCTAAACCCCTGCCTAATAATCCTCTTTCTCTTGGATACCCCGAAAAAGCATTGGTGTCCCACCTTTGAGTTGACTTTGGGGTATCAATCATACAAGATTATGGTATCCCTAGTGGTGACTCAACTCTGCTTATGTCCAAACCTCTCTTCATTGGTTCACTTTTTCTTCTTTTTCATTCTCCATTTTGTGTGTTTAATACACTATATCAGACTGGAACTTATTTTGCCATTGTGGTCACACATAAAACACAACTGCTTCTCTTTCTTAAACACAACTTAGGCTCCTTGTTATTGTCGAAAAAGTGCTGTATGAGAGCTCGTTTGCTAGCCATCCATTGTATTTATCTAGTTGCGATATATGGGGAGGGGAGTTATGCTCGTAGTGACCCATCTTTGTATCTCTCAGCATCTAGTTTGCTCTTAAATTCTTGTATGGTGTTTGCACATACTATTGTTTCGAGATTGCTGGTGTGGGACATTGTTGTATGAAGTATTCTATGTCATATATGAGAGGTACAAAGAAAAGAAAAGAGAAGTAAAGAAAAAGGTAAAGGAGGCAAAGAGAAGAGCAGATGTGAAATGGGGTAAGAGTATGACAGAAAATTTTGAAAGTAATAAAAAGATGTTTTGGAAAGAAATTAAGGAAGAGGAGACTAATCAAGTAGAGAAGAAAAGGTAAAAGGTGCAGATGGAGAGATGATAATAGAAGAGAAGGCAGTAAGGGGAAGATGTGAAGAATATTTTAGGGAGTTGCTAAATGTGAAGGAGGATAGGGAGGGAAAGATAGTTGCAGTGGGAAATGCTAAGAAAATGAGAGTGATGAGTGAGGAAAATGGAGGAGAAATAAGGAAGGATGAAGTGAAGGCAGTTGTTAAGATGATGAAAGCAGGTAAGGCACCTGGTCTGGATGGATGCCATGCAGAATGTCTAAAAAAAAGGAGGTACAGTGATGGTGGACTGGTTGGTGAGGTTATTTAATGTTTGCTGGAGAGAGGGTAGAGTGCCAGAGGACTGGAGGAGTGCCTGTATAGTTCCACTTTACAAGGGAAAAGGGGACAAGTGTGAATGTAGTAGTTTCAGAGGGATTAGCTTGTTAAGTGTAGTTGGGAAGGCTTATGGGAAGATCTTGATTGAGAGGATTAGGAGAGGAAGAGAGGGAGTAATTGGTGAGGAACAGTGTGGTTTTAGGATGGGTAGAGGTTGTGTAGATCAGATCTTTGTGGTAAGACAAGTATGTGAGAAAGCTATAGGAAAGGGGAAGGATGCTTTTTGGGCTTTTATGGATCTAGTAAAGGCTTAAGATAGGGTAGACAGAAAGGCACTGTGGGAGGTTATGCAGATATATGGGATAGGAGGAAAGCTAGGAGCTGTCAAGAGTTTTTATGAGAGTAGTAGAGCTTGTGTCAGGATTAGAAATGGAGAGAGTGAGTGGTTTGAGGTAAAGGTGGGACTTCGTCAAGGATGTGTTATGTTGCCCTGGCTGTTCAACTTATACATGGATGGGGTAGTGCGAGAGGTAAATGCAAGGGTAGTGGGTCAGGGATTGGAGATGGTTAAAGAAAATGGAGGAAAGTGGGAGGTAAGCCAGCTGTTGTTTGCGGACGACACTGTGCTTGTGGCAGGATCGGAGGAGGGATTGAGGATGTTGGTGACAGAGTTTGGGAGAGTATGTGATAGAAGAAAGCTAAAGATAAATGCGGGTAAAAGTAAGGTGATGAGATCTACAAGGGGTGAAAGTGGCAGTAGACTGGAAGTGAGCATTAAGGGAGAGCAACTGGAGGAAGTGGATAATTTTAGATACTTGGGTGCAAATGTGGCAGGAAAAGGTGGAGTGAAAGTGGAGGTAGAATGTAGATTGAGAGAAGCTAGTAAATGCCTTGGTGGATTAAAGAGTGTAATGAGGAATAGACATTTGGGAATGGATGCTAAGAGGAGACTGTATGAAGGAGTGATTGTGCCAACAGCACTGTATGGGGCAGAAACATGGAACATAAGAGAGGAAGAGAAAAGGAGTTTGAATGTGTTTGAGATGAGGTGTCTGAGAAGTATGATGGAGGTTACTAGGCTGGATAGAGTGAGAAATGAGGAGGAGAACGGGGGTGGAAAGGGAGCTGGGAGATAGGGTTGATGAAAGAGTATTGGGATGGTTTGGACACATGGAAAGAATGAGTGAAGAAAGACTAGTAAAAGAGGTATGGAAGGCAGATGTGGAGTGAGTGAACATGAGGGGACGTCCTAGGATGAGGTGGATGGATAGGGTGAAGGGGGCTTTAGGGAAGAGGGGAATGTCTGTTGAGGAAGGACGGGAGAGGACAGAAGACGGGTGAATGGAGAATGGTTGTATATGGATGATGTTGTGATGCATGAGGTGGAATGGGCGGGGGGATGGGGGGTGAGGTAGTATGTGTGAGCAAAATTTGACGCGGCCCGAAGGGATTTCTCCCCGTCTTCTCCTTTTATGCATGGGGGGACGGAGAGGGTGGGTCGCCGATTTAATGAAGCGGCCTTGCTGTGGATGTGCTGTGTCTTGTGACACTGCTTCTGACCCAGGGCAGTGGACAACGTGCAGGGATGACCCGTCATCCATGAGGTGCTAAGATAAGAGGGAGGGTGGAAGGGTGTGGAATGTATTCAGGGATGGAATGGGTGGGAATGATTTTATGCTTTTCCTTTTTGGCTACCTCCCTTGTAAGGGGGAAAAAGCCTTGGTATATGTATGTATGTATATTGTGGTTCCACATGGGGCAGTTTGAATTTGTGGCAAGGCCTGTTCTATGTTGGCATCCTTTTAATGCCAGATGGTGTCCTGATCAAGGCATGCCAATGTTGTATATATACTGTATATCTTTTTCCTTTCATCAGGGGGTTGGTGGTGGAATGCATATATTTAAGATGTATTATGTGTTATACATTGTAGGTTTTGTATGTTTGAGTGCTATATTGTCAGTGCTTCCCTTGTTCTACATTGCACCCAGTCCAATACACTCTTCTTATCTCAGCACCTCTCTACCTCCTTCTACACTTCCATATTTTTACTTTCCTTTATTTAAAAAAAAAAAAAAAAAAAAAAAAGTCTAGAATTCTTCCTTTCCTTTGTTTGGATACCACTACATAGCCCATCAATCACCCCTCCCTCTGCCTCCCTTTCCATCCACCACCCTTTCCCATGTCTACTTACAGTTGGCTTTCTTTATAAACAATTTGTTTACTATTATCAGCTCCCTCCACTAAGATTCTTGGCACCCAAACCTCCCTACTACTCCATCTACTGGCTCATCCCCTACTCTAATGCTGAGATCCCCGAACACCACTACAATCACATTGCTCCTCTCTCCCATGCCCCTTTATCTTTCTCAACACTCTCCCCTCCATACTCCTAAAGTGAAAATCACCATTCCTTTTCAGCTTAATCAAAAACAAACTGCCAATGTTTTACCTTTTACTCTCATTTATATCACAACCACACACATTTAATGAAGCAATTATTAGCATTCTGGTTTGAGTTCTCCTCCCAGACCCCTGTATACATTTTGCTCTCATAGGATGAACATACATAGAATAGGATCCTCAGTCTTATTACTCTGTCCCACATTGTTGTCTTTTACAACTTGCATTGGAATCACAGAGGTGATGGTGGTGGTGGGGAAGTTTCAACTATTTCTTTTTTATCCACTAACCCCTGGCATATATTTGTTCACACCTTAGTGGTAGAACATAAGAACATAAGAATGAAGGAGACTGCAAGAGACCATAAGGCCTACACTAGGCAGCTCCGTATCCATCACCACCTGTCATCCCCATCCATAAAGTTGTCTAATCGTTTCTTAAAACAACTGATAGATAAATACATGGAACAAATTAGACAACAAAACAGTATGTGCTAACACTATACAAGATTTTAAGATAAAACTTGATGCTGAGAGATACAAAGACGGGTCACCACGAGCTTAGCTCCCCTCCCGTATATTACAACTAGGTAAATACACACTTTCATCCACACAACACTAAGGACACCCAGTACAAAAAAGAATATAAAGAAATTAGAAAGAATACAAAGAGCAATGACAAGATGGCACCAACTCTCTCCAAATTAACATATGAACAAAGATTGTCCAAATTGGAATTATCAACTCTGGAACAAAGAACAGAAAGAGGAGATCTACTGACTATAGAATCATGAAAGGAATGGAAATCCTAGATAGAAATGATTTACTAAAATGGGACAATGGAAAAACAAGAGAACATGAAAAGAAACTCAAAAAGGATAATTATAGAAGAGATCTGAAAAAGAATAGCTTCCCACGTAGTGGTGGATACCTGGAATAAATTGGATAAGGAAACAGTGTGTGCAAACACTATTCATGATTTTAAGAAAAAACTTGATGCTGAAAGATTCAAAGATGGGTCACCACAAGCATAGCTCCCTTCCCATATAATATAACTAGGTAAATACTACTATGGTAGGTAGTAAACAACCCCAAACATAAGCCTCGTAGGGAAAAAAAAAAAAAAAAAATCCACATCTGACAAGAACCATACTGGCTCACCTGTGCTCAGGTCACCATTCATCATTAAAACAAAACCAACACAGAATAGGCCAGGCCACAGATTCAAACTGCCACAGATGCATACCATACAGAGGACACAGAAACCTCGTACAACAATGCCCCACACTAACAATCTCCCAATAGCAATACAATGTATGTTCCCAGAGGCTGTTGCCAGTTACCTGGAGGCCACAGGTCTTCTGCAAGAGAGACCAGGTGTAATGGATTGATTGATTGATTTGTTTGCCTTAGGGTGAAAGATGTGTCTAACAATATAACAAGGTATTCATCTTTATTCCATGAGGTTTCATTTGTGTAACCCTCTCATTCTAATTCTCAGTGCACTGGTGGCATAATCGGAAGTGTGCTGGTCTCTCACTCGATTAGTTGTGGGTTCAGATTCTGCATTCCTCTCTCCTAGCAGTAACTGCTACCTGCCCCAACAGTCCAAGTGCATAGGGCAAAGGTGACAGCTTTAGCCACAGCTACATACTTGTGGGCATAGGCTCTACACCACCTTACTTTCAATCGGCTTCTGTTTATCAGCCTTGTCATTTTTCACAGCTACCATCATATGGCCTCCTATATTATCTTTTGTCATCCTCTAGACCAGTGGTTCTTAACCTATGGGGAATTCCCCACTGGTGGGGAATGGCGGAGTTGCCAAGTGGGGAATGACCGGTCAGACAGAAGAACCACTGTCTTTTCATATGTATTTTATTTCCATGTGATAACTGTTAGTAAATAATCTGATATATGCAAAAAAAAATTAAGGGCCGTAAAATGGCACAAAAAAGCAAAGCGTATATTTACATACTAAACACTGCATGGGTTAAAATCGAATTTGTCAAAGACCGATGCTGTGGTGGGAAATGGAGAGTTGGCTCACTAAAAAGTGGGGATTTGGAGAAAAAAGGTTAAGAACCCCTGCTCTAGACTAAATATATTATGGCCCAACTATAGGTCAGTATTGGCAACCTCCCTTAAAAGGGGGAAGAAGCCCTTAGTATATCAGTAGTTAGGTCGGTATTTGGTAGTTTGGTCTCAAGCCCAAAATGTAAGGTTCATTTTTCATCAAATAATCATTGATTTCCAACCAGGTCAATAGTAAACCATCCAAAGTAGGATATGCCACTTTTAATTTCCATACTCAATCAGCAGTCTTGCTTTCCACTCCTTTTCTGTGCCGTTTTCTCAATTCCTGGTTTAAAACCCTTAGGGAAAAAATAATGATAATAATTGGTTTGTAACAGTAGAAGGAATCCGGTCACAGGTTGTCAGATGTGTTCAGCCTGTATGAAAATATAATAGAAATGCACTTGGTAGAAAGGGAGCTTAGAAGAGTAAGTGCCAGTCCTACAGGGCTGCACTTCCAGATCATGATGATACTGGTTATGAGGGCAGGCAATAGCGAGATGGTTTTCTTTGACTTCATTGGTTCTCAGTCAATATGGGGTGTTAATAATAATAATAATAATAATAATAAAAAATCAAGGGCTAATTATGTAAGATATTTATTAATTAAGTGTACAATTTCTAAAATTTTTATGTTGGTTATACTTTTCCCTGCATGATTTTACTCTTACCATGAGGATCAAACTTACCTCCTGATGTAGCTGTATAGATATTGATTCATATTGATTTTCACACAGGAAACTTGAATCAAATGTCTTCACACCTTCAGCAAAATGGGTTTACTGGGCTTGGCTCTAACCAAAGCACTCAAGTAAACCCTAGCTTTGGACAGCAGAGTCAACTGGGCAGTCAGCCTCCCCATTCAATATCACCTGCTATGCCCTCTCAGCCCAACTGGAGTGGTCAGAACACACTTTCTTATACCCAGAATATGATGACAGAAAGACAAAATGCAGGATTATGTAAGTTTTTTTCATATACATGTATATGTGTGGCTACCTCCCCTATAAGGGGGAAAAAGCCGTTGGTATATGTTTGTATATTATTTACCTAGTTTTATTATATGGGAAAGGAGCTATGCTCATAGTGACCCGTCTTTGTATCTGTCAGCATCTAGTTGGTTCTTAAATTCTTATATGGTTTTTGCACATACTATTTTTTCATCCAATTTGTTCCAGACATCTATCATTCTGTGTGGAAAACTATTCTTTTTCAAATCTCTTCTATAACTATCCTTTTTGAGTTTCTTTTTGTGTCCTCTTGTTTTTCTTCTGTCCCACTTTAATAAATCTTCTCTGTCAAGGACTTCCATACCTTTCATGATTCTGTAAATGGCCAGTAGATCTCCTCTTTCTCTTCTTTGTTCCAGGGGTGTTAGTTCCAGTTTGGACAATCTTTGTTCCTATGTTCATATGTTGGTGCCATCTTTGTCATTGCTCTTTGGATTCTTTCTACATACCCACATATACCAAGGCTTTTTCTCCCTTAAAGGGAGGTAGCCAAAAAGAAAAAGGCATAAAACCATTCCCACCCATTCCATCCCTAAATACACTCTATCCCCCTCCACCCTCCACCTTCCCTCTTATCTTAGCAGCATACTCCAATCTTGGTCTTAACAGTGTAACTTTCATTTTCTTTACCATTTCCTCATCCATGTAGTTAAAGGCCACCTTTATTGTTCTTATTAAATTGTAGGTTTCTCCAACTATTTTGTGCATATGCTTGTCTGGTAACATGTCGTTGCTAATAATTACTCCAAGGTCCTTTTACCGAGCTAACTTTTTTTACTTCCTTTGTATTTACCTAGTTGTATTTTACGGGACTGGAGCTATGCTCGTGTTGACCCGTTTTTGTATCTCTAAATCTAGTTTGCTTTTGAATTCGTGTACCAACCTTATATTGCCCTGATATTCTATTTTTACTTTTTCCAAACTCCATTATACTGCATTTCTTGATGTTGAAGTTCACTTCCGACTTTTGGCTCCATTTCCAGACTTAGTCCAGATCTCTCTGAAGTGATTCACAGTCTTTCTCTTGACTTACTTTCTTTAGTAGTTTTGCTTCATCTGCAAAGAAGTTCATTAACCCCTTCCATACGGTGCCGCACACGTAGGCGTCATGGACTTAGATCTCAGTGGCAGCAGCCAATGCCAGCCGTACGACGTGTCGTAATAATACTCGCATCATAAAATATAGTCACCGCTTATATTGATCGTTCTCTCTTTCACCCGCGAATTTTGAATACCACAGAGAATGGGATTCAGGACACATTTGAGAGAATGTAAAAACACAGGGGCGACTACAATAAATATAATCAAGACGCCGATATGGCAGCCTCGCGAATACACTCGCTCCCCATGACGCCTACGTGTGCGGCACCGTATGGAAGGGGTTAACATTCAACACCTTCATCCATGTCCTCTATATATATGGCAAGCATTATCAGAGCTAGTACAGAACCTTGTGGGACTCCACTTTTAATTTTTCCCCAGGTTGAGTCATTGTCTCTAATTACCACACTCATTTTGTTTCCCATTCAAGAAATCTTCCATCCATTTAATTAACTTTCCTTACACACCTGTTGTTTCAAGGTTTCTTTTTAGTTTTTTGTGTGGTACTTTATCAAATCAGGTGGAGTGTATTCAGGGGTGGAATGGGTGGGATTGATTTTGTGCCTTTTTCTTTTTGGCTACCCCCCTTGTAAGGGGGGAAAAGCCTTGGTATATGTATGTATGTACTTTATCAAATTGTAAATCTAGAAAAGCACAATCAGCCCATCCATCCCTTTCTTGTATTATGTCTATTAGCCTTGAATAAACACAAATCAAGTTGGTGGCACAAGATTTTCCTTGTTTAAAGCCAAATTGTTTTCGATTCAGTATCTTATTTTCCTCCATCCATTTCATTAACTTTCCTAGTACACCTGTTGTTTCAAGGTTTCTTGTTAGTTTTTTGTGTGGTACTTTATCAAATGCCTTTTGTAATTCTAGAAAAGCATTATCAGCCCATCCATCCCTTTCTTGTATTATGTCTAATAGCCTTGAATAAAAACAAGTTGGTGACACAAGATCTTTCTTGTCTAAAGCCAAATTGTTTTGGGTTCAGTATCTTGTTTTCTTCCAGATGTTTAATCCATCATTTGATAACTTTTTTACATATTTTAGCTATTTTGCTTGTAAGGGAGACCAGTCTATAGTTTGTTGGGTCTTCCTAATCTTCCCCTTTATATATTGATATGATATTCACATTTTTCCAATCTTGTGGTACCTTTCCTTCCTTGAGTGAGGAATCTATTATTTTATATATCTTTTCTGCTTGTTCATCTGTACATTCTTTAAGTATTCAGTTTGCAATTCTGTCTGGACTGTGTGATTTTCTGACAAAGTTTATTATTTGGTCCCTTATTTTTTGTGTGTTATATTTATTTCTTTCATTGGGGGAATCTTTCTATCTTTTCTTCCCAATTATGTGCATTTTCTATTGTGAATACAGACTTAAAACGCTTGTTCATAACCTTTGCCATTTCAATATCTTCAATTTATATTCCTCATTCCCTTGATGCAGTTTCACTATTTATTGTTTATTTTTCAATTTACCATTCACATATCTGTAGAATAATTTAGGTTGATCCTTAGATTTATGTATTTTGTCAAGTAGAGAAGAAAAGGTAAAAGGTGCAGATGGAGAGATGATAATGGAGGAGACGGCAGTAAGGGGAAGATGGGCAGAATATTTTAGGGAGTTGCTAAATGTGAAGGAGGATAGGGAGGGAAAGATAGCTGCAGTGGGAAATGCTAAGAAAATGACCGTGATGAGGGAGGAAAATGGAGGAGAAATAAGGAAGGATGAAGTGAAGGCAGCAGTTAAGATGATGAAAGCAGGTAAGGCACCAGGTCTGGATGGATGCCATGCAGAATGTCTTAAAAAAGGAGGTACAGTGATGGTGGACTGGTTGGTGAGGTTATTTAATGTTTGCTGGAGAGAAGGTAGAGTGCCAGAGGACTGGAGGAGTGCTTGTATAGTTCCACTTTACAAGGGAAAAGGGGACAAGTGTGAATGTAGTAGTTTCAGAGGGATTAGCTTGTTAAGTGTAGTTGGGAAGGCTTATGGGAGGATCTTGATTGAGAGGATTAGGAGAGGAAGAGAGGGAGTAATTGGTGAGGAACAGTGTGGATTTAGGACAGGTAGAGGTTGTGTAGATCAGATCTTTGTGGTAAGACAGATATGTGAGAAAGCTATAGGAAAGGGGAAGGATGTTTTTGGGCCTTTATGGATCTGGAAAAGGCTTACGACAGGGTAGACAGAAAGGCACTGTGGGAGGTTATGCGGATATACGGGATAGGAGGAAAGCTTCTAGGAGCTGTCAAGAGTTTTTATGAGAGTAGTAGAGCTTGTGTCAGGATTAGAAATGGAGAGAGTGAGTGGTTTAAGGTAAAGGTGGGACTTCGTCAAGGATGCGTTATGTCACCCTGGCTGTTCAACTTATACATGGATGGGGTAGTGCGAGAGGTAAATGCAAGGGTAGTGGGTCAGGGATTGGAGATGGTTAAAGAAAATGGAGGAAAGTGGGAGGTGAGCCAGCTGTTGTTTGCGGACAACACTGAGCTTGTGGCAGGATCGGAGGAGGGATTGAGGAAGTTGGTGACAGAGTTTGGGAGAGTGTGTGATAGAAGAAAGCTGAAGATAAATGTGGGTAAAAGTAAGGTGATGAGATGTACAAGGGGAGAAAGTGGCAGTAATCTGGAAGTGAGCATTAAGGGAGAGAAACTGGAGGAAGTGGACAGTTTTAGATACTTGGGTGCAAATGTGGCAGGAAAAGGTGGAGTAAAGGTGGAGGTAGAATGTAGATTGGGAGAAGCGAGTAAATGCCTTGGTGGATTAAAAAGTGTAATGAGGAATAGAAATTTGGGAATGGATGCTAAGAGGAGACTGTATGAAGGAGTGATTGTGCCAACAGCACTGTATGGAGCAGAAACATGGAACATAAGAGAGGAAGAGAAAAGGAGTTTGAATGTGTTTGAGATGAAATGTCTGAGAAGTATGATGGAGGTTACTAGGCTAGATAGAGTGAGAAATGAGGAGGTGAGGAGGAGAACAGTGGTGGAAAGGGAGTTGGGAGATAGGGTTGATGAAAGAGTATTGGGATGGTTTGGACACATGGAAAGAATGAGTGAAGAAAGACTTGTAAAGGAGGTATGGAAGGCAGATGTGGAGGGAGTGAACATGAGGGGACGTCCTAGGATGAGATGGATGGATGGGGTGAAGGGGGCTTTGGGGAAGAGGGGAATGTCTGTTAAGGAAGGACGGGAGAGGACAGAAGACAGGGGTGAATGGAGAATGGTTGTATATGGAAGATGTTGTGATGCATGAGGTGGAATGGATGGGGGGGTGAGGTAGTGTGTGTGAGCAAATTTTGACGCGGCCCGAAGGGATTTCTCCCCGTCCTCTCCTTTATATGGGGGGATGGAGAGGGGGGGGCTCGCCGATTTAATGAAGCGGCCTTGCTGTGGATGTGCTGTGTCTTGCGACACTGCTTCTGACCCAGGGCAGTGGACAGGGTGCAGGGATGACCCGTCATCTAGGAGGTGCTAAGATGGGAGGGAGGGTGGAGGGGTGTGGAGTGTTTACAGTTATGGAATGGGTGGGAATTTTTTATGCCTTTTCCTTTTTGGCTACCTCCCTAGTACGGGGGAAAAAGCCTTGGTATATGTATGTATGTCTTTTTCATAGTTTCGTTTTTCTTTCCTGCATATTTTCACATATTCATTTCTCAGTTTTATATATATTTGCCTCATACTTTTTTTTCTCTCTCTCCATCGTTTCCAAGCTTTCTCTTCTGTCTTTTGCCTTGCTACATTTTTTGTTATACCAGCACTTAATATACACCCTTTCCTGCTTCAGCTTTGGTAAATATCTATTCCTTCTTTATAAATTTCTTTTAATATATTCCATTTCTCTTCCATCTTTGTTTCTTCATTTAAGAAGTTTTCCCAATTCATGTTTGAAAGAATTTTCTGAGTTTCTCAAAATCTGTTTTGTGGTACCTTAGTCTTCCTGTCTGTGTTTCTGTGGTCACTTTCCAGTTGGTGTTTTGTATTCCATTTTATCCATAATTTCAGGCTCTGACATAGATATTAAGTCTATTCTCAAGGGTTCTTCATTATTTATATATATGGTATTCTCCTTTATCTTCTGAGTCATTGTATATTCAATGGTCATATCCAGTAGTATATTTCCCAAAGGTCCTCTCCTCATTTCACTGTCATCTCTTCCCAATATATTTCTTTCAAGTTGAAGTCACCCATAATTACTATGTTTCCTCCTTTTAGTAATTTATTTAATGCATGCTTTGTGTTTTCCAACATATTGGGAGTGGTCACTCTCAGTCCAAGAACATGTTTTTGGGGGCACATATATTACTAAAAAATTTCTACTTTTCATGTTGCTGTTTTCAACTTTTATCATAATCAGTTCCACATTATTATTTCCTTCTGTTATCTTTGTGACCTTTAAACCTTTTTTTAGTCAAAAACATGACTCCTTCACCCTGTTTCTTCTTTCTACTTTTTATCCAATAAATATATAGACCTTGTCCTGCAGTATTAGGTGGTAGTGGACCTTTGAATTTCATATCTACAATTTCCATTATATCCAGCTTCTTGTCTTCAATTCATTTAATTCTGAAATCATGCCATCTATTTTGGTGTACATTATTTTGTATTTTTTCCTTTCTCTTTTTTTTTTTTTTTTTTATGTTCAAGTACATATACCAAAGGCTTTTTCCCCCTTATAAGGGAGGTAGCAAAAAAAAAAACGAAGGCATGAAAACCACTCCCACCCATTCCATCCCTATCATACTCCACTCCCCTCCACCCTCTTCCCTCCCTCTTATCTTGGCACCTGCTGGATGATGGGTCATCCCTGCATTTTGCCCACTGCCCTGGGTCAGGAGCAGTGTCACAAGACACAGTAAGGCCACTTCATTAAATCGGGGTGCCCCCCCCTCCCCCTCATCCCTTTATGCAGAAAAGGAGATGGGGAGAAATCCCTCTGGGCTGCATCAAATTATTTCTCACACATACTCCCTCACCCCTCATCCCCCACCCATTCCACCGTATGCATCACATCATCATCCATATACAACCATTCTCCATTCACCCCTATTTTCTGTCCTTTCCCATCCTTCCTCAACAGACATTCCCTTCTTTCCCAAAGCCCCTCTTACCCCATCCATCCATCTCATTCTAGGTTGCCCCCTCATGCTCACTCTTTCCACCTCTGCCTTCCACACCTCTTTTTACTAATCTTTCTTCACTCATTCTTTCCATGTGCCCAAATCATCCCAACACTCTTTCATCCACCCTATCTCCCAACTCCCTTTCCCCCCCATTCTCCTCCTCACCTCCTCATTTCTCATTCTATCATACTTCTATCATACTTCTCAGGCAACTCTTCTCAAACACATTCAAAATCCTCTCTTCCTCTCTTATGTTCCATGTTTCTGCCCCATACAGTGCTGTCTGCACAATCACTCCATATAATCTCTTAGCATCCATTCCCAAATGTCTATTTCTCATTACACTTTTTAATCCACCCAGTCATTTACTCTTCTCTCAATCTACATTCTACCTCCACCACTCCTCCCTTTCCTGCCACATTCACACCCAAGTATCAAAAACTATCCATTTCCTTTAGTCTCTCTACCTTAATACTCACTTCTAGTCTGCTACCACTTTCTCCCCTCTTACATCTCATCACCTTACTTTTACCCACATTTATCTTTAACTTCCTTCTTTCACACACCTTCCCAAACTCTGTCACTAACTTCCTCAATCCCTCCTCTGATCCTGCCACAAGCACAGTGTCGTCTGCAAACAACAGCTGGCTTAACTCCCACTTTTCTCCATTTTCTTTAACCATCTCTAATCCCTGACCCATTACCCTTGCATTTACTCTTGCACCACCCCATCCATGTATAAATTGAACAGCCAGGGCAACATAACACATCCCTGACGAAGTCCCACCTTTACCTCAAACCACTCACTCTCTCCATTTCTAATCCTGACACATGCTCTCCTACTCTCATAGAAACTCTTGACAGTTCGTAAAATCTTTTCTCCTATCCCATATATCTGTAATACCTCCCACAGTGCCTTCCTGTCTACCCTGTCATAAGCTTTTTCCAGATCCATAAAAGCCCAAAATACATCCTTACCTTTTCCTATAGCTTTCTCACATATCTGTCTTACCACAAAAATCTGATCAATGCAACCACTGCCTGTCTTAAACCCACACTGTTCCTCACTAATTATTCCCTCTGTTCCTCTCCTAATCCTCTCAATCAAGACCCTCCCATAAGCCTTCCCAACTACACTCAACAAGCTGATCCCTCTTAAAACTATTACACGCACACTTGTCCCCCTTTTTCCTTGTAAAGTGGAATTATACAGGCACTCCTCCAGCACTCTACCCTCTCTTAAACATTAAATAAACTTATCAACCAATCCTTCCACACAGAAAATAAGACACTCAAAATAATACAAAAATTAGTTTAATAATATAGTAATAATCTATTTTACATTCATTCAACTTTTGCATTGCAATAATAGAAATGATAATTATGTAAATGGAGTATGTGATAGAAGAAAGCTAAAGATAAATGTGAGTAAAAGTAAGGTGATGAGATGTACAAGGGGTGAAAGTGGCAGTAGACTGGAAGTGAGCATTAAGGGAGAGCGACTGGAGGAAGTGGATAGTTTTAGATACTTGGGTGCAAATGTGGCAGGAAAAGGTGGAGTGAAAGTGGAGGTAGAATGTAGATTGAGAGAAGCGAGTAAATGCCTTGGTGGATTAAAGAGTGTAATGAGGAATAGACATTTGGGAATGGATGCTAAGAGGAGACTGTATGAAAGAGTGATTGTGTCAACAGCACTGTATGGGGCAGAAACATGGAACATAAGTGAAGAAGAGAGAAGGAGTTTGAATGTGTTTGAGATGAGGTGTCTGAGAAGTATGATGGAGGTTACTAGGCTGGATAGAGTGAGAAATGAGGTGAGGAGGAGAACAGGGGTGGAAAAGGAGCTGGGAGATAGGGTTGATGAAAGAATATTAGGAAGGTTTGGATACATGGAAAGAATGAGTGAAGAAAGACTAGTAAAAGAGGTATGGAAGGCAGATGTGGAGGGAGTGAACATGAGGGGATGTCCTAGGATGAGGTGGATGGATGGGGTGAAGGGGGCTTTGGGGAAGAGGGGAATGTCTGTTGAGGAAGGACGGGAGAGGACAGAAGACGGGTGAATGGAGAATGGTTGTATATGGATGATGTTGTGATTGCATGAGGTGGAATGGTCGGGGGGATGGGGGGTGAGGTAGTATGTGTGAGCAAAATTTGACACAGTCCGAAGGGATTTCTCCCCGTCCTCTCATTTTATGCAATGGGGGGACGTAGAGGGTGGGTCGCCGATTTAATGAAGCGGCCTTGCTGTGGATGTGCTGTGTCTTGCGACACTGCTTCTGACCCAGGGCAGTGGACAAGGTGCAGGGATGACCAGTCATCCATGAGGTGCTAAGATAAGAGGGAGGGTGGAGGGGTGTGGAGTGTATTCAGGGGTGGAATGGGTGGGAATGATTTTATGCCTTTCTTTTTGGCTACCCCCCTTGTAAGGGGGAAAAAGCCTTGGTATATGTATGTATGTATCAACCAATCCACCATCACAGTACCTCCTTTTTTCAGACATTCTGCATGACATCCATCTAACCCAGGTGTCTTACCTCTCATCTTAACACCTGCTTTCACTTCATCTTTCCATAATTTTCTTAGCACTTCCCACTGCAACTACCTTTCCCTCCCTATCCTCCTTCACATTTAGCAACTCCCTTAAATACTCTGCCCATCTTCCTTTACTGCCTTCTCTTCCATTATCATATTATCATCTCTCCCTTTGCACCTTGTACCTTTTCTTCTCTACTTGATTCACTTCCTATTCTTCTCTTAATTTCCTTCCCAAACATTTTTTTATTGCTTTCAAAATTTTCTGTCATACACTTACCCCATTTCACATCTGCTCTCCTCTTTGCCTCCTTTATCTTGTGCTTTACTTCTCTTTTCTTTGTACCTCTCATATGATTCCCTCATCTTTTTTTGTAACCAATCTGTGAAAGCTCGCTTCTTGTCTTCTACAACCTTGTTTGCTTCCTCATCCCACCACTCACTTCCCTTCCTTCTATTTCCTCCCATCCTCCTTGTTCCACACACCATCTTTGCAAACCTTGTGATGCCCTCCTTGAACCATCCCCATTCCTCCTCCACTCATTCTACTCTGTCCTTCACTCCCTCCCACTACTCTCTCAGCTTATACTCCTCCTTTTCTTTCTCATGAAGCAGTTCACTCTAAGCACTTCCCTACCTTTTGTCCTTTTCCTCTTTCTCCATCTCTCCACTCTCAACTTACCTTCCACCAGAAAATGATCTGATATTCCCCCACTCTCTCCTCTTAGAACATGTACATCCTTAACTCTTCCTACTGTACTCCTGGTTACCACTACATAGTCCATTAATGCTCTATGTACCACCCTTTCCTCCACCACCCTCTTCCATGTGTGTTGCTTAGCAACATTGGAAGTTAAAGATGAGATTCTGGGTCACAGTTTTATTGAACAGAGAGAATGTACACCACAAAGTACACCATATTCCACTTCCACTCAATCTCAGAGCTCGCTCACAACTGACTAATGGACGTCACTCTGGAACTGTTCGCGTCTCAGAGAGGTTCCCTTTTACTTATTTTGTTTTCCATTTATTCGCTTCCACACGAAAATAACAGACACTCAAAATAATACAAAAATTAGTTTAATAATATAGTAATAATCTATTTTACATTTATTCAACTTTTGCATTACAATAATAGAAATGATAATTATGTAAATAGAAATGACAATTTTGCTTTCCCGAAACTTCCAGAACACGTTATACGTACGAACACACACACACATCCAATTACACATCACTTGCATTTCTTACATGTATTCAAAATACTAACTTGCATTCACTACATGTGTACTTATGCTGGACTTTTTCCTAAACACTGTATTTGCTATCCTCAACTGTCTAGACACATTTCCATCATCAACTCTCCACTATGATTCTTTCCTGGAACTCCACACTTCCCTACCACTCTGTTTATTGGTTCATTTCCTACCCTAGCATTAAGGCCTCCCAATACCACTACATTGATGTTTCTCCTTAATCCCTCTATGCATTCATTTAAATCCAAAAAGCCTCCCTTCTACACTCTTCACACTACCAGGCCCAGATGCACTTACAAAAACCCACATCTCCCTTCCCAGCTTCACCTTCATCCACATTAACCTTGAGGAAACCTTCCACTCCACTGCATGTTTACCTATCTCTTCACTTAGTAGTATAGCCACCCCTTCTCTCCCTCGTCCTCTCTTCACTCCTGAGAACCTCCCAACTACACTCTCAAACTCAGACTCGCCCCTCCCTTTCAACATAGTTTCACTCAAAGCCAACATCCATCTTTCTTCTCACAAACATACTGCCTATCTCTTCCCTTTTACTCTCATTTGATTAATTTTTGGAGTTTCTATGATGCAACTCATTTTTTGCATGACACCTAATGGTGATTCCACTCTGCTTCCATCCAATCTTCTCTTCATTGGTTTACTATATTTTTGTCTTTCTTCTTCATCATTTATTTTTATTTTTATTATTATTATTATTATTATTATTATTTTTTTTTTTTTTTTCTCTCCCTTAAATCACTAAATGAAATTACTCTATTTTATAATTTTGGTCACTCGATAAACATAGCCTATAGCATAAACAAAGGTAGGTGTTTCCTCAAAACTTATCGAAAGAAACTGTGTTTCAGAGCTTGCTCTAGACATCCACTCCAGTCCGTGTTTCAATTGTGTGTATTTACCTAGTTGTATTTTACGGGAAGGGGAGCTATGCTCGTGGTGTCCCGTCTTCATATCTCATTTTATCTTAACTATTTTTAAATTCATGTATTATTTTTGCACACACCACTTTCTCATCTAACTTGTTCCAACTGTCTATTACTCTGTGAGGAAAGCTGTTCTTTTTCAGATCTCTTCTATAGCTGTCTTTCTTGATTTTCTTTCCGTGCCCTCTTGTATTTCTGTCATCCCATTTTATCAGATTCTCTCTATCAATAATTTCTATGCCTTTCATGATTCTGTAAATAGCTATCAAATCTCCTCTCTTCTTTGCTCTAGTGTCTGTAGCTCAAGTTTTGCTAGTCTCTCTTCATATGATAGTTTTGAGAGTGTTGGTGCCAATTTTGTAATTGCTCATAATAATAAATCTCACGTGAGTTCAAAAAGTTTTCAGTTTCTTTGTCGTGTATGTATATGTGTGTGGAATTGTGTATATTTGTGTATATATATTACATGTATGCGTGTGTATTTACCTAGTATTTTGCGAGAAGGGAAGCTATGCTCGTGGTGTCCCGCCTTTGTATCTCGCAGTGTCTAGTTTACTTTTAAACTCATGAATGGGTTTTGCACATACTATTTCATTATCC